>NC_089844.1:153451720-154051720 GCF_035609145.1 Eleutherodactylus coqui | reverse complement strand
TCCGGGTGATGAGGCTAGGGACTTCCAGCCACTGTCTCAAGAGCTTTCAGTGGCTAAGGGGGACGATGATGATGAGACACAGTTGTCTATCAGTGAGGTAGTAGTAAGGGCAGTAAGTCCGAGGGAGGAGAGCACAGAGGATTCGGAGGAAGAGCCGCTGGACGATGAGGTGACTGACCCCACCTGGTTTGCTAAGCCAACTGAGGACAGGTCTTCAGAGGGGGAGGCAAGTGCAGCAGCAGGACAGGTTGGGAGAGGAAGTGGAGTGGCCAGGGGTAGAGGCAGGGCCGGAGCCAAGTGTGAGGGTATATGTATATATTGCCATATGTTTTTATGCTTTTATACCTGTATGCAAGTTCTATTCAAAGTTAAAATGAGAAAAACTTAATGTGTCGCCTTATCTCAGATATTCCAAAAGCCTTGCAAGGCAAAGACAAAATGTATCTTGAACACCGCAAGGAAGAACCAGATACGAAGGCCGTGTGCTTGGCTGTTTTCCCAGAAGCGCCGTATCTAGATAACGACTGTTCAACTACGTATATAACTATCAGTGCCTCAGCCGTGGCAGTGGGGTGGCCAGGGGTAGAGGCAGGGCCAGAGCGAAGAATCCCCCAACTGTTTCCCAAAGCACCCCCTCCTGGCAAGCCTCCGTGCAGAGAGCTAGGTGTTCAAAGGTGTGAATGTTTTTAGTGAGAGCGTGGATGACCAACGAACAGTGGTGTGCAACCTGTGTTGCACCAAGATCAGCCGGGGAGCCGCCACTACCAGCCTCACCACCACCAACATGCGCAGGCATATGATGGCCAAGCACCCCACAAGGTGGGACGAAGGCCGTTCACCGCCTCCGGGTCGCACCACTGCCTCTCCCCCTGTGCCCCAACCTGCCTCTCAGATCAAACCTCCCTCTCAGGACACAGGCACGAGCACCTCCCGGCCTGCCCCCACACCCTCACCTCCGCTGTCCTCGGCCCCATCCAGCAATGTCTCACAGCGCAGCGTCCAGCTGTCGCTAGCTCAAGCATTGGAGCGCAAGTGCAAATATGCCGCCACGCACCCGCACGCTCAACCTTTAAACATTCACATTGCCAAATTGATCAGCCGGGAGATGCTGCTGTACAGGCTTGTGGAAATGGAGGCTTTCAAAAACATGATGCCGGGGGGGCGTGGCCTAGCCGAGCTGAAAGATGGCAGCATAATCTCTGTGCTCCGGCCGTAACCACCGCAGAACCAACTCTGAAAGCAGCCCTCCGCTTACCTGTTACTCCACAGTGCAGCCTCCGGTTCTCCATACCTTAGAGATGACCTGCCGGCGTCCCTCCCGATCTCAACCGAGACGCTTAGAGGAATTCTTCCTCCCATCGGAGGTCCCGCCCTTGAGAGCCGACAGCCTCCCGGCTTCTCCTGGCTCACAAACAGCGCATAGAGGAAAAGAGAGCGCCGACAATGAACCGGACCATGCGGACAGCCAGCCCCGGGACCGGGAACTGCAGGACTCGGTGAGTGAAGCTTCTTCGCCCTCTCCTCATGGCCAGAGAGACAGGGAAAGACAGAGTCCCCCAATGCGGTCACACACTAAAATGGCGGCGGCCACCCCAGTCTCCACAAAACAGGGCCATCAACAACAAGCTGAAACAGCTTCAGTTATCTCACCCACACAGCAGTCCCGGCCAGAACAAGCTAAGACACCACTGCAGGACTGTGATCCAGGTGATCTGCTGCCTGATAACCCGCACAGTTCACCCCATATGCTAGCAGGAGGGAAAAGACAGAAACCCCCCTCACAAGCCCATAACAAAATGGCTGCTGCCATATCTGTCCATACAAAGCAGGGGTCTCAACACACAATGTACTCCCCATCGGACAGTCCACTGAAACAGCGCCCTAGAACAGATGAATGGAGCTCCTCTGACAACCAACCAGAATCTCTACATAAATTCATAACGTCCCTACCATCGACATCTCAGCCGGCTTCAGAAGCATTCATTAAAAACATGGCTGTGGCCCTTAGCGACTCCTTCCAAGCCAGCTTCAAATATCTCAACTCATCCATAAGAAACACAATCGATTCTATGGGAGAGAGAGTGTCGCATACCGAAAATAAAATGGGTGAAATAACACAATCCCATAATGCCTTAATCAACGCGCACTACGACCTGGTAGAAGAAGTATCCCAGCTCAAAACCAAGCTCGCCGATATAGAAGACAGAAATAGGCGAAATAATATAAAATTCCGCGGTATTCCGGAGTCTATTGCGCCATCAGAACTGTCCAACTACTTAAAAAAATTCATGTCAACCCTCCTCCCGGAGGCCACTCCATACGACTTAACCATTGATAGAGCCCACAGGCTCCCCAGACCAAAATTTGTACCTGAATCCAATCCGAGAGACACCATAGCTAGGATCCACTTTTACCATATAAAGGAAGCCTTGATGATCGCGACTCGGAAAAAGAACCAGATTCCAGCTCCCTTCTCGAATATTCGACTCTTTGCAGATCTCTCACAGGTCACCATGAACGAGAGAAAAAAAATTCCAACCATTCACTGCAGCCCTACGTCAAGCCAATGTCCTATACCGCTGGGGCTTCCCAGCAAAAATAATAATACGTAAAGACAACGTTACGCATGTCCTTCAAAAACCAGAGGACTTCCATCAAATACCAAAATCCTGGGGAGTCAAGCTACCTGCACCACAGCAAACCCAACCACCCCCGAGGAAAGAGGGGAAGCAAACCCAAGAATGGACCCAGACCTAAACCATCAAGCGGATCTGCCTTCCACCCATAACATCCATTAAGGTGGTTGCGCCCTTGGAAAGCTCCTTAACAGGCGAACTTTCTCGTCCCCCCTTTTATTCAGCGTGCACACGCACTTAGCTGAACCGACGTGCTTTATGTCGTTTACCTCAACTACAACCAAGATCACTAAATCTAGATTTGTTTGTTGTTTAAAATCCTCTTACTATTACTCTGCATTACCAAAAAAATCCACAAAAATGTGTAAATGTTAATGCAACCCTCTACAATTGCAGAACAGTTGTTTTATCTTTATATGTTACTACTTTCCTTCCTTTCCACTCTTCACCGAAAAGTACAAGGCTTCCACGGTCCCTCAAATCAACCCTGCATAAACAAAAATGTCCATAAAAATTCTTTCTTTAAACGTAAACGGGCTAAATTCGCCATTCAAAAGATCCTCATTCTGGAAGGAGGCAACCAGCTCAAAAGCTGAAATAATATGCGCACAAGAGACACACTTTGCCTCTGACACATGCCCAATTATGACACATAAAAAATTTCCAAAAATTTTTAAAGCTTGGCAAGCCGTTAACCATTGCCAACATTTACACTCCAAATGCTGCCCAAGTTCGCTTTTTAAACAAAATTATAAAAAAGATAAGAAAATGTGATAATGGCACCCTACTAATTTGTGGAGACTTCAACTCCGTACCAGATAACATACTCGACTCTACAAAGGGGTCGTCGAGATCCACCCCGCCGCTACTTCCCTGGCTCCACAATAATGCTTTATTTGATACTTTCAGATGCCTCAACGCATCATCAAAAGAATACACTTTCTATTCTTCAAGACACAAGTCATTTTCCAGGAGCGATCTAATCCTAACGGATAGATCCACCCTACCCCTTATTAAATCAGCACAAATAGGCATGGCCACATGGTCTGACCATGCACCCGTCTCAATAACAATTTCCCTAGGTCAAACTAGCAACAAGCCAAGGTCGTGGAGAAACAATGTGTTCCTCATGACACTTCCTAAAAACCAAGCTGACATCTCCTCCGCTATAGAAGACTATTTTTAAATTAACACAACTCCAGACATTTCTCCAACCACCATCTGGAATGCCCATAAAGCCTATATTAGAGGAATCCTAATCAAAATTAGCGCAAGATATAAAAAAGAAAAAACCCACCAGCTAAACGAACTCCTATCACAAATCACTGAAAAAGAAAACTAACTGTTAAGTTCCCCTTCCGATTCCCTACACAACGAACTATCCAAATTAAGACAAAATCTTAGAATTCTCCTGATAGACAACTTCGAAAAAGAAATGAGATCCTCAAAAGCAACCTACTACGCCTCAAACAATAAACCCACACGCATGATGGCAAACTTGGTCAAAAAAAAGATCTCCAGAACTAAAATTCCATATCTTCTTGACCCACACAACCACAACAATAAAATCCACCATCCTAACCACATAATAGAAGCCTTCCGCCAATACTACAAAGATCTATATAATTTAAAAGATGACCCCTCCACCCCCCAACCCCACACTCACAACATCGAACAATTTCTTAGAGGAATAAATCTACCTGCACTCTCAGAACCTCAACTCAACCTCCTTAACGCCCCGTTAACTCCAAACGAAATCATAGAGAACATTAAGGTATTAAAACCCCACAAAGACCCAGGCCCTGACGGGTTCTCTAATGACTATTATAAACTCTTTTCAACACACCTAGCCCCACACCTAACAAAAGCCTGCAACCAAGGAATCACCGAAGGCTCCTTCCCATCCGAAATGTTAGAAGCCACAATAATAACAATCCCCAAACCAGGGAAAGAACCCACCTCACCCTCAAATTTCAGGCCAATATCCCTATTAAATTGCGATATAAAAATTTACGCCAAAACTCTAGCACTAAGACTCTTAAACATATTACCCAATCTAATTTATTCAGATCAAGTCGGTTTCGTTAAAGACAGACAAGCTTCGGATGGAACTAGAAGGATACTAAACCTTCTTCACAAACTTGAAATCACACATACCCCCCTCAGTACTACTCGCCCTTGACGCTGAAAAAGCGTTTGACAGGCTCCATTGGAATTATGCCTTCGCCACTCTAAAAAAATTCGGATTCTCTGGCAACATACTTAAAGCTATCCAAGCCCTGTACACCACCCCATCAGCGAGAATCTTGGCTGATGGCATGTTATCATCTTCCTTTCCAATCACTAATGGCACCTGCCAGGGCTGCCCACTTTCTGCCCTAATATTCACCTTAGTTATGGAACCCCTGGCAGAATACATAAGAACCTGCTCAGATATTCAGGGAATAGCAGCTAGTTCAAGACAGCACAAAATAAGCCTATTCGCCGACGACATCCTGCTTACGCTTTCTAACCCAATTTCCTCCCTAAGAATAATGCAAAAAATATTAAAAGAATTCGCGGATATATCATACTATAAATTAAACATTACCAAATCGCAAATCCTAGGCATAAACATACATGATACCCAAAAAATAGATATACAAAAAGAATTCCCCTTTCAATGGCAATCCAAGTCCATCCCATACCTCGGAATACACTTAAGCTTCCCCACATCGCGTCTAGTAGGGGCAAATTTCCCCCCGCTCCTAGACGAGCTTCAAAAAGAATTAGACACCTATCATTCCTACCCTCTCTCATTGTTGGGCCGCGTCACTATCTACAAAATGATGACTCTACCTAAAATCCTACACTACTTTCGTACCCTACCAATTCCAATACCAAAAACCCTCCTTAATAGATTTCAAAGCCAACTCTCCAAATTCGTGTGGCAAAATAAAAAACCAAGAGTCGCACTCTCCATCTTAACCTTAAAGGAGATGTCTCGAGGAAGCAGTTAATTTTTTTTTTTCCCCAGTCCCCCCCATTAAACATACATTACAAAGCCCCCCTGTAAATGACATTTCTAGCTGGTTCGTACTTACCGTTCCAGCGTTTCAGCAACTTATAAAAGTTTCCTCAAGATGGCCGCCGGCTCTTTCCCCGTCGCTCGCTGCAGCCCGACGTGCGCGCTCCCGAGACGCCGCCAGCTGTGTCTCCATGGCAACCGGACGCATCGCAGCCGCCGACCAGACGCCCCGCAGCCGCCGACCAGACAGCAGGTAACCGGCGCTAGCCCCCGGCTCCCCAGCGCTAGACCCTCAGCCCAGGTGAAGGCCCCGGAGCCCAGCGCTAGGTTCCGGAGCCCAGCGCTAGTTCCCCCGGCCTAGCGGCAGCCCCCCCCCGGCCTAGCGACAGCCCCCCCGGCGCAGCCCGGCGCAGCGGCAGCCCCCCCCGGCCTAGCGACAGCCCCCCCATCACAGCAGCAGCCCCCCCCCCGGCCTAGCGACAGCCCCCCCGGCGCAGCGACAGCCCCCCCGGCGCAGCGACAGCCCCCCCGGCGCAGCCCGGCGCAGCGGCAGCCCCCCCCCGACCCATCACTTACCTGGGAGGCTTCTCGGGGCTGCTGGGCTGGGCTGGGCTTCTCCGCTGGGCAGCTCCAGTTTCTGCACCTTCCTCTAACAGAGGATGGTGCAGAATGGCCGCTTCAGCGCGCTCCCGAGCAGTGACAGCTCGTCTGCGCATGCGCAGAAGAGCTGTAGCGGGGAGCACACTGAAGCGGCTCGTGCTGAATGGAGAAGACCGGACTGCGCAAGCGCGTCTAAAAAAGCAAGCTGCCAGCGAATTTAGACGGAACCATGGAGACGAGGACGCTAGCAACGGAGCAGGTAAGTGGAATAACTTCTGTATGGCTCATATTTAATGCACAATGTACATTACAAAGTGCATTAATATGGCCATACGGAAGTGTATAACCCCACTTGGTTTCGCGAGACCACCCCTTTAAACAGGCGCCATGGCGGTTTGGGACTTCCCAACCTAAACTCATACCGTAAATCCACTATTCTCAACAACTTGAGACCCTGGACAAGACATAACTCAAAAATTAGCTGGCCCTCCTTGGAAAAGGACTTCAATAACCAAAAACCTTTGAAACATCTTCTAATCTCATCTATCTTAGACATCCTACACCCTACAACAACGAAACCCTTAATAGGATCTCACCTTTCTCCACCAATGAGGGCCTCATTAGAAGCCTGGACAGACTGGATACGAACTCTCAACAACTCCATCCCTTCTAGCCCCCTGAAAATTCCAGTGGAAACCTTAGAACTCCTAATTCCTAACCTAAATATAGGATCTTGGCCCATGCAGGACCTCAAATTTATATCCGATCTTTTCTCATCAAATAAACTCCTCCCCTTTCAAGATCTGACCAACAAATACCACCTCCCAAACTCAGACATCTATAAATACATTCAAATTTCATCCTTCTTACATAACCACCAACTAGATAACCTCAGAATCCCTAAATTAATTGATTCATTCCTAGAGGAACCACAAACAAAAATGAACACTCGAACATTCTACGACATCCTCTCAGGTAATTTGAAACCGCCAGGCAAATGTCATCTCATTAACTGGGGTAAGGACTTCGGGAAGGAAATTCCCTTAGACCAATGGCTCAGGGCCTTTGAATGGGCTAGGCAATCATCGCAGGGCGCAAACTTAATCGAGACACATCTGAAACTCCTTACACGCTGGTACTTCACCCCTCTGGTTTTATCCAGAAGGGGATTATCCGATAGCGACAGATGTTGGAGAAAATGCAACAATAAAGGCTCGCTCATTCATATTTTTTGGTGTTGCCCTCTTCTAACCCCATTCTGGAAAGAAGTCTATAATCTAATATATAGACTCACAGCTTTCCGTCTGCTTTTCGCTCCAGAGCTTGCTCTGTTGCTACTAAGCACAATCAAAATGCCTACGCATCTCAAAAAGCTGGCGGGCCATATATTCTTAGCAACAAAATCTCTCATAGCAAGATGATGGAAATCTGAGATTGTTCCAACACTGTCTGACCTCATCAATCTAGTATCAGAACACTGCCTTTATGAAAAGATTTTGGCCCTCAGAAACAATGACTTCAATAGATTTGAAATAATGTGGAAGCCTTGGACCAACACATTCCACCCTCAAACAAATTCTACCGGTGAATCTGTACCTCTCATCACTTAACTTACAAACATTACACTCTGCACATCTCCCGTTAGTCCCCAGCAAACCCTAACCCTCCCCCCTCCCCCCTCCTTTCCCAAATACACACTAACACCATATTTCAAACCAGTTCTAAACTGTTTCATTCCGCATTAACAAATTCTGTTAGATTACTCGTGATTACGAATACAGTTAATATTCTGATTTGCATAAATGAATGCCACATATATAAGAGATTTGTAAACTGTTGATACTTAATTCGTCAATTCTCTTTCTATTTCTGTAACCCTTATCAGAAAATAATAAAAAAATATTGATTTAAAAAAAAAACAAAAAAACATGATGGTGGCGGCGGTCCTACGCTACTCAGTCCCCAGTCGCCACTATTTTTCCTGGTGTGCCGTCCCAGCCCTACACCAGCACGTCTCTTGCAATATCAATCGTGCCCTCAACAACGTGGTTACTGGGAAAGTCCACTTAACCACGGACACGAGGACAAGTATTGGCGGGTAGGGCCACTATATCTCCCTGACAGCACATTGGGTGAATTTGGTGGAGGCTGGGACCGAGTCAGAGCCCGGGACCGCACACGTCCTACCCACACCCAGAATTGCGGGTCCTTCCTCGGTTCTGGTATCTGCAGCAGTCTATGCCACCTCCTCTAAACCCTCCCCCTCCTCCTCCTCCTACGCAACCTCTACCTCTCAATTAAGAAATGTGAGCAGCATGTCTCCAGCAGTCGGTGTGGCGCGGCAGCACAGTGGTGGGCAAGCGTCAGCAGGCCATGCTGAAACTACTCAGCCTAGGTGACAAGAGGCACATGGCCCCCGAGCTGTTGCAGGGTCTGACTGAGCAGTCCAACCTCTGGCTTTCGCCGCTGAGCCTCCAACCGGGCATGGTCGTGTGTGACAACGGCAGTAACCTGGTGGCGGCTCTGCAGCTCGGCAGCCTCATACACGTGCTATGCCTGGCCCACGACTTCAATCTGGTGGTTCAGTGGTTTCTGAAAACTACCCACACTTGTCTGACCTGCTCCGCAAGTTGTGCCACGTCTGCACACATTTCCGCAAGTCCACAACGGACGCTGCCACCCTGAGGACCCTGCAACATCGGTTTAATTTGCCAGAGCACTGGCTGCTGTGCGACGTGCCCACACAGTGGAATTCTACGCTCCACATGTTGGCCAGGCTGTATGAGCAGCGTAGACTACCAACTACCAACAAATGGTAGTCAGCCCCCCAATTCTTTACCGAGGAGTGGGCCTGGATGGCAGACATCTGCCAGGTCCTCGGAAACTTTGAGGAGTCTACCCAGATGGTGAGCGGCGATGCTGCAATCATTAGCGTCCCCATTCCTCTGCTATGCTTGCTGAGAAGTTCGCTGCAAAGCATAAAGGCTGGGAAGAAAGTATGTCGCTTGATAGTCAGAGCACCCTGATGTCTATATCTCAGCGCATTTTGGAAGAGAAGGAGGAGGGGGAGGAGCAGGAGGAGAAGGAGGTGGAAGAGACAGCTGGGCCCACTGCAGGGGGTACCCATGCTGCTTTCCTCTCATCTGTTCAGCGTGTATGGGCTGTGGAGGAGGATCCTGAAAGTGATCTTCCTAGTGAGGACAGCGATGTGTTGCGTACTGGTACCCTGGCACACATGGCTGACTTCATGCTAGGCTGCCTTTCTAGTGACCATTGCGTTAGACGCATTCTGGCCACTACGGATTACTGGGTCTACACCCTTCTTGACCCCCGGTATAAGGAGAACCTTTCCACTTTCATTCCCAAAGAGAAAAGGGGTTCAAGAGTGATGCAAGGGCCCTGGTGGACAAACTGATGGTAAACTTCCTATCTGACAGCGCTAGCGGCAGTGCAGGCAAGGGAACACTGTCCAAGGCCTTTGCCAGCTTTATGGCTCCCCAGCAAGACTGCGTCACCACTCTCCAGTCAAGGCTGAGTCGGAGGGAGCACTGTAAAAAGATGGTGAGAGAGTACGTAGCCGATCGTACCACCGTCCTCCGTGATGCCTCTGCTCCATACAACTATTGGGTGTCAAAGCTGGACACGTGGCACGAACTTGCGCTGTATGCCTTGGAGGTGCTGGCTTGCCCTGCCGCTAGCGTCTTGTCAGAGAGGGTGTTTAGTGCAGCTGGGGGATTCATCACGGACAAGTGTACCCGCCTGTCAACTGCCAGTGCCGACATGCTTACACTCATAAAGATGAACAAAGCCTGGATTTTCCCAGACTTCTCTTCTCCACCGGCGAAGAGCAGCGGAACCTAAAGATTCTTTTTGCTGCAACCGCAGATAAAAGCACTCTTCTCTATCACCGGAACACGGGGCATTTATCTTTGACAATCTGTCTCTGACATTACTCCTCCTCCTGCTACCCTTCTTCAGAAACAACATGTCATTGCGCTGAACGGCCAATTTTTCTGCGGCCCAAAAGGCTCACCTACATCTACCAATGTTTTAATAATTTTTCAAAGTTTCAAAAGTATTGAAACTGTAACATGAACCAATTTTTTCAACAGGGCTGCCTACAGGCTTTGTTACAAGTTAAGCAACAGTGAGCTGTATCTTTAAAAAAATGTTTATGGGTTTCACCTGCCCTCTCGGTTGATACATTTTTCAGAGGTACACTTGTACTCTTGGTACACTAATTTTTGGGGCCCACGCCTACACTCTTATCCAACTAATTTTTCCGGCCTTCGCCTACGCTCATGGTATCCCAATGTTTCAGAGGTTGGCCAATACTATTACTACAGAAATTTTACTGGGGTATGCCTGCCTATACTTCTGCTACAAAAAAGTTACAGGGGCCTGCCTATACTGCTGCTACAAAAATGTAAGAGGGGTCTGCCTATACTGCTGCCACTTGAATGCTACAGGGGTCTGCCTATACTTCTGCCATGTAAATGTTACAGGGGTCTTCCTATACTGCTGCCACAAGAATGTTACTGGGGTCTGCATATACTGCTGCCACTTAAATGTTACAGCGGTCTGCCTGCCAATACTTCTGCTACGTAAATGTTACAGGGGTCTGCCTATACTGCTGCTACAAGAATTTTGCGGCGGTCTTCCTATACTCCTGCCACAAGGATGTTACTGGGGTCTGCCTATGCTGCTGCCACGTTAATTTTACAGGGGTTTGCCTATACTGCCGCCACAAGGATGTTACTGGGGTCTGCCAATACTGCTGCCACGTAAATGTTACAGGGGTCTGCCTATACTTCTGCAACAGAAATGTTACTGGGATCTGTCTATAGTGTTACTACAGAAATGGTACTGGGGTCTGCCTATACTGCTGCTACAAAAATGGTACTGGGGTCTGCCTATGCTTCTGCTACATAAATGTTTCAGGGGTCTGCTTATACTGCTACTACTGAAATGTTACAGGGGTCTGCCTATACTGTTACTACAGAAATGTTGCTCGGCTCTGTCTATACTGTTGCTACAAAAATGTTGCTGGGGTCTGTCTATACTGTTACTACTGAAATGTGATAAATACTGGGCTCTGCCTGTACTGCTGCTACTGAAATGTTACAGGGGTCTGCATATACTGCTGCTACACAAATGTTACAGGGGTCTGCCTTTACTTCTACAGAAATGGTACTGGGGTCGGCCTATACCGCTGCTACAAAAATGGTACTGGTGTCTGTCTATGCTTCTGCTACATAAATGTTTCAAGGGTCTGCTTATACTGCTGCTACTGAAATGTTACAGGGGTCAGCCTATACTGCTGCTACACAAATGTTACAGGGGTCTGCCTATACTGCTGCTACAGAAATGTTACTGGGGTCTGCCAATACTGCTGCTGCAAAAATGTTACTAAGGGGTCTGCGTATACTTCTGCTAATAAAATGTTACTGGGGTCTGCCTATACTTCTGGCACGTAAAGGTTACAGGGGTCTGCCTATACTTCTGCTACAGAAATGTTACAGGGGTCTGCCTATACTGTTACTACAGAAATGTTACTCGGCTCTGTTTATACTGTTACTACAGAAATGTTGCTGGGGTCTGTCTATACTGCTACTACAGAAATGTTACTGGGGTCTCCCTAGACGTCAGCAACATAACTGTTACTGGGGTCAGCTTATACCTTTGCTACAGGAATATTACAGGGGTCTGTGTTTACTATGGGTGCACTAAGTCTTCCCATCACTATCCGGGGCACTGCAATGGGATTTCTTTATGTACCGTCTGTGGGTTCCTGCAAGCCACCCATGCTGTGGGTGCACACGGACTTGCCATAGCGGAGTTGTACCTGCCTGGCCCTTTAAAAAAAAAAAACTGACTAGGGCATGGAGTGTGGGCCGAAGCCAGCATGTATTTTCTCTCACGTAACCTCAGCTATCCGGAGCACTGCAATGGGATTTCTTTATGTACCATCTGTGGGTTCCTGGGAGCCACCCATGCTGTGAGTGTACACAGACTTCCCATTGAGATGTTTTACCTGTCTGTCCCCAAAACACTGACAGACTTGGGTATGGTGCAGAGTGCAGATGGTTTATCCCTTGCGTTGTCGATTAGGTATTCGACACCTAAACAGAATGAGTAGTGTGTGGACACATGGATTCCCCAATGCTATGTCACTCGCAGCACCTTGGGCCACACAAGGTGTTTGCTGGGACAGAGGCTGACCCAGGGCCCTCTCACATACTTTCCACACCAAGTATTGCTGCCTTGTGGAGATGTGTAGAAGTGCTGGGCTGGCAGCGGAGTCCCCTTTATGCCCATGTTTGCAGCTCCTGACGTAGGTGGCTAAGGATTGGAATGAAGATCAAACGTCTATCTATTATCAATTCTCAACAGCATTGTGGGCTATCGCCCCCCCCCCCCCCTTTCAAAGAGGGTCGCTGCCTGGCCCTGCCAACCCTCTGCAGTGTATGCCTCCAGTTCCTCCTCATGGCAGACGCACTTATAAATAGACATGAGGGTGGTGTGGCTATGAGGCCAGCGTGTGGCATGAGGGCAGCTGAAGTAAAAATTGTTGGGGGGGGGGGGGGGGGGATTGCCGCTCTGACTCGGTCCCAGCCTCCACCAAATTCAGCTCATGTACCGTCAGGGAGATATAGTGGCCCTGCCCGCCAGTACTTGTCCACGTGTCCGTGGTTAAGTGGACCTTCCCAGTAACCGCGTTGGTGAGGGCACAATTTATGTTGCGGAAGACGTGCTGGTATAGGGCTGGGACGGCACACCGGGAAAAATAGTGGCGACTGGGGACCAAGTAGCGCGGGACCCCCGCCATCATGTTTTTGAAAGCCTCCGTTTCCACTAGCCTGTACGGCAGCATCTCCAGGCTAATTAATTTGGCAATGTGCACGTTTAAAGCTTGTGCATGCTGGTGCGTGGCGACGTACTTGCGCTTGCGCTCCAACGCTTGTGCTAGCGACAGCTGAACGCTGCGCTGAGAGACATTGCTGGATGGGGTGGAGGACAGTGGAGGTGAAGGTGTGGGTGCAGGCCGGGAGGCGCTCGTGCCTGTGTCCTGAGAGGGGGGTTGGATCTGAGAGGCAGGTTGGGGCACAGGGGAAGAGGCAGTGGTGTGACCTGGAGGCGGTGAACGGCCTTCGTCCCACCTTGTCGGGTGCTTGGCCATCATATGCCTGCGCATTCTGGTGGTGGTGAGGCTGGTAGTGGTGGCTCCGCGGCTGATCTTGGTGCGACACAGGTTGCACACCACTGTTCGTTGGTCGTCCACGCTCTCACTGAAAAACATCCACACCTTTGAACACCTAGCCCTGTACGGAGGCTTGGCGCGAGAAAGTGCTTTGGGAAACAGTTGGGGGATTCTTGTGTCAGAGAAATTCTGCGTACAGCACCAATCAGGCCCACCCCAATGCCCCGCTGCCGGCGATAAAGAAGAGACACCACACACGGAGGTCTGGTATAGTTCCTCACACGGGGACATAACTGTGCACTTTATTACAGATTACATGGGATCTTATACCCTTTGGTCTCATCACTAGGAATGGTTAATTGTTTCATTGGCTCAAATTCACCGCATAACCATATATGTGAAGTCCGGATTTCCGGTTGAGGCACTGATAGTTATATACGTAGTTAAACAGTCGTTATCTAGATACGGCGCTTCTGGGAAAACAGCCAAGCACACGGCCTTCATATCCGTTTCTTCCTTGCGGTGTTCAAGATACATTTTGTCTTCGCCTTGCAAGGCCTTTGGAATATCTGATATAAGGCGACAGATTAAGTTTTTCTCATTTTAACTTTGAATAGAACTTGCATACAGGTATAAAAGCATAAAAACATATGGCAATATATACATATACCCTCACAAACCCCCCTAAACTTAATATGGAGATCAAGCACCAGGCCTTGCACTCCCCCTTGCGTCAGGGTTTCCCCACTGCCCGTAAGGCCCTACTCCTAGGAGGGGGGATTCCTACCTCACCTCAGAAGGTGGCCATGGATTCCCTGGGCTCATTTCCGGGCATCCATACCCTCTATCTGTACAAGTTAACACCCCGCAGAGTGTGCCCTCGCTCGAACCTAAGGTCTTCTGCACTATCCCTGGGCAAATGGGAATTCCACTGACAATCTATCTTAGGAGATCGGGGCAGGCGCAGTACTAGTACATTTCTCCATCCTTCTGGTAACGTACGTGGTTGGCATTATCGGAACTGGCTCTTCATCTTTTTCAAACAAGGGAAACGTTGGTGTCACATTATCCAGTCCCTTACTCATACTCTTTTTGATCAAAGGGATAATACACGTACAGGAAGTTACATACCCCACCTCTTTCTGCTAAAATCATATCCAGGGCCACTCTATTTTGGAATGCCATGGATGCAGTGGGCCCTAACTGGTCCGCTAACCCTTGCAAAGCATCCCTGGTGTAGTTTACAAACCTCTGCTGATTGTAATAGATATAATTCATCCAATCTACATTATTATTAACAGTGACAATAGCAAATAAGGACTCAAAACCTGCTTTAACCTGATCTCTAGAATTAAATTAATCTGGCACCCCCCTTGGCACTCCTAATGCGGTGTTGGATTCTCACCCTCAGTGTAGTCTTCATATTGCACATTTGATTGTATTAATTTGTTCTGATCCCTAAAACAGGGGGCTAGTGTACAGTAGTCAAAGGTGTATGTGGCTATGGGTGTTAGAGGAATTGTACCACAATATCACTTCCCTTTCATATTCTCCGGACCAGGGGTTCCACTTTCCCTCCTTTCCTGCCCCTGAACGTGTGACGGTCACTTCCACCCAGGTCTCCCACCCTGCACATAGAATGTAAAGGATATGCAGGATCATGAGTTCTGTGCTCCGGGACCCAGGGCCTTTTTGCAGTGCGAGGTGTGGATCCAAGTGGGCTTTCCTTCGAGCTTGACTGCAGTTGGGGTGGTGAGCAACATCTGGTAAGAACCTTCAAACCGGGTTTCAGATTGTGACACTCATCTGTAGGACCTGGGAGAAAAGCAGAGACTGCGGATGCGTTATTAACAATTCCTTGGAGAGACTTATGACAAAATTAACAAGAAAATCATTCCCCAAACTCAGCTACTGTGGCATGTACCCTCCTGGGAAAAAGAAAAACTAATAGAATACACTCAATTCAAAATTTGCCCGTTTTCTTCATTGCCTTTTGTATCTACTTTCCCACTACTCTATGGATGGTAGGGTGTGTGAAAAGCCTGGAATATACCCAAAGCAGACATGATGTGTTGTATTATTTCACCTGTGAAGTGTGTACCTTTGTTTGACTCAATCACTTCCAGTACCCCGTATCTGCGGATTACCTCATTCATGAGCTTCTGCACGGTTACCTGCTTATTTACTTTGGTAACAGGGTAGGTCTCCGACCTGAAAAGAAATCAACAACAACAAGCACATACTCATACTTCCCAACAAGTGGAAGCTGAATGTAGCCAATTTGCTATCTCTGAAATGGGTAGAGTGGCCCCGGCAAGTGTTATGTGGCAAATTTTACTTCTGCCCTGTTGCTTACGGCAAAGATCATGCAAAATTGGACAAATGATGCAGCAGCTACAGAAAACCCAGGAGCCACCCGTCCTTGTTCAGGCGTCTACATCATTGCTGCTTTGAGAGGTGCGTCTTTCCGTGCGTCAGCTGGGCCATCATGGGGCATAGGGACCGTGGTAGGCAAGTTCTGTTGACTGTTCGCCATACGCCGTCCTGTTTCTGCTGCTCCCATATTTAGTCCATTTGTCTTTTTCTTCCTTTCTGGCCTGTATCAAAGTCCAAAGTTTTTATCAAAGTCAAAAGTTTTTATCAAAGTCCAAAGTTTTTTGTCAAATTCTTCTTTTCTTCTTTCTTCCATGGCTTGAGGGCCGCTGCCTTTGCTGTGTGGTCTGTGATGGCATTGCCTCTTGCTTCTCCGGTGTAGGAATTGCTGTGAGCTCTCCTCTTTGTCAGGTAGAAGTAGGGTCTCCGTGAGACTCTGCACTGCTGCACCATTCTTAATTGGTTGTACTGCTGAGGTAAAAACCTGTCTGGCCTTCGATGTTGGGCCGTAATCATGAGCTATGCCAAATGCATACCGGGAGTCAGTGTAAAGGTTTGCCGTCTTACCTTCTGCCACTCTATTCGCCTCAGTGAGGGCCTTCAGTTCCGCTTCTTGTACTGAGACATGCGGAGGCAGAGCTTCTGCTTTTAGGACATCTTGTTGTGTGACCACTGCATATCCGATGTGGAGTCGTCAATCCTCATCCTGGGACCATCTACAAAAACAACTCAAAATATGCATTGTTAACAAGGGCTTTCAGTAACTTTTTAAAACTTAAGTTTTCTTGTTGCATCAATGCTTGAAAATCATGCTGATATTCTATTTCAAATAGATCAGAATCTTGTTGCAAAAAAAAATAATTTTTAAATGGCTGATTTGCAATACCTAGATCACCTATGCCTTCTCCTCCCCTCCTTGGAACCAGGGTACTCAATTGTAAGAAGAGTAGCCGGGTTCAAGGTAGTACAACATTGGAAAAAGATTTAATGGATGCAAATAAGGCCTGTAAGATGTTAGCACCAATAACAGAGACACGAGTTACATCAGGGCAGAATAATCTACAAACATCTATTAATATTTGAAATGTGATATCCTTTAAGCAAATTCATTATGAATCTGATCCTGCCTGCAATGTCTTATCAAATTTGAGAGAGAGAAAAAAAAACTTTTACTAGCTGCTCAAGATTCTCACCCCCTCCCTTGTGGACAAGAGGGATGACCAATTCCGTAGTTTTACATCATCCAGCTCCACCCCCTCGATACTGGCCGCTTGCGTCTTTCTTCATACCTTCATTTCAGCTTTACTGTCTGCACGTCTACATCACAAACAAGTAAAGTCTAATGCATGGGGGGGGGGGGACTTTTATTCCCAGTCAATACCTGTATCACACACTTTACATTCATCACAGCCTGAACACTGGGCATTAACTCTCATCGATCCATGCGCTCAAGTCTGCCCTGTCACCCCCCATTGAAGGTGTACCAGTACATACAGATGCACAGACAAAAAGTGTGACAAACAAACATACATCAGTTGAAAAACATTGAGGTGAGTGCTATAATGTTATAAAGTACATGATTCTATTGAGATGAGATTGTGAATGAGCGCTATTTTTGACAAATTATGTGAAAAAGTTTCCTGAGTGACTGAGACATTCTATCTTTCTTATTTACTGAAGCTATTATATGCTATATTAAATGCTGATATATTTTAGAATCTGTGGGTATCTTTCAGCCCTCCTGCCTTTCCTTCTCTGTGACCCTGAGCTTAGAGTGAAGTCTGAAAGCCCCCACCTTTGCAAAATAACTGTTATCTCTCTGCGAATATGCATTCACCGACTGAACAAAGTTGTTTTAGTTTAACTATTCCCTGCATTTGAACTCATAATTAACACATATGCTGGGACCTTCTGACAGCGCAACATGTTCTGCATTTTCAACCCCTGTATTCTTAAAAGCCCCCACAGGATGTGAGTGGGGTATAACTTTCTTATACCTGTATGAAAAAGACCAAGACGTGTCCATTTGTGACCTCAGAACCCAGTAAGAATATACCTTAGAAATTGCTATATTTCCTACCTTCTAAGACAGTATAATTCATTAGATTCATTATAATCCTCTATTCTATTTAAGCAAGCAAAGATATTTTTCAGGTTGGTATTGCATTCTCTCTCGCTCTGTTATCTCTTGCCCTTGAAAGCTAGACACAAACTGCAGCTTCAAGTAAACAATCCTTCTCCCACCAAAAGCGAGCTCAGTTAACCATTTGTACATATGTATACATACACACACACACATCTATATCTATCCACCTAGTATTATACACCTTTTCCTCTCTCTCTGCCAACAAATCACATGCTTTGTAACTTTCCTCTCGACTTTGCTTGTTCCCCTTATTTCTCTCCCTACCTAATTGCCAATGTAACCTTCAGTAGACACTCTCTCGACACCCTCTTGATCACTTACTGTACTTTCCAACATTTCACTTAGATACTTTCTTAATACGTGTACATACTTAACTTTCTTTGACTGTCTCTCTGCTTCTCACTTCAGCACTTTCTAGAAAACCTTGGTCTTTCAAGGCGCCCTTCTTGGTCCTAAAGACCACCTCCCAGTCACCATGCTGTAATCTACCGTGCGGGTCCATGTTACACATTTTCATAAGAGTTTTCTTACATTTTACAGATTGGGACTCTTGTCTCTCCTCCACCAATTCATCCGCACGGCGGCAGCCCTTGAGGGGCTCTGTCTTCTTTAATAAGGTCTTACGCATATCAGAACAACAATAATAATAATAACACGCTCCATAGAATGTATCCTTCTTAATCCAAATTCTCAGCCCCTTATATATTGGCACAACAACCGAAGGTCTCTTCTCCTATGGAACCAGCCTCACAGAATGCATCCCTCTGAAATCAAATCGTTAGCCCCTAATATAAGGCAAAACAACCGAGGGTCCCTTCTCCTATGAAGCCTGTCTCACAAAATGCATCCCTCTTAATTTTCAAATTGTTAACCCCTTATATATATGGCAAAACAACCGAGGGTCCCTTCTCTTATGAGACTAAATGAAAAGAAAGAGAAAAAAAAATTCTGCAGATACAACAAACAATCTCCACTATTGCTAAAACGCTACGGACTTCAAAGTACAAATAGACTACAGACTAGTTCCTGGGTGAGTGATTGGTGCGCTTTGCACGGTCAGTGGTCCGTGATGGCAAACCCGAAGCCCACGAGTTACCGTGTAGAACTCTTAACCCAACCCGTTCGGTCACAAAACACAGATAGTCCCTCCTGCTGCAAGACTCTCAGTGTAAAATACAACATAAATATATGCCGGTCTTACCTGGAGTTCTGTGAGTTGATCAGGCTCGGTTTGCAGTAGGACGGCTTCCCCGTGGCGTGAATCCGGGTGGACAGGGCTGCACGGCTCCGGTTTTACCGCCCCACATTTGGGCGCCATTTGTCAGGGAAATTCTACGTACTGCACCAATCAGGCCCACCCCAATGCCCCCTGCCGGCGGTAAAGAAGAAACACCACACACGGAGGTCTGGTATAGTTCCTTACACGGGGACATAACTGCGCACTTTATTACTAGGAATGATAATGGTCTCATTGGCTCAAATTTACCGCATAACCATATATGTGAAGTCCGGATTTCCGGCTGAGGCACTGATAGTTATATACGTAGTTGAACAGTCGTTATCTAGATACGGCGCTTCTGGGAAAACAGCCAAGCACACGGCCTTCGTATCTGGTTCTTCCTTGCGGTGTTCAAGATACATTTTGTCTTTGCCTTGCAAGGCTTTTGGAATATCTGAGATAAGGCGACACATTAAGTTTTTCTCATTTTAACTTTGAATAGAACTTGCATACAGGTATAAAAGCATAAAAACATATGGCAATATATACATATACCCTCACACTTGGCTCCGGCCCTGCCTCTACCCCTGGCCACTCCACTTCCTCTCCCAAGCTGTCCTGCTGCTGCACTTGCCTCCTCCTCTGAAGCCCTGTCCTCAGTAGGCTTAGCAAACCAGGTGGGGTCAGTCACCTCATCGTCCAGCTGCTCTTCTTCCGAATCCTCTGTGTGCTCCCCCCTCGGACTTACTGCCCTTACTACTACCTCACTGATAGACAACCGTGTCTCATCATCACCATCCTCCTCACCCACTGAAAGCTCTTGAGACAGTTGCCAGAAGTCCCATCATCACCCGGAGCCCGTGAACTTTCCAAAGGTTTGGCATCGGTCACGAAAAACTCCTCAGGTGAGAGAGGAACCATTTTTTCCCATTCATGGCAGGGACCCGAGAACAGTTCCTGGGAGTCTGCCTGCTCATCAGAATATGTCATTTTCATGGAGTGAGAAGGCTGGGAGGAAGGAGGAGCAGCAGCCAGAGGATTCAGAGTTGCAGTCCCTAAGCCGGGAGTAGTGGACTGCGTAGCAGACTGGGTGGTCGATACATTGCTGGATGCATTTTCTGCCATCCACGACAGGACCTGCTCACACTGCTCTGTTTGTAATAAAGGTCTACCACGTAGACCCATAAATTGGGATATGAAGCTGGGGACCCCAGAAACTTGCCTCTCTCCTAATCCCACATCAGCCGGCTGTGATTCACCTGGACCAGAAACTCGGCCAGTGCCCACACCCTCGTCCACGTCCTCGACCCCTACCCCTACTCCTCATCATGGCGGATTACGAATAGAGCAGGGGCCAAATAAATTACCTCACTGTACAGCACTGACACCTGGGCCTTAATTCACCGCACACAGAGACGTGTAGATAGTGGAGGCTCTATGCTGTGACTAGAAAAAAGTAACCCGCTGTCTTGCGCTGATACCTAAGGGTAATTCACTGCTAGCAGAGACTTGTAGATTATAGAAGCTGTGTGGAGGGGGAGATGACTCTAAAGCCAGTGGATAGTGCTGGTAACTGCGGTGATCTCAACCCCACCAACGGATATGGTATTGTGAGACGCTCTGCACAGCGGCTGAGCTGAAATACTTTGCAGTGACCCCGGTAATATTACGGTACTGTTTTGCGGTGAGACCGCTGTCTAATTCACTGCAGACCCAGAACGGTATAAATAAGTTTGTAGGCAGCTGCAGGCTAGGAATTATGTGCGTGCACTTTTACGGTGAGAGTGGTATTTTACTGCACACTCCAGCCAGAAAAAAATATCACGAAGGCTGCAAACAGGCCTAGCTGCGTAATACAAAAATGGTAGCACTACAACTCCCAGCAGGCCCCATGTAAAATGCACACGGTGAGATGTAGCCCTAAGAAGGAGATTTGGTTTTTTTGCACAGATGATACAGACTGTATAGTATATATAACAGCTTTGCCTCTAGAAATGCCTGTGGCCCAACGCTCTGCGTCTAATTCACTGCAGACCCAGAACAGTATAAATAAGTTTGTTCGCAGCTGCAGGCTAGGAATTATGTGCGTGCACTTTCACGGTGAGAGTGGTATTTTACAGCACACTCCAGCCAGAAAAAAATTTGACAAAAGGCTGCAAACAGGCCTAGCTGCGTAATACAAAAATGGTAGCACTACAACTCCCAGCAGGCACCAAGTAAAATGCACACGGTCAGATGTAGCCCTAAGAAGGACCGTTGGGGTTCTTGAAGACAGGACCTCTGATAACACTTTTCCTATATCAACAGCAGCACTTTCCCTATACTCTGTATAATAGACTGCAGACTGAGAACGTTATAGCTGTAATGGCCTGCACAGCCCGAGATGGAAAAAAAAAATTGTGCAAAACTGCTTCCAGCCAGCCACAACAGTAATGCACACAGCCAGATGTAGCCCTAAGAAGGACCGTTGGGGTTCTTGAGGACAGGATCCTACGCTAACACTATTCCTGAATGAGCAGCAGCACTTTCCCTAATCTCCCCCAGTGTGTGTCTGAGGCGAGCCGTGGGCGGGACTGCTTTAAGTACTCGGCGGTCACTTGATCTCACCAGCCACTCACTGCAGGGGGGTGGGATAAGGCTGGCACGTCACAGGAGGAAGTGGTAATGCCTTCCCTGCATATCTATTGGCTAGAAAATGGCGCTAAACATGTGGGGAAGGAAATGGAATTGACTCGAGTACCGCGTTATGCTCGTCTCGAGTAACGAGCATCTCGAGTACCCTAATACTCGAACGAGCATCAAGCTCAGACGAGTGTGCTCGCTCATCTCTAGTAATAATGTTCAGTATTATATTAATTTATTGAAGTTCTTTATTCTACTACTGTATATTCTGTGGTGCTTGAATCCATTATTTGACTCTGATGAAAAAAGAATAAAAAGAATTAATCTATTGTTATCAGTCATCCATTTGAATATGAATTTCTTTTAAAACAATACATTTCCTTTATGAACTTCAGCAATGCAGATTGTACATTGGAATTCAGTAGACTGTATATGATGGGATTTATCATGGGGATGATATTTGTATATACCACATTGAAGGTTACATCTAGAAAATCAGAATAAGATGGCATCAGATACTCTGCCAAGCCTGCCCCATAGTATATAGACATAACAGTGAGGTGAGATGAGCAGGTGGAGAAGGCCTTTCTTCTGCTTTCTTTTGATTTCATCTTGAATATGAGTAAGAAAATGTTAACATAAGAAATACAAGTGCCCAACACTGGGACCAAGGAGAATATCAACGCTTCTATACCGATTATTACAAAAAACATTGGTGTGCCTGTGCAGGTGGTCCTTGTTAATGACTTAAAATCACAGAAGGTCTGGTGGATGATGTTGGAGTGACAGGAGGACATGTTCAAAGCTGATACTAGAAGCAGTAAAGAGTTAAAAAATGCAACTGCCCAAATCCCAAAAGTTATTAAGGTGCAATTTCTCTGACTTAGGATCTGATTATAATGTAAGGGAATGCAGATAGCAACATATCGATCATAAGCCATAATGAAAAGAACAATTTCCTCTGCAGCTAACATTGCTACAAAAAAGTACAACTGAGTATAACATTGTGAGAAGGAAACAATATGATTTCCAGACAATAACATGTGCAGTAATTTAGGAACTATGATAGATGTAAAAAATATGTCTACAATGGACAAATTACAGATAAAGAGATACATTGGTTTATGTAATTGAATGTCCATACATATGACTGTGATTATGGAAGAATTAAAAAGAACTCCGACCAAATATATCAAGAAGAAGAAAATGGAAATGAATGGTTTATTTCTTGACTCTTCAGAAAATGGCAAAATGTGAAAGAAATTAATGGAGGTCCCATTCTTCATTAGTATTTCTTTAATTAAAGGAAACATAACGTACATCATAGATTTCATCACACGATACATGTATCAAATATCATTAGACATAGAGCAAGAAAGTAGAGTAATCATGTAAAACGGAATCTAGGTGATCAATTGGCCATCCCTGGTAGTCTGGTGGTTATTCCAGAGGAGCCATCATCTAATGACAGTCCTGGAACCTTACTAATATTACTCCAGGCCCACTAATTCTGTTTTTGCGTTCTGATGGTTTAAAGGTTTTGTTTCATTGTCTTACATAAACATTCTAGAGTATCAATTGAAATATCCTAAAAATGGGATGATCGTAATGTCTAGAGAAACATCTACTGAGTGTCATTAAACCAAACTTGGTAATGATACTATCCAGGACATACAGAGACGATCCATCAAGAGCGAGGGTATGTAGAAGTTATCCGATTCTGATGCTTTAGTGAAATTTGCTAATGTAAAGAATTATGAATAAAAAAATTTTATACACATTTCTCTTCATACAATTGAAAAAGTTTATATTTCAGGCCATTTAATTATATGTAAAATCCCTAAAAGCATCTGTTCTTTTAACACCAAACAATTTGTTCATGAAGTTAAAATTAAATAATATAAAATATGTTTAAAAAATAATGAATGTTTTTTGACCATAAGACAATTTGGATGTTGAGATGTGCCCAAGTACTGTTTATATGGAAGCTACTAACAAAGATGCAGCTAGGTGGTTAGACAGTTGGAGGGGCTCCTTCTGACTCTCCTTGCCCTCCCCCAAAAATGCTGGCAATACATAACCTTGACAGCCAAAGGCCTAGGAAAAGCCTGCAGGCATGTAATAGCTGTTTGACTATTGGGGGAGGGGGGGGGGGTGCCTCACACAAACGGATTCTAATTCAAATTTTCTGCAGAAAAAAGCAGAGATTAAAAGGCACGTACTTTTGAATTTTCTGTCACACTCATGGAAGGAAGATTGCAGCACTCCCCCGGGACAGACTATTGAAATCAATGGAGGCATCTGAACCGCAGCTTATAAGCAATTAACACTGCATATGGCCTGCGGGTACCCGCGTCATCGCTTAGCAAATGCGTGGCAAATGCAAACAGTGAAAAGAAAACTGTACTGCACCTGACCACCTGCAAGATTAACCAGGTACGCAGGCCTTTGACTTCCTGTTCATTGGTCACATGTCCGAAGAGCGGCTCAGTCCCATTTATAGTCACTATACAATGTAAAGCACTGTGCCTCTAATAGACTGCAATGACATAGTAACATAGTTCGTAAGGCTGAATAAAGACAATGTCCATCTAGTCCAGCCTGTCTATCCTCCTGCTTTGTTGATCCAGAGGAAGGCAAAAAAAACCCAAGAGCAGAAGCCAATTAGCCCTTTTGGGGAAAAAATTCCTTCCCGACTCCCTAATGGCAATCAGACTGTTCCCTGGATCAACCCCTAATAGTTCCTACCTGCCTGTATACCCGGATTAACAAATAACCTTAGATTTATAGCCTATAATATCCTTCTCCATTAGAAAGACGTCTAGTCCCCTTTTAAACTCCTCTAAGGATTTTGCCATCACCACGTCCTCAGGCAGAGAGTTCCACAGTCTAACTGCTCTTACAGTAAAGAACCCCTTTCTATGTTGGTGATGAAACCTGCTTTCCTCTAAACATAGCGGATGCCCTCTTGTTACCGTTGCAGTCCTGGGTATAAACAGATCCTGGGAGAGATCCTTGTATTGTCCCCTCATGTACTTATACATGGCTTTTTGGTCGCCTCTTAACCTTCTTTTTTCTAGAGTAAATAGTCCCAATTTGGATAGCCTCTCTGGGTATTCCAGTCCCGTCATTCCATGTATTAGTTTAGTTGCCCTTCTTTGAACCCCCTCCAATACCGTAACATCTTTCCTGAGCACCGGTGACCAGAACTGTACACAGTATTCCATGTGAGGTCTGACAAGTGCCTTATATAATGGAAGGATAATGTTCTTGTCCCTCACCCCTATACCTCTTTTAATGCATCCCAAAACTTTATTTGCCTTTACAGCAGCTGATTGGCATTGGTTACTCCAGTATAGTCTACAATCCACTAGTACCCCCAGGTCTTTTTCCATATCACTTTTCCCTAGCAGTGCCCCATTAAGTGAATATTGGTAACATCCATTTTTGCTGCCCATGTGCATAACCTTACATTTATCAACATTGAACTTCATTTGCCATTTTTCTGCCCAAGCCCCCAGCTTATCTAGGTCAGTTTGTAGCCGCACATTGTCCTCCATTGCATTAATTATATTGTATAATTTTGTGTCATCTGCAAATATTGAAATTTTGCTGTGCAGCCCCTCTATCAGGTCGTTGATAAATATATTGAACAGAATGGGTCCCAATACTGAACCCTGTGGCACCCCACTAGGGACTGTGGCCCAATCAGAGTATGAGCCATTTATTACCACCCTCTGCTTTCTATCTCTGAGCCAATTTTCTACCCACTTACACACGTTTTCGCCCAGTCCGAGCTGCCTCATTTTGTATATTAGCCTATTATGTGGTACGGTGTCAAACGCTTTAGAGAAGTCCAGATATACGAGATCAATAGATTCTCCCTGGTCCAGCCTAGAGCTTACTTCATCATAGAAACTGATCAGATTTGTCTGACATGAGCGGCCCTTCATGAATCCATGCTAATGACAGTTGTGCTTACCTGACTGCTGTTCGAGGAAGAAATTGTTCTCTTTTCCATCCTCACTCAAAAAATTGCACTTAATTTCTATTTTATATTCCCCATTTTTCTTTTTAGTGAATATTGATATGTCAATTTGTTATTTTGTTAAAACTAATAAACAAATATTTTAAAAAATAACCCTATAATCCATACTTTGCCTTTGACTCTGGCCGACCAGCAGTGTGACCCAAGTAGGGGGCTCTATTAGAGCAACGCACCTTCCTTATGCATTCTGTTTCTTACATAATAAACTGATGCCCTGCACATTGTACACATTGCTGTTCTGTTTCACGTATGGAAGTCTCTAAGATACAGTGCATTAGATTAGTAAGAAGTGATCGGTCCCTCTCACAGTGCTGTGTATGAAGTAGTGGACTGTTTTTCTGTTGCCCGACCCATACCACCACCCGCACATTATTTTCCTTCTAAATATGGCGGTCAGATGTTTATGCTACTCTCACATTCCATCAGCCTACTACACACTGCAACAACTGACAGACTCAATACTGCTACTTCACTACCACTTATGACACTTGCCTCTGCTACATCTGATAGACTCAGCAGTATGTTCTGTCAAATGTAGAAGTGATACAGCAAACTCAGCACTATTACTTCTGACATACTAAACACCGCTACAGCTGATAGACTTAACACTGCTACACTGCGACTACTTCTGGCAAGACACACACTTGGCTCTGCTACTTCTTATAGACTCAACAGTGTGTTCTGTTACATGTAGAAGTAATGTAGCTATAAGTATGTCACATGCAGTAGTGCTGCTATATAAGCTATAGCCTTCTAACATATGGGGTAGCACTCTAGTGTTGGTTGGGAAGAAACTAGCAGACTGGCCCTTTGAAGAAGAGGGGCAGACAGACGACTAGAGCTCTGACTGTAACCCAGCTTTCCCATTGCTGAGGTTGGTGCAGTCAGTGTGACATTAGCAGTAAGTAAGATTGGCGCAGCACACTACAGAACTGCAACTCAGCTTTCCCATCTCTTGGGTCAGCACGATCACATTTAGGGCCTATGTTTTGTGTTTATGCTGGGAAAACTTCCTGCACCTAGGTCAAATATATAGGCCACCTGTTGCATCCTCCGGAAATGCAACCTCAAAAACACAAACAAAAGGCACAACTGTGCAAAAGGAAACAAAAACTAAAGGGGAATGCTCTCCCTACTGTCCCCTAACCCGGGAGGGGGCCCTGCCTGCTCGACGGACCGACCGCTCTGACAAGTGCGAGCCCGTACGCGTGCCTAGGCCACTGACAAGTCCCTATAGGGGAGCCCTGGCACAACAGAAAGCCAAAACCGAAAACCAAACAAAGCATAAGAGAACTTAGCTAGGAGCTTCAGCCAAGGTCTGTTCCTCCGTCACTGTCCAAAAGTAACTGAAGGATTGACCAGCACAGGAGATCATGCTGGCACTGTTTAAGTAGGAGCCAAGCTACTCAGCACCAGGTGCTGACTGACGTTACTTCTGCAACTATCACGCCCCTCAGTTCCAGGAGAAGCAAGGGCACACCCAAAACCTGGTCTGTTCTGCAAGCCCGATGCAGGCCTCAGAACGGCTGCAACACCACCATTCACACAAAGGAGGCTAAATCAATGTTCTTCTTCGGTTTGTCATGTTGCTATACCTTATTTTTTCCTGGTATTGGATCATGTAGTAAACTATGTTATTGCCAGACAAAGGTATGCAGTAAAAATCATGTGCTTCTCTTCCAATAAGAGCCTATGGGGGTATCACACTATGCCTACATTTTGTAGCTTTTCATCACAGTATGTCCAGTAAGGCTGTAAGTAAGGTGTGATTGCAGCTCCAGGTTTGTTATCAAGAAAACAATAGAGCCGTCATCCTGTCCGTCATTCCCGTCCTCCACCGACTATTCAAATAAGATTGCCTTGCAGATAAACCTTTCCCCGTACAGCAAATCTGACATTTCCCTGCTGTCCCATTCAGGAGTTTGATCTCTCTGTGATCACTCCTAGAGGAGAACAATATTTTGGATTTCATTTTTAATCGTCCAATACTGATGAAATGTAGGGGGAAAACTGCCAAGAATGAAAAAAAAAATAAAATCAGTGTTCATGAATATCAAATTTAAATAAACACAATTCTCTGATGGAAGTGTCCTTTCAGATGTAATATTATAATGTATGGATGACTTACCTGTACTGTAACACGCGGCCTGTGGCTCCTTATGTAAAGGTCTCTCCTATAGTGTGAGGGAGCCGTCTAGTGAATTTATATTGTACTGAAACAACATGGACTAATTATCTCAGAATTATAATGACCCATGGGAAGAAACAAGAAAAGCAAAAATTAATGTCTCTTAGGTGTTGATGTAATAATTTATTAAGTTGCTTGTTCTTTTCCATGAAGAAAATTATGAAAGTGACTTGTAGGATACAAAAAAGTTTTATGGAGAGCGGGATAGGTTCTGTGTTTGTTTCCTTGGGTACATTGGAGGTTTTCAGTGGAAAAAAAATGAGTTGTGATGCAGCGTGGTGGCCCAGTGGTTATTATTGTTGCCTTCTAGCGGTGGGGTCCTGAGTTCAAATCTGACCAAAGTCATCTGCATGGAATTTGTATACGGAGTGTGCTACCTTGCTGAAAATGCCGAATTAAAGTGAGTGCCGGACCAGGAGATAAGTATAAAAAGGTGGTTTATTCAGGCTAATGTATTTCACAGTTGGGCCTGTGGCCTCCTCCAACCATTACAGAGTATCACACTTGCTCCTATACATGGACAACAGGTAATGTTGGGGCAGGTCAGAGAACATACAGCTCGCCAGAATTAAAGCATCTCATTTATACAATATTATAAACACAATATAATTACTAAGCATGTTGAATACATGTAAAATATTTTTATAATCCTCCATGTATTTATGCTTTTTATTTTGATAAGATGGTAAGCTGCAGAGGTAATCGCTGAACAACTCGCTGTAATCTTTCAAAATTCCAGGGATCAGAGAAGGGCAAATGTTTTCCCTATCTCCAAAAAAGGGAAGAAGGTGGACCCAGAAAATTGCAGGCCAAGTGTGCAAGTACTTGGATGAGAATGGAGTAATTAACCAGAGCTAGCATGGGTTTGTAACAAACAAGTCATGCCAGATGAATCTAATGTCCTTTCTATGACTTGGATATGCTAATAGATCACACACTGAACATGAGTCAATAGTGTGATGTAGTAGCAATAAAGGCAAACACAATTCTGGGATGTATTAAGAGAAGCATAGAGTCTAGATCACGTGAGATAATTATCCCCCTCTATTCCTTCTTAGTCAGACCTCATCTAAAAACTCATCAAATAAAGAGGAGTATAGCAGCAGAGAAATGCCAAAATAAAACCAAAGCTTTATTCCTCCATTAAAAATTCACAAGCAGCAACGTTTCAACTATGTGTTGGTCTTTCTCAACATATGGTCGGAACGTTGCTGCTTGTGAATTTTTAATGGAGGAATAAAGCTTTGGTTTTATTTTGGCATTTCTCATGCGACTCGAGCATGTTTGTATATCACCCATGCTCCGCTAAGGTTTTCATTGGTGAAAATCTGGAAAACCCAAGAAAGTCATGGAAACGACACAGAAACGGATAGGGCAGGCGAGGGGCAACATGCTGGGCTAAATTTCAGGTTCCCAGGTCCCACTATTAAGCCACAATGGCGGCAAAAGTGCCCCCCCCCCCAACAATTTTTACTTCGGACAAACCCTCATTAGCAAGGCATACCTTAGCTAAGCACCACACTACCTCCAACTAAGCACAAGTACTGCCTGCGGGACACACCACCCTCATGTCTATTTCTCAGTACATCTGCGATGAGGAGGAACCGAAGGCACATACTGCAGAGGGTTGGCAGGGCCAGGCAGCGACCCTCTTTAAAAGGGGCGGGGCGATAGCCCATGATGCTGTACAGAAGCAATGAGAAATCCAATCCTGTGCCACCTCCGTCAGGAGCTGCAAACGTGGGCATAGCAAT
This sequence comes from Eleutherodactylus coqui, assembly GCF_035609145.1. Classification (NCBI taxonomy): domain Eukaryota; kingdom Metazoa; phylum Chordata; class Amphibia; order Anura; family Eleutherodactylidae; genus Eleutherodactylus; species Eleutherodactylus coqui. The sequence continues at coordinate 154,021,926 of NC_089844.1, read as the reverse complement.
GGGGAATCCATGTGCCCACACAGTATTCATTCTGTCAAGGTGTCGCATAGCTCAATCGACACCGCAAGGGGAAAGCCATCTTCGCTCTGCCCCCTACCCAAGTCAGTCAGTGTCTTTGTGCCAGACAGGTCAAACACCGCGATGGGAACCAAGTGGGCATCAACGGCATAGGAGGGTCCTAGGCAACCCAAGACATGAACAAAACATAAATCTGAGCGGCCAAACATGGCAGACTTGCACCACGCCCATGACATAGGCCTCGGCCCACAGCTTCAGCAATGGTGGGCAGGAAGTGGACTTCCACTGCGCCCAGGACATAGGCCTCTGCACAAACCCTCAGCAATTGCGGGCCTACAGCGGACTCCAATGCTAGCGTAGCTGTGCACGTCTCATTAGCGCTGTATACTCCTGTAGTTTGTCCCAATGCAGTGCCCCGGATAGTAGAGCTAACGTCAGATGAAATACAGGTGGGCTTTGGCCCACACTGCATGCCCCAGTCAGACTGGGGTTTCTTTTAAGTAGACACAGGCAGTTACAACTCCCTAATGTGAAGTCCGTGTGGACCGCCAGCATGGGTAGGTCCCAGGAAGCCACCGGCGGTACATTAATAAATCCCATTGCAGTGCCCTGCACAGCTGAGGTAACGTCAGATAAAATACAGGTGGGCTTTGGACCACACTGCATGCCCCAGTCAGACCGGGTTTTTTAATACATAGACACAGGCAGGAACAACTCCCCTATGTGAAGTCCCTGTGGACCCACAGCATGGGTGGCTCCTTGAAACCCACCGGCGGTACATAAATGCATCCCATTGCAGTGCCCTGGACAGCAGAGCTACCATCTGATTAAATACAGGTGGGCTTCGGCCAAGAATGTTTTCATTGTTGGAGGAGAAGGGGGATGTTTTTGAGGCAGTACGTGTCCTGTCCCCGTGTCCGTGGTTATATGCATCTTGCCAGTAACCACATTGGTGGGATAGTGGTCGCGACTGTGGACCTATTAGTGCGGTTTTATTTAGTTGGTTTTCGGAATGTGGCCAGGATTAAGTGGGCCGTGGTGGGGGCTTTCCTATTGTGTCGCTTAAGGTGAAATTCTTGGACTGCCGCCAGACGGACCACTGCGAAAGCATTTGCCAAGAAGGTTTTCATTGTTGGAGGAGGAGGAGGATGTTTTTGAGGCAACCTGTCCCTGTGTCTGTGGTTATATGCACCTTCCCAGTGACCGCGTCGCTGAAAAGTTGTCGCGCCTGGGGACTTAGTAACGCGGCCTCACCACTATCATGTCTTTGGGAAGCTTCCGTGTCCACAACCCTGTAACATAGCAGTAGCAGGAGTATAGGCAGAGCCGAGAATTAGTAACATTTCAGTGGTAAGAGTATGGACAGACCCCTGTAACATTTCATTGGCAGCAGTGAGGACAGACCCCACTAACATTTCATTTGCAGCAGTATACACAGACCCCAGTAACATTTCAGTAGTATAAGTATAGACAGACCCCAGTAACAGTTCAGTAGTATAAGTCTAGACAGACCCCAGTAACAATTCAGTTCCAGCAGTGTAGACAGACCACAGTAACATTTCTGTTCCAGCAGTGTAGACAGACCCCAGTAACATTGAAGTAGTATCAGTTGCGACATGCCCCAGTCACATTTCAGTTCCAGCAGTGCAGACAGACGTCAGTAACATTTCAGTAGCATCATTAGGGACAGGCCCCAGTAACATTTTAGTAGCAACAGTATAGACAGACCCCAGTAAAATTTCATTTACAGCAGTATTGTCAGACCCCAGTAACATTTCAGTAGTATCAGTTGCGACATGCCCCAGTCACATTTCAGTTCCAGCAGTGCAGACAGGCCCCAGTAACATTAACGTAGAAGCAGTATGGGCAAAGCAGCAGATTCACATTTCCCTGGCAGCAGTGTAGAGAGAGCACAGCATTTGTAACATTTCAGTAGTAGCAGTGGTGTACCATGAGTGCAGGCGAAGCCCATAAAAATTACTTGGATTACATTGTAGGCGAGGGCCCGAAAAAATGGTGCACCGACAGTACAAATGTACACCAGAAAAAGTGCCCATGCCCAACCCAGAGGGCAGGTGAAACCCATTAATCGCTTAGTTTACTGTTGCTTAATTTGTAACTAGGCCTGGAGGCAGCCCAGTCAAAATAAAAATTGGTTCAGGTGGAAGTTTCAATGCTTTAATGAGAATTGAAACAGATAAATATTATTTTGAAAAGTTATGAGCCTTTTGGCCCACAGAAAAATTGCCCGTTCGGGGTGATTACGGAAGGTTTCAGGAGGAGGAGCCGGAGGAGGAGGACGAATATCATACACAAATTGACAAAGCTCTCTAGGTACCGCTGCTGTCCGCTGGTGGAGAAGAGAAGTCTGGGGAAATCCAGGCTTTGTTCATCTTTATGAGTGTAAGCCTGTCAGCGCTGTCAGTTGACAGGCGGGTACGCTTGTCCGTGATGATTCCCCCAGCTGCACTAAACACCCTCTCTGACAAGACGCTGGCCGCAGGGCAAGCCAGCACCTTCAGGGCATACAGCGCGAGTTCGGGCCACGTGTCTAGCTTTGACACCCAATAGTTGTACGGATCAGAGGCGTCACGGAGGACGGTGGTACGATTCGCTACGTACTCCCTCACCATCTTCTTACAGTGCTCCCTCCGACTCAGCCTGGTCTGGGGAGGTGTGACACAGTCTTGCTGGGGATCCATAAAGCTGGCAAAGGCCTTGGACAGTGTTCCCCTGCTTGCGCTGAACATGCTTCCTGATCTCCACGCCTCCCCTTCTACTTGCCCTCGGAACTGCGCCTTCTGCCACTAGTGCTGTCGGATATGAAGTTTACCATTAGTTTGTCCACCAGGGCCCTGTGGTATTGCATCACTCTCAAACCCCTTTCCTCTTCGGGAATGAGAGTGGAAAGGTTCTCCTTATACCGTGGGTCAAGCAGTGTGTACACCCAGTAATCTGTAGTGGCCAGAATGCGTCTAACGTGAGGGTCATGAGAAGGGCATGCTGACATAAAGTCAGCCATGTGTCCCAGGGTACCTGTATGCAACATATGGCTGTCCTCACTAGCAAGATCACTTTGAGGATCCTCCTCCTCCTCAGGCCATACACATTGAAAAGATGAGAGGCAAGCAGCATGGGTACCCTCTGCCGTAGGCCCAGCTGTCTCTTCCTCCTCAGGCTCCTCCCCCTCCTCCTCCTCTTCCACGCGCTGAGATATAGACATGAGGGTGCTCTGACTATCCAGCGATATACTGTCTTCCCCCGCCTCCGTTTCCGCCCGCAAAGCATCAGCCTTTATGCTTTGCAGGGAACTTCTCAACAGGCATAGCAGGGGAATGGTGATGCTAATGATTGCAGCATCACCGCTCACCATCAGGGTGGACTCCTCAAAGTTTCCAAGGACCTGGCAGATATCTGCCATCCAGGCCCACTCCTCTGTAAAGAATTGAGGAGGCTGACTCTCACTTCGCCGCCCATGTTGGAGTTAGTATTCCACTATAGCTCTACGCTGCTCATACAGCCGGGACAACATGTGAAGCATAGAGTTCCACCGTGTGGGCACGTCGCAAAGCAGTCGGTGCACTGGCAGATGAAACCGATGTTGCAAGGTGCGCAGGGTGGCAGCGTCTGTGTTGGACTTGCGGAAATGTCCGCTGACCCGGCGCACCTTGCCGAGAAGGTCTGACAAGTGTGGGTAGCCTTTCAGAAACCGCTGAACCAACCAAATTAAAGACGTGGGCCTGGCATGGCACGTGCGTGAGGCTGCCGAGCTGCCACCAGGTTACGGCCATTGTCACACACGACCATGCCCGGTTGGAGGCTCAGCGGCGAAAGCCAGCGGTCGGTCTGCTCTGTCAGACCGTGCAACAGTTCGTGGGCCGTGTGCCTCTTCTCTCCAAAGCTGAGTAGTTTCAGCACGGCCTGCTGACGCTTGCCCACCGCTGTGCTGCCGTGCCGCGCCGCGCGACACCGACTGCTGGCAACGTGCTGCTGGTGACAAGTCTTGATTGCGAGGTAGAGGTTGCGTTGGAGGAGGAGGAGGAGGAGGAGGAAGAACTTACAGAGGCAGCGTTAGTCCAACTGGCTAGTGTCGAGAAATTTACTACGTGGACCCCTCAAACTAATAATTTTAAAAAATACCTTTTATTAGAATTAATTAAAAAGAGAAAGAACAAACACACATTAACTAGATAAGTAAGAAAAAAATCTAGACTCAGTTGATGCCACTCAAATCAACAGATAAAGACCAAGTGCGCTGGCTTAAGAAGGTCAATCCAGCTATTGCGTATTATTGGTCTTCAAAAGTGACTAATTTGTCTGAAATGTATCACGGTTTGTTACGCAGGTGTCATTTTGGTGATAAAACCATGACATGTGCAAGACCAAATATATTACGTAACCCAACGCGTTTCCCCCACATCGTGGGTTCATCAGGGGTTCGATATATCAATTCCCAGGGGTAGAATGGGTGGTGGCTAGAGATGAGCGAGCACCAATATGCTCGGGTGCTCGTTACTCGAGACGAACTTTTCGCGATGCTCGAGGGTTCGTTTCGAAAAACGAACCCCATTGAAGTCAATGGGCGACCCGAGCATTTTTGTATATCGCCGATGCTCGCTAAGGTTTTCGTTTGTGAAAATCTGGGCAATTCAAGAAAGTGATAGGAACGACACAGCAACGGATAGGGCAGGCGAGGGGCTACATGTTGGGCTGCACCTCAAATTCCCAGGTCCCACTATTAAGCCACAATAGCGGCAAGAGTGGGCCCCCCTCTCCCAACAACTTTTACTTCTGAAAAGCCCTCATTAGCAATGCATACCTTAGCTAAGCACCACACTACGTCCAACAAAGCACAATCACTGCCTGCATGACACTCCGCTGCCACTTCTCCTGGGTAACATGCTGCCCAACCCCCCCCCCTCACGACCCAGTGTCCACAGCGCACACCAAACTGTCCCTGCCCAGCCTTCAGCTGCCCTCATGCCACGCCATCCTCATGTCTATTTATAAGTGTGTCTGCATTAAACATGACATTATTACCTCAGCTGTGATGGGCAATGCAATGGGATATATTTATGTACTGCCGGTGGCTTCCTGACACCCACCCATGCTGTGGGTCCACAGGGAGTTGTAACTGCATGTGTCCACTTCTAAAGAACCCCAGTCTGACTGGGGCATGCAGTGTGGGCCGAAGCCCACCTGCATTAAACATGACATTATTACCTCAGCTGTGATGGGCAATGCAATGGGATATATTTATGTACCGCCGGTGGTGCACCGACAGTACAAATGTACACCAGAAAAAGTGCCCATGCCCAACCCAGAGGGCAGGTGAAACCCATTAATCGCTTAGTTTACTGTTGCTTAATTTGTAACTAGGCCTGGAGGCAGCCCAGTCAAAATAAAAATTGGTTCAGGTGGAAGTTTCAATGCTTTAATGAGAATTGAAACAGATAAATATTATTTTGAAAAGTTATGAGCCTTTTGGCCCACAGAAAAATTGCCCGTTCGGGGTGATTACGGGAGGTTTCAGGAGGAGGAGCCGGAGGAGGAGGACGAATATCATACACAAATTGACAAAGCTCTCTAGGTACCGCTGCTGTCCGCTGGTGGAGAAGAGAAGTCTGGGGAAATCCAGGCTTTGTTCATCTTTATGAGTGTAAGCCTGTCAGCGCTGTCTGTTGACAGGCGGGTACGCTTGTCCGTGATGATTCCCCCAGCTGCACTAAACACCCTCTCTGACAAGACGCTAGCCGAAGGGCAAGCCAGCACCTCCAGGGCATACAGCGCGAGTTCGGGCCACGTGTCTAGCTTTGACACCCAATAGTTGTACGGATCAGAGGCGTCACGGAGGACGGTGGTACGATTGGCTACGTACTCCCTCACCATCTTCTTACAGTGCTCCCTCCGACTCAGCCTGGACTGGGGAGGTGTGACACAGTCTTGCTGGGGATCCATAAAGCTGGCAAAGGCCTTGGACAGTGTTCCCCTGCTTGCGCTGAACATGCTTCCTGATCTCCACGCCTCCCCTTCTACTTGCCCTCGGAACTGCGCCTTCTGCCACTAGTGCTGTCGGATATGAAGTTTACCACTAGTTTGTCCACCAGGGCCCTGTGGTATTGCATCACTCTCAAACCCCTTTAATCTTCGGGAATGAGAGTGGAAAGGTTCTCCTTATACCGTGGGTCAAGCAGTGTGTACACCCAGTAATCTGTAGTGGCCAGAATGCGTCTAACGCGAGGGTCATGAGAAGGGCATGCTGACATAAAATCAGCCATGTGTCCCAGCGTACCTGTATGCAACATATGGCTGTCCTCACTAGCAAGATCATTTTGAGGATCCTCCTCCTCCTCAGGCCATACACATTGAAAAGATGAGAGACAAGCAGCATGGGTCCCCTCTGCCGTACGCCCAGCTGTCTCTTCCTCCTCAGGCTCCTCCCCCTCCTCCTCCTCCTCTTCCACGCGCTGAGATATAGACATGAGGGTGCTCTGACTATCCAGCGATATACTGTCTTCCCCCGCCTCCGTTTCCGCCCGCAAAGCATCAGCCTTTATGCTTTGCAGGGAACTTCTCAACAGGCATAGCAGTGGAATGGTGATGCTAATGATTGCAGCATCACCGCTCACCATCAGGGTGGACTCCTCAAAGTTTCCAAGGACCTGGCAGATATCTGCCATCCAGGCCCACTCCTCTGTAAAGAATTGAGGAGGCTGACTCCCACTTCGCCGCCCATGTTGGAGTTAGTATTCCACTATAGCTCTACGCTGCTCATACAGCCGGGACAACATGTGAAGCATAGAGTTCCACCGTGTGGGCACGTCGCAAAGCAGTCGGTGCACTGGCAGATGAAACCGATGTTGCAAGGTGCGCAGGGTGGCAGCGTCTGTGTTGGACTTGCGGAAATGTCCGCTGACCCGGCGCACCTTGCCGAGAAGGTCTGACAAGTGTGGGTAGCCTTTCAGAAACCGCTGAACCAACCAAATTAAAGACGTGGGCCTGGCATGGCACGTGCGTGAGGCTGCCGAGCTGCCACCAGGTTACGGCCATTGTCACACACGACCATGCCCGGTTGGAGGCTCAGCGGCGAAAGCCAGCGGTCGGTCTGCTCTGTCAGACCGTGCAACAGTTCGTGGGCCGTGTGCCTCTTCTCTCCAAAGCTGAGTAGTTTCAGCACGGCCTGCTGACGCTTGCCCACCGCTGTGCTGCCGTGCCGCGCGACACCGACTGATGGCAACGTGCTGCTGGTGACAAGTCTTGATTGCGAGGTAGAGGTTGCGTTGGAGGAGGAGGAGGAGGAGGAGGAAGAACTTACAGAGGCAGTGTTAGTCCAACTGGCTAGTGTCGAGAAATTTACTACGTGGACCCCTCAAACTAATAATTTAAAAAAATACCTTTTATTAGAATTAATTAAAAAGAGAAAGAACAAACACACATTAACTAGATAAGTAAGAAAAAAATCTAGACTCAGTTGATGCCACTCAAATCAACAGATAAAGACCAAGTGCGCTGGCTTAAGAAGGTCAATCCAGCTATTGCGTATTATTGGTCTTCAAAAGTGACTAATTTGTCTGAAATGTATCACAGTTTGTTACGCAGGTGTCATTTTGGTGATAAAACCATGACATGTGCAAGACCAAATATATTACGTAACCCAACGCGTTTCCCCCACACCATGGGTTCATCAGGGGTTCGATATATCAATTCCCAGGGGTAGAATGGGTGGTGGCTAGAGATGAGCGAGCACCAATATGCTCGGGTGCTCGTTACTCGAGACGAACTTTTCGCGATGCTCGAGGGTTCGTTTCGAATAACGAACCCCATTGAAGTCAATGGGCGACCTGAGCATTTTTGTATATCGCCGATGCTCGCTAAGGTTTTCGTTTGTGAAAATCTGGGCAATTCAAGAAAGTGATGGGAACGACACAGCAACGGATAGGGCAGGCAAGGGGCTACATGTTGGGCTGCACCTCAAGTTCCCAGGTCCCACACCACACTACCTCCAACAAAGCACAATCACTGCCTGCATGACACTCCGCTGCCACTTCTCCTGGGTAACATGCTGCCCAACCCCCCCCCCCACGACCCAGTGTCCACAGCGCACACCAAACTGTCCCTGCCCAGCCTTCAGCTGCCCTCATGCCACGCCATCCTCATGTCTATTTATAAGTGCGTCTGCCAGAGGAACCGCAGGCACACACTGCAGAGGGTTGGCACGGCTAGGCAGCGACCCTCTTTAAAAGGGGCGGGGCGATAGTCCACAATGCTGTACAGAAGCAATGAGAAATCCAATCCTGTGCCACCTCCATCTGGAGCTGCACACGTGGGCATAGCAATGGGGAGCCTATGTGCCACACACTATTCATTCTGTCAAGGTGTCTGCATGCCCCAGTCAGACCGTGGTTTTTTATAAATAGTCACAGGCAGGTACAACTCCGCAATGGGAATTCTGTGTGCACCCACAGCATGGGTGGCTCCCTGGAACCCACCGGCTGTACATAAATGTATCCCATTGCAGTGCCCTGGACAGAAGAGCTAACGTCAGATTAAATGCAGGTGGGCTTCGGCCCACACTGCATGCCCCAACCGGACCAGGGTTTTTAATTCATAGACACAGGCAGGTACAACTCCCTATTGTGAAGTCCCTGTAGATCAACAGCATGGGTGGGTGCCAGGAAGCCACCGGCGGTACATAAATATATCCCATTGCATTGCCCATCACAGCTGAGGTAATAATGTCATGTTTAATGCAGGTGGGCTTCGGCCCACACTGCATGCCCTAGTCAGACTGGGGTTCTTTAGAAGTGGACACATGTAGTTACAACTCCCTGTGGACCCACAGCATGGGTGGCTGCCTGGAACCCACCAGCGGTACATAAAAATATCCCATTGCATTGCCCATCACAGCTGAGGTAATAATGTCATGTTTAATGCAGGTGGGCTTCGGCCCACACTGCATGCCCCAGTCAGACTGGGGTTCTTTAGAAGTGGACACAGATGCATTTACAACTCCCTGTGGACCCACAGCATGGGTGGCTCCCTTGAACCCACCGGTGGTACATAAAAATATCCCATTGCATTGCCCATCACAGCTGATGTTACGTCAGCTGTAATGCAGGTGGGCAAAAAATTAATTGGATTACTCTGTAGGCGAGGGCCCACAAAAATTGGTGTACCAACAGTACTAATGTACCTGAGAAAAATTGCCCATGCCCAACCGAGAGGGCAGGTGAAACCCATTAATCGCTTTGGTTTATGTGGCTTAATTAGTAACTAGGCCTGGAGGCAGCCCAGTTAAAATAAAAATTGGTTGAGGTGAAAGTTTCAACGCTTTAATGAGCATTGAAACGTATAAAAATTGTTTAGAAAAATTATATGACTGAGCCTTGTGGGCCTAAGAAAAATTGCCCGTTCGGCGTCATTACGTCAGGTTTCAGCAGGAGGAGCAGGAGGAGGAGGATGAATATTATACACAGATTGATGAAGCAAAAAGGTCCCCGTTTTGGATGGTGATAGAGAACGATGCTTCCATCCGCGGGTGCAGCCTACGTATTGTTTATGTATCGCTGCTGTCCGCTGGTGGAGAAGAGAAGTCTGGGGAAATCCAGGCTTTGTTCATCTTGATGAGTGTAAGCCTGTCGGCACTGTCGGTTGACAGGTGGGTACGCTTATCCGTGATGATTCCCCCAGCCAAACTAAACACACTCTCTGACAAGACGCTAGCCGCAGGACAAGCAAGCACCTCCAGGGCATACAGCGCGAGTTCAGGCCACGTGTCCAGCTTCAAGACCCAGTAGTTGTAGGGGGCAGAGGCGTCACGGAGGACGGTCGTGCGATCGGCTACGTACTCCCTCACCATCCTTTTACAGTGCTCCCTCCAACTCAGCCTTGACTGGGGACCGGTGACACAGTCTTGCTGGGGAGCCATAAAGCTGTCAAAGGCCTTAGAGAGTGTTCCCCTGCCTGCGCTGTACATGCTGCCTGATCTCTGCGCCTCCCCTGCTACCTGGGCCACGGAAATGCGCCTTTGGCCACTAGCGCTGTCGGATGGGAAGTTTACCATCACTTTGTCCACCAGCGCCCTGTGGTATAGCATCATTCTGGAACCCCTTTCCTCTTTGGGAATGAGAGTGGAAAGGCTCTCCTTATACCGTGGGTCGAGCAGTGTGTACACCCAGTAATCCGTAGTGGCCAGAATGCGTGTAACGCGAGGGTCACGAGAAAGGCATCCTAACATGAAGTCAGCCATGTGTGCCAGGGTACCTGTACGCAACACATGGCCGTCCTCACTAGGAAGATCACTTTCAGGATCCTCCTCCCCCTCCTCTTCTGGCCATACACGCTGAAAGGATGACAGGCAAGCTGCATCTGTACCCTCAGCAGTGGGCCAAGCTGTCTCTTCCCCCTCCTCCTCATGCTCCTCCCCCTCCTCCTCCTCCTCCTCTGGCCATACACGCTGAAAGGATGACAGGCAAGCAGCATCTGTCCCCTCAGCAGTGGGCCAAGCTGTCTCTTCCCCCTCCTCCTCATGCTCCTCCCCCTCCTCCTCCTCCTCCTCTGGCTATACACGCTGAAAGGATGACAGGCAAGCAGCATCTGTCCCCTCAGCAGTGGGCCACGCTGTCTCTTCCCCCTACTCCTCATGCTCCTCCCCCTCCTCCTCAACGCGCTGAGATATAGACATGAGGTTGCTCTGACTATCCAGCGACATACTCTCTTCCCCCGCCTCCGTTTCCGATTCAAAAGCGTCTGCCTTTATGCTTTGCAGGGAACTTCTCTAGAGGCATAGCAGAGGAATGGTGACGCTAATGATTGCAGCATCCCCGCTCACCATCTGGGTAGACTCCTCAAAGTTTCCAAGGACCTGGCAGATGGCTGCCAACCAGGCCCACTCTTCTGTAAATAATTGAGGAGGCTGACTCCCACTGCGCCGCCCATGTTGGAGTTGGTATTCCACTATAGCTCTACGCTGCTCATAGAGTCTGGCCAACATGTGGAGCGTAGAGTTCCACGGTGTGGGCACGTCGCACAGCAGTCGGTGCACTGGCAGATTAAACCGATGTTGCAGTGTCCGCAGGGTGGCAGCGTGCGTGTGGGATTTGCGGAAGTGTGCGCAGAGCTGGCGCACCTTTCCAAGCAGGTATGACAAGTGGGGGTAGCTTTTCAGAAAGCGCTGAACCACCAAATTAAAGACATGGGCCAGGCATGGCACGTGCGTGAGGCTGCCGAGCTGCAGAGCCGCCACCAGGTTACGGCCGTTGTCACACACGACCATGCCCGGTTGGAGGCTCAGCGGCGCAAGCCAGCGGTCCGTCTGCTCTGTCAGACCCTGCAGCAGTTCGGGGGCCGTGTGCCTCTTCTTTCCTAAGCTGAGTAGTTTCAGCACGGCCTGCTGACGCTTGCCCACCGCTGTGCTGCCACGCCGCGTGACACCGACTGCTGGCGACGTGCTGCTGCTGACACATCTTGATTGCGAGACAGAGGTTGCGTAGGAGGAGGAGGAGGGTGGTTTAGTGGAGGAAGCATACACCCCCGCAGATACCACCACCGAGCTGGGGCACGCAATTCTGGGGGTGGGTAGGACGTGAGCAGTCCCAGGCTCTGACTCTGTCCCAGCCTCCACTAAAATCACCCAATGTGCCGTCAGGGAGATATAGTGGCCCTGCCCACCTGTGCTTATCCACGTGTCTGTTGTTAAGTGGACCTTGGCAGTAACCGCGTTGGTGAGTGCGCGTACAATGTTGCGGGAGACGTGGTCGTGTAGGCCTGGGACGGCACATCGGGAAAAGTAGTGCCGACTGGGAACCGAGTAGCGCGGGGCTGCCGCCGCCATCATGCTTTTGAAAGCCTCCGTTTCCACAACCCTATACGGCAGCATCTCTAGGCTGATCAATTTTGCAATGTGCACGTTTAACGCTTGAGCGTGCGGGTGCGTGGTGTCGTACTTGCGCTTGCGCTCAAACAGTGGCGCTAGCGACGTCTGGACGCTACGCTGAGAGACATTGCTGGATGGGACCGAGGACAGCGGAGGTGAGGGTGTGGGTGCAGGCCAGGAGACGGTACTGCCTGTGTCCTCAGAGGGGGGTTGGATCTCAGTGGCAGGTTGGGGCACAGGGGGAGAGGCAGTGGTGCAAACCGGAGGCGGTGAACAGGCATCGTCCCACCTTGTGGGGTGCTTGGCCATCATATGCCTGCGCATGCTGGTGGTGGTGCCTCCCCAGCTGATCTTGGCGCGACAAAGGTTGCACACCACTGTTCGTCGGTCATCAGGCGTCTCTGTGAAAAACTGCCACACCGTGGAGCATCTTGACCTCTGCAGGGTGGCATGGCGCGAGGGGGCGCTTTGGGAACCAGTTGGTGGATTATTCGGTCTGGCCCTGCCTCTACCCCTGGCCACCGCACTGGCTCGGCCTGTGCCCACACCCTGACTTGGGCCTCCGCGTCCTCGCCTGCATCCATGTCCTATAGGCCTACCCCTACCCCTCAGCATGGTGTATTAGCAGTAGTGCAGAAACAGAACGCTGTAATTAAATGTGCCGCTTATTGGCCTGTGGTTGGAGGCTGACTTCGTTTACGGAACGCCAGGAAATAATTTGGCACACGCCTGCTGTAACACTTAGCTGCCTGCGTATGATTTTGTTGACGTACTACACCCAGCACACACGGACCCAGAACACTGAGCAGCACAGTGACAGGCAGGCCAAATAGATTTTTTGACCAATATTTTTTTGAAAAGGCCAACTGCGTATATTCAATCAATAATATATGTCTTCTGGCCCTGCCTACACAATTCTGTCCCTGGAGTATTACTGCAGGGCGCAATGCTCTGCACGGCCGATAGAGCAAAAAAAAAAAAAGTGCAACACTGCAAAAAGCAGCCTCCACAGTACTGCACACGGTTAGATGTGGCCCTAAGAAGGACCGTTGGGGTTCTTGAAGCCTACAATCACTCCTAACACTCTCCCTGCCTAACCACCACTTCTGTCCCTGTAGTATTACTGCAGGGCGCAATGCTCTGCACGGACGATATAGCAAAGAAAAAAAAAAGTGCAACACTGCAAAAAGCAGCCTCCACACTACTGCACACGGTTAGATGTGGCCCTAAGAAGGACCGTTGGGGTTCTTGAAGCCTACACTAACTCCTAACACTCTCCCTACAGCAGCTCCAACACGATAGCACTTTCCCTCAGCTATGTCACAACGCATCTGAGGCGAGCCGCGGGAGGGGCCGATTTATACACTCGGGTGACACCTGATCTCGCCAGCCACTCACTGCAGGGGGGTGGTATAGGGCTTGAATGTCGCAGGGGGAAGTTGTAATGCCTTCCCTGTCTTTCAATTGGCCAGAAAAGCGCGCTAACGTCTCAGAGATGAAAGTAAAAGTAACCCGAACATCACGTGGTGCTCGTTACGAGTAACGAGCATCTCGAACACGCTAATACTCGAACGAGTATCAAGCTCAGACGAGTACGTTCGCTCATCTCTAGTTGTAATGTATTTGAATGTCACACCTTCTTTTGTTTGAGTTACAATATAAGCTCTTTCCTGCTGAAACTAAACCAAATGTCCTATGGTACACAAACTATAATGGCGTATCTTTGATTGGCTTCTCCGAGCTCATATTAACCATATCTAATATGACACCCACAGTATATCAAACAGTGCTATTCTGCTAACAAGTTGTTAAGAAAACTTCAGTTAAATTTCTAATATTTATGAAATTCTTTGTGTGGTAGCTGAAACACTCTGTATACCTGCATGAATGATTCAAGTGATGATTTCTCAAATAAGTTCTCCACTCTAGCATACCATGCATTACTATCTACTTCTGGGATTAACAACTGAATCACCTCTAGTGGAAGTTTAAAAATTCACATAGGGAGACTAAGATTTACAGACACATTTTTCCAAATGTAAAAAGTAGTTGATATTCTAGGAAAAGTAAATAAAGGGAATATTATCGTTAATCTAGAAACCCAAAACAAATGAGAGAGTTTTGGGTATTTAGTAATACAAGATTCAATGCTCACCCAGTGTTTAGAAAATGTATTCAACCACCAATTCTGTAATTGGTCAAGCATTGTAGCAGACTAATAATTTTTTACACATGGGCATCCCAAACCTCCCTGCGAAGGAAGAAGGAACAGAACTTCAGTTGATACTCTCTCCTTTTGTTAATGCCGGATGAAAAGCATTACTAGATTCTGTATTCTGTATTCTATTAAAGGTAGTGTTTGTGATAATTATAGGAAGATCGCAGAAAAGATATAAAATCTTAGGAAGCAGTAGCATTTTTAGTAATGGCAATACAACCAATCCAAGAAACCATTAGGTTGGTATAATTTTTATTGAAAATGTTCTAATGTACGAAGAAATACATACACAGAACACCGATTTGCCAGAGAATGCCGTTACATGCGTTCTGCGAATCGTTGTGTCCTATAATTTTCACCACATGCGTTTGTGCGCGTGAAAAATTTGCACATGTGAACACTCCCATTGCAAAGCATTGGGTCTATATAGATGTGGATCGCAAACGCAGCTGTCATACGCGTATACAAACACCTGTGTGACTGAGCCCTAATATAGTATAGTAGAATTAAAGTTCTATAATAACATGAAATGATATAACTGTGTCCTCTGTGCTTTTCCACAAGTCTTGAGATGAGTTTACAATATTTACAATATTATCTTAATTCAAATCGTTACCTCAGGAGGAATAGTTAAAGGAAATCTCCTGGGTCTAACCCTGCAAGAACTCAATTTTACATATCCCATATGTTTCAGGCTAATTATTGTACAGAGATTTGCATAGTATAAATTCTTTTTGATTCCTTCCCAAGTATGTGACAAGTGTTTCAGTGGGAAGGTATTATTATTACCATTTTATTTACAAACATGTAACATATTTTAGGTTTTTCAACCCCCTACACGTGCTAACCCTGAAGCGTCTCTTATCTCCATGTGCTATAAGGATGGTGGCCCTTTAAGACGTTGGAGCAGGTTAGCAAGGAGCAAGTAAACATGATAAGATGCTTCTTCTATTCTTTATAGTGGAAATACTCAACTTTATGTCATAGCAAGGTTTTCCTGTGTGTTGCTGGCATCATGCAATTTGTCATTTGATTACATAACAATTATTTTTTACTTCCATGGCAGACATTGCTTTTATTTTAAGGTGTGGTGCAAATCAGTAATGTAACTGTATACCTTCTGCGTATTGTTTTACTGACCAGTGAATAAATATATTTTTAAATATGCAATAGAGATGAGCGAGCACACTCGTCCGAGCATTAGGGTGTTCGAGATGCTCGTTACTCGCGGTACTCTAGTCAATTTCATTTTCTTCCCTGCATGTTTAGCGCCATTTTTTAGCCAATAGACATGCAGGGAAGGCATTGCCACTTCCTCCTGTGACGTGCCAGCCCTATCCCACCCCCCTACAGTGAGTGGCTGGTGAGATCAAGTGACCGCCAAGTACTTAATGCGGTCCCGCCCACTGCTCACCTCAGACACACACTGGGAGAGATTAGGGAAAGTGCTGCTGCTTATTTAGGGATAGTGTTAGTGTAGGATCCTGTCCTCAAGAACCCCAATGGTCCTTCTTAGGGCCACATCTGACCATGTGCATAACTGTGTAGCTGGCTGGGAGCAGTTTTGCACAATTTTTTATTTATTTTTTTATATCGGGCTGTGCAGACTATTACAGCTATAGTGTTCTAAGTCTGCAGTCTGTAGTACAGAGTATAGGGAAAGTGCTGCTGAGATAGGGACAGTGGTAGTGTAGGATCCCGTCTACAAGAACCCCAACGGTCCTTCTTAGGGCTACCTCTGACCGTCTGTATTATACAGAGTGTCTGGTGGGAGTTCTGGTACATCACTATTGTACAGCCAGACCTTTTTGCAGCTTTTCATATATTTTTTTTCTGGCTGCAGTTTGCGTTACAATACCGCTCTCAGCGTCAAACTGTACGCCAATAATTCCATAATTTTTTACACCGGTCTGTGTCTGCAGTGAACTTAACGCACAGCGTACGGCCACAGCCACTGATAGAGGGAAAGTCATATACACACTATATAGCCTGTATTTTTTTTTCAAAAAGAAAAAAAAAAAGCTCCATCGTTGGGCTACCTCTGACCGTCTGAAATTTACAGGGTGTCTGGTGGGAGTTGTAGTGCATCACTATTGCACAGCTAGACTTGTTTGCAGCCTTTCGTATTCTTTGTTTCTGCCTGGAGTTAGCGTTACAATACCGCTCTCAGTGTGAAAGAGTATGCAAATAATTCCATAATTATTTACACTGCTCTGTGTCTGCTCTATTTGTAATCCACCATGCTGAAGGCTAGGGGTCGAGGACGTGGAGGTCCAAGTGAGGGTGTGGGCACAGGCCGAGTTCCTGGTCCAGGTGAATCACAGCCGGCTGCAGCGGGATTAGGAGAGAGGCAAGTTTCTGGGGTCCCCAACTTCATATCACAATTTATGGGTCCACGTGGTAGACTTTTTATTACAAACAGAGCAGTGTGAGCAGGTCCTGTCGTGGATGGCAGAAAACGAGTCTAGAAATGTATCAACCACCCAGTCATCTACGCAGTTCCATGCTGCAACTCTGAATCCTCTCGCTGCTGCTCCTCCTTCCTCCCAGCCTCCTCACTCTATGAAAATGACACATTCTGATGAGCAGGCAGACTCCCAGGAACTGTTCTCAGGTCCCTGCATTGATTGGGAAAAATGGTTCCTCTCTCACCTGAGGAGTTTGTCGTGACCAATGCCCAACCTTTGGAAAGTTCCCGGGGTCCGGGTGATGAGGCTGGGGACTTCCGGCAACTGTTTCAAGAGCTTTCAGTGGGTGAGGAGGACGATGATAATAAGACACAGTTGTCTATCAGTGAGGTAGTAGTAAGGGCAGTAAGTCCGAGGGAGGAGGGCACAGAGGATTTGGAGGAAGAGCTGCTGGACGAGGAGGTGACTGACCCCACCTGGTTTGCTAAGCCAACTGACGGCAGGTCTTCAGAGGGGGGGGGCAAGTGCAGCAGCATGACAGGTTGGAAGACCAGTGGGGTGGCCAGGGGTAGAGGCAGGGCCAGAGCGAAGAATCCCCCAACTGTTTCCCAAAGCACCCCCTCGCACCAAGCCACCGTGCAGAGGCCTAGGTGTTTAAAGGTGTGGATGTTTTTCAGTGAGAGCGCGGACGACCGACGAAAAGTGGTGTGCAACATGTGTCACGCCAAGATCAGCCAGGGAGCCACCACTACCAGCCTCACCACCACCAACATGCGCAGGCATATGATGGCCAAGCACCCCACAAGGTGGGATGAAGGCCATTCACCGCCTCCGGGTCACACCACTGCCTCTTCTCCTGTGCCCCAACCTGCCACTCATATACAACCCCTCTCTAAGGACACAGGCACGAGCACCTCCCGGCCTGCACCCACACCCTCACCTCCGCTGTCCTCGACCCCATCTAGCAATGTCTCTCAGCGCAGCATCCAGCTGTAGCTAGCACAAGCATTGGAGTGAAAGCGCAAATACGCCACCACGAACGCTCAAGCTTTAAACGTGCACATTGTCAAATTAATCTGTCTGGAGATGCTGTCGTACAGGCTTGTGGAAACGGAGGCTTTCAAAAACATGATGGCGGCGGCGGTCCCACGCTACTCTGTCCCCAGTCGCCACTATTTTTTCCCGGTGTGCCATCCCAGCCCTACATCAGCATGTCTCCCGCAACATCAATTATGTTCTCACCAACGCGGTTACTGGGAAGGTCCACTTAACCACGGACACGTGGACAAGTACTGGCAGGCAGCGCCACTATATCTCCCTGACGGCACATTGGGTGAATTTGGTGGAGGCTGGGACCGAGTCAGAGCCTGGGACACGTCCTACCCACACCCAGAATAGCGGGTCCTTCCTCGGTTCTGGTATCTGCGGCGGTCTATGCCACCTCCTCTAAACCCTCCCCCTCCTCCTCCTCCTGTGCAACCTCTACCTCTCAATTAAGAAATGTGAGCAGCACATCGCCAGCAGTCGGTGTGACGCGGCGCAGCAGCACAGCGGTGGGCAAGCGTCAGCAGGCCGTGCTGAAACTACTCAGCCTAGGTGACAAGAGAGACACGTCCCCCGAACTGTTGCAGGGTCTGACAGAGCAGACCCACCTCTGGCTTTTGCAGCTGAGCCTCCAACCGTGCATGGTCGTGTGTGACAACGGCCGTAACCTGGTGGCTGCTCTGCAGCTCGACAGCCTCACACATGTCCCATGCCTGGCCCACATTTTCAATCTGGTGGTTCAGCGGTTTCTGAAAAACTACCCACACTTATCTGACCTGCTCGGCAAGGTGCGCCGCGTCTGCACACATTTCCACAAGTCCACCGCGGACGCTGCCACCCTGAGGACCCTGCAACATTGGTTTAATCTGCCAGAGAACCGACTGCTGTGCAACGTGCCCACACGGTGGTATTCTACGCTGCACATGTTGGCCAGGCTCTATGAGCAACGTAGAGCAGTAGTGAAATACCAACTCCAACATGGGCGGCGCAGTGGGAGTCAGCCTCCCCATTTCTTTACCGAGGAGTGGGCCTGTATGGCAGACATCTGCCAGGTCCTCGGAAACTTTGAGGAGTTTACCCAGATGGTGAGCGGCGACGGAGAAATCATTGGCGTTACTATCCCGCTGCTATGCCTGCTGAGAAGTTCGCTGCAAGGCATAAAGGCCGATGCTTTGTGGTTGGAACAGGAGACGGGGAATGACAGTATGTCGCTTGATAGCCAGACCACCCTCATGTCTATATCTTAGGGCGTTTTGGAGGAGGAGCAGGAGGAGGAGCAGAAGGAGGGGGAAGAGACAGCTGGGCACTCTGCAGAGGGTACCCATGCTGCTTGCCTCTCATCTGTTCAGCGTGTATGGGCTGTGAAGGCGGAGGAGGAGGAGGATCCTGAAAGTCATCTTCCTAGCGAGGACAGCCATGTCTTGCGTACGGGCACCCTGGCACACATGGCTGACTTCATGTTAGACTGCCTTTCTCGTGACCCTCGCGTTAGATGCATTCTGTCCAACACAGATTACTGGGTGTACACCCTTCTCGACCCACGGTACAAGGAGAACCTTTTCACTCTCATTCCTGAAGAGGAAAGGGGTACGAGAGTGATGCACTACCACAGGGCCCTGGCGGACAAAGTAATGCTAAACTTCCCATCTGACAGCGCTAGCAGCAGAAGGCACAATTCCGAGGGCCAAGTAGCAGGGGAGGCGCGGAGATCAGGCAGCATGTTCAGCACAGGCAGGGGAACACTCTCCAAGGCCTTTGCCAGCTTTATGGCTCCCCAGCAAGACTGCGTCACCACTCCCCAGTCAAGGCTGAGTCGGAGGGAGCACTGTAAAAAGATGGTGAGGGAGTACATAGCCAATCGTACCACCGTCCTCCGTGATGCCTCTGCTCCATAAAACTATTGGGTGTCAAAGCTGGACATGTGGCACGAACTTGCGCTGTATGCCCTGGAGGTGCTGGTTTGCCCTGCTGCTAGCGTCTTGTCAGAGAGTGTGTTTAGTGCAGCTGGGGGAATCATCAGGGATAAGCATACCCGCCTGTCAACTGCCAGTGCCGACATGCTTACACTCATGAAGATGAACAAAGGCTTGATTTCCCCAGACTTCTCTTCTCCACCGGTGGAGAGCAGTGGAACCTAATGATTTTTTTTCGCTGCAACTGGAGAAAAAAGCCTTCTCTATCACTGGAAAAAAAAGGGGGAATTAGCTTTATCAATCACTCTCAGATATTATTACTCCTTCTCCTTCTCCTAAAACAGCATTTCATCACGCTGAACTGCCAATTTTACTGCAGCCCAAAAGGCTCTGCTTACTTTTTTTTTACAATTTTTCAAAGTTTCAAAAGTATTGTATTGATACTTTAACAGTCAGAAACGATTTTTTTCACAGGGCTGCCTCCAGGCTCTGTTACACATTAAGCAACAGCGAGCTGTATCTTTAAAACATGTTTATGGGTTTCACCTGCTCGCGCGGTTGAGCAATTTTTCAGGGTTACACTTGTACTCTTGATACACAAGCTTTTCTGGCCCTCGCCTATACTGTTATCTAACTAATTTTTCCGGCCTTCGCCTACACTCATGGTACACCAATGTTTCAGGGGTTCGCCTATACTTTTGCTACAGAAATGTTACAGGGGTCTGCCTATACTTCTGCTACAGAAATGGTAATGTGGTCCGTCTATACTTTTACTACAGAAATGTTACATGGGTCTGCCTATACCTTTGCTACAGGAATGTTTCAGGGGTCTGCCTATACTTCTGCTACAGAAATGTTACAGGGGTCTGCCTATACCTTTGCTACAGGAATGTTACAGGGGTCTGCCTATACTTCTGCTACAGAAATGTTACAGGGGTTTGCCTATACCTTTGCTACAGAAATGTTACTGGGGTCTGCCTTAACTTCTGCTACTGAAATGTTACAGCGGTCTGCCTATACTTTTACTACAGAAATGTTACTGGGGTCTGCCTATACTTCTTCTACAGAAATGTCACAGGGGTCAGCCTATACCTTTGCTACAGAAATGTTACAGGGGTCTGCCTATAACTTTGCTACAGAAATGTTACTGGGGTCAGCCTATACATCTGCTACAGAAATGTTACAGGGGTCTGCCTATACTTTTACTACAGACATTTTACTGGGGTCTGCCTATACTTCTGCTACAAAAATGTTCCAGGGGTCTGCCTATAGCTTTGCTACAGGAATCTTACTGGGGTCTGCCTATACCTTTGCTACAGAAATGTTACAGGGGTCTGCCTATACTTCTGCTACAGAAATGTTACAGGGGTCTGCCTATACTTCTGCTACAGAAATGTTACAGAGGTCTGCTATACTTTTGCTACAGAAATGCTACTGGGGTCTGCCTATACTTTTACTACAGGAATGTTACAGGGGTCTGCCTATTCTTCTGCTACAGAAATGTTACTGGGGTCTGTCTGTACTATGGGTGCACAAAGACTTTCCATAGCGGTGTTTTACCTGTCTGGCACAAATACACTGACTGACTTGGGTAGGGTGCAGAGTGCAGATGGCTTTCCCCTTGCGGTGTTGATTGAGCTATCTGACACCTACACAGAATGAATTGTGTGGGGACACATGGATTTCCCATTGCTATGTAACTCACGGCACCTTGGGTCACACAAGGTGGAGGCTGTGACCAAGCCTGACCCAGGGCCCGCTCACATACTTCACACACAGACTATAGCGGGTCCTGGTCATGGTTTCTTGGCCTTGTAAGGCCACCTCCTCCTCCTGCTTGGGGTCAGGGGATCAGCACTGGGCAACATGTATTTTCTCTTGTGTTACCACAGTTATCTGAGACACTGGTTTGGGCCAAACAAAAGGAGCGTTACTGCATTAATGAGACCTTCACAGCTGTACTAGCATCGGAGTCTGCTTTATGCCCATTATTGCTGAGGGTGTGGGCAGAGGATGAAGTCCTGGGGTCAATACAATTGCGTTGGGTTTGGCCCGTGGAACTACTTCCTGGTTAATGCAGTCTTTGGAGCGAGGAAAGCAACCATAACTGATTTAATGAGATGTTCACAGCTGTACTAGCATCAAGTCCGCTTTAGCCAACGATTGCTGAGGGTGTGGGCAGAGACCGAGGTCCTCGGCGGAGTGAAAGTCTGTCATGATTGGCCACTGTAATTGCTTCATGTTTAATACTTTCCTTGGGTTTCATGGGCTTGTATATGCTGTGGGTGCCCAAAGACTTCCCATTGCAGTGTTTTAGCTATCTGGCACAAATGCACTGAATGTCTTGGGTAGGCACAGACGACTTTCCTAGCGAGTTGTTCAGCGATCTGACACCTACACAGAATGAATTGTGTGGGGACACATGGATTTCCCATAACTATGTAACTCACAGCACCTTGGGTCACACAAGGTGGAGGCAGGGACCGAGCCTGACCCAGGGCCCGCTCACGTGCTTTCACACAGAGTATGGCAAGTCCTACCTTGGTCATGGTTTCTCTGGCTTATTATGCCACCTCCTCCTCTTGCTTGGGGTCTGGGGATCTGCGTTGGTTGGCATGTATTATCTGTCGTGCTACAAATTACCCCAGTGATCTGAGATACAGGATTGGAGCATTCACAGGAAGCATTAGTGATTTCATGAGACTTTCACAGGGTCACTGTATACCTGTAGTGGTTACTTTTGCGACACCTCCTGCTTTAAACCAATCTTTGGTGTTATTATATGCTGCTGCATTTTGGAGATGTGTAGAAGTGCTGGCACCTGAGTCCCCTTTATGCCCACGTTTGCGGTTCCTGACAATTTTGTGACGGAGGTGTCACGGGATTGGAATGATGATCGTACGTCAATCTATCATCAATTTTCAACAGCATTGTGGGCTATCGCCCACACTTTCAAAGAGGGTCGCTGCCTGGCCCTGCCAACCCTCTGCAGTGTGTGCCTCCAGTTCCTCCTCATCGCAGACGCACTTAGAAATAGACATGAGGGTGGTGTAGCTATGAAGCGAGTGTGTGGCATGAGGGCAGCTGAACGCTGCGCAGGGAAACTTTTGTGTGCGCTGTGGATGCAGGGTCGTGCGTGGGTGTGGGGGTGGAAAACAATGCCAGCATTAGAGATGAGCGAGCACCAAAATGCTCGGGTGCTCGTTACTCGGGACGAAATTATCGCGATGCTCGAGGGTTCGTTTCGAGTAACGAACCCCATTGAAGTCAATGGGCGACCCGAGCATTTTTGTATTTCGCCGATGCTCGCTAAGGTTTCCTTGTGTGAAAATCTGGGCAATTCAAGAAAGTGATGGGAACGACACAGCAACGGATAGGGCAGGCGAGGGGCTACATGTTGGGCTGCATCTCAAGTTCACAGGTCCCACTATTAAGCCACAATAGCGGCAAGAGTGGGGCCCTCCCCTCCCAAAAACTTTTACTTCTGAAAAGCCCTCATTAGCATGGCATACCTTAGCTAAGCACCACACTACCTCCAACAAAGCACAATCACTGCCTGCATGACACTCCACTGCCACTTCTCCTGGGTTACATGCTGCCCAACCCCCCCTCCCCCCCACAGCGCACACCAAAGTGTCCCTGCGCAGCCTTCAGCTGCCCTCATGCCACACCACCCTCATGTCTATTTAGAAGTGCGTCTGCCATGACGAGGAACCGCAGGCACACACTGCAGAGGGTTGGCACGGCTAGGCAGCGACCCTCTTTAAAAGGGGCGGGGCGATAGCCCATAATGCTGTACAGAAGCAATGAGAAATAGAACCCTGTGCCACCGCCATCAGGAGCTGCACACGTGGGCAAAGCAATGGGGAACCTATGTGCCACACACTATTCATTCTGTCAAGGTGTCTGCATGCCCCAGTCAGACCGCGGTTTTTAATTCATAGACACAGGCAGGTACAACTCCCTATTGTGAAGTCCCTGTGGACCCACAGCATGGGTGGCTCCCTGGAACCCACCGGCGGTACATAAAAATATCCCATTGCATTGCCCAACACAGCTGAGGTAGTAATGTCGTGCTTAATGCAGGTGGGCTTCGCCCCACACTGCATGCCCCAGTCAGACTGGGGTTCTTTACAAGTGGAAACAGATGCATTTATAATTCCCTGTGGACCCACAGCATGGGTGGGTGCCAGGAAGCCACCGGCGGTACATAGAAATATCCCATTGCATTGCCCAACACAGCTGAGGTAGTAATATCGTGCTTAAAGGAGATGTCCCGAGGCAGCAAGTGGGTCTATACACTTCTGTATGGCCATAATAATGCACTTTGTAATGTACATTGTGCATTAATTATGAGCCATACAGAAGTTATAAAAAGTTTTATACTTACCTGCTCCGTTGCTGGCGTCCTCGTCTCCATGGTGCCGACTAATTTTCGCCCTCCGATGGCCAAATTAGCCGCGCTTGCGCAGTCCAGGTCTTCTCCTGTTCTCTATGGGGCTCCGTGTAGCTCCGTGTAGCTCCGCCCCGTCACGTGCCGATTCCAGCCAATCAGGAGGCTGGAATCGGCAGTGGACCGCACAGAAGAGCTGCGGTCCACGGATGCAGAGGATCCCGGCGGCCATCTTCACAGGTAAGTATAGAAGTCACCGGAGCGCCGGGATTAAGGTAAGCGCTCCGGTGAGCTTTCTGTACGTCCCTGCATCGGGGTTGTCTCGCGCCGAACGGGGGGGGGGTTTTAAAAAAAAAAAACCCGTTTCGGCGCGGGACATCTCCTTTAATACAGGTGGGCTTCGGCCCACACTGCATGCCCCAGTCAGACTGGGGTTCTTTACAAGTGGACAGATGTAGGGTAAACTCTGTGTGCACCTACAGCATGGGTGGCTCCCTGGAACCCACCGGCGATACACAAAAATATCCCATTGCATTGCCCAACACAGCGGATGTAACGTCAGCTGTAATGCAGGTGGGCTAAAAATTCATTTGATTACACTGTAGGCGAGGGCCCACAAAAATTGCTGTATCAACAGTACTAATGTACATCCAAAAAATTGGCCATGCCCAACCAAGATGGCAGGTGAAACCCATTAATCGCTTTGGTTAATGTGGCTTAAGTGGTAACTAGGCCTGGAGGCAGCCCAGTTTAACGAAAAATTGGTTCAAGTTAAAGTTTCAACGCTTTTAAGAGCATTGAAACATATAAAAATTGTTTAGAAAAATTATGAGTGAGCCTTGTGGCCCTAAGAAAAATTGCCCGTTCAGCGTGATTACATGAGGTTTCAGGAGGAGGAGCAGGAGGAGGAGGAGGAATATTAGACACAGATTGATGAAGCAGAAATGTCCCCGTTTTGGATGGTGAGAGAGAACGTAGCTTCCATCCGCGGGTGCAGCCTACGTATTGCTTACGTATCGCTGCTGTCCGCTGGTGGAGAAGAGAAGTCTGGGGAAATCCAGGCTTTGTTCATCTTGATGAGTGTAAGCCTGTCGGCACTGTCGTTTGACAGGTGGGTACGCTTATCCGTGATGATTCCCCCAGCCACACTAAACACACTCTCTGACAAGACGCTAGCCGCAGGACAAGCAAGCACCTCCAGGGCATACAGCGCGAGTTCAGGCCACGTGTCCAGCTTCGACACCCAGTAGTTGTAGGGGGCAGAGGCGTCACGGAGGACGGTCGTGCGATCGGCTACGTACTCCCTCACCATCCTTTTACAGTGCTCCCGCCGACTCAGCCTTGACTGGGGAGCGGTGACACAGTCTTGCTGGGGAGCCATAAAGCTGGCAAAGGCCTTGGAGAATGTTCCCCTGCCTGCGCTGTACATGCTGCCTGATCTCTGCGCCTCCCCTGCTACCTGGCCCTCGGAACTGCGCCTTCTGCCACTAGCGCTGTCGTATGGGAAGTTTACCATCAGTTTGTCCACCAGCGCCCTGTGGTATAGCAACACTCTCGAACCCCTTTCCTCTTCGGGAATGAGAGTGGGAAGGTTCTCCTTATAGCGTGGGTCGAGCAGTGTGTACACCCAGTAATCCGTAGTGGCCAGAATGCGTGTAACGCGAGGGTCACGAGAAAGGCATCCTAACATGAAGTCAGCCATGTGTGCCAGGGTACCTGTACGCAACACATGGCTGTCTTCACTAGGAAGATCACTTTCAGGATCCTCCTCCACCTCCTCTTCCTCCTCCTCAGGCCATACACGCTGAAAGGATGGCAGCCCAGCAGCATGTGTACCCTCACCAGTGGGCCAAGCTGTCTCTTCCCCCTCCTCCTCATCCTCCTCATGCTCCTCCTCCTCCTCCTCCTCAACGCGCTGAGATATAGACAGGCGGGTGCTCTGACTATCCAGCGACATACTGTCTTCCCCCGGCTCTGTTTCCGAGCTCAAAGCGTCTGCCTTTATGCTTTGCAGGGAACTTCTCAAGATGCATAGCAGAGGAATGGTGACGCTAATGATTGCAGCATCGCCGCTCACCACCTGGGTAGACTCCTCAAATTTTCCAAGGACCTGGCAGATGGCTGCCAACCAGGGCCACTCTTCTGTAAATAATTGAGGAGGCTGACTCCCACTGCGCCGCGCAAGTTGGAGTTGGTATTCCACTATAGCTCTACGCTGCTCATAGAGTCTGGCCAACATGTGGAGTGTAGAGTTCCACTGTGTGGGCACGTCGCACAGCAGTCGGTGCACTGGCAGATTAAACCTATGTTGCAGTGTCCGCAGGGTGGCAGCGTGCGTGTGGGATTTGCGGAAATGTGCGCAGAGCTGGCGCACCTTTCCGAGCAGGTATGACAAGTGGGGGTAGCTTTTCAGAAAGCGCTGAACCACCAAATTAAAGACATGGGCCAGGCATGGCACGTGCGTGAGGCTGCCGAGCTGCAGAGCCGCCACCAGCTTACGGCCGTTGTCACACACGACCATGCCCGGTTGGAGGCTCAGCGGCGCAAGCCAGTGGTCGGTCTGCTCTGTCAGACCCTGCAGCAGTTCGTGGGACGTGTGCCTCTTCTCTCCTAAGCTGAGTAGTTTCAGCACGGCCTGCTGACGCTTGCCCACCGCTGTGCTGCCACGCCGCGTGACACCGACTGCTGGCGACGTGCTGCTGACACATCTTGATTGCGAGACAAAGGTTGCGTTGGAGGAGGAGGAGGAGGAGGAAGGTGCTTTAGTGGAGGAAGCATACACTGCCGCAGATACCACCACCGAGCTGTGGCCCGCAATTCTGGGGGTGGGTAGGACGTGAGCGGTCCCAGGCTCTGACTCTGTCCCAGCCTCCACTAAATTCACCCAATGTGCCGTCAGGGAGATATAGTGGCCCTGCCCGCCTGTGCTTGTCCACGTGTCCGTTGTTAAGTGGACCTTGGCAGTAACCGCGTTGGTGAGGGCGCGTACAATGTTGCGGGGGACGTGGTCGTGCAGGGCTGGGACGGCACATCGGGAAAAGTAGTGGCGACTGGGAACCGAGTAGCGCGGGGCAGCCGCCGCCATCATGCTTTTGAAAGCCTCCGTTTCCACAAGCCTATACAAGCAAGCACCTCCAGGGCATACAGCGCGAGTTCAGGCCACGTGTCCAGCTTCGACACCCTGTAGTTGTAGGGGGCAGAGGCGTCACGGAGGACGGTCGTGCGATCGGCTACGTACTCCCTCACCATCCTTTTACAGTGCTCCCGCCGACTCAGCCTTGACTGGGGAGCGGTGACACAGTCTTGCTGGGGAGCCATAAAGCTGGCAAAGGCCTTGGAGAATGTTCCCCTGCCTGCGCTGTACATGCTGCCTGATCTCTGCGCCTCCCCTGCTACCTGGCCCTCGGAACTGCGCCTTCTGCCACTAGCGCTGTCGTATGGGAAGTTTACCATCAGTTTGTCCACCAGCGCCCTGTGGTATAGCAACACTCTCGAACCCCTTTCCTCTTCGGGAATGAGAGTGGGAAGGTTCTCCTTATAGCGTGGGTCGAGCAGTGTGTACACCCAGTAATCCGTAGTGGCCAGAATGCGTGTAACGCGAGGGTCACGAGAAAGGCATCCTAACATGAAGTCAGCCATGTGTGCCAGGGTACCTGTACGCAACACATGGCTGTCTTCACTAGGAAGATCACTTTCAGGATCCTCCTCCACCTCCTCTTCCTCCTCCTCAGGCCATACACGCTGAAAGGATGACAGCCCAGCAGCATGTGTACCCTCACCAGTGGGCCAAGCTGTCTCTTCCCCCTCCTCCTCATCCTCCTCATGCTCCTCCTCCTCCTCCTCCTCAACGCGCTGAGATATAGACAGGCGGGTGCTCTGACTATCCAGCGACATACTGTCTTCCCCCGGCTCTGTTTCCGAGCTCAAAGCGTCTGCCTTTATGCTTTGCAGGGAACTTCTCAAGATGCATAGCAGAGGAATGGTGACGCTAATGATTGCAGCATCGCCGCTCACCACCTGGGTAGACTCCTCAAATTTTCCAAGGACCTGGCAGATGGCTGCCAACCAGGGCCACTCTTCTGTAAATAATTGAGGAGGCTGACTCCCACTGCGCCGCGCAAGTTGGAGTTGGTATTCCACTATAGCTCTACGCTGCTCATAGAGTCTGGCCAACATGTGGAGTGTAGAGTTCCACTGTGTGGGCACGTCGCACAGCAGTCGGTGCACTGGCAGATTAAACCTATGTTGCAGTGTCCGCAGGGTGGCAGCGTGCGTGTGGGATTTGCGGAAATGTGCGCAGAGCTGGCGCACCTTTCCGAGCAGGTATGACAAGTGGGGGTAGCTTTTCAGAAAGCGCTGAACCACCAAATTAAAGACATGGGCCAGGCATGGCACGTGCGTGAGGCTGCCGAGCTGCAGAGCCGCCACCAGCTTACGGCCGTTGTCACACACGACCATGCCCGGTTGGAGGCTCAGCGGCGCAAGCCAGTGGTCGGTCTGCTCTGTCAGACCCTGCAGCAGTTCGTGGGACGTGTGCCTCTTCTCTCCTAAGCTGAGTAGTTTCAGCACGGCCTGCTGACGCTTGCCCACCGCTGTGCTGCCACGCCGCGTGACACCGACTGCTGGCGACGTGCTGCTGACACATCTTGATTGCGAGACAGAGGTTGCGTTGGAGGAGGAGGAGGAGGAGGAAGGTGCTTTAGTGGAGGAAGCATACACCGCCGCAGATACCACCACCGAGCTGTGGCCCGCAATTCTGGGGGTGGGTAGGACGTGAGCGGTCCCAGGCTCTGACTCTGTCCCAGCCTCCACTAAATTCACCCAATGTGCCGTCAGGGAGATATAGTGGCCCTGCCCGCCTGTGCTTGTCCACGTGTCCGTTGTTAAGTGGACCTTGGCAGTAACCGCGTTGGTGAGGGCGCGTACAATGTTGCGGGAGACGTGGTCGTGCAGGGCTGGGACGGCACATCGGGAAAAGTAGTGGCGACTGGGAACCGAGTAGCGCGGGGCAGCCGCCGCCATCATGCTTTTGAAAGCCTCCGTTTCCACAAGCCTATACAAGCAAGCACCTCCAGGGCATACAGCGCGAGTTCAGGCCACGTGTCCAGCTTCGACACCCAGTAGTTGTAGGGGGCAGAGGCGTCACGGAGGACGGTCGTGCGATCGGCTACGTACTCCCTCACCATCCTTTTACAGTGCTCCCGCCGACTCAGCCTTGACTGGGGAGCGGTGACACAGTCTTGCTGGGGAGCCATAAAGCTGGCAAAGGCCTTGGAGAATGTTCCCCTGCCTGCGCTGTACATGCTGCCTGATCTCTGCGCCTCCCCTGCTACCTGGCCCTCGGAACTGCGCCTTCTGCCACTAGCGCTGTCGTATGGGAAGTTTACCATCAGTTTGTCCACCAGCGCCCTGTGGTATAGCAACACTCTCGAACCCCTTTCCTCTTCGGGAATGAGAGTGGGAAGGTTCTCCTTATAGCGTGGGTCGAGCAGTGTGTACACCCAGTAATCCGTAGTGGCCAGAATGCGTGTAACGCGAGGGTCACGAGAAAGGCATCCTAACATGAAGTCAGCCATGTGTGCCAGGGTACCTGTACGCAACACATGGCTGTCTTCACTAGGAAGATCACTTTCAGGATCCTCCTCCACCTCCTCTTCCTCCTCCTCAGGCCATACACGCTGAAAGGATGACAGCCCAGCAGCATGTGTACCCTCACCAGTGGGCCAAGCTGTCTCTTCCCCCTCCTCCTCATCCTCCTCATGCTCCTCCTCCTCCTCCTCCTCAACGCGCTGAGATATAGACAGGCGGGTGCTCTGACTATCCAGCGACATACTGTCTTCCCCCGGCTCTGTTTCCGAGCTCAAAGCGTCTGCCTTTATGCTTTGCAGGGAACTTCTCAAGATGCATAGCAGAGGAATGGTGACGCTAATGATTGCAGCATCGCCGCTCACCACCTGGGTAGACTCCTCAAATTTTCCAAGGACCTGGCAGATGGCTGCCAACCAGGGCCACTCTTCTGTAAATAATTGAGGAGGCTGACTCCCACTGCGCCGCGCAAGTTGGAGTTGGTATTCCACTATAGCTCTACGCTGCTCATAGAGTCTGGCCAACATGTGGAGTGTAGAGTTCCACTGTGTGGGCACGTCGCACAGCAGTCGGTGCACTGGCAGATTAAACCTATGTTGCAGTGTCCGCAGGGTGGCAGCGTGCGTGTGGGATTTGCGGAAATGTGCGCAGAGCTGGCGCACCTTTCCGAGCAGGTATGACAAGTGGGGGTAGCTTTTCAGAAAGCGCTGAACCACCAAATTAAAGACATGGGCCAGGCATGGCACGTGCGTGAGGCTGCCGAGCTGCAGAGCCGCCACCAGCTTACGGCCGTTGTCACACACGACCATGCCCGGTTGGAGGCTCAGCGGCGCAAGCCAGTGGTCGGTCTGCTCTGTCAGACCCTGCAGCAGTTCGTGGGACGTGTGCCTCTTCTCTCCTAAGCTGAGTAGTTTCAGCACGGCCTGCTGACGCTTGCCCACCGCTGTGCTGCCACGCCGCGTGACACCGACTGCTGGCGACGTGCTGCTGACACATCTTGATTGCGAGACAGAGGTTGCGTTGGAGGAGGAGGAGGAGGAGGAAGGTGCTTTAGTGGAGGAAGCATACACCGCCGCAGATACCACCACCGAGCTGTGGCCCGCAATTCTGGGGGTGGGTAGGACGTGAGCGGTCCCAGGCTCTGACTCTGTCCCAGCCTCCACTAAATTCACCCAATGTGCCGTCAGGGAGATATAGTGGCCCTGCCCGCCTGTGCTTGTCCACGTGTCCGTTGTTAAGTGGACCTTGGCAGTAACCGCGTTGGTGAGGGCGCGTACAATGTTGCGGGAGACGTGGTCGTGCAGGGCTGGGACGGCACATCGGGAAAAGTAGTGGCGACTGGGAACCGAGTAGCGCGGGGCAGCCGCCGCCATCATGCTTTTGAAAGCCTCCGTTTCCACAAGCCTATACAAGCAAGCACCTCCAGGGCATACAGCGCGAGTTCAGGCCACGTGTCCAGCTTCGACACCCAGTAGTTGTAGGGGGCAGAGGCGTCACGGAGGACGGTCGTGCGATCGGCTACGTACTCCCTCACCATCCTTTTACAGTGCTCCCGCCGACTCACCCTTGACTGGGGAGCGGTGACACAGTCTTGATGGGGAGCCATAAAGCTGGCAAAGGCCTTGGAGAATGTTCCCCTGCCTGCGCTGTACATGCTGCCTGATCTCTGCGCCTCCCCTGCTACCTGGCCCTCGGAACTGCGCCTTCTGCCACTAGCGCTGTCGTATGGGAAGTTTACCATCAGTTTGTCCACCAGCGCCCTGTGGTATAGCAACACTCTCGAACCCCTTTCCTCTTCGGGAATGAGAGTGGGAAGGTTCTCCTTATAGCGTGGGTCGAGCAGTGTGTACACCCAGTAATCCGTAGTGGCCAGAATGCGTGTAACGCGAGGGTCACGAGAAAGGCATCCTAACATGAAGTCAGCTATGTGTGCCAGGGTACCTGTATGCAACACATGGCTGTCTTCACTAGGAAGATCACTTTCAGGATCCTCCTCCACCTCCTCTTCCTCCTCCTCAGGCCATACACGCTGAAAGGATGACAGCCCAGCAGCATGTGTACCCTCACCAGTGGGCCAAGCTGTCTCTTCCCCCTCCTCCTCATCCTCCTCATGCTCCTCCTCCTCCTCCTCCTCAACGCGCTGAGATATAGACAGGCGGGTGCTCTGACTATCCAGCGACATACTGTCTTCCCCCGGCTCTGTTTCCGAGCTCAAAGCGTCTGCCTTTATGCTTTGCAGGGAACTTCTCAAGATGCATAGCAGAGGAATGGTGACGCTAATGATTGCAGCATCGCCGCTCACCACCTGGGTAGACTCCTCAAATTTTCCAAGGACCTGGCAGATGGCTGCCAACCAGGGCCACTCTTCTGTAAATAATTGAGGAGGCTGACTCCCACTGCGCCGCGCAAGTTGGAGTTGGTATTCCACTATAGCTCTACGCTGCTCATAGAGTCTGGCCAACATGTGGAGTGTAGAGTTCCACTGTGTGGGCACGTCGCACAGCAGTCGGTGCACTGGCAGATTAAACCTATGTTGCAGTGTCCGCAGGGTGGCAGCGTGCGTGTGGGATTTGCGGAAATGTGCGCAGAGCTGGCGCACCTTTCCGAGCAGGTATGACAAGTGGGGGTAGCTTTTCAGAAAGCGCTGAACCACCAAATTAAAGACATGGGCCAGGCATGGCACGTGCGTGAGGCTGCCGAGCTGCAGAGCCGCCACCAGCTTACGGCCGTTGTCACACACGACCATGCCCGGTTGGAGGCTCAGCGGCGCAAGCCAGTGGTCGGTCTGCTCTGTCAGACCCTGCAGCAGTTCATGGGACGTGTGCCTCTTCTCTCCTAAGCTGAGTAGTTTCAGCACGGCCTGCTGACGCTTGCCCACCGCTGTGCTGCCACGCCGCGTGACACCGACTGCTGGCGACGTGCTGCTGACACATCTTGATTGCGAGACAGAGGTTGCGTTGGAGGAGGAGGAGGAGGAGGAGGAAGGTGCTTTAGTGGAGGAAGCATACACCGCCGCAGATACCACCACCGAGCTGTGGCCCGCAATTCTGGGGGTGGGTAGGACGTGAGCGGTCCCAGGCTCTGACTCTGTCCCAGCCTCCACTAAATTCACCCAATGTGCCGTCAGGGAGATATAGTGGCCCTGCCCGCCTGTGCTTGTCCACGTGTCCGTTGTTAAGTGGACCTTGGCAGTAACCGCGTTGGTGAGGGTGCGTACAATGTTGCGGGAGACGTGGTCGTGCAGGGCTGGGACGGCACATCGGGAAAAGTAGTGGCGACTGGGAACCGAGTAGCGCGGGGCAGCCGCCGCCATCATGCTTTTGAAAGCCTCCGTTTCCACAAGCCTATACGGCAGCTTTTCTGGGCTGATCAATTTTGCAATGTGCACGTTTAACGCTTGAGCGTGCGGGTGCGTGGCGTCGTAGTTGCGCTTGCGCTCAAACTGTGGCACTAGCGACGTCTGGACGCTGCGCTGAGAGACATTGCTGGATGGGGCCGAGGACAGCGGAGGTGAGGGTGTGGGTGCAGGCCAGGAGACGGTAGTGCCTGTGTCCTCAGAGGGGGGTTGGATCTCAGTGGCAGGTTGGGGCACAGGGGGAGAGGCAGTGGTGTAAACCGGAGGCGGTGAACGGGCATCGTCCCACCTTGTGGGGTGCTTGGCCATCATATGCCTGCGCATGCTGTTGGTGGTGCCTCCCCAGCTGATCTTGGCGCGACAAAGGTTGCACACCACTGTTCGTCGGTCGTCAGGCGTCTCTGTGAAAAACTGCCACACCGTAGAGCACCTTGACCTGTGCAGGGTGGCATGGCGCGAGGGGGCGCTTTGGGAAACAGTTGGTGGATTATTCGGTCTGGCCCTGCCTCTACCCCTGGCCACCGCACTGGCTCGGCCTGTGCCCACACCCTCACTTGGCCCTCCGCGTCCTCGGCCGCGTCCACATCCTCTAGGCCTACCCCTACCCCTCAGCATGCTGTATTACCAGTGATTTGATTTACCAGGCAGGAAAGACAATGGCGCTAGGCTGCAGTAAAGCGTAGCTGGTTGCGTCTGATTTTTGTACGTTGTACACGCAGCACACACGTACACGGAGACCTTAGGTCTGACACAGGCAGGCCAAATATAATTTTTTTCCTTTTTAGCTTAGGGAAGACCCCACTGCGTATATTCAATGAACAAGAAGTTTAATATCTGTGGTGTGGCCCTCAAAAAGTGTCACACAAGTATAGTGTAGCAGAGTTACTAACTCTAGCAGAGCAGGTATTTGCCAGTCAGGAAAGACAATGGCGCTAGGCTGCAGTAAAGCGTAGCTGGTTGCGTCTGATTTTTGTACGTTGTACACGCAGCACACACGTACACGGAGACCTTAGGACTGACACAGGCAGGCCAAATATAATTTTTTCCTTTTTAGGTTAGGGAAGACCCCACTGCGTGTATTCAATGAATAATAAATGTCTTCTGGCCCTGCCTACACAATTCTATCCCTGTAGTATTAATGCCGAGTGCAATGCTCTGCACAGCCGGTTTTGAGAAAAAAAAAAAAATGCAACACTGCTAACAGCAGCCTGGACAGTACTGCACACGGATAGAAGTGGCCCTAGAAAGGACCGTTGGGGTTCTTGAAGCCTACACTAACTCCTAACACTCTCCCTGCCTAACCCCCACTTCTGTCCCTATTGCAGGGCGCAATGCTCTGCAGATCCAATTTTGGACAAAAAAAAAAAAAATACTGTGCTAACACAGTACTGCACACTAGTAGATGTGGCCCTGAGAAGGACCGTTGGGGTTCTTGAAGCCTACACTGACTCCTAACGCTCTCCCTACAGCAGCACCAGCAGCAGCACTTTCCCTCAGCTAAGTCACAAGGCATCTGAGGCGAGCCGCGGGAGGCGCCGATTTTTATACTCGGGTGACATCTGATCGCCCCAGCCACTCACTGCAGGGGGGTGGTATAGGGCTTGAACGTCACAGGGGAAAGTTGTAATGCCTTCCCTGTCTTTCAATTGGCCAGAAAAGCGCGCTAACGTCTCAGAGAGGAAACTGAAAGTAACCGGAACACCGCGTGGTGCTCGTTACGAGTAACGAGCATCCCGAACACCCTAATATTCGCACGAATATCAAGCTCGGACGAGTACATTCGCTCATCTCTAGCCAGCATGTAACCCAGGAGAAGAGGCAGCGGTGTCACCCGCAGGCAGTGATTGTCCTTGGTTGCAGGTAGTGTGGTGCTTAGCTAAGGGGTGCCTTGCTATTGAGGGTTTGTCCGAAGTAAAAATTGTTAGGGGGGTGATGCCAGACTCTTTCCCCTATTTTGGCTTAATAGTGGGACCTGGGAGCCTCAGATGCAGCCCTCCATGCTGCCCCTGCCCTTCCCTATCCGTTTCTGTGGTGTTTTCATGACTTTCTGATGTTTTCCAGTGTTTGACAACTCATGACCTATACGGAGCATCGGTCTTATACAAAAATGCTCGAGTCGCCCATTTGACTTCAATGGGGTTCGTTACTCGAAACAAGCTCTCGAGCATTGCAAAAAGTTCGACTCGAGCAACGAGCACCTGAGCATTTTGGTGCTCGCTCATCTCTACTAGTTAAACTTAATTTTTTAAAACAATCAGCTATAGAAAAGCTGATAATAATAAAGTTCATGTGTATAAATTAGCTTAGATAATGAAATGGATATTAAATGGAGACTGTGCATGTTCGCATACACTTAAGACTAATAAAGTTCACTAAGAGTCTGAGACGCATAAGCGTTCCAGAGGAAATCACTTGATTAACATGCAAGAGTGAATGGATTCCCTCCCACTTCAAATATGCTCTGTTAGGAGAACGCCGAACATCACTTCTTGTAAGTAGAGTGTATATATGTATTTGACTGTGTTGTATACTTGTATTAGCTTGAGAAAGACACTCTTTGTGTTGAAACGCGTAGCTAGTAATAAAAAAAGTTTTCTTTTATGGCGCAGGTCTTTTGTATTGGATTATACTGTATCCTATGCAAACAATACCAATACTAATCAAGCATGCGGATGTATCGCGACTTAATTCAGCTTTTATAGAGTTTATAGGAGGCCACCCAGAATTCCCCAGAGGTCATGATGACAGAGTCTTTAAAGAGTGGCAAGAAAGAGGCCTGGTGGTATCCCAGCACTTCATGCATGTGAGCTCAAGATCAAGTATAACATACCAGAGACCTAATTCTTATAGGTTGTGCAGGCACTTCAGTTTTGCAAGACTAGGCTTAGAGATCTCAGTAGAGAGGCGGGCAAGACAGCCTTTGATTCCATTACTGCACAACCAATAGGAAGATTCTCATTATCTACGCTACAAAGGGCAATAAAAAGGCAAAGTCCTGAAAATCGAAAAACACAAAATATTTTCCAGAAAATAACAAAAATAACACAAGAAACAGATATGGGAGGAAAAATCCTGAAAGGCTGGTCAAAAATTAGAGCCCACTTGATCAGTGAGACCTGGAGGGAAACCTTCTTCAAAATTATGCATCATGCCATATATGGCTTTGATATACCAGCATCTCCTTCATTCCCAGAGTGCATCACACAGTGCCCAAAATGTGGAACACCAGCCACAGATCTAGTTCATGGCATATGGAGTTGTGCTCAAGTGCAGGATTTCTGGAAGAAATTCATAAAATATATGTAAGATCAATGGAGAATAGTAATGTCCAGGGAGATACAAACTGTAATATTCAACAATGATGAAATAACAGGGCCAGATGGATCTACTCCTCTAAAATTCCCTAAATTCATCCACATAGTTCTTCTAGTAGCGAAAAGACTTCTGCTCAAACATTGGCTTCTGCAAACAATTGCAGGAATAACAGAGCTGGTAGCCCAACTTAAACATCTATTAAGCAAGGAACAAGTGGAGACAGAGAGACACAAACAAAAAGCAGCAAAAACATTTTTCAAAAAATGGCAGATTTTTCTCCAGTCACACTACACCGACCAAGAAATCAAAAAGATAGTAACTCCCTTTCAATATACAACCTGGTATCTAATAGACAATGCTGGGAAAACTAAAAATCAACAGAGGGCAGGATAACGGGACAGACCGGAATGGAATACGAGACGTAAGATAGGGTTTGGATGGGGACAGTAGGAGGACGGAAACCATAAAAGTACCCCCTGCTGGGTATTTCCCTTTTTATATTTTATTGTGTTTTTCTTTCTTTTTTTTTGCCTAATTTGAAACTAATGGATTTATACGAAGATAATGGGAGGATTGAAAGTGACGAGTAAACCATAAGAAGGAAATAGTACAAGAGATCAATATGTTTAATAAAATATTTTATTTCCCAAAATGAGAATGCAAGTAATACCTGCATGTGCAAAGTTTTTCAAGAATATCACCGTACTTTTCCAAGATGTATTTTATTCCTGTATTTTTTATTTTTATTCTTTTTTTTAATTGTAATGAAAGAAAGATTTACAAAAAAAACAAAAAATAAAAAGATAACTACCTTACCCAACTCGTGCAGGAGCCAACTTGAGGGAGGGCTACTGTGGACTTAATATTAACTAACAAACCAGAATCTCGGAGGTGCAGGTGCAGGACACTTGGGAAATAGGTCACACATTAAGGGCGAGCACCCACTGGCGTTTTTTTACCTGCGTTTTGCGTTTTGCGTTTTGCGTTTTTCCTGCACAGGCATAGAGATAACATGTGTTCCTGTCCACTGGCGTTTTTTTTGCGTTGCGTTTGCGTTTTTAACATAGGAACTGTCAGTTGCATATGTGTCCTTATCTTTCTCCATGGAAATTAATGGAAAAGCCGCGAAAACGCGGCGAAAAACGCAGCGAAAAGCGCGCGGAAAAAACGCGGGAAACGCGGCGAAAACGCTGCGTTTTTTCCCCGCGGAAAACGCAAACGCCAGTGGGTGCTCGCCCTCAAGGGGTTGTCCCGCGAAACAAAGTGGGGTTATACACTTCTGTATGGCCATATTAATGCACTTTGTAATGTACATTGTGCATTAATTATGAGCCATACAGAAGTTATTCACTTACCTGTTCCGTTGCTGGCGTCCCCGTCTCCATGGTGCCGTCTAATCTTCAGCGTCTAATCGCCCGATTAGACGCGCTTGCGCAGTCCGGTCTTCTCCCTTCTGAATGGGGCCGCTCGTGCCAGAGAGCGGCTCCTCGTAGCTCCGCCCCGTCACGTGTGCCGATTCCAGCCAATCAGGAGGCTGGAATCGGCAATGGACCGCACAGAAGACCTGCGGTCCACCGAGGGTGAAGATCCCGGCGGCCATCTTCACAAGGTAAGTAAGAAGTCACCAGAGCGCGGGGATTCGGGTAAGTACTACCCGTTTTTTTTTTTTTATCCCTGCATTGGGTTTGTCTCGCGCCGAACGGGGGGGGGGGGGGGGGGGCTATTGAAAAAAAAACAACCCGTTTCGGCGCAGGACAACCCCTTTAATAAGACTGAAACAGGTTGTGCAGCTCTTTACATTGCAGAGATAAGTCTCTTTTTCTTAAGACCCATTTACATGCAATGATTGTCATTTGAATGAATCAACAAATGACTTAATGACAATTTTGCTTTAAAATGACGTGTATACACATAAAGATAATTGTTTGAAATTCTCACCACTACCCTGGTTTGCTGGGCCAACTAAAAAACATTGGTATTGTGCAAGTATGTGGATTGGCTTTTAAAAGAATCTCTAGATGGGCAGTTTTTAACTATTGCAAAGAAAAAGCCTTTGTCTACTGTGGCAGTATGTGGATTTGCTTTTGAATGAATCATTTTGTTTAACTGCGCAAAAAATCACGCCTCCCCTCAAGTTGTTTGAACTACTGAATGACTTCAGTTTAAACCTAACAAAAAGCAAGCAAACTAGAGAATATTTTTTATGCAGGCTGAAATTCAGTGACCAATGACAAGTGAACGAATAGTGCACGATGGCTTCGATTATTTGAACAAATTTTGAGCATCAGTCGTTACATGTAAATCAGATTCGGATGTTGCTTTTAACATACAAGAATGGGTCTGAGAACGTGATTTTCAGAAAGTAGAGATGAGCGAGCACCAAAATGCTCGGGTGCTGGTTGCTCAAGACGAACCTTCCGCGATGCTCGAGGGTTCGTTTTCTAGTAACGAACCCCATTGAAGTCAATGGGCGACTCGAGCATTTTTGTATATCAGCCATGCTCCGCTAAGGTTTTCATTGGTGAAAATCTGCAAAACCCAAGAAAGTGCTGGAAACGACACATAAACGGATAGGGTAGGCAAGGGGCAACATGCTGGGCTGCATTTCAGGTTCCCAGGTCCCACTATTAGGCCACAATAGCAGTAAGAGTGCCCCCCCCCCCTACCAATTTTTACTTCGGACAAACCCTCATTAGTAAGCCACACCTTAGCTAAGCACCACACTACCTCCAACTAAGCACAAGCACTGCCTGCGGGACACACCCCTGCCTCTTCTCCTTGGTTACATGCTGCCCAACCCCCCCCCCCCCCCGCACGACTCAGTGTCCGCAGCGCACACCAAAGTGTCCCTGCGCAGCCTTCAGCTGCCCTCATGCCACACACTGGCCTCATAGCCACACCACCCTCATGTCTATTTATAAGTGTGTCAGCCATGAGGAGGAATCGGAGGCACACACTGCAGAGGGTTGGCAGGGCCAGGCAGCGACCCTCTTTAAAAGGGGCAATAGCCCACAATGCTGTACAGAAGCAATGAGACATCCAATCCTGTGCCACTTCCGTCAGGAGCTGCAAACGTGGGCATAGCAATGGGGAATCCATGTGCCACACAGTATTCATTCTGTCAAGGTGTCGCATAGCTCAATCCACACTGCAAGGGGAAAGCCGTCAGCGCTCTGCCCCCTACCCAAGTCAGTCAGTGTCTTTGTGCCAGACAGGTCAAACACCGCGATGGGAACTAAGTTTGCACCAACAGCATAGGGGGGTCCTAGGAAGCCCAAGACATGAACAAAAAATTGATCTGAGTGGCCAAACATGGCAGACTTGCACCGCGCCCACGACATAGGCCTCGGCCCACAGGTTCAGCAATCCTAGGCAGGAAGCGGACTTTCACTGCACCCAGGACATAGGCCTTTGCACAAACCCTCAGCAATCGCGGGCCTACAGCAGACTCCTATGCAAGCGTAACTGTGCACGCCTCATTAGCGCTGTATTGCTCTTGTAGTTTGTCCCAATGCAGTGCCCCGGATAGTAGAGCTAACGTCAGATTAAATACAGGTGGGCTTCGGCCCACACTGCATGCCCCAGTCAGACCAGGGTTTTTTAGAAATAGTCACAGGCAGGTACAACTCCGCAATGGGAATTCCGTGTGCACCCACAGCATGGGTGGCTCCCTGGAACCCACCGGCTGTACATAAATGTATCCCATTGCAGTGCCCTGGACAGCAGAGCTAACGTCAGATTAAATGCAGGTGGGCTTCGGCCCACACTGCATGCCCCAGTCAGACTGGGGTTTTTTATAAGTAGACACAGGCAGGTACAACTCCCTATTGTGAAGTCCACGTGGACCGACAGCATGGGAGGGTCCCAGGAAGCCACCGGCGGTACATAAATATATCCCATTGCAGTGCCCAGCACAGCTGAGGTAACGTCAGGTTTAATGCAGGTGGGCTTCGGCCCACACTGCATGCCCCAGTCAGACTGGGGTTCTTTATAAGTAGACACATGCAGTTACAACTCCGTGTGGACCGACAGCATAGGTGGGTCCCAGGAAGCCACCGGCGGTACATAAATATATCCCATTGCATTGCCCTGGACAGCAAAGCTAACGTCAGATTACATGCAGGTGGGCTTCGGCCCACACTGCATGCCCCAGTCAGACCAGGGTTTTTTAGAAATAGTCACAGGCAGGTACAACTCCGCAATGAGAATTCCGTGTGCACCCACAGCATGGGTGGCTCCCTGGAACCCACCGGCTGTACATAAATGTATCCCATTGCAGTGCCCAGCACAGCTGAGGTAACGTCAGATTAAATGCAGGTGGGCTTCGGCCCACACTGCATTCCCCAGTCAGACTGGGGTTTTTAATACATAGACACAGGCAGGTACAACTCACTAATGTGAAGTCCGTGTGGACCGACAGCATGGGTGGCTCCCAGGAACCCACTGGCAGTACATAAATATATCCCATTGCAGTGCCCAGAACAACTGAGGTAACGTCAGGTTTAATGCAGGTGGGCTTCGGCCCACACTGCATGCCCCAGTCAGACTGGTTTTTTTTATAAGTAGACACATGCAGTTACAACTCCGTGTGGACCAACAGCATGGGTGGGTCCCAGGAAGCCACCGGCGGTACATAAATATATCCCATTGCAGTGCCCTGGACAGCAAAGCTAACGTCAGATTACATGCAGGTGGGCTTCGGCCCACACTGCATGCCCCAACCTGACCGGGTTTTTAATTCATAGACACAGGCAGGTACAAATCCCCAATGTGAAGTCCCTGTGGACCCACAGCATGGGTGGCTCCCTGGAACCCACCGGCGGTACATAAATAAATCCCATTGCAGTGCCCAGCACAGCTGAGGTAACGTCAGGTTTAATGCAGGTGGGCTTCGGCCCACACTGCATGCCCCAGTCAGACTGGGGTTCTTTATAAGTAGACACATGCAGTTACAACTCCGTGTGGACCGACAGCATAGGTGGGTCCCAGGAAGCCACCGGCGGTACATAAATATATCCCATTGCATTGCCCTGGACAGCAAAGCTAACGTCAGATTACATGCAGGTGGGCTTCGGCCCACAGTGCATGCCCTAGTCAGACTGGTAATATGTACCTTAACAGTAACCGCGTTGGTGGGAATGTGGTGGTGACTGCGGACCTAGTAGAGTGGTTTTATTTTGTTGGTTTTCGGAATGTGGCCAGGATTAAGTGGGCCGTGGCGGGGGAGCTCTCTTGTTGTGTCGTTAAAGGTGAAATTCTTGGACTGCCACCAGATGGACCAATGCAAAGGTATTTGCCAAGAATGTTTTCATTGTTGGAGGAGGAGGGGGATGTTTTTTAGGCACTACGTGTCCTGTCCACGTGTCCGTGGTTATATGCACCTTAACAGTAACCGCGTTGGTGGGAAATGGCCTCGCCGCCATCATGTCTTTGGGAAGCCTCCGTTTCCACACCCCAGTGACATAGCATTAGCAGCGGTAAAGGCAGAGCCCAGAATTAGTAACATTTCAGCGGTAGCATTAGGGACAGGCCCCAGTAACATATCACTAGCAGCATTATAAGGGGAGCACAGTATTAGTTCCATTTCAGTAGTAGTAGCAGTCCAGACAGGCCCCAGTAACAATTCCGAAGCAGCAGTATAGGGGGAGCGCAGTCTTAGTTCCATTTCAGTAATAGCAGCACTCAAGACAGACCCCAGTAACAATTCTGAATCAGCAGTATAGGGGGAGGGCAGTCTTCGTTCCATTTCAGTAGTAGTAGCAGTCAAGACAGGCCACAGTAACATTCCCGTTGCAGCAGTTTAGAGAGATAACAGTCTTTTTCACATTTCAGTAGTTGCAGTATAGACAAGGCCCCAGTTACATTTATGTAGCAAAAGTGTAGGCCAACCCCACACACCTTGCTGTACCATGAGTGCAGGCGAAGCCCATAAAAATTACAAGGATTACACTGTTTGCGAGGGCCCCAAAAAATTGGTGTACCAACAGTACAAATGTACCTCAGAAAAATTGCCCATGCCCAACCAAGAAGGCAGGTGAAACCCATTAATCGCTTTGGTTACT
Source organism: Eleutherodactylus coqui (assembly GCF_035609145.1). Lineage (NCBI taxonomy): Eukaryota > Metazoa > Chordata > Amphibia > Anura > Eleutherodactylidae > Eleutherodactylus > Eleutherodactylus coqui. Next base: position 153,979,739 of record NC_089844.1, on the reverse strand, counting down.
GTGGCTTAATTTGTAACTAGGCCTGGAGGCAGCCCAGTTAAAATAAAAATTGGTTCAGGTGCAAGTTTCAACGCTTTAATGAGAATTGAAACGTATAAACATTGTTTACAAAAGTAATATGAATGAGCCTTGTGGGCCTAACAAAAATTTCCCGTTCGGCGTGATTACGTGAGGTTTCAGGAAGAGGAGCAGAAGGAGGAGGATGAATATAATACACAGATTAATGAAGCTAAAAGGTCCCCATTTTTTATGGTGATAGAGAACGATGCTTCCATCCGCGGGTGCAGCCTACGTATTGTTTAGGTACCGCTGCTGTTCGCTGGTGGAGAAGAGAAGTCTGGAGAAATCCAGGCTTTGTTCATCTTTATGAGTGTAAGCCTGTCGGCACTGTCGGTTGACAGGCGGGTACGCTTATCCGTGATGATTCCCCCAGCCGCACTAAACACCCTCTCTGACAAGACGCTAGCTGCAGGACAAGCAAGCACCACCAGGGCATACAGCGCGAGTTCAGGCCACGTGTCCAGCTTCGACACCCAGTAGTTGTAGGAAGCAGAGACGTCACGGAGGACGGCCGTGCGATCCGCTACGTACTCCCTCACCATCCTTTTACAGTGCTCCCGCCGACTCAGACTTGACTGGGGAGCGGTGACACAGTCTTGCTGGGGAGCCATAAAGCTGGCAAAGGCCTTGGAGAGTGTTCCCCTGCCTGCACTGTACATGCTGCGTGATCTCCGCGCCTCCCCTGCTACCTGGCCCTCGGACAGTGGTCGGTCTGCTCTGTCAGACCCTGCAGCAGTTCGTGGGCCGTGTGCCTCTTCTCTCCTAAGCTAAGTAGTTTCAGCACAGCCTGCTGATGCTTGCCCACCGCTGTGCTGCCACGCCGCACAACACCGACTGCTGGCGAAGTGCTGCTGCTGACACATCTTGATTGCGAGACAGAGGTTGCGTAGGAGGAGGAGGAGGGTGGTTTAGTGGAGGAAGCATACACCACCGCGGATACTAGCACTAAGCTGGGGCCCGCAATTCTGGGGGTGGGTAGGACGTGAGCGGTCCCAGGCTCTGACTCGGTCCCAGCCTCCACTAAATTCACCCAATGTGCCGTCAGGGAGATATAGTGGCCCTGCCCGCCTGTGCTTGTCCACGTGTCCGTTGTTAAGTGGACCTTGCCAGTAACCACGTTGGTGAGGGCGCGTACAATGTTGTGGGAGACATGGTCGTGCAGGGCTGGGACGGCACATCGGGAAAAGTAGTGGCGACTGGGAACCGAGTAGCGCGGGCCCGCCGCCGCCATCATGTTTTTGAAAGCCTCCGTTTCCACAAGCCTATATGGCAGCATCTCCAGGCTGATCAATTTGGCTATGTGCACGTTTAACGCTTGAGTGAGCGTGGCGGCATAGTTGCGCTTGCGCTCAAACAGTTGCGCTAGCGACGGATGGATGCTGCGCTGAGACACATTGCTGGATGGGGCCGAGGACAGCGGAGGTGAGCGTGTGGGTGCAGGCCGGGAGACAGTCGTGCCTGTGTCCTGAGAGGGGGGTTGGATCTCAGTGGCAGGCTGGGGCACAGGGGGAGAAGCAGTGGTGCAAACCGGCGGTGAAGGCCTTCGTCCCACCTTGTGGGGTGCTTGGCCATCATATGCCTGCGCATGCTGGTGGTGGTGGCTCCCCGGCTGATCTTGGCGCGACAAACCTTGCACACCACAGTTCGTCGGTCGTCTGCACTCTCAGTGAAAAACTGCCACACCTTTGAGCACCTCGGCCTCTGCAGGGTGGCATAGCGCGAGGGGGTGCTTTGGGAAACAGTTGGTGGATTATTCGGTCTGGCCCTGCCTCTATCCCTGGCCACCGCACTGCCTCTTCCAACCTGCCCTGCTGCTGCACTTGCCTCCCCCTCTGAAGACCTGTCCTCAGTAGGCTTAGCAAACCAGGTGGGGTCAGTCACCTCATCGTCCAGCTGCTCTTCCTCCGAATCCTCTGTGCGCTCCTCCCTCGGACATACTGCCCTTACTACTACCTCACTGATAGACAACTGTGTCTCATCGTCATCGTCCTCCTCACCCACTGAAAGCTCTTGAGACAGTTGCCGGAAGTCCCCAGCCTCATCCCCCGGACCCCGGTAACTTTCCAAAGGTTGGGCATCGGTCACGACAAACTCCTCCGGTGGGAGAGGAACCATTGCTGCCCAATCTGGGCAGGGGCCCAAGAACAGTTCCTGGGAGTCTGCCTGCTCCTTAGAATGTGTCATGTTCATGGAGTGAGGAGGCTGGGAGGAAGGAGGAGCAGCAGCCAGAGGATTCAGAGTTGCAGCTGTGGACGGCGTAGAAGACTGGGTGGTCGATAGATTGCTGGATGCACTTTCTGCCATCCACGACAGGACCTGCTCACACTGCTCAGTTTCTAATAAAGGTCTACCGCGTGGACCCATTAATTGTGAGATGATTCTGGGGACCCCAGAAACTTGCCTCTCTCCTAATCCCGCAGCAGTCGGCTGCGATACACCTGCACCAGGAGCTCGGCCTGTGCCCACACCCTGACTTTGGCCTCCGCGTCCTCGCCCGAGTCCACATCCTCTAGGCCTACCCCTACCCCTCAGCATTGTGTATTACGAGTAGAGCAGAAACAGAACGCTGTAATTAAATGTGCCGCTTATTGGCCTGTGGTTGGAGGCGGACTTCGCTTACGGAACGCACAGCAGAGCCAGGAGACAATTATGCGCAAGCCTGTATTGAGACCTAGGTGCGTATGACTGAGCTACTGGAATTCACAGCGCAGAACCAGTCAAGTGGCCAAAGGCCAGTGGTAGGCCTTAAGTATTTTGCTTCAATTTTTAAAAATGGTGAGGTGAAAAACCAGACAGACACCGTATGCAGCGTATATATGTATACTCTTTCCCTCTGGCGGGATGACGGCGATCATGTAACGGACACAGCAGAGCCAGGAAAAAATTATGCGCAAGCCTGCTGTAACGCTTAGCTGGGTAATATTGAGCGACTACTAGTACCCCCAGCAGACACGCAGTAAACTGAAGACGGTCACAGGCAGCCCAAATATAGTATTTTTTTCCAATTTTTGGGAAAAAGCCCACTGCCTATATAGCCTGTATATGGATTTCCCTGTTGGAGGATGACTGTGGTTATTGAAAGCACAGTGCAGCCAGAAAAAGTTATGCGCAAGGCTGCAGTAACACCTAGCTGGGTATTAATGAGCGACTGCTACCCCCAGCAGACACGCAGTAAACTGAACACGGTCACAGGCAGCCCAAAGATTTTTTTTTCCAATTTTTTTGAAAAAGCCCACTGCCTATATAGCCAGTATACCTCTTTCCCTGTACCACTGTCCCTGCCTCACCAGTACTGCCCCTATACTCAGTAAAATGACTGCAGACTGAGGACGCTATGGTCTGCACGCCCGATGTACAAAAAAAAAATAAAATTGCAAAACTGCTAAAAGCAGCCTCAACAGTACTGCACACGGTCAGATGTGGCCCTAAGAAGGACCGTTGGGGTTCTTGAAGACGAAGATACAGCCTAACACTCTCCCTATAGCAGCTACAGCAAGACGGCACTTTCCCTAATGTCTCTCAGTATGCATCTGTGGCGAGCCGCGGGCGGCCCAAGTTTATATGCTCGGGTGTCACCTGATCTCCCCAGCCACTCACTGCAGGGGGGTGGGATAGGGCTGGAACTTCACAGGAGGAAGTTGTAATGCCTTCCCTGTTTTTCTATTGGCCAGAAAAGGGTGCGAATTTCTCAGGGAAGAAAATAGAAGTGACTCGAACACCGCGTGGTGCTCGTCTCGAGTAACGAGCATCTCGAACACCCTAATACTCGAACGAGCATTAAGCTTGGACGAGTACGGTCGCTCATCTCTAGTCTAATCATAACAAAGGGGGTAAACAACCAGTATGTTAGTTTAAACATAAATTCCAACAAGTCAGTGCTGGCTGTATAACGTAACAACAAGTCCATGTGAAATGTGGCCTTGTGCATTGTGGGGGGTAAAGTTCACCTGAGCGAGAGCAGTGTTCAGGCTTTTCCGAGGAGAATCTCGGGTATGCTTAATTCGAAATTTTTTCAGCGGCTCGAGTCAGAGGTCGAGTAATTCTTTTCCGGTGCTCTTTGTCTTCTGGATGGGCCTACAGAGGCAGCTTCTGGTATGGCGATGCCTCATGTTTTCAACATCAAGATTGCATCTTCTGGTTTAGAGAATGCATGGTTAACTCCGTCTTTGTGCATCAGGAGTTTCAGAGGGAATCCCCACTTGTATAGAATTTTTGCTTGGCGAAGAGCGTTGGTGACTGGGGAGAATTTTTTCCTCGCCTGCAATGTCGGCTGTGATACATCTATGTAAAGATGGACCTCAGTGAAAGGAGCAGGCAGTTGGTTTAGTTTACGGGCTGTTTGCATCCCAGCTTCTTTGATGTGGAAAAAATGAAAGCGGGTTATCACATCTCTGGGCGCTGACTCAGGAATAAATTTAGGCTTTGGTAGCCTATGAGCTCTGTCGATTGTTAAGTCCATAGATGTTGTGTCTGGTAGCAGGGCTTTAATTAGTTGTTGGTGATATTCGATAGGTTCTGTTGCTGGAACCGATTCTGGAATTCCCCTAAACTTGACATTGTTTCGACGGTTTCTATCCACCATGTCTGCTAGTTTTATTTTTAGAGCATCTTCTGTAAAAGCATAGTGCTCATCAATGAGATTGTTATGAGATTGTGTAATTTTGCCCATCTTTATTTCAGTGTGAGTGATTTTTTCATCCATTTCCTCCATAGATGTTTTTAAAGTAGATGTTAGGGAATCGAAGTTTACTTGTAAAGAATCTTTTAGAGCTATCAGCATTTCCTTCATAAATGCTTCCATTGCCGGTTTTTCTGATGAAGGCATGGAGGCTATGAAATCGCCCATAGGAGGGCTGTGTGGGTCCCTAATCTGCTCTTCCGACATTTTAGGGCGCTGTTTTAGAGGGCTGGCAGTGGGGGAGCTTTGTGTTTTCTTGTTATCTGATGTAGCTGATGCCATTTTGTTTATATGTGGCCTGTTCTTTTAGGCTGCTTTTCCTTTAATGGCGGAAAACTTTTGTTCTGACTGAGGCAGGGGAGTATTTAACCCCTTAACGACTGCCCCATCGGGATTCTACGTCCTCAGAAAGTGGGCTTTAATCCTAGAAGACGTAGTTTTATGCATCCTCTTTGGATTAATGCCCACTTGCCTGAGGACGTGACAGGTCCATGCTGTTGGTGCCCGCAGGTAGCCGACAGCATGGAGCTGTCATCCCAGGATGCGGGCAGTCCCCCCCGGCATTGTGATCGGCGCTATCCAATGGATAGCGCCGATCACAAAAAAGTAAATAAAACAGTGAAGAAAAGTAAAGATTCAGCTGCCCTGATGGATTTGATCCACCAGGGCAGCTGAAAATGCTCACCTGCCTTCTCCGCGCTGCCCCTAATGAATCTGGTCCTCCCGGACCCGCCGGCGGTCTTCTGTGCATGCGTGCCAGACGAGGACATCACGTGCATGCGCAGAAGCCCGGGAGCCGCCAGCAAATTTAAAATCTCCTGGCTCCCGGCTCCTGAAGGTAGCCGGGAGCCAGGAGGTGTTACCGGGGACTGCGGTAAGCGGTCCTCGGGCCCGCGATCGCCACTATCCATTGGATAGCGGCGATCGTGAAAAAGTTTTTAAAAGTTTTAATAAAGTGTTTGTTTCACCTCCCCTCATGGATCAGATCCATGAGAGGAGGTGAAAATACTCAACCCCGGTCCTCAGCGGTGTCCCGATGTTCCGGGACCCGAAGGCCCCCTCTGCGCATGCGCGCCCGATGATTGACATCGGGCGCATGCACAGAGGGGATCGAGCCCCGGGAAATTTTAAATTCCTCCAACTGCTCCCATGTGTAGCCAGGAGCAGAGGGATGTCACCAGGGACATGATCACTGTCATCCGATGGATGACAGTGATCATGTAAAGTTAAAAAAAAGTGTAAAAAGGTTTTTAAAAAAAAGTTTTAAAAAGTTTTAAAAAAGTTAAAAAATCTTACGTCTCATCACCCCCCATGGATCATATCCATGAGGGAGGATGAAATGATGTACCTAAGGCCCGCGGATTTATCCGCGGACCTTACCCCAGCTTCTGCGCACGCGCCCGTCGCCAAAGTGGCAGACGCATGCGCAAAAGAAGTGGATTGCCAGCGTAATTTAAAATCTCCCTGCTCCTGTCTATAAAACTTAGCCGAGAGCCTGGAGATTTCACGGGGGGGCCGCAGTGAGCGGTTCCTGATCACGTGTTCGCCGTTATCCAATGAATAATGGCGATCACGTAAAAGTAAAAAAAAGGTGAAGCTTCATCTCCCCTCACTGATGCGATCGGTGAGGGGAGATGAAACTTTTTAACGGAGGCCTCCGTATTTGCACCCCAACGCGATCCTCATCCGTGAACTTACCCGGATTCTGCATATGCGACCGCTGGCAAAATACCGGACACATGCGCAGGAGTCAGGGAGCACAGGAAATTTAAAATCTCCTTGCTCCCAGCGACCAACGGTCGCCAAGAGCCTGGAGCAGTGACGGGTGGCCTCGTTGAGCGGTCCCCGGTCACGTGATAAAAAAGTAGCCCTCTAACATAGGTCCGTTATTACGATAGGAATTACAGATTCCGCATGCTTCTGATCCGCGGTAATACGCAGATCAATCGCATTGGATTACACAATTCCGTTCACATTAGTGGGTCGGAATTGTGTAATCCACTCGCAGAAAAGAGAACGCAGCATGTTCTATTTTACCGCGGATATCCGCAACATAGAGCCCATTGTGCTCCATGGTCGCGGATATACCTGCAGCCCATACGCAACTACGTTGTATACGGGCTGCGGGTACCCGCGTCATCGCTAACCGACGGTGCGGGAAATACAAACAACAAAAAAATATATACTGCGCATGACCGTCTGTGTGAGTAGGCAGTTATGCGCAGTACATTACGTGGCCATACGCAGGGTCACAGCCGGGCTCACAGCTGGGATCCGCTGCGGGCCTCCGCTAGCGGATTCCGCCTACGGCTGCGTGAGTCCGGCGTTATTCAGACGGCTACCTGTAATACGTTACTTACAAGAAGCCCTGGGAACGTTCGCCTTCCTGCAGTTCCGGGAGCAGCTTGTTGAGCGTCTTCTGTGCGAGACCGCCGCACCTCAGCAGACTTACGGAGACTCACAGAGCACCACTTTTTACACCCCATGCCTGCTACTGAGGTCACGAAATACCCCCAAAAAGCATGAGAGGAGGGGGTTACCCGGTTTTATTGCCCCATGGGCCCATCCCAACGAGCCTCCGTAGTTACCCCTGTCTTCGGAAATACTACACAGTTCACATTATTACTTTTATCTAAGATTTGGGGAACGCCGAAAAGGGCGCGAAGGGGGGGGGGGATATTTTTAGGGAGTCAATTTTTATTCCGTACAAGTGGGCAATGGGTCCTGGAATTTATTCAGTTGTGCCCTGAAATCCAACGGGTGTTCCCTCCTTTATAGGCCTTGCCATGCGTCCTTTAAGTAGATTAGGGCCACAAGGGGTATGTTTTTGAACTCGGGACAAACGGGGGTATCCATTTTGGGGTGAACGTCTTCATTCCTATGTACACTGTACAAAAAAACCTGTTTTTAAATTGACAAAATTGCCAAAAAAATGAAAATTGTAATTTTTTCCTTCTGCTTTGCTTAGATTCATTCAAATACTGTGGGGTCAAAATACGCAGTACACCCCTAGATGAATTCGTTAAGGGGTCTAGTTTTTAAAATGGGGTCATTTGAGGGGGTTCTTTATCGTTTTGGACGCTCAATGGCTCTATAAATGGGCAATGGGGCCTGGAATTTATTCCGTTGTACCCTGAAATCCAACGGGTGCTCCTTCCATTATAAGCCTAGCCATGTGTCCTTTAAGTTGATTAGAGCCACAAGGGGTATGTCTCTGAACACGGGTGAAATAGGCGTATCCATTTTGGGGAGCAAGGCTTTATTCATGTGTGTGCTGTACAAAAAAAGTTGTTTTTAAAATGACAGAATTGACAAAAAAACGAAAATCACAATGTTTTCCTTATGCTTTGCTAGAATTCATTCAAAAACTGTGGGGTCAAAATAGGTAGTACACCCTTAGATAAATTTGATAAGGGGTCTAGCTTTCAAAATGGGGTCATTTGTGGGGGTTCATTATGATTTTGGCCGCTCATGAGCTCTACAAAAGTGCTATGGGGCCTAAAACGCCTTCAAACAAAATTTCAGTTCTGAAAGACACCGACTACTCCTTTCATTTTAGGCCCAGTTGTGCATCCAGACATAAGACTAGGGCCACAATGGGCATGTTTCTGAACACGGGAGAAACGGGGGTATCCATTTTGGGGTGTAAATCCTCATTTTCATGGGCACTATAGGAAAAAATATATATCTTTAAAATGACATATTTGCAAAAATATGAAATTTTATTTTTTCTCCTCTAAATTTAATTAATTCCTGAAAAAAAACAGTGGGGTCAAAATACTCATGACACCCCTCAGTGGATACATTAAGGGGTGTAGTTTTTAAAATGGTGTCATTTGGGGGGATATCTATTATTCTGACACTCATGAGCCTTTGCAAACTTGGATTGGTGCAGGAAAACAAAGTGTTCCTCAAAATGCTGAAAAGTAATGTTAAATTTGTACGTCATCTAAATGGTTAAAAAAACACAAAAGTTTTTCAAATGTGCATTCAGAATAAAGTAAACAGATGGAAATATATATCTTATCAAAAATTTGCACAGTATGTTTGGACATATTAGAGATATTATAGTTGAAAATGTGAAAAAATGACAATTTTTTCAAAATTTTCCCAATTTTGGCGCTTTTAATAAATATGCACAAATTATATCGGTCTCTTTTTACAACCAAAATGAAGTACAACATGTGGCGAAAAAACAGTGTCAGAATCACTTGGATATGTAAAGCCTTTACGAAGTTATGCTACATTGAACGACGCATGTCAGATTTCCAAAATTTGACTCCGTCACTAAGGCGCAAACAGGCTTCGTCACTAAGGGGTTAATGGTCCGTTCATTGCAGTGGGAGCTGAGGTGTACAGGAGTCAAGCAGCGGATTCACACCTCTTCCCTCCGGCACGCAGGCAGTTTGTGTCGGGACCGCCGGCGCTGCAGTGTATAGGAGACCGCGCGCCGTGAAGAAGTCTTCCAGGTGTCTGTGTGAGGTGCAGGAAGGCTTGCGACGGCTCATCTACCTCCTACAGAGAGGTAGCGGTGCCCTCCGGGTGAGTGACAGCCGTTCTGATAGCTTTTGGTTGCTTTTGAAAGCCTCTGCTCTCGGAGCTTCGAGATAATGCGGCCATCTCAGCGCTCAGCCAGGCCACGCCCCTCTGTTTATTTTCTTTTTAATGCTCAATATTACAACTGTTTTTGCTAATTTTCTGCTGTGTGGCTGAAGGAACACCATATAGTCAACTTTGTTGGCTCTTTCCTTCATGTCCTGTACTAGACATTTCCACTGTTTGTGGAAGGAATTGTTTTCTGCTCCATCCTCACCCCCAAAAATGCACTTTATTTCTATTTTATATTCTCTACTTTTCTTTTAGTGAATATTCGAATGCTTTTCTGCTGCCCGACCCATACCACCACCCACTACCTCTCCCAGCTTCACCACATTGTTTTCCTTCTAAATTTCGCAGTCGGAAGTTTATGCCACTTTCACATTCTATCAGCCTCCTGCTGCCCCTGGTGTGACTGGAAATGCAGCAATGTTCAGTCTATCAGATGTAGCAGAGTGTATTGTGTCACGTGCAGTAGGGCTGAGTCAGTGTTGTGCCAGATGTAGTTGTCCACAGTCTGCTGCATCAGTACTGAATGTAGTCTACTATACTAAACTCTGCTACAGAGTCTTAAAAAACACGAAACCGCAAAAATAGAACAGACAGCTCTTGAAAATCGTGGCGTTAGGAACACCGCGTTCAAGCGCAGGTTTGAGTAACCCAACTAAAATCAATGGGAATGTTGTACCGCAGTTAGTACAGTGCTCGGGATGCCGCGCTAATAATGGTAAAAAGCGGTGGGTGTGTGTGAGAGTGGCCTGCAGGGCTAAAATAAAAATTTCATGTATTGCTGGAAATACGTCATGTTTGGAAAGATTACGCCAAAGGCAAAATCATCTATGGAAATTTGTTTTTCAGCTGTATGCAGCACGATCTAGGTATGGGTATGGGGGGGTGGGTGCTGGAGGTGTGAGGGTATATATATATATTGCCATATGTGTTTTTTTATACTTTTATACCTATATGCAAGTTTTATTCAATTCCAAATGAAAAAAACTTATATGTCGCCTTACATCAGATATTTCAAGAGAGATGTTCTAGAAGTTCAGAGAAAACCACCGAACCAGACATGAAGGACGCATGTACTTGGCCGATTTCCCAGAAGCGCTGGAACAAGATATCAAGATGTTCAAATGTACATAACTTTCACTGTCTTAGGCCGAAATCCGGACTTCTTAGAATTGAGTGGGTGATTCTTTGTACTGGAGTTAATTGAATACGTGATTTTCTGTACGTAAGCCAGAGGCGCCAGTATCAAGATAATGACTGTTATATGATTTTCACTGTCTCAGTCCGCAAATCCGGACTTCCCATATATGGTTATGAGCCCATCACCCCCTAGTGGTGAGGGGACAAAGGGTATAAGATCTCATGTAATCTGTAATAAAGCGCGGCGTCCACGTGGGCACAGCTGGCAGCCATGTCCCGTGTGAGAAACTATACCAGACCTCTGTGTGGTGTCTATTCTTACGGCCGGCAGCGGGGCAAGTGGGGTGGGCCCGATTGGTGTTGCACTTAGAATTTTAACCCTCATAAATGGCGCCCGAACGTGCGGCGGTAAAATCGGAGCTTACAACGCATTCCACCCGGATCCACGCCACTGAGAAACCGTCCTGCTGCAAACCGAGCCTGATCAACTCACTTAGAACTCCAGGTAAGGCAAACATATATTTATGTTGTGTTTTGCACTGCGAGTCTTGCAGCAGGACTGACTATCTGTGGTTTGTGACCAGACGGGTTGGGTTAAGAGTTCTACACGGTAACTCGTGTGGGCTCCGGGTTTGCCGTCATGGACCACTGACCGTGATATGCGCACCAATCGGTCACCCAGAAACTAGTCTGTAGTCTATTTGTACTTTGAAGTCCGTAGCGTTTTAGCGATAGTGGAGATTGTTTGGTGTATCTGCAGAAGTTTTTTTTCTCTTTTTTTTCATTTAATCTCACAAGAGAAGGGACCCTCAGGTTAGTTTAGTTAGTTGTTAATGGTTTAGCAGAGAGGGATGCATTTTGTGAGATAAGGCCTCATAGAAAAAGGGACTCTCGGTTGTTTTGCCTTATATATGGGGCTAGCGATTTGATTTCAGAGAGATGCATTTTTATGGGACTGGTTCCATAAGGAGAAGGGACCCTCGGTTGTTCTGCCGGTATATAAGGGGCTGACAATTTGAAAATTAAGAGGGATGCATTCTATGGAGCGTGTTATTATTTTTATTATTGTTGATGTTCTAATATGCGTAAGATCTTATTAAAGAAGATAGAGCCCCTCAAGGGCTGCCGCCGTGTGGATGAATCTGTAAAATGTAAGAAAACTCTAATGAAAATGTGTGACACCGACCCGCACGGCAGATTATAAAATGGTGTCTGGGAGGAGGTCTTTAGGACCCAGAGGTGCCTTGAAAGACCAAGGTTTGCTAGAAGCAGAGAGGGAGACAGTCAGAGAAAGTATGTACACATTATTTGTTTAAGAAAGTATCCGTAAGTGAAATGTTGAAAAGTACAGTAAGTGATCAAGAGGGCGTCAGGAGAGTGTCTATTGAAGGTTATATTGGCAGTTAGGTAGGGGAGAAAAGTGCTGAAGGAGCAAGCAAAGTCGATAAGTAAGTTACAATGCACGTGATTTGTTGGTAAAGAGAGATGGAAATGTGTATAATACAAGATAGATAATAGATAATATGTATAATCCATACTAGGTGGATATATATGTGTATATATATATATATACTGTAGTGCAAATAGTTAGCTGAGCTTGCTCTTAGGGGAGAAGGCTTGTTGACGTGTAGCTGCGAGTCTCTGTGTAGCCTTCCAAGGTCAGGAAGATAACAGCGAGAGAGAAAATGCAATAACATCCTTGGTTAATATCTTGGCTTACTTACAATGAATTGAAATGAATTTAATTAGTTATACTGTCTTGGTAGGCAGGGAAATATAGCAATTTCTAAGTTATATTCTTACTTATACAGGGGTTGAAAATGAAGAACATGTTGTGCTGTATTTATGAGTTCAAATGCAGGGCTGTTCAGTCAGTGAATGCATATTCAGAGATTTATTTTGAAGAGGTGGGGGCTTTCAGAATTCACTCCAAATTCAGGGTCACAAGGGGGGTTGAAAAATACCCAGAGATTCTAAAACATTTTAGCGTTTAATACAGCATATAATAGCTTCAGTAGATAAGAAATATAGAATGTATCAGCAAACTTTTTCACATAATTTGTCAAAGATAGCGCTCATTCACAATCTCATCTCAATAGAATCATGTACTTTATAAAATAATAGCACTCACCTCGGTGTTTTTCAGCTGATGTATGTATGTTTGTCAAACTTTTTTTGTCCGTGCATCTGCATGGACTGGTACACCTTCAAGGGGGGTGACGGAGCAGACTTGAGAGCATGGATGGATGAGAGTTGGTGACCCGTGTTCGGGCTGCGTGGAATGTGTGATGTGGATAATTGACTGGGGATAAAAGTCCTCCCCATGCATGGGACTTTGCTTGGTTGTGATGTGGACGTGTGGATGGTTAAGCTGAAATGGAGCTGAGAAGACGGACGCACGGAGCCAATATCGAAGGGGTGGAGCTAGATGATGTAATAGTACGTAATAATGTTTCATCCCTCCTCTTGCACGAGGGAGGGGTGAGGATTTTGAGCAGCTAGTTTTTTTTGTTTTGTTTTTTTTCTCCTGTCTCAGATTTTGATAAGAAATTGCAGGCAGGAACAGACTAATAATGAATTCACTTAAAGGGATATCACATTTCAAATATGAGTAGATGTTTTGTAGATTATTCTGCCCCGATGTAACTCATGTTTCTGCTATTGGTGTTAACATTTTACAGGCCTTATCTGCATCCATCAAATCTTTTTACAATGTTGTAATAACTTAAACCCGGCTACTATTGTTCCAATTGAGTACCCTGGTTTAAAGGGAGGAGGAGAAGGCATAGGTGATCTAGGTATTGCAAATCAGCCATTTTTAGATTTTTTTGCAAGTCATTTTTAAATTTTTAATTTTTTGCAACAAGGTTCTGATCTTTTTGAAATATAATATCAGCCTGATTGTCTAGCATTGATGCAACAAGAAAATTTAAGTTTAAAAAAAGTTACTGAAAGCCCTTGTTAATAATGCATATTTTGAGTTGTTTTTTATAGATGGTACCAGGGTGATTGACGACTCCACACTGGATATACGGTGGTTACACAACAAGATGTCCTAAAAAGCAGAATGCCTCCGCATGTCGCAGTACAAGAAGCGGAACTGAAAGCACTCACGGAGGCGTGTGGAGTGGCCACAGGTAAGACGGCAAACATTTACACTGACTCCCGGTATGCATTTGGCATAGCTCATGATTACGGCCCAACATGGAAGGCCAGACAGTTTTTTACCTCAGCAGGACAGCCAATTAAGAATGATGCAATGGTGCAGAGTCTCATGGAGGCCCTATTTCTACCTGACAAAGTGGAAAGCTCACACCAATTCCTACACCAGAGAAGCAAGAGGCAACGCCATCACAGACCACACAGCAAAAGCAGCGGCCCTCAAGCCGTGGAAGAAAGAAGAAAAGAAGAATTTGATAATTTTGCACTTTGACTACACTTGGACTTTGATAAAAATCTTGGACTTTGATAAAAATCTTGGACTTTGATTATAACTTTGGACTTTGACTAAAACTACAAATGGACTAAAAAGGGACGGCGTATGGTGAACAGTCAACAGCACTTGCCCACCATAGTCCCTGTGCCCCATGATGGCCCAGCTGATGCACGAAAAGACGCACCTCTCAAAGCAGCAATGATGACGACGCTTGAACAAGGACGGGTGGCTCCTTGGTTTTCTGTAGCTGCTGCATCATTTGTCCAATTTTGCATGATCTTTGCCGTAAGCAACAGGGCAGAAGTAAATTTGCCACATCACACTTGCCTAGACCACTCTACCCATTTCAGGGATTGCAAATTGGCTACACTCAGCTCCCACTTGTTGGGAAGCATGAATATGTGCTTGTTGTTGATGTCTTTTCAGGTTGGAGACCTACCCTGTTACCAAAGTAAATAAGCAGGTAATCGCACAGAAGCTCATGAATGAGGTAATCCGCAGATATGGGGTACCGGAAGTGATTGAGTCAAACAAAGGTACACACTTCACAGGTGAAATAATGCAACACATTATGTCTGTTTTGGGTATATTCCAGGCTTTTCACACACCCTACCATCCGCGGAGTAGGGGAAAGTAGATACAAAAGACAATAGAGGAAATGGGTAAAATTTTGAATTGAGTGTCTTCCATTAGTTTTTCTTTTTCTCCGGAGGATACATGTCACAGTAGCAGAGTTTGGGAAATGATTTTCTTGTTAATTTTGTCATAGGCCTCTCCAAGGAATTGTCAATAATGCATTCTGTAGTCTCTGCTTTTCTCCCAGGTCCTACAGATGAGTGTCACAATCTTAAACCAGGTGACAGGGTCTATGTGAAAAAGTTTGAGCGAGAAACCCGGTTTGAATGTCCCTACCAGATGTTGTTCACCACCCCAACTGCAGTCAAGCTTGAAGGAAAGCCCACTTGGATCCACACTTCGCACTGAAAAAACTAATGATCCTGCATATCCTTTACATGCTATAATGTGGTACAATTCCTCTAACACACACCTTTGACTACTGTACACTAGCCCCCTGTTTCAGAACAAATTAATACAATGAAATGTGCAATATGAAGAGTACACTGAGGTTGAGAATCCAACACCGTATCGTGCTAAGAGAGACATTGACACTCCAGGTGGTAACTTTGATCCACATGTACACATAGATACAATAGGAGTGCTAAGGGGGGTGCCAGATGAATTTAATTCTAGAGATCAGGTTAAAGCAGGTTTTGAGTCCTTATTTGCTATTGTCACTGTTAATAATAATGTAGATTGGATGAATTATATCTATTACAATCAGCAGAGGTTTGTAAACTACACCAGAGATGCTTTACAAGGGTTAGCTGACCAGTTAGGGCCCACTGCATCCATGGCGTTCCAAAATAGAGTGGCCCTGGATATGATTTTAGCAGAAAGAGGTGGGGTATGTAATTTCTTGTATGTGTATTTTCCCTTTGATCAAAAAGAGTATGAGTAAGGGACTGGATAATGTGACCAAAATTTCCCTTGTTTGAAAAAAGATGAAGAGCCAGTTCCGATAATGGCAACCACGTATGTTACCAGAAGAATGGAGAGATGGACTAGTACTGTGTCTGCCTCAGTCTCCTAAGATGGACTGTCAGTGGACTTCCCATTTGCCTAGGGAAAGTGCAGAAGACCTTAGGTTCCGGCGAGGGCACACCCTGTGGGGTGTTAACTTGTACAGATAGAGGGTATGGATGCCCGGAAATAAGCCCAGGGAATCCATGGCCTCCTTCTGAGGTGAGGTAGGGATCCCTCCCTTTTAGGAGTAGGGACTTACGGGCAGTGGAGAAACCCTGACGCAAGGGAGAGACGACCGAGGAAGAGTGCAAGGTCTGATGCTTGATCTCCATATTAAGTTTTTTAGGGGGGTTTGTGAGGGTATATATATATATATTGCCATATGTGTTTTTTTATACTTTTATACCTATATGCAAGTTTTATTCAATTCCAAATGAAAAAAACTTATATGTCGCCTTACATCAGATATTTCAAGAGAGATGTTCTTGAAGTTCAAAGAAAACCACCAAACCAGACATGAAGGACGCATGTACTTGGCCGATTTCCCAGAAGCGCTGGAACAAGATATCAAGATGTTCAAATGTACATAACTTTCACTGTCTTAGGCCGAAATCCGGACTTCTTAGAATTGAGTGGGTGATTCTTTGTACTGGAGTTAATTGAATACGTGATTTTCTGTACGTAAGCCAGAGGCGCCAGTATCAAGATAATGACTGTTATATGATTTTCACTGTCTCAGTCCGCAAATCCGGACTTCCCATATATGGTTATGAGCCCATCACCCCCTAGTGGTGAGGGGACAAAGGGTATAAGATCTCATGTAATCTGTAATAAAGCACGGCGTCGACGTGGGCACAGCTGGCAGCCATGTCCCGTGTGAGAAACTATACCAGACCTCTGTGTGGTGTCTATTCTTACGGACGGCAGCGGGGCAAGTGGGGTGGGCCCGATTGGTGT
This sequence comes from Eleutherodactylus coqui, assembly GCF_035609145.1. NCBI lineage: Eukaryota > Metazoa > Chordata > Amphibia > Anura > Eleutherodactylidae > Eleutherodactylus > Eleutherodactylus coqui. The sequence goes on along the minus strand of NC_089844.1, from coordinate 153,963,279 downwards.
TGCACTTAGAATTTTAACCCTCATAGAGGCCCGGGGGGGGGGGGGCATAAACTGAACTTTTTCACCCGGGCCCCTGGGCCTTTAGGTACATCCCTGGATTCAGCAGTATGTTCTCTCAAACGTAGAAGTGATGCAGCAAACTCAGCGCTATTACTTCTGAAATAAAGTCTGCTACAGCCGATAGACTAAGACACACACTTGACTGTGTTGCATCCCATAGACCCAGCATTGTGTTCTGTCAGATGTGGAAGTGATGTAGCTACCGTGTTGCCCCCAAAATAAGACACTGTCTTATATAAATGTTTGCCTCAAAAGAGGCACAGTGTCTTATTTTTGGGGGGTGTCTAATAAAACTTACCTAGTTCAGGTCCCTCTCGATGGCCTGTGGCGCTGCTGCAGGCTGCCATGTACTCCTTCACACCGACAGAGCAGTTCTTCTTGGAAGCGGGGCTTGAATACCCTGCCTCCAGCAAGCTAATGCTTTGATTGGTTAATCGAGCTCTGTGTCAGCCAATGAGAGCCGGCTCTTGATTAACCAGTCCCAGCCATTCATTGAATGACATCATTGAATGGCTGTAATTGGTTAATCCAGCGCCGGCTTTCATTGGGGAACGTTGCGTTTGATTAACCAATCAGCGCATTAGCTTGCTGGAAGCGGGGTATTCAAGCCCCGCTGCCAGGAAGAACTGCTCTGTCAGCATGAAGGAGTACACAGAAGCCTGCAGCCGTGCCATAGCCAGCGCGAAGACCCAAACGCTGGCTGCTAGGTGAGCATTGTTTTGGGGTTTTTTTTACATGTAGTCTAAGCAAGCGGGGGGCACTTGCCTGCGGATCGCCGACCTCTTGCACATGAGAATGGCACACCACACTTGTTGGAACTGCTCAGGAGATGTGGATTTCTTTATCTGGCTCCTGCCAGCCTTTATTTGTCATCACCGCAATCACAAAACACAGCAATATCATCCAACGTCAATATGCACAGTCCATATGCACCCCACTTGGGTGTGAGTCCAGGGTTGTCGGCCCTGTCAGACTCTGGCCTCTGCTAGGCCACCGTCCTCCCGCAGCTTTAGCTCTGCTGCACAGGTTCTCTCTGGCTCTCTCAGCCAACATATCCCTGGGTGTAGCAGAAATGTACCCTTATATCCAACTTCCTGACCACACCTATGGGCATTTTCCCTTTTCTCAGGCATCAGAATGCCTGCCTGTTGCTCCCTACAGGCCATTCTCTGTAGTGCACCTCTATAGTAGCCTTGCTAGGGCCTAATTTTGGGGGAGGGCTTATATTTCAAGACCCCCCCCCCCATCCCCTGAAAATGGGGGTACGGCTTATTATTGGGTAGGGCTTATTATTGGGGTAACATGGTATGAGTATGTCACATGTAGTAGTGCTGCTATATAAGCTATATCTTTCTAATATATGGGTTGGCAATCTAGTGTTGGTTGGGAAGAAGCTAGCAGACTGGCCTTTGAAGAAGGCAGACAGACGACTGGAGCTCGGACTGTAATCCAGATTTCCCATTGCTCAGGTCAGTGCAATCAGTGTGACATCAGCAGTATGTAAGATTGGCGCAGTATATTATAGAGCTGCAACTGAGCTTTGCCATCGCTTTGGTCAGTGCAGTCTCATTTAGGGCTTATGTGTTGCAGCAGTTCTGGTATCATCCCTTTGCTATCAGGCTTGGCCAGGTTTTAGCCTTTCCTGATTCTCAGGGGCGTGGTGTCAGGGGAGTGATGTTAGCTCTCACCTGGTTCTATTTATCCTGCTCTATATAGTCTGGTTTACGCAGCCCTGTTCAATTTAGTATCCTCCCTGGATTGCTGAAGTGCACAGCCTGTTTCTTGAAGCTCCTGTAGATCTTGAAGCTCCTGTAGATCTTGAAGCTCCTGTAGATCTTGAAGCTCCTGTAGATCTTGAAGCTCCTGTAGATTTTGAACTCCTGCAGACTGCTGTACCACTGTTATTATTTTTTTATTGCTGTTCACATTATGTTTAGGGTTCCCTGGTAGAGATTTCTTAATGGCCAAGGTTTACATGCAGGCCCAGTCTTTATTAGAGCAATCAGCCTGCTTATCAGGTAGTGTCCCCTCCTGGGTAAGGGGTTCGTAGGGTTGAATTTTCCCTGTTGTCTAGTTTCCTGTTTGCTATTGTTTTTTTGCTTACAGTGTTGTGCTTTGGTAGAGTTTTGAATGACTCCAACTGGTTTTTAAGTTTGATTTACACAAGGCATATAATTTGATTCGAATCAAGGAAGGGGACGAGTGGAAGAACGCGTTTGGAACCCCTTAGGAGCAATATGAGAGTCCGGTGATACCTTTTGGTCTCACTAATGAGCCTGTGGTTTTTCAGTCCTTCGTCAATGAGGCTCTCTACTAATTTATTAGCAGATTTGTGTTGCTTTACCTGGAGGATATTTTAATCTTTTCTCCTGATTTTGACTCACACGTTTCTCACGTTCACCAGGTCCTCCAAGTCCTCCAAGTGTTGCTTAACAATTGTTTATTCACCAAAAGAGAAAAATGTGTTTGTACGGTTCAAGAGGACACATTTCTGGGGCAAGTTTTTACTCAGGAGGGTTTCAAGATGGACCCACACAAGGTTTGATCGGTTCAGAACTGGCTCCTACCTGAGAATGTGAAAGCCCTACAAGGGTTCTTAGAATTCGCCAACTATTATCATAAATTCACTAAGGGGTTTTCAGTGGTGGTTAAACCTCTTATGGATATGACTAAGAAGGGCTGCTTTCCTGCTGAATGGTCTACAGAAGCCCTGCAGTCATTTCAGAGGTTGAAGAAATGTTTTGCTACGGCTGCGGTTCTGGTATAGTCAGATTGCTCTAAACCTTTTTTTTTTTTTTAGGTCGATATCTAGGAGGTTGGAGATGGAGCAGTCCTGTCTTAAAGAATGGTTATATTACAAGATCTTTGCCCATGTGCGTTCTTTTCTTGTAAATTTTGTTCTTCTGAACAAAATTACAATATCGGGGACAAAAAGCCAATAGCAATTAAATGGGCATTTGAGTAGTGGCATCATGTCCTGGAAGGGGTGCAACACAAGGTGACGGTTTTCACGGATCACAAAAATGTAATATATCTGGAATCTGTTAAGAGACTTAACCCGAGACAGGCACGGTGGTCATTCCCCCCCCCCCCCCCCTCGTTTTAACTTTAATGTAATGCATCGTCCGGGTTGAAACAGCGTGAGGGCAGATGCTCTTTTAAGAAGTTTTCCTCTAGTAGTCTCTGATGAACCTTCTGTTCCCATCCTGTCTGAGGGGTTGGTGGTTTCGGCAGTGTCATTGAAGTTAGAAGAGCAAGTCCGTACAGCAGAAGATTTAGCCCCGTCGAAGCTTCCGGCTGAATAACTTTCCAGTTCATCAGAGATTACAGATACTATTTGAAGTTCATTATTCCATATTGGCCAGTCATCTGGTAATTAATAATACCCATGTGTTACTCTCAAGAACTTTTTGGCAGACATTGTTATGACAGGGTGCGTTCAGCTTTGTTTCTTCTTGTGAGGTGTGTTCCCGAACTAAATCACCTCGTAATCCACCGTCCGGAACATTATTACTTTTGCCAATTGTTATAAATCCTTGGACCCATTTGTCTATGGATTGCATTACGGGTTTGCTACCTTAAGGCCTTAGTCAGACGGGCGTTTTTTGCCGCGATTTGCGCATGCGCATGCGTCCGGCGATTTTATAAAACCTTTGCAATGGTATCGGACACATGAGCGCTTTTTATGCGCTCGTCCGATAAATTATAGAACAGAAATCGCAGATCGCACCTATCTGCGATCTGCGATTCCTGTTCTCTTCTCTATATGCGCTCAATGGGGCTGGCGGCAGCGGCGCCGACCCCATTGAGAACATATAGAAGACAAATCATTCTTCTCTGCCACAGCTGTAACAGCTGTGACAGAGAAGAACGATGTTTGCCCATTGAATTCAATGGAGCCGGCAATACAGCCGCTCCATTGAAAGCAATGGGCTGCCGGCGTGCGCGGGCTGAATTGTCAGGAAGGGCTTAAATATATAAGCCCTTCCCTGCAATTCATCCAGAAATGTGTTAAAATAAAAAGAAATTGTATACTCACCTTTCCACTGCAGCCGGAGTTCTGCAGCGGCCGCTGTCAGTTCTCCTGAACTGCTTCTTGGCACTATTCAGCCGGCGGGGCTTTAAAATCCCCACCTGCTGAATGATCTGCCTCTGATTGGTCACAGCCCTGACCAACCAGAGGCAGGTTTCACTCACACACCCATTCATGAATGGGTGAGTGACTGCTGCCTCTCAGCGCTGAGCCAATCAGGGGCAGGTCTGACTCACATCCATTCATGAATGGGTGTGAGTGAGACATGCCTCTGATTGGCTCAGTGCTGAGCCAATCAGGGGGCAGGTCTGACTCACACCCACTGCAGGATGGCCGCGCGGAGCTCCGGCTGCCGGGAGAAGGTGAGTATATATATATATATATATTTATTTTTTTTATTTTTACACATTTTAGGATGAATTGCAGGGAAGGGCTTATATATTTAAGCCCTTCCCGACAATTCATCCCGGGCTCGCCCGCAGCACATTGCTTTAAATGGAGCCGGCTCAATTGCCGTCTCCATTGAATGCAATGCGCTGGACAGCTCCGGCCCGTTTCTAATGAAACAGGGCTAGGAGCAGATTTTCGGGCGATTTGCGGGCGACTTGCGCGCACCGGTCACGCGATTTGCGGATGCGAATCCGTCATGCGATCCGCAAATCGCGTGAAAAAACGCCCGTGTGACTAAGGCCTAAGAAGGTAACATGGTCATGTGGGTGGTAGTGGATCGCTTTAGCAAAATGTGCTATTTTGTGGCTCTTCCTGGTTGGACGAATGCTAAAACGTTGATCGGATTATTAATTTCCCACATCATTAGATTACATGGATTACCAGAAAATATTGTCTCCGATCGTGGGTACAGTTCGTTTCCAAGTTTTGGTGAATAGTCTGCTCTCGTTTGGGTGTTCAGCTCTCATTTTCATCTGCATACCATCCGGAGACCAATGGACAAACTGAGAGATGTAACCTGATCCTGGTACAATATTTATGCTGCTGCGTCTCAGAAAACCAGAAGGACTGGTTGAGGTTTTTACCATCAGCCGAATGTGCATTAAACAACAGATCATTGCAGTCTACAGAGACATTGCCTTTTTTGTAATAACAGATTCCACCCATGTTTTGGCCCCTTTTCTAAGCGGGCTTCAGAGTTACCAGGAGCAAATGAATTGTCTTCCGAAATCGAGGGAGGGTGGGAAGAGGTTCAGAGGAATCTGCAGATGCTTTTTGTCTGCGGGGCAAACGGGTGGCAGACCATCATCATTTTGAGGGGGCAGATTTCCATGTTGTAGACTCAGTTTAGTTGGGGTTTTTTTGGACTTTGGGACACTATTTCAGGGAACTAGGAAGGGGACCTTCAAAGTAGTATTTTCTGAAATACTCACTGTACCGTGTGCCATATCAGAAAGGCTGCAGGAGATTAGGGAGGTAAACAAGTGATTCCAGAGTTGGTGTAGGAAGGAGGGGTTTGGGTTCCTGAAAAATTGGGCTGACATTGCTATCGGCTGCACGTTCTATAGTAGGGATGGGCTGCATCTCAATGAGGAGGGTGTAGCTGTGCTGGGGGAGAGATGTCTAGAAGGTTGGACGGGTGTTTAAATTAGGGAGTGTGGGGAAGGGCAACCAGAAATATAGAGGGTAAGATAGTGTAGACAGTGATTTGGGACTAAGTAATGTAAATGAGGGTGGAGCAGTGGGAATGGTAAGTACAGATAGAACTAGCAGAATAGTTAATAGGAATACACTTGATATAAAAAAAAAAAAATAACCAAAACCTTCTAAACTGTATGGTGACTAATGCTAGAAGTTTGATCAATAAGGGTAACTTCAGACGGGCGGGAAATTTGTGCGAGATTTGTGCTTTGCGAGACACACAAATCTCGCACAAATATGAAACCCATTCCTTTAAATGGGTTCATTTACATTTGTGATGGTTTCCTGTATAGCACTAAATTGCGCTGCTATGCAGGAAAAAGATCACAGCATGTCCTGTCTTTTTGCGATATTGCCCATTGTTTTCAATGAGGTCGGTGGCAGCAGCACTGGCCCCATTGAAATCCATGGGAAAACTCTGTGGCTGTGAAAGCTGCAGCAAGGGAGTCAAACTACAGGCAATAATGTTTGAGAAAAACTGTGACATAGCAGGAGAAACGGGGACCTAATTGGATGAAAGCTGTAACTGGGTAGTGAACTTACAGGGTTAAGGTGGCTTCACACGAGCATGTTTTTGTGCGTGCATATGCACGCACAAAAACATGCTTGTATTTGCGACATTGCATTCCCTATGGTGTGTGCACAAGTCCGTACTTTGCAGGTGCATGCCTACAAAGATAGGACATGCATGCACCATTGGGAATGCACGCATTGTTTTCAATGGAGCCGCGGCTCCATTGAAAGCAATGCTCTGCCGGCCTCCCTGAATTCTTTTTCAGGGAAGGGTTTTACACATAAGCCCTTCCTGAAAAAGAAACATTTTAGTGTAAAAAAAAAAACCAGATGATTCCCTCATTCCCGCTAGTTAGAAGAATTCCCTGCTGCTTCAATTCTCTACCGCAGCTGTCACACATGTCAGCTGCGGTATAGGATTCTGCTGCTAATTGATTTCAGGGAAGGGCTTTAAATATAAGTCCTTCCCTGAAAATCAGGTAAAAGTACTGTAAAAGCACACAAAGAAACATACTTACTTCCCTTCGGCTGCCGGGCTCAGCCACGTCTTCTCCTGGCTGTCCCCTGCTTTCTAGTTCTGAGCTATCAGCAGCCGGGGATTTAAAATCCCCGCCTGCTGGTAGCTCTGATTGTGTTTGGTTGAACGCTTCAGCCAATCACAATCAGAGCTATCAGCAGGCGGGGATTTTAAATCCCCGGCTGCTGATAGCTTAGCACAGCAGTGCAGAGCTGAGGACAGCGTGAGGAGTTGCGGCTGAGCCCCGGCAGCAGAGGGGCTTTCAGGGCAGGGCTTTAAAGATAAGCTCTTCCCTGAAAAGCCAATAAAAGTAGTGTTAAAAAAACAAAACATACTCAGCTGCCGGGCTCAGCTGCGACTTCTGGCGCTGTCCCCAGCTCTGTAGTTCTGAGCTATCAGCAGCCGGGGATTTAAAACCCCCACCGGCTGGTAGCTTTGATCGTGATTGGCTGAAGCACTTTAGCTAATCACAATTAGAGCCACCAGCAGACGGGGATTTTAAATCCCCGGCTGATGATAGCTCAGCAGCGCTACAGAGCTAGGGACAGCGGCATCTGTCAATAGATTTCAGGGAAGGGCGTCACAAGCCCTTCCCTGAAAATCCATTTAAAATAGTGTACAAAAATAAATAAAAGCATACTCCCCTGCCTTCAGCTGCCAGGGCTCAACCGCGACTTCTGCAGCTGTCCCCAGCTCTGTAGTTCTAAGCTATCAGCAGCCGGGGATTTAAAACCCCGCCTGCTGGTAGCTCTGATTGTAATTGGCTGAAATGCCAAGGGGTGCTGATAGAGCATTGTTTTCAATGGAGCCGCCGGCAGCAGCCATGGCTCCATTGATAACACTGCATGCAGCTGCATACACGCGTGTTTTTGCTCATACCTAGGTGCGCACGTATGTATGCACCTAAGTACGCACAAAAACACGCGCGTGTGAACCCACCCTTACAGTCTGTTGAGAACAGACAGAAAAAAAACAGAAAGGTGGAAGGGTTTGTCTTAATGTAAAATCCTATTTAAAGTTCACATTATGGGAATATATATGGGGAAGAGATGAACATGTGGAAATATATGGATGGAAAAATAACATAAATAAAATCATCATAGGGGTTTTCTATAGACCACCGAATAAAAGAAAAGTTACTGAAAATCTATTATTCAAGCAAATAGATGCAGCAAATCACAATAAGGTAATTGTTATGGTGGACTATAACTATCTAGAAATAAGAACTCATAAACATAATAACTTTGTATTGATTACTAAAGATAATTAGCTTACCCAACTTGTACAGGATTCGACTAAAGGGACGGCCATTTTGGACCTATGATTTACCAACAGACCTGACAGAATAAACGGGGTGCAGGTTGGGGGCACCTGGGAAATAGTGATTATAAACTAATAAATTTCAACTTGTCTTTTGAAAGAGTTTTATAGGGGAGCTACAAAAATACTAAACTTTAGGAAGACCAAGTTCGATCAGCTCAGCGAGACTCTTAACCTTATTGACTGGGATAATGTCCTCAAAAATAAGAGTACGGATAATAAATGTGAGATGCTTAAAAACATCGTAAATACTTACTGTGAGAGATTCATACCTTTTCAGGAATACAATGGTTAGGAATATGAGGTAACCAATGTGGCTCAATAAAGATGTAAAGAGGGCAATAAAAGACAAAAAGAAAGCGTTTAAACTACTAAAACAACAAGTAAGCAAAGAATCACTAAAACCCTATAGGGAAAAAAATAAATTATGTAAAAATCAGGTAAAAGCAGCAAATATGGAGGCAGAGAGATACATTGCCAAACAGAGTAACACTAATCCTAAACTGTTCTTCAGCTATATTAATAGTAAAAAAAAAAAAAGGGGGGGGGGAAACTGTGTTGGCCTTTTAATATTGTAGGAAAAATTGTAGAGGCTGATGAGGAGAAAGGAAATCAATAAAATGGCTTTTTCTCCAGTGTATTCATAGAGGTAAATAAAATGTCAGATGAGATGCAGAAAAGTGCAAAGCTGTCTTAAAAAGATTAAAATTAGAGATGAGCGAACGTGCTCGGCCACGCCCCTTTTTCGCCCGAATACCGCGATTTTCGAGTACTTCCGTACTCGGGCGAAAAAATTCGGGGGTCGCCGTGGCGGCGCAGGGGGGTTGCAGCGGGGAGTGGGGGGGGGAGAGGGAGAGAGAGAGGGCTCCCCCTGTTCCCCGCTGCTACCCCCCACGCCGCCACGCCTCTCCCCGCCCCCCGGCGCACCCGAGTACTTTTCACCCGAGTAGTGAAGTACTCAAAAATCGCGGTATTCGGGCGAAAAAGGGGCGTGGCCGAGCACGTTCGCTCATCTCTAATTAAAATAGAAAAATCACAGTGACCCAATAGCATACAAGCCTGGGTTCCAAGGGAATTGAGTAAAGTGAAAGACCCTTGTTTCTTATATTTAAGGACTCAATAGTGATAGGATCTGTTCCGCTGGATTGCTGCATAGCCAATGTGGTGCTGAAATTTAACCCCTTCCCACTATAGGATGTACAGTTACATTCTGCAGTGTAGGGATATGTATGAAGGGAGATCACGTAATGATCTCTCTTCATACAGCGAGGGTGCCGGCTGTTTATTACAGTCGACATCCAACAGCAACAGCTCCGATCAGCCACGCGGCTCATTGGAACTACTAACCCTTTAAATGCCGCAGTCAGTTCTGACAGCGGCATTTAAATCCCCCAAAAGATTTTTGGGGGTTTCCGTATGGCCTCCCTCAATGGGATCACAGCGAGCTGTGCAGGTGTCATGGCAGCCGGGGGCCTTTTTTAAAGACCCCAGAGCTGTCTTTGCAAAATGCCTATAAACCATACCTGTGGGGTGGCTTGATAGACTGCCTGCCCATTCGCAGTATGATGTATTGCTATGCATTACATCATACTGCAAGAGCTATCAAAGAATCGCAAGTTGTTGTCCCCTGTGGGACTTACCCATGTGTTCCATCACGGCTATAGTTCACACCACTCTCTCTTTTTTTTATTTTTTTTTTTATTTTCTGCCTTTCACTGGTTCAACTAGGGTGATCTGACACTAGATCTATCTTGCCTATGCAACCTTAGAGGGCAGACACCTTGTTGCCTTCTTGCTTAGGGAAAGCTATTTAGAAAACAATGTCTCTCTAACTTTAGGAAGTATGCTTTATTAGCATTTCCCTGTCACGATGGGCTTTTTATTGGCGACGATGACTTTATGTATCTGATATCCCCCAAGCGATCCATGAATTAACTGGCAATATTGAGGCTCTTTGGGATTTTGCTTATGTCCATAGGAATTCCCTGAACAATAGTCATACAGGGATATCCAAATCTCAATAGTAATCCTGATCTTAGGATACTATTGACAGGGTTACTAACTATTACCGCTTCCCCTTGGTCAGGTATACACCCGCTGGGACCAACAATTTAACCCAGTATCCATATAGCATCTAATGGTCATGCGTTTGGCCTTATCAATTTATTGAGTTACAAACCTGAAGTTTTGCTTCACAATTAATTAGCAGAAAATTATTCTTCAGCAGAGAGACTTTGCACCAATGGGCATCCACACATATTAAATACTCAACACATTCGCCACAATCTCCTGCATGCATTGTTATACATCCAGCAGGACTATTGGCGACTACTACGCCTACACTCAGGCTTTAAATTACCTGTTTCTGTCTTTATCCTTTCTTTTTTTTGTTTTGGCTTATACAACACTCTATAGTTTGTCAACCTCCTGAAGATCTGCTAAATCAGCGGTGAAACACGTCGAGTGTAACACGTGAAACACGTCGAGTGTATTTGGCAAAAATTGTTTGAACCACCATATTAAACCTAGACCCTGCGTCTACTTATAATTTAGGGAAATACCACACCTTAATGGGTCTAGGTATGAGTTGGTAACTCCCGGGTGTTTAGCTTAAATTGTTGGAGCCACCGTATTAAATCTAGACCATGGGTCTACCTATCTCTACGGGTCTTCCCCAATTGAGGGTGCCTTCTAGGGTACGCCTGTGTCCGTGTGTGTGTGTTTTAACTGAGTTTAATAAAGCAACAATTTTAGTAATAGTTTACTCTGTGAATGGCTATTCTGAGTTCCTTAGACTATACTGCACCCTATGAATAGTCTTGTTGTCCCCTGTGGGGACTAAAAATAGATGTAAAATTAAGATCACTGAAAAATTTCCTAATTATTAAAAAGTAAATAAATAAAAGTTTAAAAACAACCTTTTGCCATATTTATAAAAAAGTAAAAATAAGAATAATAAAGTTTTACTAACAGTTTAAAAAATAAAATAAAAGAATCTAAATAATAAAACAAAAATACATCTTTGGTATTGCTGAATCTGTAAAAGTCTGATACATCAAGCTCATGCATTGTTTACCTGACACGATGAACGTCGTCAGAAAAGAACACCAGAAATGTGCTTTTTTGGTCACCAAGAAAAAAATGCAATAGAAAGCTATTAAAAAGTTGTAGGTATACAGAATGGTACTATCCCAAACTACAGGATGTCCTGCAAAAAATGATCCCTCACACACCTACGTTGACAGAAAAGTAAAAAAGTTATTGCGTGCAGAAGATGGCAGCAGAAAATAATTTTAAAAAATGTCTTTGAAAAAAAATAAATCTAGTACAGAAAAAAAACCTAAGTTTAGTATCATAGTAATTGTACTGACCCATAGAATAAAGTTATCATGTCATTTTTGTTGCAGTTTGTGCGCCGTAGAAAACAAGATGCACCGGAATTTTTTTTTACTCTTTCATTTTACTCCACTTAGAATTTTTTAAAAAGTTTTTCAGTACATCATGTGGTACATTAAATAGTACCATTGAAAAATATAACTCGTTCCACAAAAAATAAGCTCTCAAACAGCTATGTTAATGCATACAAAAAGGGAAAAAAAAGGCCTGCTTCATTAAGAGGTTAAAAAGGGGTCAAAAAGTGAACCTGGAAACTACCGATCGGTAAGTCTTACTTCCATTGTGGGTAAAACTTTTGAAGGGTTTCTAAGAGATGCTATTCTGGGGTATCTCAAGGAAAATAGCTGTATAATTCCATATCAGCATGGGTTTATGATAGATCACTCCCGTCAAACCAAGCTGATCGGCTTTTATGAGGAGGTAAGTTCTAGACTGGACCGGGGAGATTCACTGGATCTTGTGTATCTGGATTTTTCCAAAGCATTTGATACTGTGCTGCATAAAAGGTTGGTATCTAAAATGAGAATGCTTGGTCTATGTGAGAACATGTGTAAGTGGGTAAGTAACTGGTCAGGGATAGAAATAGGATGGTTATAAATGGTACATACTCTGATTGGGCAAACATTGGTTTTGGACCCTATTTTTTTATATTAATTTATTAATAACCCGGTAGAAGGATGGTACTGTAAAATACAAATACTTGCAAATTATACAAAACTATGTAAAGAAATTAACACAAAAGAGGACAGAATGCGGTTGCAAGAGAATCTGGATAAGTTGGTAACTGGGGCAGAAAAGTGGTAAATGAGGTTTAACACTGATAAATGTAGGGTTCTGCACATGGGCAGGTAAATACTTATCACCATTACACAATAAATGGAAAACCACTGGGAAATACTGACATGGAAAAGGACTTGGGGATTTTAGTTAACTATAAGCTTAACTGGAGCAAACAGTGTCAGGCAGCTGCTGCCAGGGCAAATAGGTTCATGGGGGGCATCAGATGATGTCTAGGGGCACATGACAAGAATATTGTTCTTCCTCTTTGCAAGTCACTGGTCAGACCACACATGGAATATTGTGTACAGTTGTGAGCACTGGTACTCAAGTGGGACATATCAAAGCTTGAACGGGTACAAAGGCAGGCAACTAAAGTTAAAAACAGAATGGGCGAACTACAATACCCAGAGAGGTTATCAGAATTTGGATTATTTAGTTTAAAAAAAAGACGGCTGAGTATGTATAAATATATCAGGGGACGTTACAGAGATCCTCCCATGATCTATTTATAACTAGGACTGTGACTGTAACAAAGGGGCATCTTCTACAGAAAAGAAGGATTCTACACTTACCTAGAAGGGGGTTCTTTACTATAAGAGCAGTGAAACTATGAAACTCTCTGCTTGAGAACATGGTGATGGCTAATTCGATAAGAGAGTTCAAGAGGGACCTGGACGTCTTTTTTGAGCAATACAATATGATATGTTATAAACCTTAATAACTTTGGAGGAGTTGTTGGTCCAGGAAATATTCCAATTGCCAGATTGGAGCCCGGAAGGATTCTTTTTCCTTAAATAGGAAAAATTGGCTTCTACCTCAGTATTTTTTTGTTTGTTTTTTTTCTGCCTTCCTCTGGATCAACATTGGGGAAGACTAAACTGGATCAACATATTTCTCTTTTGAGCCTTACATACTATGTTAGGTTTCGCAGTAGCAGGGGGAACACCTGGATAATTCTTTATTTCGTCACAGTGAGGGTTCTCAGGTAACTCTAAAACGTAACTTTTAATTACAGTCTTACATAAAAAGGATTCTGTTTAGTCAAAGTCCTAGCTTACAGACACACAAACAAAAAATGTTAAAATGTCTAACCCCTAGCAACTTCTGGGGAAAGAACAGCCAATGAGCCACCCTTGAAAAAAGTGTATAGTTACACAGTATCGGGAAATCAGGAATTCCCAATACTTCTCAAGTTTAATATCGTATACAACTTGAGACAGAGTATTTAAGTTTGGCTCAATGGAACTAGCTAGATTGTTCCCATCATAGTGAACAGATAGTACAGCTATTCAATGAAGATGAATGCTGTCAATTTCATCAACAGGCCGTGGTTGTGTCTCTTGGTTGGGATGAGATACACTTTTTACGGCTAGTCGAAGAAGAAAAAAATTTTTTTAAAGCTGACAATCGTCAATCATTACATACTATGTTACTATTATGCAGTCTATCGTGGTAGCAGCACAGTATATTGATTTTACCTAGCTGGATCGTCTTCCTACCATATAGGTTACTGTCATACACCTAATAGTCTCAGAACACAGCCCCTCATTGTTTCCCATCAGGAAATGGTGAGAAAAGCAAACCGGCAACCAGTTAAGTGTGCAGGGAAAAAATGTTAACTGTAACCCTTTAAGAAGACAAACCAGGAGGGAGATGTATTGACTTTCACTTGCCTAATGAATAACTCATTATTTGTTTATACCATATAATGTTCAATTGTTCTATTAAAAAGCATTCTTTAATTTTCTAATAAAATTAGTTCTGTTAAAAATTATACATAAACCTGTTGATCTATGGCATCGATGACACTTCTGGGCACGCCGAGCCCATTTTTCTGAAAAGTTAGGACAAATTTGATGTGATATGAAGGAATCCCCAATTCATTGTGAAAAGCGACTCATTTGTAAGATCTGTAATGTTCAGTATCATATTCATTTATTGAAGTTCTTCATTCTATTACTGTATATTCTGTGGTGCTTGAATCCATTATTTGACTCTAATGAAAAAAGAATAAAAAGAATCAATCTATGGTTATCAGTTATCCATTTGAATATGAATTTCTCTTAAAACAAAACATTTCCTTTATGAACTTCAGCAATGCAGATTGTACATTGGAATTCTGTAGACTGTATATGATAGGATTTATCATGGGGATGATATTTGCATATACCACATTGAAGGTTACATCTAGAAAATCAATATAAGGTGGTATCAGATACCCTGCTAAGCATGCTCCATAGAAAATAGACATAACCGTGAAGTGAGATGAGCAGGTGGAGAAGGCCTTTCTTCTGCTTTCTTTTGACTTCATCTTGAATATGAGTAAGAAAATGTTAACATAAGAAATACAAGTGCCCAACACTGGGACCAAGGAGAATATCAACGCTTCTATACTGATTATTACAAAAAACATTGTTGTTCCTATGCAGATGATCCTCGTTAATGACTTGAAATCACAGAAGGTCTGGTGGATGATGTTGGAGTGACAGGAGGTCATGTTCAAAGCTGATACTACAAGGAGAAAAGAGTTTAAAAAGGCCACTGCCCAAATCCCAAAAGTTATCAGGATACAATTTCTCCGACTCAGGATCTGATGATAATGTAAGGGGATGCAGATGGCAACATATCGATCATAAGCCATGATGAAAAGAAGAATTTCCTCTGCAGCTAACACTGCTACAAAAAAGTACAACTGAGTATAACATTGTGAGAAGGAAACAATATGATCCCCAGACAATAACATGTGCAGTAATTTAGGAACCGTGATGGATGTATAAAATATGTCTACAATGGACAAATTACAGATAAAGAGATACATTGGTTTATGTAACTGAACTTCCAGACATATAATTGTGATTATGGAGGAATTAACAAGAACTCCAATCAAATATATCAAGCAAAAGAAAATGGAAATTATTGGTTTATTTCTTGTCTCTTCAGAAAATGGCAAAATGAGAAAGAAATTTATGGAAGTCCCATTCTTCATTAGTATTTCTTTAAATAAAAGAACCATAATGTACATCATAGATTTCATCACACGATACATTTATCAAATATAATTAGACATAGAGCAAGAAAGTAGAGTAATCATGTAAAACCGAATCTAGGTTATCAATTGGCCATCCCTGCTAGTCTGGTGGTTATTCCAGAGGAGCCATCATCTAATGACAGTCCTGGAACCTTACTAATATTACTCCAGGCCCACTAATTCTGTTTTTTGCGTTCTGATGGTTTAAAGGTTTTGTTTCATTGTCTTACATAAACATTCTAGAGTATCAATTGAAATATCCTAAAAATGGGATGATCATAATTAGAGATGAGCGAACATAGTCGTCCGAGCTTGATACTCGTTCGAGTATTAGCGTGTTCGAGATGCTCGTTACTCGAGACGAGTACCACGCAATGTTCGAGTTACTTTCACTTTCATCTCTGAGACGTTAGCGCGCTTTTCTGGCCAATAGAAAGACAGGGAAGGCATTACAACTTCCCCCTGCGACGTTCAAGCCCTATACCACCCCCCTGCAGTGAGTGGCTGGCGAGATCAGGTGTCACCCGAGTATATAAATCGGCCCCTCCCGCGGCTCGCCACAGATGCATTCTGACATAGTTCAGGGGAAGTGCTGCTGGTGCCGGAGCTGCTATAGGGAGAGCGTTAGGAGTTATTTTAGGCTTCAAGAACCCCAACGGTCCTTCTTAGGGCCACATCTAACCGTGTGCAGTAGTGTGGAGGCTGCTTTTTGCAGTGTTGCACTTTTTTTTTTTTTTCTGTATATGGGCCGTGCAGAGCATTACGTCCTGCAGTAATTTTACATTGTCCAGGGCCAGTAGTGGTGAGGCAGGGACAGAAGACATATTTAGTGTATATAGGCAGTGGGCTTTTCCAAAAACATTTGGGAAAAAAAATCTATTTGGGCTGCCTGTGACCGTCCTCAGTGTACTGGGTCTCTGCTGGGGGTAGTTGTCCTAATTCCTACGCAGCCAGCTAAGTGTTACAGCAGGCTTGCGCAAAATTCTTTCCTGCCTCTGTGTTGCCTCTTACATCACCGCTGTATTCCTGTCCACAAGTGTACTGGGTCTCTGCTGGGGGTAGTTGTCCTAATTTATACGCAGCCAGCTAAGTGTTACAGCAGGCGTGCGCAAAATTCTTTCCTGCCTCTGTGTTGCCTCTTACATCACCGCTGTATTCCTGTCCACAAGTGTACTGGGTCTCTGCTGGGGGTAGTTGTCCTAATTCATACGCAGCCAGCTAAGTGTTACAGCAGGCTTGCGCAAAATTCTTTCCTGCCTCTGCGTTGCCTCTTACATCACCGCTGTATTCCTGTTCACAAGTGTACTGGGTCTCTGCTGGGGGTAGTTGTCCTAATTCATACGCAGCCAGCTAAGTGTTACAGCAGGCTTGCGCAAAATTCTTTCCTGCCTCTGCTGTGCGTTCCGTAAGCGAAGTCAGCCTCCAACCACAGGCCAATAAGCGGCACTTTTAATTACAGCGTTCTGTTTCTGCACTACTGGTAATACAGCATGCTGAGGGGTAGGGGTAGGCCTAGAGGACGTGGACGCAGGCGAGGACGCGGAGGCCCAAGTCAGGGTGTAGGCACAGGCCGAGCCAGTGCGGTGGCCAGGGGTAGAGGCAGGGCCAGACCGAATAATCCACCAACTGTTTCCCAAAGCGCCCCCTCGCGCCATGCCACCCTGCAGAGGCCAAGGTGCTCTAAGGTGTGGCAGTTTTCACAGAGACGCCTGACGACCGACGAACAGTGGTGTGCAACCATTGTCGCGCCAAGATCAGCTGGGGAGCCACCACCACCAGCAAGTGCAGGCATATGACGGCCAAGCACCCCACAAGGTGGGACAAAGGCCGTTCACCGCCTCCGGTTTGCACCACTGCCTCTCCCCCTGTGCCCCAACCTGCCACTGAGATCCAACCCCCTTCTGAGGACACAGGCACGAGTGCCTACCGGCCTGCACCCACACCCTCACCTCCACTGTCCTCGGCCCCATCCAGCAATGTCTCTCAGCGCAGCGTCCAGACGTCGCTAGCGCAACTGTTTGAGCGCAAGCGCAGGTACGCCGCCACGCACCCGCACGCTCAAGCGTTAAACGTGCATATAGCCAAATTGATCAGCCTGGAGATGCTGCCGTATAGGCTTGTGGAAACGGAGGCTTTAAAAAGCATGATGGGGGCGGCGGCCCTGCGCTACTCGGTTTCCAGTCACCACTACTTTTCCCGATGTGCCGTCCCAGCCCTGCACGACCACGTCTCCCGCAACATTGTACGCGCCCTCACCAACGCGGTTACTGCCAAGGTCCACTTAACAACTGACACGTGGACAAGCACAGGCGGGCAGGGCCACTATATCTCCCTGACGGCACATTGGGTGAATTTAGTGGAGGCTGGGACAGAGTCAGAGCCTGGGACCAATCACGTCCTACCCACCCCCAGAATTGCGGGCCCCAGCTCGGTGCTGGTATCTGCGGCGGTGTATGCTTCCTCCACTAAACCACCCTCCTCCTCCTCCAACGCAACCTCTGTCTCGCAATCAAGATGTGTCACCAGCAGCAGCACGTCGCCAGCAGTCAGTGTCGCGCGGCGTGGCAGCACATCGGTGGGCAAGCGTCAGCAGGCCGTGCTGAAACTACTCAGCTTAGGAAAGAAGAGGCACACGGCCCACGAACTGCTGCAGGGTCTGACAGAGCAGACCGACCGCTGGCTTGCGCCGCTGAGCCTCCAACCGGGCATGGTCGTGTGTGACAACGGCCGTAACCTGGTGGCGGCTCTGCAGCTTGGCAGCCTCACGCACGTGCCTTGCCTGGCCCACGTCTTTAATTTGGGGGTTCAGCGCTTTCTGAAAAGCTACCCACACTTGTCATACCTGCTCGGAAAGGTGCGCCGGCTCTGCGCACATTTCCGCAAGTCCCACACGCACGCTGCCACCCTGCGCACCCTGCAACATCGGTTTAATCTGCCAGTGCACCGACTGCTGTGCGACGTGCCCACACGGTGGAACTCTACGCTCCACATGTTGGCCAGACTCTATGAGCAGCGTAGAGCTATAGTGGAATACCAACTCCAACATGGGCGGCGTTGTGGGAGTCAGCCTCCTCAATTCTTTACAGAAGAGTGGGCCTGGTTGGCAGCCATCTGCCAGGTCCTTGGAAACTTTGAGGAGTCTACCCAGATGGGATGCTGCAATCATTAGCGTCACCATTCCTCTGCTATGCCTCTTGAGAAGTTCCCTGCAAAGCATAAAGGCAGACGCTTTGCGCTTGGAAACGGAGGCGGGGGAAGACAGTATGTCACTGGATAGTCAGAGCACCCTCATGTCTATATCTCAGCGCGTTGAGGAGGAGGGGGAGGAGCATGAGGAGGAGGGGGAAGAGACAGCTTGGCCCACTGCTGAGGGTACCCATGCTGCTTGCCTGTCATCCTTTCAGCGTGTATGGCCGGAGGAGGAGGAGGATCCTGAAAGTGATCTTCCTAGTGAGAACAGCCATGTGTTGCGTACAGGTACCCTGGCACACATGGCGGACTTCATGTTAGGATGCCTTTCTCGAGACCCTCGCGTTACACGCATTCTGACCACTACGGATTACTGGGTGTACACACTGCTCGACCCACGTTATAAGGAGAACCTTTCCACTCTCATACCCGAAGAGGAAAGGGGTTCGAGAGTGATGCTATACCACAGGACCCTGGCGGACAAACTGATGGTAACATTCCCATCCGACAGCGCTAGTGGCAGAAGGTGCAGTTCCGAGGGCCAGGTAGCAGGGGAGGCGCAGAGATCAGGCAGCATGTACAGCGCAGGCAGGGGAACATTCTCCAAGGCCTTTGCCAGCTTTATGGCTCCCCAGCAAGACTGTGTCACCGCTCCCCAGTCAAGGCTGAGTTGGCGGGAGCACTGTAAAAGGATGGTGAGGGAGTACGTAGCCGATCGCACGACCATCCTCGGTGACGCCTCTGCCCCCTACAACTACTGGGTGTCGAAGCTGGACACGTGGCCTGAACTCGCGCTGTATGCCCTGGAGGTGCTTGCTTGTCCTGCGGCTAGCATCTTGTCAGAGAGGGTGTTTAGTGCGGCTGGGGGAATCATCACGGATAAGCGTACCCGCCTGTCAACCGACAGTGCCGACAGGCTTACACTCATCAAGATGAACAAAGCCTGGATTTCCCCAGACTTCTCTTCTCCACCAGCGGACAGCAGCGATACCTAAGCAATACGAAGGCTGCTCCCGCGGATGGAAGCATTGTTCTCTATCACCATCAAAAACGTGGACCTTTTGGCTTAATCAATCTGTGTATTCTATTCATCCTCCTCCTCCTGCTCCTCCTCCTGAAACCTCACGTAATCACGCCGAACGGGCAATTTTTCCTAGGCCCACAAGGCTCAGTCATATAATTTTTGTAAACAATTTTTATACGTTTCAATGCTCATTAAAGCGTTGAAACTTTCACCTCAACCAATTTTTATTTTAACTGGGCTGCCTCCAGGCCTAGTTACCAATTAAGCCACATTAACCAAAGCGATTAATGGGTTTCACCTGCCCTCTTGGTTGAGCATGGGCAATTTTTCTGGTACAGTACATTAGTACTGTTGGTACACCAATTTTTGGGGGCCCTCGCCTACAGTGTAATCCAATTAATTTTTTGCCCACCTGCATTAAAGCTGACGTTACATCAGCTGTGATGGGCAATGCAATGGGATATATTTATGTACCGCCGGTGGCTTCCTGGCACCCACCCATGCTGTGGGTCTACAGGGAGTTGTAACTGCATGTGTCCACTTCTAAAGAACCCCAGTCTGACTGGGGCATGCAGTGTGGGCCGAAGCCCACCTGCATTTAATCGGACGTTACCTCAGCTGTGATGGGCACTGCAATGGGATACATTTATGTACAGCCGTTGGGTTCCAGGGAGCCACCCATGCTGTGGGTGCACACGGAATTCCCATTGCGGAGTTGTACCTGCCTGTGACTATTTATAAAAAAACGCGGTCTGACTGGGGCATGCAGACACCTTGACAGAATGAATAGTGTGTGGCACATAGGTTCCCCATTGCTATGCTCACATGTGCAGCTCCTGATGGCGGTGGCACAGGATTATATTTCTCATTGCTTCTGTACAGCATTGTGGGCTATCGCCCCGCCCCTTTTAAAGAGGGTCGCTGCCTAGCCATGCCAACCCTCTGCAGTGTGTGCCTGCAGTTCCTCCTCATGGCAGACGCACTTATAAATAGACATGAGGGTGGTGTGGCATGAGTGCAGCTGAAGGCTGTGCAGGGACACTTTGGTGTGCGCTGTGGACACTGGGTCGTGCGGGGGGGTTGGGCAGCATGTAACCCAGGAGAAGTGGCAGCGGAGTGTCATGCAGGCAGTGATTGTGCTTTGTTGGAGGTAGTGTGGTGCTCAGCTAAGGTATGCATTGCTAATGAGGGCTTTTCAGAAGTAAAAGTTGTTGGGAGGGGGGGGGGGCACTCTTGCCACTATTGTGGCTTAATAGTGGGACCTGGGAACTTGAGATGCAGCCCAACATGTAGCCCCTCGCCTGCCCTATCCGTTGCTGTGTCGTTCCCATCACTTTCTTGAATTGCCCAGATTTTCACAAATGGAAACCTTAGCGAGCATCGGCGATATACAAAAATGCTCGGGTCGCCCATTGACTTCAATGGGGTTCATTACTCGAAATGAACCCTCGAGCATCGCGATAATTTTGTCCCGAGTAACGAGCACCCGAGCATTTTGGTGCTCGCTCATCTCTAATCATAATGTCTAGAGAAACATCTACTGAGTGTCATTAAACCAAACTTGGTAATGATACTATCCAGGACATACAGAGATGATCCATCAAGAGCGAGGGTATGTAGAAGTTATCCAATTCTGATGCTTTAGTGAAATTTGCTAATGTAAAGAATTATGAATAAAAAATTTTATACACTTTTTTTCTTCATACAACAGAAAAAGTTTATATTTCAGGCCATTTAATTATATGCAAAATCCCTAAAAACATCTGTTCTTTTAACACCAAAACAATTTGATCATGAAGAAGTTAAAATTAAATAATGTAAAATATGTTTAAAAAATAATGAATATTTTTTGACCATAAGACAATTTGGATGTTGAGATGTGCCCAAGTACTGTTTATATGGAAGCTACTAACAAAGATGCAGCTAGGTGGTTAGACACTTGGAGGGGCTCCTTCTGACTCTCCTTGCCCTCCCCCAAAAATGCAGTCAAAGGATGCCAATATATAACCTTGACAGCCAAAGGCCTAGGAAAAGCTTGCAGGCATGTAATAGCTGTTTGACTATTAGCGGGGAAGGGGGGGGGGGGCTCACACGAACGGATTCTAATTCAAATTTTCTGCAGAAAAAAGCAGAGATTAAAAGGCACGTACTTTTGAATTTTCCGTCACACTCACGGAATGAAGATTGCAGCACTCCCCCGGGACAGACTTTATTAAAATCAATGGAGGCATCTGAACCGCAGCTTATACGCAATTAAAACTGCATATGGCCTGCTGGTACCCGCGTCATCGCTTAGCAACTGCGTGGCAAATGCAAACAGTGAAAAAGAAAACTACTGCCCCTGACCACCTGCAAGCCGCCATGGTCATTCGCAGCACAGATTAACCAGGTATGCAGGCCTTTGACATCATGTTCATTGGTCACATGTCCGAAGAGCGGCTCAGTCCCATTTATAGTCACTATACAATGTACAGCAATGTGCCGGTAAGAGACTGCAATGACAGTTGTGCTTACCTGACTGCTGTTCGAGGAAGAAATTGTTTTCTTCTCCATCCTCATTTTAAAAATTGCACTTAGTTTCTATTTTATATTCCCCATTTTTCTTTTTAGTGAATATGTCAATTTGTTATTTTGTTAAAACTAATAAACAAATATTTAAAAAAATAACCCTATAATCCATACTTTGCCTTTGACTCTGGCCGACCAGCAGTGTGACCCAAGTAGGGGGCTCTATTAGAGCAACGCACCTTCCTTATGCATTCTGTTTCTTACATAATAAACTGATGCCCTGCACATTCTACACATCGCTGTTCTGTTTCATGTATGGAAGTCTCCGAGATGCAGGGCATTAGATTAGTAAGAAGTGATCGGTCCCTCTCACAGTTTTTTTTTTATTTTCCTTCTAAATATGGCGGTCAGATGTTTATGCTACTCTCACATTCCATCAGCCTACTACACACTGCAACAACTGACAGACTCAATACTGCTACTTCACTACCACTTATGACACTTGCCTCTGCTATATCTGATAGACTCAGCAGTATGCTCTGTCAAATGTAGACGTGATACAGCAAACTCAGCACTATTACTTCTGACATACTAAACACCGCTAAAGCTGATAGACTTAACACTGCTACACTGCGACTACTTCTGGCAAGACACACACTTGGCTCTGCTACTTCTTATAGACTCAACAGTGTGTTCTGTTACATGTAGAAGTAATGTAGCTATAAGTATGTCACATGCAGTAGTGCTGCTATATAAGCTATAGCCTTCTAACATATGGGGTAGCACTCTAGTGTTGGTTGGGAAGTGTGAGGGATTAGTGTTTAGGATCGGTAGCAACCTGGGCATAAGCAGTCAGAGACAGTGACACTTGCGATAAAGCATTTAGTCCAGGCTTTGCCTGGGTTTATTTCCAAGCAAACAAAGCAAAATACAGGCCTTAACATCAGGCAAACACAAAGTAAATCCTGCTCGTCTGAGCACTTACTATACATGTAGCGTCCCTGTCTACGTACTGGTAAACAAATGGCTCCTGCACACAGCCAGCCAGGACTCTCAGACCTGCAAAGGTCTCAGCTCTCCTCCTGGCCCTGTAGGCCCAGGCTTTATAAGGCCTGGTACCAGCCCCACCTGGTACGTGGGAGTGACCATCCCACCCCTCACTTTGGTCACTCCAGAAAAGCCGGCCCGGATTATGTGGCTTGGAGCCACCTACTCACTACAGCGTGTCAGTAACTTAATGTTACTGACACCATACTGCCGGCTTCCTCCACCGAGCCCAGGCTGCTCGGTGGCACGTACCTGGCCAAGTGCTCCCCAAAGCCTCATAGGAGAGCATCCTAGGCGAAATATATATGCCCTCCAGCATATATGCCGGTCACCTTCTCACATACCCTCCCCCTCTGTTCGAGCCTGTGGGGTCGGACACGTTTAGCCGCCATACAACGCGTCCTTGACAAGGCATCGGCATTGTCCTGTAGCTTTCCTGCCCTGTGTTTTATGACACCAGTACGCCCTGGTATAACGGAGAACACATCTGAATTACGTTGTATAAATTCCCTGGACTCTTGCTGTTGGGGTTTGGACAGGGATCCGGATACACACACCTCTGGGACCTCCCCATGGGGGGTGCTCACTGCAGTCAGGGCTTCTCTGTCCTTCCATGGCTTAATTAGGTTTACATGGTACAACTGTTCTGGTTTCCGCCTACCTGGCTGGTATACCTTATAATTTACCTCTCCGACTTTCTCAATTATTTCATAGGGTCCTTGCCATTTTGCTAGGAATTTACTTTCTAGGGTGGGCACCAACACTAGTACCCGATCCCCAGGGTTGAAGGTTCTCACCTTGGCGGACCGGTTATATACCCGGCTTTGGGCTTCTGGAGCCTGCTGTAAATGTTCTCTAACAATGGGCATAGGAGCTGTTATTTGACACTCCGGGCACGATTCACAGTAACATTTTACATCACCATGTACCCCAAGCCAGAAAAAACGCTGAAGGATGTGTTCCTTAGTCTTTTCGCTCCCGAGATGACCTCCCAGCACATGCTTGTGCGCCAGGTCTAAGACCATTCTACAATAGGACTGAGGTACCACCAGCTGTTCCACAACCTCCCCACAGACCTTGTCAACCTGATACAACAACTCTTGATTGACTGCCAGGTGTGGAAACACAGTACCAGCCCCTGGGAATTGAGGCTCCCCATTTATTACTTTAACATTTTCCCTAGCTTTTACTAAGGTGGGGTCTCGGAGCTGCTCAGTTCCGAAATTGGCACGTGAGACCTCTAAGTCAGGCATAGCAACTACTTCATCCTGTACCTCCGTCTCACCCGCCAATACTGTTAAGGGGAAGTTATCCCCATTCTCTTGGGTCACCCCTACTGCTGGAACCGTACCCTCAGGGTCAAACGGTTCGGGACACACATCATACACATTTGCATCATCATGAACCTTATTTGCAGACGACCCTCGGTGTCGCCACAAGTCCCAAAATAGGGGAAAGTCTCTCCCGAGGATCACGGTGTGCATTAAGGATTTTACGACGCCCACCTCATGAGTGGCAAGTCCACACGGAGTATCAAGTCGTACAAGGGCAATAGGATACTCCTTGGTGTCCCCATGCACACAAACAACCCCCATGCGACGGCTGGTGAAGGTTGTGGGATCGACCAGGCTGGAGTGCACCAGCGTAACCAAGCTCCCTGAGTCCAGTAGAGCTGTCACCGCAAAGTCATTCACCTTTAGGTGACATAATGGTCGATCAGTCTCTGACGCAGTCTCTGCAGAACACACTGGTCGTGCGAACATCGACCTCCGCCGGGCAGAGTCACAGTCCATTGGTTCCACGGTAAGTGGACAGTTGGCAGCGAGATGCCCGGGCTCACGACAGCGCCAACATAGTATGGGGCCCCGGTCCCCTTGGGGTTCTAACCGGGACCGGACTGTCCAGTTGGGACTCCTCTTCTGTCCCACATGATCCCCCTCTGAGCCGCCTCCCTTTGGGACATTTTTGACACCCCTTACATACGGAACAGTCTTACCAGGAGCTCCGGCCGACTTGCTGTTCCCGGGGTTGAACATCGAGGAGGCACGGCTTGCAGTAAGTCCTCCGTGGCTTTAAACCTCTCGACGAGGCTCACGAGTTGGTCCACGTCCTGGGGACCTCCTTGTCCCAACCAGCGCTGGATTGCGGGGGGCAGCGAGCGTATAAACTTATCCAGAACCACTTTCTGTACGATCTCTGCCGGGGACGACTCCTCCAGCTACAGCCACTTTCTCACCAGGTGGAACAGGTCGCACATCTGGGAGCGAGCTGGCAGGTGGTCAGCAAAAGTCCAGGCATGTACGCGTCGGGCCCGCACATGGGTGTCCACGCCCAAGCGTGCCAGGATCTCACCTTTCAGCTTAGTATAGTCCTTGGCCTCCTGCTCACCGAGGTCAAAATAGGCCTTTTAGAGTTCTCCCATCAGAAAAGGCGCTACTACCTCAGCCCACTGATGCGCCGGTAACTTCTCCCTCTCGGCCACTCTCTCAAAGACCGCGAGATAGGCCTCGATGTCATCGATGGGTGTCATCTTTTGTAAGGCCGCCTGTACTGAGGTACGGGTAGTGGGGAGCGAACCAGACGTCCTCTGCACACTTTGCGCCACCGCCAGGATTTGCTCTTGCAGCTGCTGGTTAACCCGCTGTTGCTCCTGCAAGGCTAACCGATTGGCTTCCGCCAGGGGAGCATTAGTCTCGGCCTGAGCTCTCATGGCCTCCTCATGGGCCTTTTGCTGGCTCGCCGTCACTTGTTTCTGCTGAGCAAACGCTTGCTGTTGCTGAGCAAACGCTTGTTGTTGTTGCACGGTAACTTGCACCAGCTGCTTTATCAGTTCTTCCATCTTGGCAGTGTCTGGTTGCTGCGCCATTGCAGCTTTCACCCAGGACATGGGGGTTACAGCACTCTCCAGTCAATCTCTCTTAGCAACGGTTCTCCAGCTGCTGCAGCAAAATGTCCATTAATTGGTGTATGTCTCTTTAAGACTGCTGCCCGCATCCAAACACCATATGTGAGGGATTAGCGTTTAGGATCGGTAGCAACCTGGGCATAAGCAGTCAGAGACAGTGACACTTGCGATAAAGTCTTTAGTCCAGGCTTTGCCTGGGTTTATTTCCAAGCAAACAAAGCAAAATACAGGCCTTAACATCAGGCAAACACAAAGTAAATCCTGCTCGTCTGAGCACTTACTATACATGTAGCGTCCCTGTCTACGTACTGGTAAACAAATGGCTCCTGCACACAGCCAGCCAGGACTCTCAGACCTGCAAAGGTCTCAGCTCTCCTCCTGGCCCTGTAGGCCCAGGCTTTATAAGGCCTGGTACCAGCCCCACCTGGTACGTGGGAGTGACCATCCCACCCCTCACTTTGGTCACTCCAGAAAAGCCGGCCCGGATTATGTGGCTTGGAGCCACCTACTCACTACAGCGTGTCAGTAACTTAATGTTACTGACACCATACTGCCGGCTTCCTCCACCGAGCCCAGGCTGCTCGGTGGCACGTACCTGGCCAAGTGCTCCCCAAAGCCTCATAGGAGAGCATCCTAGGCGAAATATATATGCCCTCCAGCATATATGCCGGTCACCTTCTCACATACCCTCCCCCTCTGTTCGAGCCTGTGGGGTCGGACACGTTTAGCCGCCATACAACGCGTCCTTGACAAGGCATCGGCATTGTCCTGTAGCTTTCCTGCCCTGTGTTTTATGACACCAGTACGCCCTGGTATAACGGAGAACACATCTGAATTACGTTGTATAAATTCCCTGGACTCTTGCTGTTGGGGTTTGGACAGGGATCCGGATACACACACCTCTGGGACCTCCCCATGGGGGGTGCTCACTGCAGTCAGGGCTTCTCTGTCCTTCCATGGCTTAATTAGGTTTACATGGTACAACTGTTCTGGTTTCCGCCTACCTGGCTGGTATACCTTATAATTTACCTCTCCGACTTTCTCAATTATTTCATAGGGTCCTTGCCATTTTGCTAGGAATTTACTTTCTAGGGTGGGCACCAACACTAGTACCCGATCCCCAGGGTTGAAGGTTCTCACCTTGGCGGACCGGTTATATACCCGGCTTTGGGCTTCTGGAGCCTGCTGTAAATGTTCTCTAACAATGGGCATAGGAGCTGTTATTTGACACTCCGGGCACGATTCACAGTAACATTTTACATCACCATGTACCCCAAGCCAGAAAAAACGCTGAAGGATGTGTTCCTTAGTCTTTTCGCTCCCGAGATGACCTCCCAGCACATGCTTGTGCGCCAGGTCTAAGACCATTCTACAATAGGACTGAGGTACCACCAGCTGTTCCACAACCTCCCCACAGACCTTGTCAACCTGATACAACAACTCTTGATTGACTGCCAGGTGTGGAAACACAGTACCAGCCCCTGGGAATTGAGGCTCCCCATTTATTACTTTAACATTTTCCCTAGCTTTTACTAAGGTGGGGTCTCGGAGCTGCTCAGTTCCGAAATTGGCACGTGAGACCTCTAAGTCAGGCATAGCAACTACTTCATCCTGTACCTCCGTCTCACCCGCCAATACTGTTAAGGGGAAGTTATCCCCATTCTCTTGGGTCACCCCTACTGCTGGAACCGTACCCTCAGGGTCAAACGGTTCGGGACACACATCATACACATTTGCATCATCATGAACCTTATTTGCAGACGACCCTCGGTGTCGCCACAAGTCCCAAAATAGGGGAAAGTCTCTCCCGAGGATCACGGTGTGCATTAAGGATTTTACGACGCCCACCTCATGAGTGGCAAGTCCACACGGAGTATCAAGTCGTACAAGGGCAATAGGATACTCCTTGGTGTCCCCATGCACACAAACAACCCCCATGCGACGGCTGGTGAAGGTTGTGGGATCGACCAGGCTGGAGTGCACCAGCGTAACCAAGCTCCCTGAGTCCAGTAGAGCTGTCACCGCAAAGTCATTCACCTTTAGGTGACATAATGGTCGATCAGTCTCTGACGCAGTCTCTGCAGAACACACTGGTCGTGCGAACATCGACCTCCGCCGGGCAGAGTCACAGTCCATTGGTTCCACGGTAAGTGGACAGTTGGCAGCGAGATGCCCGGGCTCACGACAGCGCCAACATAGTATGGGGCCCCGGTCCCCTTGGGGTTCTAACCGGGACCGGACTGTCCAGTTGGGACTCCTCTTCTGTCCCACATGATCCCCCTCTGAGCCGCCTCCCTTTGGGACATTTTTGACACCCCTTACATACGGAACAGTCTTACCAGGAGCTCCGGCCGACTTGCTGTTCCCGGGGTTGAACATCGAGGAGGCACGGCTTGCAGTAAGTCCTCCGTGGCTTTAAACCTCTCGACGAGGCTCACGAGTTGGTCCACGTCCTGGGGACCTCCTTGTCCCAACCAGCGCTGGATTGCGGGGGGCAGCGAGCGTATAAACTTATCCAGAACCACTTTCTGTACGATCTCTGCCGGGGACGACTCCTCCAGCTACAGCCACTTTCTCACCAGGTGGAACAGGTCGCACATCTGGGAGCGAGCTGGCAGGTGGTCAGCAAAAGTCCAGGCATGTACGCGTCGGGCCCGCACATGGGTGTCCACGCCCAAGCGTGCCAGGATCTCACCTTTCAGCTTAGTATAGTCCTTGGCCTCCTGCTCACCGAGGTCAAAATAGGCCTTTTAGAGTTCTCCCATCAGAAAAGGCGCTACTACCTCAGCCCACTGATGCGCCGGTAACTTCTCCCTCTCGGCCACTCTCTCAAAGACCGCGAGATAGGCCTCGATGTCATCGATGGGTGTCATCTTTTGTAAGGCCGCCTGTACTGAGGTACGGGTAGTGGGGAGCGAACCAGACGTCCTCTGCACACTTTGCGCCACCGCCAGGATTTGCTCTTGCAGCTGCTGGTTAACCCGCTGTTGCTCCTGCAAGGCTAACCGATTGGCTTCCGCCAGGGGAGCATTAGTCTCGGCCTGAGCTCTCATGGCCTCCTCATGGGCCTTTTGCTGGCTCGCCGTCACTTGTTTCTGCTGAGCAAACGCTTGCTGTTGCTGAGCAAACGCTTGTTGTTGTTGCACGGTAACTTGCACCAGCTGCTTTATCAGTTCTTCCATCTTGGCAGTGTCTGGTTGCTGCGCCATTGCAGCTTTCACCCAGGACATGGGGGTTACAGCACTCTCCAGTCAATCTCTCTTAGCAACGGTTCTCCAGCTGCTGCAGCAAAATGTCCATTAATTGGTGTATGTCTCTTTAAGACTGCTGCCCGCATCCAAACACCATATGTGAGGGATTAGCGTTTAGGATCGGTAGCAACCTGGGCATAAGCAGTCAGAGACAGTGACACTTGCGATAAAGTCTTTAGTCCAGGCTTTGCCTGGGTTTATTTCCAAGCAAACAAAGCAAAATACAGGCCTTAACATCAGGCAAACACAAAGTAAATCCTGCTCGTCTGAGCACTTACTATACATGTAGCGTCCCTGTCTACGTACTGGTAAACAAATGGCTTCTGCACACAGCCAGCCAGGACTCAGAGCTGCAAAGGTCTCAGCTCTCCTCCTGGCCCTGTAGGCCCAGGCTTTATAAGGCCTGGTACCAGCCCCACCTGGTACGTGGGAGTGACCATCCCACCCTTCACTTTGGTCACTCCAGAAAAGCCGGCCCGGATTATGTGGCTTGGAGCCACCTACTCACTACAGCGTGTCAGTAACTTAATGTTACTGACACCATACTGCCGGCTTCCTCCACCGAGCCCAGGCTGCTCGGTGGCACGTACCTGGCCAAGTGCTCCCCAAAGCCTCATAGGAGAGCATCCTAGGCAAAATATATATGCCCTCCAGCACTTTGCCGGTCACCTTCTCACAGAAGAAACTAGCAGACTGGCCCTCTGAAGAAGGGGGGCAGACAGACAACTAGAGCTCTGACTGTAACCCAGCTTTCCCATTGCTGAGGTTGGTGCAGTCAGTGTGACATTAGCAGTAAGTATGATTGGCGCAGCACGATACAGAACTGCAACTCAGCTTTCCCATCTCTTGGGTCAGCACGATCACATTTAGAGCCCATGTTTTGTGTTTATGCTGGTAAAACTTCCTGCACCTAGGTCAAATATATAGGCCACAATTCACACAAAGGAGGCTAAATGAATGTTCTTCTGCCGTTTGTCATGTTGCTATACCTTATTTTTTCCTGGTATTGGATCATGTAGTAAACTATGCTATTGCCAGACAAAGGTATGCAGTAAAAATCATGTGCTTCTCTTCCAATAGGAGCCTATGGGGGTATCACACTATGCCTACATTTTGTAGCTTTTCATCACAGTATGTCCAGTAAGGCTGTAAGTAAGATGTGATTGCAGCTCCAGGTTTGTTATCAAGAAAACAATAGAGCCGTCATCCTGTCCGTCATTCCCGTCCTCCACCGACTATTCAAATAAGAATGCCTTGCATATAAACCTTTCCCTGTACAGCAAATCTGACATTTCCCTGCTGTCCCATTCAGGAGTTTGATCTCTCTGTGATCACTTCTAGAGGAGAACAATATTTTGGATTTCATTTTTAATCGTCCAATACTGATGAAATGTAGGGGGAAAACTGCCGAAAATGAAAAAAAAAAAATCAGTGTTCATGAATATCAAATTTAAATAAACACAACTCTCTGATGGAAGTGTCCTTTCAGATGTAATATTATAATGTATGGATGACTTACCTGTACAGTAACACGCGGCCTGTGGCTCCTTATGTAAGGGTCTCTCCTATAGTGTGAGGGAGCCGTCTAGTGAATTTATATTGTACTGAAACAACATGGACTAATTATCTCAGAATTATAATGACCCATGGGAAGAAACAAGAAAAGCTAAAATTAATGTCTCTTAGGTGATGATGTAATGATTTATTAAGTTGCTTGTTCTTTTCCATGAAGAAAATTATGAAAGTGACTTGTAGGATACAAAAAAGTTTTATGGAGAGCTGGATAGGTTCTGTGTTTGTTTCCTTGGGTACATTGGAGGTTTTCGGTGGAAAACAAAAATGAGTTGTGATGCAGCTTGGTGGCCCAGTGGTTATTATTGTTGCCTTCTAGCGGTGGGGTCCTGAGTTCAAATCTGACCAAAGACATCTGCATGGAATTTGTATACGGAGTGTGCTACCTTGCTGAAAATGCCGAAATAAAGTGAGTGCCGGACCAGGAGATAAGTATAAAAAGGTGGTTTATTCAGGCTAATGTATTTCACAGTTGGGCCTGTGGCCTCCTCCAACCATTACAGAGTATCACACTTGCTCCTATACATGGACAGCAGGTAATGTTGGGGCAGGTCAGAGAACATACATGGACAACAGGTAATGTTGGGGCAGGTCAGAGAACATACATCTCGCCAGAATTAAAGCATCTCATTTATACAATATTATAAACGCAATATAATTACTAAGCATGTTGAATACATGTAAAATATTTTTATAATCCTCCATGTATTTATGCTTTTTATTTTGATAAGATGGTAAGCTGCAGAGGTAATCACTGAACAACTTGCTGTAATCTTTGAAAATTCCAGAGATTGGAGAAGGGCAAATGTTTTCCCTATCTCCAAAAAAGGGAAGAAGGTGGACCCAGAAAATTATGTATGCAAGTACTTGGATGAGAATGGAGTAATTAACCAGTGCTAGCATGGGTTTGTAACAAACAAGTCATGCCAGATGAATCTAATGTCCTTTTTTATGACTTGGATATGCTAATAGATCACACACTGAACATGAGTCAATAGTGTGATGTAATAGCAATAAAGGCAAACACAATTCTGGGATGTATTAAGAGAAGCATAGAGTCTAGATCACGTGAGGTAATTATCCCCCTCTATTCCTTCTTAGTCAGACCTCATCTAAAAACTCATCAAATAAAGAGGAGTATAGCAGCAGAGAAATGCCAAAATAAAACCAAAGCTTTATTCCTCCATTAAAAATTCACAAGCAGCAATGTTTCGACTATGTGTTGGTCTTTCTCAACATATGGTTGGAACGTTGCTGCTTGTGAATTTTTAATGGAGGAATACAGCTTTAGTTTTATTTTGGCATCTCTCTGCTGCTATACTCTTTATGTGATGAGTATCCTGAAGGTATTTGTCCAAAACCTGAGACTTTGTATAGCGTGCAGACAACTTGGATTACCTCCTCACCTATTGGTGGTTCGTAATACATGCTGCTGAACACTTTTTACTCACCTGAATATTGTGACCAGTTCTGGGCACCCTAATTTTAAAAAATACATTCTCAAACTGGAACAAGTGCAGAGAGGAGTTACCAGAATGGTGAGTGGTTTGCAAGCCATGTCCTATGAGGAATGGTGAAGGGATCTGGGAATGTTTAGCTTACAAAAAGAAGGCTGAGAGGAGACTACAAATATCTGAAGGCCTGTCACAGTGCAGAGGGATTAGTCCTATTCTCATTTGCACAAGGATAGACTAGAAGCAATGGGATGAATCTGAAAGGGAGGAGACACAGATTAGATATTAAAAAAACAACAACTTTTGACAGTGAGGGTGATCAGTGAGTGGAACGGGTTGCCACGGGAGGTGGTGAGTTCTTCAATAGAAGTGTTCAAGCAGAAGCTGGACAGACATCTGACTGGGATGATTTAATGAATCCTGCATTGAGCAGGGGGTTGGACCCGATTACCCTGGAGGTCCCTTCCAACTCTACCATTCTATTATTATATCCTGATTTTTTTTACTTATTAAATCACTTTTTATTGAAAACTTTTTTCATTCGACAAATCAGTTAAAAGCAAAATCATGTATTCACATATATGCATATTAGTACATAAGAAATCTTGCATTTTCAATTTCAGTGGTACAATTATCAGAAGCATCATTTTAGCACTATATACATTTTGTGATATTCTGATAAACAACAAAATTCCAAACTTTAAAATTATGCTACTATATGTAAATTTTCTACTCTCCTATTTTGTACATAGGAGGTTTCCATTTGCTAATGTAATAAAATGCTTCCAAATATAAACATTTCAACAAACCTTCTCTGCACTTTCCAATCCTGCAAATCAGGCATGGACATTTGCTTAGTTTGTCTCCTAGCTCTGACTCCGCAACATCCAATCTGGGAGTGGAGGTCAGTAAAAAGAGACACCGCATTGGAGGCTACCCAGAGGGGAGGAAAGACAAATGAGAGGAGGAGGCAGTGCCACCTCTGTCCAAAAATATAAGAAAAAGACAAGGCGGAAAAAGAGAAAAAGGGTATACACGAGAGGATAGGTGGGGTAGAGAAGAGGAGGGTGGGGGGTGTCCAAGAAAAAGCAACTTCCATTTATTTGAGTGGCTTCACAAAGAGCCATTTCAAAAACTATAATATTAGCCTTGGCCTATCTATCAAAAAACACCATAGAGTAATGACCTAGTTTTCTATTAAACTTTGGTACCTCAAGGGGTGTGTGATGTGTATTGTTTCCATGGTGTCCATATTTTGAGAAAAAAAGGGTGAGATAAATTTGACCAACTGAGAAGTTCTTCAAATTTATATATTTGACTTATCTTGTCCTTTCACATGTCTATTGAAGGTGAGTTTGTTTTTCCTCCAAAGAGTGGTGAATAGCGTTTTTGCCGCTGCAATAATGTTAGAAGCTAGTGTGTCTTTTAATGGCTTAAAGGATGCACGTGGTCTGCTAAAAATGACTATGTCAGGAGTAAGATCTATATATTTTTTGGAGTATTGTGCCCATTAACCTTGTTACCTCTACCCAGAATATCTTAACTTTTCACCAGACATGTAGCTATGAACCTGTCTGCTCTTGGCACCTCCAACATCTATTAGTCTGAGAGTGTGTATACACGTAACCAAGCGAGTGTTCTGCCCAGATACATGGGATATTTTTCTTAATTTCTGTTACTCTGTGTGCTGGCATAGTGATGTTTAAAATCACCAATTTATTTTTGTTGACTTTGACGTTTGATAGGCTTCCATAAAAGTCTAACAAGGGGACGAGTCTTGGCGTGAGAGGAGAGCGGACGCCTGCACCACTGCTCCTCCACAGACGGCAGAGAGAGCGCCTAATTGAGAGGGCTACGACGCTGCGAGAGCCTCAAAAACTGGGCGATTCAGCTTCCCGGGACGAGAGGAGCATTTTGAGCCGTCTCTCAGCCAGATCCGTGGCAGAAAGATTCTCGACCTGCGGGCGGGCCTGAAGCGGCTGGCTTGAGTTTGGGAAGCATCGCAACCGGAAGTGGAGAGAAGAGGCCGCGAGGTGCTCCCGCCTTACAGACACCGCCGGGGACAGAACCGAGGCACCCAGAGAGAGGGACAGAGGGCAGACCGGCGCTCCCCACCGCTAGAACAGGAGCAGGACTGAGAGGAAGAGCCAGTAACCACTTCACTCAGCTATCAGGGTAGGCGGGAAAGGACCCGCAGGTGAGGGAAAGGAGCCCAAGATAGCGGCAGCACTAACGGAAGGGACCCCCCCCCCCCGTTCCGCTCCTACCACCACATGGCAGGTCCAGAGTTCCCAGAAGACCCAGAGGAACCGGGCTGAGACATAACCAGCTGCCAAGGCCATAAAAAGACACTCTCTCCCCTTTTCACGCTCTATAAGAGGCCTGACCACACAAGGGGAAAGTAAACCCCGAGGGGCCCACAAAACAGGCCACGACAGATCAGAGGAGAGAGGCTGGGAAAAGGCAAGACCCGAACCCTGAAACAAGTGCAGGCACCTATAGCCCGACTAAACACCAATACACACTCCTGAGACACAAGGGGCACTTAACCGCCCAAAGACGCAGAAACTGCAAACGCAGAAAGTGGAGGCCATTTATTTCAATCTGTTGCAAAACTAGGGGCCACTCCCACCAGCAAACAAAGCCAAACAGGAGATCTCACTTTAACCAAAGCAACTAGAAGCTCCTTATGCCCTAACGCACTTCAGCAGCCTCCTACACGAAACAAAATAGACCCCGACCCTCAGTCAGGACATTAACCCCCACTCAACGCATAAGCAGAGCTAGTCGCTTCGGGGAATGAAACCCTAGTATCTGCTCCATCGGGACACTTGCACTATGCTATAAGATAACCTGATCAAGACTCACTAGCACCCTTTGATGTTCCCAAGCAGCCATTAAAAAGCATGACTAAAACCAAAGGTAAAACAACGAAGACCCCATCCAAAGGCACGTTATTAAATATGTTTGCATCTCAATCTCAAGCGGACCCCCCTCCCCTGTAGCGTCCAGAAGCCTTCAGAGATCGATGCAGAAGAGGACAATATGGAAACAAGGCAAGATACCACAGACCACTCCAATCTGCTAGAGCAGATGAAAAAAATTTTCAAAACAGAACTCTCTGCTGCAGTGAAGGATTTCACTGACCAGGTCCGGGATCTGGGGCAGAGAACTGAAGAATTAGAGAGGAAAACGGAGGACATAATTGACGTGATAGAAACAGACCGGGGCTATGTAGCAGACTTAGAATCCAAAATCGACCAGCTGGAGGCCAAATTCGAGGACCTGGAAAACAGATCTCGGCGGTCTAACACCAGAATACGGGGCCTCCCAGAAATTATTACTGCCCTGAAAGAACCTGCGATCAATCTCTTCTCGGCATTCCTGCCCGAGATTGACCAGGCATCACTCAGAATTGATCGAATCCATAGGGCGCTTGCTAAGCCCCCAAGCCCAGAGATGCCTAGGGATGTGGTGCTCAAGTTACACTACAGCGAGGTGAGAGATCAACTCCTGGGAGAAGCCAGAAACCTCACCCCACTACCAGGGATGGCCTCTACTGTCCAACTCTATGCAGATATAGCCCCATCAACTCTGGCGAAAAGGAGATCCTTCCGGCCAATCACACAAGCCTTAATAGCGGCCAATATTAGATACAAATGGGCATTCCCCTTTGTGCTCCTTTTTCAAAACCAGGGCAGAGCATACTCAGTAAAAACCCTGGAGGAGGCCTACGAAGCCCTAGAGAGAGCTCAGATACAAGTAGATAGACCGTAAGCGGCCGGAAGAATACGCCCCCGCCCTAGGCGATCCTGGGTCACACCACACCCGATACAAAACAGACCCGGACCACAATACCGAAGCGCAAGAAATAACAGGCCCAACAGGGTCTAAACATAACACGAACGAACTGTGATGGACGCTTTTGCTCCACTTCGCCTCCCTCCCCAACTCTCAGGCGAGAAGGAGAGGGAAGAAATGGGAGAGGACTGGGGGGGAGAGGGAGGGGAGGGGGGTGAGAAGACCAAAAAATTCCAAATTGAATACACTAGTGGAGGGGTGTGGGAGCGCTCCCAGGGGGAGACCCTGCGGGGGGCGTCCCCCCACAGAAAGGATGCAAATTGATCGCACTGCGGATACCTTTGAATATGGTGCCAAGTCCCATGATGGCTCACAAGGTGTTGAGTTTCTCAGAGATGGACGGGTCATCAAAAGGTGACACCAATCCAGTCTCTGGCCTTAAGGGTCTCAGGACCCTCGTTAATTACAAGTTGCTAATTGTTACACCGGACCCCCATACACAAAGGGGAAAGGTGACATTGTATGAAAGTTTGTTTGTCAATGTTTTTAAATTAAGATCACAGGTCGTCTCTCATAAAAGGGGTCAGACTGGAGGACAACAGAAATACGGACACAGGTCCCTCGGTGAGAACACCGCAGCAAGCCTAGACCAGGCCAACAAATGGTATGTCTAATTTCCCATAACGTGAGAGGATTTAATTCACCGAGCAAAAGGAGAAAAGCCCTCATGACATACGCCAAGCACAAGCCAGACATAATTTGCATTCAGGAGACACATTTCTCCCAGAGCAATATTAAAAAAGTATTAAATATCATAGACCAAGTACAAAGAAACAATAGCCCTCTGACCCTGCTTGCCCTAGACATCGAAAAGGCGTTTGACTCCCTATCGTGGGACTATCTGTTCGCATTGCTAGGGCACATGGGCTTTAAAGGAGAATATCTACAAGCAATAAAATCCTTATATTCCCAACCCTCGACCCTAATAAAACTACCAACAACTAAAGAAAGACCAATCCCAATAAAGCGAGGCACCCGTCAGTGATGCCCCCTCTCCCCGGCGCTCTTTGCCCTAGCCATGGAACCGTTAGCGATAGCTATAAGAGAGAACCCAAACATAAAGGGAGTCACCCTGGGGGATAGTGAATATAAAAAAAGTCTGTTTGCAAACGATATGCTGCTCACTATCACCCAACCCCTAACAACTTTACCAAATTTAATGAATTTATTGGAAAGGTGGGCAACCATAACGGGACTGAAAGTAAACGCTGACAAAAGCGACATAACATACATAAACACCCCACCCCCCCTAACAAAATTAATAGACCTAAGCTTTGGCTTTAGACAACAATCGCAATACATACCATACTTGGGAATTAATCTAACCCCCTTATTATCCACCTTATACAAGTGGAACTACCCGCCGCTAATTAAGAAATTGACCGCAGAGCTAGACAAGTGGGACGACCCAATGCTTTCGTGGGTAGGAAGGATAAATGCGGTGAAGATGAATACTTTACCCCGGATACTATATCTGTTTCGAACCCTACCCATCCCTATCCCGAATGAGGGTCTGAACAATTTTCAGAAACTCATCTTCAAGTTTATTTGGGCCAGAAAACGGGCAAGGATTAAAAACAGGGCCATGTATTACCACAAGAAACAGGGAGGCCTATCTGTCCCCAACTTGAAAAAATATTACTTAGCAGCGAGACTTGCGCAATGGATCGAGACCCTGGGGGGTCCAAAAGCACCACTTTGGGTTAACATGGAGACATGCAAGTTAGCTCCACATACTCCCGAAGAATTGACCTGGTCCGTGGGCCCAATAAAGACAAACCTTTTAGACAAGAGCCCCCTCTCATACCACTCATTACGCATCTGGAGGGAGTCCAGATACAAATATAAACTATCAACCAGCCCATCTAGACTATTACCGATAATACCAAATGAGTAGTTCCCCCCCAAGTAAGAACCTGGTAGATTTCAAGTGGTGGAAAATCAATGAGGTCACAAGTATACACCATATGATAGAGAACTCCAGACTACTTACCATAAACCAATTTAAAACCAAATTTAATCCTCCCACATCGGAGATCTATAGGATCAACCAAGTCTACCATTTCTTAGGTTCACTCGGACTCCCACAAACCCTCCCAGACTTAACCACGTTAGAGAGATTATGCTTGAGAGACCCCATGAAAAAGGGCTCCTTATTAGAGATGAGCAAACGTACTCGTAATGAGTACTTACGCACCCGAGTACCGCCATTTTCGAGTACTTCAGTACTCGCGCGTAAAGATTCGGGGGGCGCCGGGGGGCGGGGAGAGGCGCGGCGGTGGGGGGGGGTAGCAGCGGGGAACAGGGGGGAGCCCTCTCTCTCTCCCTCTCCCCCCCCACTCCCCGCTGCAACCCCCCTCGCCGCCACGGCGCCCCCCGAATTTTTTCGCCCGAGTACGGAAGTACTCGAAAATCGCAGTATTCGGGCGAAAAAGGGGCGGGGCCGAGCACGTTCGCTCATCTCTACTTCTTATCCATGAGTTATAATGTACTGAACAACCCGGGGGGAGAGGGGAAACTTCCATATATAGAAAAATGGGAGAAGGACCTAAATATAAGTTTGTCACCAGAGAAATGGAGACAATGCTGTGAGACAGTGGCGAAGGGGAGTCATCAGGTGACTTTGAAGGAGACATCCATAAAGATCCTCCATCGAACCCAACTGGTGCCAATTTTACCAATCAACCTCACCCCTCTGTTTCAGAGGATGTGCTGAAATAGGCACACAAGCTCATATCTGGTGGACATGCCCGGTGGTATCAAGACTGTGGACACAAGTTCATAGGCTTCTTCAGAGGCTATTTATAGGACCCCTACATAAATCTCCAGCAGTGCTCCTCTTGGGAGATCGCCAACCAGGGATCAGATATCGAGCCCACAAGCTGATACAGGTGATTTGCATGGCAGCAAGAATTCATATTGCATCTAGATGAAAGCAAAGACACTTCTCCTTCCGTGAAGTGTTAGATAGAGTCTCTTGTATTGCAACGTACGAGAGATTACACACAATAGGAGCTGATGCTCTAGAAAAATTCGGAGAGATATGGGATCCTTGGGTGAGCATGGTAGACATACCAGGAATAAGACACATCCTCCAGTCGACCTAAAAATGATATCCTCAAGACGAAAAAGAAAATGATATTGACCTGATCTGGAAAGAGAGACGACCACAGTTGATCTTTGTTAAAATTTTAATGTTTGAATTGATAAAGTTAGTAACCACAATTATTCTACAATATAGACACTCTAGTGAAAGCTGGAGATAGTAAACTAAATGAATAATAGGAAAATAAGTACTGGCAAGAGAAAAGTACACCTGACTTATGAACAAGATCTATGCTGTATGACTTGTTTTGCCCCCTGCGAGAGGAAATTTACTCTTGACATTCAGAAAAGCTGTACTTATCATGTTTGCTTCTTGAATAAAGTATTTTAAAACTAAAAGTCTAACAAATTAGGTTTTGTGAGACCCTGTTTGGGATTTGAAATTAAAAAAGGAAGTCATCAGCAAGGCCACGGATTGTATGCAATCTTTCCCTATTGTGAGTCCTTCTATTTCCGTGTGTTGTCTGAATGAACAATGCAGGGGATAAAGGGCATGCCTGACGAGTTCTGTTAATGAAATTAAATGATTCTGATAGCGTGTTTATTCTCAATCTAGCATATGGTTGGTGTATAGGGACAATATTCTGTGAACAAGTTGGACTGGAAAGTTGAATTTGTGCAGCACTGCTTTCATGAAGGAATAGTCCACCCTATCAAATGCTTTCTATGCATCGACTCCTAGAAAAAACAACCGTAAGTTTTTACATTTTGCGTACTGCATAGCATGAAAAAGTATTGCTGCATTGTCCCTTCCTTCTCTTCCTTTCACAAAACCAGTGTGTTCGTCTGCTATCAGGTCGGGGATAATTTTACCAATCCTTATTGCCAAGAGTTTTGCCCATATCTTCATGTCTAAATTTAGTAAGGAAATTGGTCTATAGTAGAGATGAGCGAGCGTACTCGTCCGAGCTTGATACTCGTTCGAGTATTAGGGTGTTCGAGATGTTCGTTACTCAAGACGAGCACCACGCGGTGCTCGACTCCATTACATTTCCTTTCCTGAGAAATTTGTGCGCTTTTCTGGCCAATAGAAACACAGGGAAGGCATTACAACTTCCTCCTGTGACATTCCAGCTCTATCCCACCCCCCTGCAGTGAGTGGCTGGGGAGATCAGGTGCCACCCGAGCATATAAACTGGGTCCGCCCGCGGCTCGCCACAGATGCACGCTGAGAGAGATCAGGGAAAGTGCTGTAGCTGCTATAGGGAGAGTGTTAGGTGTTATTTTAGTCTTCAAGAACCCCAACGGTCCTTCTTAGGGCCACATCTGACCGTGTGCTACAGTACTGTTGAGGCTGCTTTTAGCAGTTTTGCACAATTTTTTTTTTGTATATCGGGCATGCAGACGATAGCGTCCTCAGTCTGCAGTCATTTTACAGAGTATAGGGGCAGTACTGGTGAGGCAGGGACAGTTGTACAGGGAAAGAGGTATACTGGCTATATAGGCAGTGGGCTTTCTCAAAAAAATTTGAAAAAATACTATATTTGGGCTGCCTGTGACCGTCTTCAGTTTACTGCGTGTCTGCTGGGGGTACTAGTAGTCGCTCATTAATACCCAGCCTTGCACATAATTTTTTCTGGCTGCACTGTGCTTTCAATAACCACAGTCATCCTCCAACAGGGAAATCCATATACAGGCTATATAGGCAGTGGGCTTTTTCCCCAAAATTGGGAAAAAAAATATTATATTTGGGCTGCCTGTGACAGTCTTCAGTTTACTGAGTGTCTGCTGGGGGTACTAGTAGTTGCTCATTAATACCCAGCCTTGTGCATAATTGTTTCCTGGCTCTGCTGTGCGTTCCGCAAGCGAAGTCAGCCTCCAACCACAGGCCAATAAGCGGCACATTTAATTACAGCGTTCAGTTTCTGCTCTACTCGTAATACACCATGCTGAGGGGTAGGGGTAGGCCTAGAGGACGTGGACGCGGGCGAGGACGCGGAGGCCCAAGTCAGGGTGTGGGCACAGGCCGAGCTCCTGGTCCAGGTGTATTGCAGCCGACTGCTGCGGGATTAGGAGAGAGGCAAGTTTCTGGGGTCCCCAGATTCATCTCACAATTAATGGGTCCACGCGGTAGACCTTTATTAGAAACTGAGCAGTGTGAGCAGGTCCTGTCGTGGATGGCAGAAAGTGCATCCAGCAATCCATTGACCACCCAGTCTTCTACGCCGTCCACAGCTGCAACTCTGAATCCTCTGGCTGCTGCTCCTCCTTCCTCCCAGCCTCCTCACTCCATGAAAATGACACATTCTGAGGAGCAGGCAGACTCCCAGGAACTGTTCTTGGGCCCCTGCCGAGATTTGGGCAGCAATGGTTCCTCT
Source organism: Eleutherodactylus coqui (assembly GCF_035609145.1). Lineage (NCBI taxonomy): Eukaryota > Metazoa > Chordata > Amphibia > Anura > Eleutherodactylidae > Eleutherodactylus > Eleutherodactylus coqui. The sequence goes on along the minus strand of NC_089844.1, from coordinate 153,921,748 downwards.
CCCACCGGAGGAGTTTGTCGTGACTGATGCCCAACCTTTGGAAAGTTCCCGGGGTCCGGGGGATGAGGCTGGGGACTTCCGGCAACTGTCTCAAGAGCTTTCAGTGGGTGAGGAGGACGATGACGATGAGACACAGTTGTCTATCAGTGAGGTAGTAGTAAGGGCAGTAAGTCCGAGGGAGGAGCGCACAGAGGATTCGGAGGAAGAGCAGCTGGACGATGAGGTGACTGACCCCACCTGGTTTGCTAAGCCTACTGAGGACAGGTCTTCAGAGGGGGAGGCAAGTGCAGCAGCAGGGCAGGTTGGAAGAGGCAGTGCGGTGGCCAGGGGTAGAGGCAGGGCCAGACTGAATAATCCACCAACTGTTTCCCAAAGCGCCCCCTCGTGCCATGCCACCCTGCAGAGGCCGAGGTGCTCAAAGGTGTGGCAGTTTTTCACTGAGAGTGCAGACGACCGACGAACTGTGGTGTGCAAGGTTTGTCGTGCCAAGATCAGCCGGGGAGCCACCACCACCAGCATGCGCAGGCATATGATGGCCAAGCACCCCACAAGGTGGGACGAAGGTCGTTCACCGCCTCCGGTTTGCACCACTGCCTCTCTCCCTGTGCCCCAACCTGCCACTGAGATCCAACCCCCCTCTCAGGACACAGGCACGACCGTCTCCCGGCCTGCACCCACACGCTCACCTCCGCTGTCCTCGGCCCCATCCAGCAATGTCTCTCAGCGCAGCGTCCAGCAGTCGCTAGCGCAACTGTTTGAGCGCAAGCGCAAGTACGCCGCCATGCACCCGCACGCTCAAGCGTTAAACGAGCACATAGCCAAATTGATCAGCCTGGAGATGCTGCCGTATAGGCTTGTGGAAACCGAGGCTTTCAAAAACATGATGGCGGCAGCCCCGCGCTATTCGGTTCTCAGTCGCCACTACTTTTCTTGATGTGCCGTCCCAGCCCTGCACGACCACGTCTCCGGCAACATTCTACGCGCCCTCACCAACGCGGTTACTGGCAAGGTCCACTTAACAATGGACACGTGGACAAGCACAGGCGGGCAGGGCCACTATATCTCCCTGACGGCACATTGGGTGAATTTAGTGGAGGCTGGGACCGAGTCAGAGCCTGGGACCGCTCACGTCCTACCCACCCCCAGAATTGCGGACCCCAGCTCGGTGCTGGTATCTGCGGCGGTGTATGCTTCCTCCACTAACCACCCTCCTCCTCCTCCTACACAACCTCTGTCTCGCAATCAAGTTGTGTAAGCAGCAGCATGTCGCCAGCAGTCGGTTTCATGCGGCGTGGCAGCACAGCGGTGGGCAAGCGTCAGCAGGCCGTGCTGAAACTACTCAGCTTAGGAGAGAAGAGGCACACGACCCACGAAGTGCTGCAGGGTCTGACAGAGGAGACCGACCACTGTCTTTCGCCGCTGAGCCTCCAACCGGGCATGGTCGTGTGTGACAACGGCCATAACCTGGTGGCGGCTCTGCAGCTCGGCAGCCTCACGCACGTGCCATGCCTGGCCCACGTCTTTAATTTGGTGGTTCAGCGCTTTCTGAAAAGCTACCCACGCTTGTCAGACCTGCTTGGAAAGGTGTGCCGATTCAGCGCACATTTCCGCAAGTACAACACGGACGCTGCCACCCTGCGGACGCTGCAACATCGGTTTAATCTGCCAGTGCACCGACTGCTGTGCGACGTTCCCACACGGTGGAACTCTACGCTCCACATGTTGGCCAGGCTCTATGAGCAGCGCAGAGCTATAGTGGAATACCAACTCCAACATGGGCGGCGCAGTGGGAGTCAGCCTCCTCAATTCTTTACAGAAGAGTGGGCCTGGTTGGCAGACATCTGCCAGGTCCTTGGAAACTTTGAGGAGTCTACCCAGATGGTGAGCGGCGATGCTGCAATCATTAGCGTCACCATTCCTCTGCTATGCCTCTTGAGAAGTTCCCTGCAAAGCATAAAGGCAGACGCTTTGCGCTCGGAAACGGAGGCGGGGGAAGACAGTATGTCGCTGGATAGTCAGAGCACCCTCATGTCTATATATCAGCGCGTTTTGGAGGAGGAGGAGGGGGAGGAGCATGAGGAGGAGGGGGAAGAGACAGCTTGGCCCACTGCTGAGGGTACCCATGCTGCTTGCCTGTCATCCTTTCAGCGTGTATGGCCTGAGGAGGAGGAGGATCCTGAAAGTGATCTTCCTAGTGAGGACAGCCATGTGTTGCATACAGGTACCCTGGCACACATGGCTGACTTCATGTTAGGATGCCTTTCTTGTGACCCTCGCGTTACACGCATTCTGGCCACTACGGATTACTGGGTGTACACACTGCTCGACCCACGGTATAAGGAGAACCTTTCCACTCTCATACCCAAAGAGGAAAGGGGTTCGAGAGTGATGCTACACTACAGGACCCTGGCGGACAAACTGATGGTAAAATTGCCATCCGACAGCGCTAGTGGCAGAAGGCGCAGTTCCGAGGGCCAGGTAGCAGGGGAGGCGCGGAGATCAGGCAGCATGTACAGCGCAGGCAGGGGAACACTCTCTAAGGCCTTTGCCAGCTTTCTGGCTCCCCAGCAAGACTGTGTCACCGTTCCCCAGTCAAGGCTGAGTCGGCGGGAGCACTGTAAAAGGATGGTGAGGGAGTATGTAGCCGATCGCACGACTGTCCTCCATGACGCCTCTGCCCCCTACAACTACTGGGTGTCGAAGCTGGACACGTGGCCTGAACTCGCGCTGTATGCCCTGGAGGTGCTTGCTTGTCCTGCGGCTAGCGTCTTGTCAGAGAGGGTGTTTAGTGCGGCTGGGGGAATCATCACGGATAAGCGTACCCGCCTGTCAACCGACAGAGCCGACAGGCTTACACTCATAAAGATGAGCAAAGCCTGGATTTCCCCAGACTTCTCTTCTCCACCAGCGGACAGCAGTGATACCTAAACAATACGTAGGCTGCACCCGCGGATGGAAGCATCGTTCTCTATCACCATAAAAAACGGGGACCTTTTAGCTTCATCAATCTGTGTATTATATTCATCCTCCTCCTCCTGCTCCTTCTCCTGAAACCTCACGTAATCACGCCGAACGGGCAATTTTTCTTAGGGCCACAAGGCTCAGTCATATTACTTTTGTAAACAATGTTTTTACGTTTCAATTCTCATTAAAGCGTTGAAACTTGCACCTGAACCAATTTTTATTTTAACTGGGCTGCCTCCAGGCCTAGTTACAAATTAAGCTACAGTAACCAAAGCGATTAATGGGTTTCACCTGCCCTCTTGGTTGGGCATGGGCAATTTTTCTGAGGTACATTAGTACTGTTTGTACACCAATTTTTTTGGGCCATCGCCTACAGTGTAATCCAAGTAATTTTTATGGGCTTCGCCTGCACTCATGGTACAGCAAGGTGTGTGTGGGGTTGGCCTACACTTTGGCTACATAAATGTAACTGGGGCCTTGTCTATACTGCAACTACTGAAATGTGAAAGACTCTGTTATCTCCCTAAACTGCTGCAACGGGAATGTTACTGTGGCCTGTCTTGACTGCTACTACTACTGAAATGGAACTAAGACTGTGCTCCCCCTATACTGCTGCTAGTGATATGTTACTGGGGCCTGTCTAGACTGCTACTACTACTGAAATGGAACTAATACTGTGCTCCCCCTATACTGCTGCTAGTGATATGTTACTGGGGCTTGTCTAGACTGCTACTACTACTGAAATGGAACTAATACTGTGCTCCCCCTATACTGCTGCTAGTGATATGTTACTGGGGCCTGTCCAGACTGCTACTACTACTGAAATGGAACTAATACTGTGCTCCCCCTATACTGCTGCTAGTGATATGTTACTGGGGCCTGTCTAGACTGCAACTACTACTGAAATGGAACTAATACTGTGCTCCCCCTATACTGCTGCTTCGGAATTGTTACCGGGGCCTGTCTTGACTGCTACTATTACTGAAATGGGCTGTTGGGCAGCATGCTACCCAGGAGAAGTGGCAGCGGAGTGTCATGCAGGCAGTGATTGTGCTTTGTTGGAGGTAGTGTGGTGCTTAGCTAAGGTATGCCTTGCTAATGAGGGTTTTTCAGAAGTAAAAATTGTTGAGGGGGGGGCACTCTTGCCGCTATTGTGGCTTAATAGTGGGACCTGGGAACTTGAGATGCAGCCCAACATGTAGCCCCTCGCCTGCCCTATCCGTTTCTGTGTCGTTCCAATCATTTTTTTGAATTTCCCAGATTTTCACAAATGAAAACCTTAGAGAGCATCGGCGATATACAAAAATGCTCGGGTCGCCCATTGACTTCAATGGGGTTCGTTACTCGAAACGAACCCTCGAGCATCGCGGGAAGTTCGACTCGAGTAACGAGCACCCGAGCATTTTGGTGCTCGCTCATCTCTAATTACAACTAAATATGAACACGCTGCATCTTACAAATCTTTTGAAACCAGATCCTTATACCAAGCGTTTATTTACAGGTGTATTTCCCTGTGATTTCTTACCGACCTGTAATGTACCTAAAAAACCTGCAGCTTATATAATCAATACAGATGATTCTAGCCGATGAGGATGCCATTGGGTATTAATAGTGCTATCTAATGATGAGAACCATCTTTTTCGACAGCTACGGATTAGAGCCGACCAGCGAAATCTTTCCAAAAGCATTCATAGACTTTTTAGAAAGAAACTGTCACATATACACATATCAGAATAATCAAATACAAGATACTGATAGTGTGTTCTGTGGGCATTATTGCATGTTTATATTTTATTTCATAGCTTGTGGGTTCTTATGACCACATATTAAGTTTCTTTATGACTGTTTTTAAAAAGAATGATCTTCTAGTGCAATGTTTCACTAATGAGATACTCTCTGAGCAATCACCCAAATCTCACATTCCATGTGTACGTCATGGCAGGCTGGTACTTCCCGCAAAATGATGTACCCTTACGTCATCGGGACAGCGCGAGATCATGACTGATCTCGCGCTATCCCGCAGCGGGAGCCGGCTGTCAGTGATAGTTGGCCTCCCACTGCAACAGCGCGGGGGGGGGGGCATCGGAGATGCGACCCCCGCTGTTAACCCCTTCCCTTGTAGATTGTGGCAGGGAAAGAGTTCACAGAGGGAGCGCGCTCCCTCTGTGTCTCCAGTCACTGGCGTCCTGTAGTGCCAATGTAGTGCCAATGCCCTGCCATGCCTTATCACAGCGATCATAAGTGCTGTGCTGCAAGTCCCTCAGAGGGACTCAAATTGTGTAAAAAAAAAAAGGAAAGGAAAATGTAAAAAAAAAGAAAAATGTAAAAAAAACCCTTTTTGTGCTTTTTCTAATATTAGCATAAAAAAAGGTAAAAAAAAATTAAAATGGCACATATTTGGTATTGACGCGGCTGTAACGACGTGTCCAAAAAGTTGAACATGATTTTTATTTTGCACAGCACAAAGCGTAAAAGAAAAAACGCTAAAAACAGGGGCAAAATGCAAATTTTTATCATTTTGCCTCCCAAAAAATGCAATAAAAGTGATCAAAAAAGCTTTATATTCCCCAAAATGGTAACCATAAAAACTACAGCTCATCTCGCCAAAAATAAGCGCTCATAGAGCTCCATACATTGAAAAATAAAAAAGTTATAGGACTTTGAATGCAGCGATAGAGGAAAAAAAAATTTCCAAAAAAAGGGTTTTTATTGTAAAAAAGTGGAAAAAGCTAAAAAAAAATAAGAATTTTGGTATCGTTGTAATCGTACCGACCCGCAGAAAAAATGTATTGTGTCATTTATGCTACATGATTAACACTGTAAAAAAAATAATCTATGGCAGAATTAATGCGTTTTCTCTCCCTGTTATCATAAAAAAAAATAAAAGTTTTACGATATAGTCTATGTACCCAAAAGTGGCACCGATAAAAACTACAGCTCGCCACGCAAAAAACAAACCCTTATACGGCCGCGTCGACGAAAAAATAAAAAGGTTATGGCTTTTGAAAAATGGAGATGTAAATCTGCCAAAAATCGTTGCGTCTTTAAGCCCAAAATAGGTCATGTCATTAAGGGGTTAATATGACTTGCAAAGCTCTCTGTAAAAGATGATATGGTGTTAACTACTAACTGACCCCCTCATAGCCCCTTATTCACTATCTGTATCTGTACCCGTACCCATACCTAAACCATGCTGCACAGAGACATAACTTGAAGCTTCTGGGCCCCAATGCAAAACCTGTAACTGGGCCCCCAACTGTAATGCTTTATTCATAGTACTGGGTTCCCTATATGGAGAAGAGAGGCCTTATGGGCCCCCTAAGGCTCCTGGGCCCGTGTGCAACCGCATCCTCTGCACCCTATATAGTTACACTCTTGCTGCAGATGTGTAATACTAGACAGCCCCCATTTGTCACCGTGCTGCCCCCCATGAAGTCTCACGACCTTACTAACTAATGGTTGCAGATGTGTAACTAATACTTGACATTCATCACTACACCACCCCCCTACTGTGCCAGGAACGTAATGTCAACCATGACTAATGCACTCAGCTCATCACTCTATATTTCAGCTCTGAACTATAAACAGCACAGTTCAGTTATATAAAATCCATCAGTATGGATTTATTGTATTATGCTATCCTGAGCATACATGCTGTTGATAGGGAGCGCTATGATGCTAAAATAATGGATGCTGTGCAGTGCTGGGAGCTGCCACAAGTCTGCAATATAAGCGCTGCGCAATTGTTGAGCAAAACAAAGCAACCAAAAATCTATGGCAGAATTGATGTGTTTTATCTACCTGCTATCATAAAAAATAAAAGTTTTACATGGTCTATGTACCCAAAAATGGTACCAATAAAAACTACAGTTCGCTACATAATAAAACAAGCCCTTATATTGCCATGTCATCAGAAAAATAAAAAAGTTATAGCTTTTGAAAAATGGACATGAAAAATACAGCGAAAATCGTTGCTTCCTTATGCCCAAAATAGACCATATCCTTAAGGGGTTAATAAGGAGATTGGCCTAAAATTTGTGGGGTCATTGGGTTCTTTACTAGGCTGGAGCAAGGCCACTATCGTAGCCTGGAGCATTTCTTCTGGGAAATCTCCCCCATGCATTACAGTGTTACAGGGGTTGTCCCGCGCCGAAACGTTTTTTTTTTTTTTTTCAACCCCCCCCCCCGTTCGGCGTGAGACAACCCCGATGCAGGGGTTAAAAAAGAACACCGCACTGCGCTTACCTGAATCCCCGCGCTCCGGTGACTTCTTACTTACCTGCTGAAGATGGCCGCCGGGATCTTCTCCCTCGGTGGACCGCAGGGCTTCTGTGCGGTCCATTGCCGATTCCAGCCTCCTGATTGGCTCGAATCGGCACGTGACGGGGCGGAGCTACACGGAGCCGGCATCCTGCACGAGCGGCCCCATTGAGAAAAGAAGAAGACCCGGACTGCGCAAGCGCGTCTAATTTGGCCATTAGACGCCGAAAATTAGGCGGGCTCCATGGAAACGAGGACGCTAGCAACGGAGCAGGTAAGTGAGTAACTTCTGATAACTTCTGTATGGCTCATAATTAATGCACAATGTACATTACAAAGTGCATTAATATGGCCATACAGAAGTGTATAGACCCACTTGCTGCCGCGGGACAACCCCTTTAAGCATTTTTAAAATGTGTGGAGATAGAGCGATGAATATTTTGTAATATTCGGTTGAAAAGCCATCTGGCCCAGGAGCTGTCTGGTTTTTTTAGAGAGCAATTTGTCGCTGTTACTTCAGAGACTACTACCATTGGATGATCCAGTAGGTCAGCTTGTGTTGTCTATATTAAAAGTAGGTTTGCTTTCTGTAAAAAATCTGATACGGTCTTGCTATTGGGTTGCACTGTATGGTTATTGTCTTTTAGATTGTACAGTTTACTATAATAGGTGCGGAAGGAATCTGCAATCTGATTTAAATGTGTTAATTTGTGGTTTTTATCCTTATCTATATATATAAAGACGAAAGCCCTCACTGACTCACTGACTGACTGACTGACTGACTGACTCACTGACTGACTCGCCAAAAGTTCTCCAACTTCCCGATGTCGTAGAAACATGAATTTTGGCACAAGCATAGATTATCTCCAAAATAGGAAAAGTAATTGGGTCCCAACTCGATTATTCAATTCTAGCGCAAAAGAATTGGCGTCAAAATTTTAGTATATAATCTAAATCTCTCACTTCCCAATGTCATAGAAACTTAAAATTTGGCACGGGCATTGAATATGTCATAAATAGGAAAAGTTAATAGGTCCCAACTTGATTATTCCATTCTATGCGCAAAAGAATTAGCGTCCAAATTTTACGTACGTAATCTAATTCTTTCACTTCCCGGTGTCATAGAAACTCGAAATTTGGCAGGAGCATTGATTATGTCATAAATAGGAAAAGCTTATGGGTCCCAACTCGATTATTCAATTCTATGCGCAAAAGAATTAGCGTCCAAATTTTACGTACGGAATGTAATTTTCTCACTTTCCGGTGTCATAGAAATGTGAAATTTGGCACGAGCATTGATTATGTCATAAATAGGAACATTTAATGGGTCCCAACTCAATTATTTAATTCTAGCACAAAAGAATTAGTGTCGAACTTTTACGTGCATAATCTAAATCTCTCACTTCCCAATGTCATAGAAACATGAAATTTGGCATGAGCATTGATAATGTCATAAATATGAAAAGTTAATAGGTTCCAACTCGATTATTCAATTCTAAGCGCAAAAGAATTAGTGTCCAAATTTTACATGCGGAATTTAATTCTCTTACTTCCAGGTGTCATAGAAACTTGAAATTTGGCACGGCATCGATTGTGTCATATATTGGAAAAGTTAATGGGTCCCAACTTGATTATTCAATTCTATGCGCAAAAGAATTAACGTCCAAATTTTACGTACGGAATCTAATTTTCTCCCTTCCCGATGTCATAGAAACTTGAAATTTGGCATGGCCATCGATTGTGTCATATATTGGAAAAGTTAATGGGTCCCAACTCGATTATTCAATTCTATGCGCAAAAGAATTAACGTCCACATTTTACATACGTAATCTAATTTTCTTACTTGAAATTTTGCACGGGCATTGATTATTATGTCATACATAGGAAAAGTTAATGGGTCCTAACTCGATTATTTAATTCTAAGCGCAAAAGAATTATCGTCCAAATTTTACGCACGGAATCTAATTCTCTCACTTCCCGATGTCAGAGAAACTTAAAAATTGGGATGAGCATTGATTATGTCATAAATAGGAAAAGTTAATGGGTCCCAACTCGATTGCTCAATTCTAAGCGCAAAAGAATTAGCATCCACATTTTACATACGAAATCTAATTCTCTCACTTCCCGTTGTCGTAGAAACATGAAATTTGGCATGGGCATTGATTATGTCATAAATAGGAAAAGTTAATGGGTCCCAACTGGATTATTTAATACTAGAGCAAAAGAACTAGCATCCAAATTTTACATACGGAATCTAATTCTCTCACTTCCTGATGTCATAGAAACTTGAAATTTGGCACGGGCATTGATTATGTCATAATTTGGAAAAGGTAATGGGTCCCACCTCGATTGTTCAATTCTAAGCGCAAAAGAATTAGCATCCACATTTTACGTACGAAATCTCATTCTCTCACTTCCTGATGTCATAAAAACTTGAAATTTGGCACGGGCATTGATTATGTCATAATTTGGAAAAGTTAATTGGTCCAAACTCGATTATTCAATTCTAAGTACAAAAGAATTAGCGTCCAAATTTTACGTATGGAATCTAATTCTCTCACTTCCTGATGTCATTTTATATAAAGGAAACGTTGCATGGTTACCTCCTGTAGTGTTTCCTGGGTAACACAGAGAACTATGCAAAATGGTGAGCATATGTTTTTCCTCAGTATTTCTAAAGTAACCACGACTTCATAAGATTTTCCGTGTGAACACCAGTACCAAATTAACTCGGGCGAAGGCGGGTATATCAGCTAGTATTTCCATATAAATGACAAACTAGTTTTTGTAACTCTCCACTTCACCAACTTAAAACTCGCTTGATGCTCGCTCGAGCAACTGCCTTTACCGAGCGTGCTCGCTCCTCTCTAGTAGACACTCCTTGTCATAGCATCTCTAATGCACTAAAGATGACCGGATAGCATATATTTCACTTATTATTTTTCATATATCTGGGGTCCTTGCACCTCGGGACCCCTGTAATTGTTGGCATTTTGATCTTGCCTCTGTATGGACCTTACTTGGGTTTTGGACTGCAATATCCCACTACTGCAACATATACTATGCCTCTGTAGGTTTATGGAAAATGTGTCTTATGCTATCTTTTGTCACTGTCACTTTGGTGGGGAATCCCCATCTGTATGGGATATCAGCTTGCCTCAATGCTGCTGTTACCCTACGAAGCTTCTCCTAGCCTTCATTGTGGCCTGTGAAAGATCGATAAACTAGGCATACCTCTGCATATGGACTGGGAAGGGTTCGAAATTTTTTTGCCGCTCTTATCAAGGCTTCTTTAGTACGATAAGGCTGGTTTAGACGCAACGATAATCGCTCAAAAGATGTCGCTAAAGCAACTTTTGAGCGATCATCGTTGTGTCATTTACAGCGCAAGATGATTGCTCAAGATGAGCGATCACCTTGCGCAGCCAGCGGAGGATGCAGAAGACAAGCGGTGTGCCCCCACTTGTCTTCTGCATACACCTGTTCCCCCGCTCCGAGCACCCGGCTATTATACAGCCCGGCGCTTTGAGCGGAGGATGCAGAAGACAAGCGGGGTGTCCCTGCTTGTCTTCTGCATACAGCTGTTCCCCCGCTCCGAGCACCCGGCTATTATACAGCCCGGCGCTTTGAGCGGAGGATGCAGAAGACAAGCGGTGTGTCCCCACTTGTCTTCTGCATACAGCTGTTCCCCCGCTCCGAGCGCCCAGCTGTTTTCAGCATGCTGAAAGACAATGATGAACATTGGGATAACGAAAACTGCACAATATGTGTGCAGTTACACACAACGATTATTGCTCAAAAGACGGCTTTTGAGTGAATTTTGAGCGATAATCATTGTGTCTAAATCGGCCTACAGTAATGAATGAGTGTGTTAATTTCTCCTGGACTAATTTCGTTTAAGAATTCAGGACATGGCAGTTTATGAGTCCTGTCTATTTTCGACTCGTGCCCAGGGACGCCAAGCAAGTACTGGTGGCTCAAAGCAAGGAGTCATAAGGTAGGCAATTGCAATCACCAAAATGATTATATTGATATTTGGGGCTTTCTTTTAAGCATTGAGAGGAAGAAGTTTGGTTAAAGTTAAGGTGGGGAAGAGTAGTTGGGGATGTAGTTGTTAGTGGGGGCTGTGGGTTTGGGGTGATGAGTAATGGTAATGTGGTGGGAAACACAAGAAAGCTGACTGTAGGTGGATAGGCGGAGGAGGGTTGTGGAATATAAAGGTTAAGCTAATGGAGGATTTAGGCAGCATAATTCTGGATCTATCTGGAGTTGCTGCCATGTGTTTTGTCTCCTTCTGATCTAGGACCTATTTTTGTGATCTGGAATATCTGGAACAGAATCCACACTGGGCCAAGGACTGAGTCAGCTAAGAAAGAATTAGCATAGCCAAGCAAGTAGCCAGGAACCATGCTACCCATACAACTCTATTTGGGGGAATGTTGAGGAAAATCTGGTGTGGATGTGACTGTGGAGCAAGCAAAACCAGTGTCTGGTATTACATATTACTGTAGCAACATGTCTTGGTAAAGGCAGAGTGTGCAGTATGTTTTCTGTTGACAGTTCCTAATTAATTAGGAACAGCTGAGTTTTGGGGTGAAAGGCCCCTTTTTGTTACTAGCATTTGCAACTCAAATCTAAGTGTGGATGTCTACCAATCTCTTGTCCAAGCCAAATGGGTAAATGGCACAGAGAGACGACAGATTACAGAAGACTAGCAGCATCTCCCTCCATATCTGAAGCACAAGGGCCCACATTTACAAAACGTTTTAGAACAGTTTAGCAGTAAAAAAAAAATCACAAATTTTTGCATAAGTTGGTACTTGCCCCAATATTTACGACTTTTTCCACCGGCCCTGGAACTTTTCTGAGAAGCGAGCATGGGAAGGTATGCGGCCATCCAGGACCGACAAGTTTATGAGCAATTTACCCCAGAAGCTGGTGTAAATTATACCAGAAATATATGCCAACTTAGCATACATTTCTGAAAAAGCACACAGAGTTGGCAGGATACACTGAATACATGAAGTGGTGCACGCCTCTTCATGCATTTAACACACCATGCACCAGGGAAAATTATAGTAAGTCAAGCATCAGAAACAGCAGGCTTAGTAAATTCCCCACCAAATGTTTATGTTGAGTGAGATTTCCTATTCCCCTCGCACGTGTGGACGAAAAAGTACATTAATGCCAAGTAGCTTAAAGGTAAGTAACAAAAGATGGTGGTAGCCTTACAGTCTGCAGACAGTGAGAAGCACTAGAGAACACATGAACAGGGGGACATGTTTATGGGGTGTGCGTTGGCTCTTAATGAAAAAGCAAAAGCATGCACAAGTCCTACAGGCCGATATAAGAGGGTCAGCAGAGGAGTGCATGTCACATACTCAGTCTGTTTACTGACCATGTGTTGCTGCGTACTGCCTGCTCTGAACTCCTGTCTACTATATTGCACAAACTCCAGCAGATTTTACTTTAGACTGTTATCTAACTCAGTCTTAGCCCTCCTTCACACGAGCATATGCTTTTTTATGTTCGTCTTTACGCAGTATTTATATGTATAAATGACTGGGGGTGTTTCCATCTATTGGCTTGAGAAAAGCTCCTGATAGGAGCTGAAACGTTGCTATTTGCCATTTCTGTGATTACCCCATTCACATGGGGTGCTGCTGCATGAATGCTAAAAAATATGCAAAAGAAATGGCAAGCAATGACCGCCAGAAATCCTCGAATTGGTGTTAAAATGCCTTATTCGGGTAAGCTGTCTTCTTTTCCCAGCATTGTACGCAGGATAACTCCCTCCCTGTCCCTTTTTTCTAGCTTACATATACGTCTAGGGGAGCTTGCTCTGTATCACCTTGAAAAATAGGTCAAGGCGTATTAGATATATGACTGAGAATGGTTGCTGTGATACGAGTGTGACGAGATTGATGGCTGAGTGATAAGGAAGATATCCAGTTTATAGGTAGTAATCAATATGATTCTTTGCCGGCACTCTCGCTTCTAAAACCAATGTGAGTCTATGAAAGTTCATTGAGCTGTTGTTACAGAAGGACAATACTGGTTTGAGCAGGAATCATAACTCATGGTTGCATCCTTGAACGTGGACAAAGAACAAGTCACTGCACATGATCACACAAGGTGATCACGCACTGATATATTCTAGAAGGTTGTACTGCGGCTGTGTAAGCGTGATAGTTATATGATAATAATTTGTGAAAGAGTACTGCACAGGACCGGAAACATTTGTGTAATAGAAAATGGTATAAAAGACAAAGGTTTTCAGAAGGAATTTGGGACTCTTACAGGGGTCAAGCAGACGTGCTGACGATGATTTCCCGGTTCCTCCTGACAATCGATACCGAGATCCCCCGATTGAGAAGTGATGATGTTAAGGACCGCTGCACAGTCACATAACCTTTCAGGTCTTGAGGTCCAAATTAGTCCGTACCAGGATGCATCCCAGAAACCAAGAACTAGACACTGAGACAGTTATCAGTTTCCTCAGATACGTAGAGATGAGCCACGGCAGGAAACAGGTGACTCTCTCTGTAAGGAGGGGCGCCGTACACTGAGCGTTTATTGACTTGGTATAGTTCTTATACAGGAAAGGAATGGGTCATTAGTCACAGCGTTAATCTCATTGGGTTAGACAGAAATTATGAGTCATGCATTGTTCAGCGATCGCATAGCGTGAGAGCTAGAGATGAGCGAACGTACTCGTCCGAGCTTGATACTCGTTCGAGTATTAGCGTGTTCGAGATGCTCGTTACTAGAGGCGACTACCACGCGATGTTTGAGTTACTTTCACTTTCATCTCTGAGACGTTAGCGCGCTTTTCTGGCCAATAGAAAGACAGGGAAGGCATTACAACTTCCCCCTGCGACGTTCAAGCCCTATACCACCCCCCTGCAGTGAGTGGCTGGCGAGATCAGGTGTCACCCGAGTATATAAATCGGCCCCTCCCGCGGCTCGCCACAGATGCATTCTGACATAGCTCAGGGAAAGTGCTGCTGCTGGTGCTGCTGCTATAGGGAGAGCGTTAGGAGTTATTTTAGGCTTCAAGAACCCCAACGGTCCTTCTTAGGGCCACATCTGACCGTGTGCAGTACTGTTGGGGCTGCTTTTAGCAGTGTTGCGCAATTTTTTTTTTTCGTATATCGGCCATGCAGAGCATTGCGTCCGCAGTCTGCAGTGATTGTACAGAGTATAGGGGCAGTACTGGTGAGGCAGGGAAAGAGATATTCAGGCTATATACGCAGTGGGCTTTTTCCAAAAAATTGATCGCCGTCATCCTGCCAGAGGGAAACAGAATGCATAATATTATACGCTGCCTACAGTATCTATCTGCTGGGGGTTGTAGTCCTAATTAATATGCAGCTAAGCGTTACAGCAGGCTTGCGCAAAATTGTTTCCTGGATCTGCTGTCTCTGTTACATGAGCGCTGTCATCCCGCGAGAGGGAAACAGTATACATAATATTATACGCTGCCTACAGTATCTATCTGCTGGGGGTTGTAGTCCTAATTAATACGCAGCTAAGCGTTACAGCAGGCTTGCGCAAAATTGTTTCCTGGATCTGCTGTCTCTGTTACATGATCGCCGTCATCCCGCCAGAGGGAAAGAGTATACATAATATTATACGCTGCCTACAGTATCTGTCTGCTGTATCAGCTCAGCATTTAAAAAAAAATAGAAGCAAAATACTTAAGGCCTACTACTGGCCTTTTGCCACTTGACTGCTTCTGCGCTGTGAATTCCACTAGCTCAGTCATACGCACCTACGTCTCACTACAGCCGTGCGCAAAATTGTTTCCTGGCTCTGCTGTGCGTTCCGTAAGCAAAGTCAGCCTCCAACCACAGGCCAATAAGCGGCACATTTAATTACAGCGTTCTATTTCTGCACTACTGGTAATACAGCATGCTGAGGGGTAGGGGTAGGCCTAGAGGACGTGGACGCGGGCGAGGACGCGGAGGCCCAAGTCAGGGTGTGGGCACAGGCCGAGCTCCTGATCCAGGTGTATCACAGCCGACTGCTGAGGGATTAGGAGAGAGGCACGTTTCTGGCGTCCCCACATTCATCTCACAATTAATGGGTCCACGCGGTAGACCTTTATTAGAAAATGAGCAGTGTGAGCAGGTCCTGTCGTGGATGGCAGAAAGTGCATCCAGCAATCTATCGACCACCCAGAGTTCTGCGCCGTCCACTTCTGCAACTCTGAATCCTCTAGCTGCTGCTCCTCCTTCCTCCCAGCCTCCTCACTCCATTACAATGACACATTCTGAGGAGCAGGCAGACTCCCAGGAACTGTTCCCGGGCCCCTGCCCAGAATGGACAGCAATGGTTCCTCTCCCGCCGGAGGAGTTTGTCGTGACCGATGCCCAACCTTTGGAAAGTTCCCGGGGTCCGGGGGATGAGGCTGGGGACTTCCGGCAACTGTCTCAAGAGCTTTCAGTGGGTGAGGAGGACGATGACGATGAGACACAGTTGTCTATCACTCAGGTAGTAGTAATTGGAGTAAGTCCGAGGGATGAGCGCACAGAGGATTCGGAGGAAGAGCAGCAGGACGATGAGGTGACTGACCCCACCTGGTTTGCTACGCCTACTGAGGACAGGTCTTCAGAGGGGGAGGCAAGTGCAGCAGCAGGGCAGGTTGGAAGAGGCAGTGCGGTGGCCAGGGGTAGAGGCAAGGCCAGACCGAATAATTCACCAACTGTTTCCCAAAGCGCCCCCTCGCGCCATGCCACCCTGCAGAGGCCGAGGTGCTTAAAGGTCTGGCAGTTTTTCACTGAGAGTGCAGAAGACCGACGAACAGTGGTGTGCAACCTTTGTTGCGCCAAGATCAGCCGGGGAGCCACCACCACCAGCCTCACCACCACCAGCATGCGCAGACATATGATGGCCAAGCACCCCACAAGGTGGGACGAAGGCCGTTCGCCGCCTCCGGTTTGCACCGCTGCCTCTCCCTCTGTGCCCCAACCTGCCACTGAGATCCAACCCCCCTCTCAGGACACAGGCACTACCGTCTCCTGGCCTGCACCCACACCCTCACCTCCGCTGTGCTCGGCCCCATCCACCAATGTCTCTCAGCTCACCGTCCAGCCATCGCTAGCGCAAGTGTTGGAGCGCAAGCGCAAGTACGCCGCCACGCACCCGCACGCTCAAGTGTTAAACGTGCACATAGCCAAATTTATCAGCCTGCAGATGCTGCCGTATAGGGTTGTGGAAATGGAGGCTTTCAAAGGTATGATGGCGGCGGCAGCCCCGCGCTACTCAGCTCCCAGTCGCCACTACTTTTCCCAATGTGCCATCCCAGCCCTGCACGACCATGTCTCCCGCAACATTGTACGCGCCCACACCAACGCGGTTACTGGCAAGGTCCACTTAACAACGGACACGTGGACAAGCACAGGCGGGCAGGGCCACTATATCTCCCTGACGGCACATTGGGTGAATTTAGTGGAGGCTGGGACAGAGTCAGAGCCTGGGACCGCTCACGTCCTACCCACCCCCAGAAATGCGGGCCCCAGCTCGGTGGTGGTATCTGCGGCGGTGTATGCTTCCTCCACTAAACCACCCTCCTCCTCCTACGCAACCTCTGTCTCGCAATCAAGATGTGTCAGCAGCATCATGTCGCCAGCAGTCGGTGTCGCACTGCACGGCAACACAGCGGTGGGCAAGCGTCAGCAGGCCGTGCTGAAACTACTCAGCTTAGGAGAGAAGAGGCACACGGCCCACGAACTGCTGCAGGGTCTGTCAGAGCAGACCGACCGCTGGCTTGGGCCGCTGAGCCTCCAACCGGGCATGGTCGTGTGTGACAACGGCCGTAACCTGGTGGCGGCTCTGCAGCTCGGCAGCCTCACACACGTACCATGCCTAGCCCATGTCTTTAATTTGGTGGTTCAGCGCTTTCTGAAAAGCTACCCACGCTTGTCAGACCTGCTCGGAAAGGTGCGCCGGCTCTGCGCACATTTCCGCAAGTCCCACACGGATGCTGCTACCCTGCGCACCCTGCAACATCGGTTTCATCTGCCAGTGCACCGACTGCTGTGCGACGTGCCCACACGGTGGAATTCTACGCTCCACATGTTGGCTAGGCTCTATGAGCAGCGTAGAGCTATAGTGGAATACCAACTCCAACATGGGCGGCGCAGTGGGAGTCAGCCTCCTCAATTCTTTACAGAAGAGTGGGCCTGGTTGGCAGACATCTGCCAGGTCCTTGGAAACTTTGAGGAGTCTACCCAGATGGTGAGCGGCGATGCTGCAATCATTAGCGCCACCATTCCTCTGCTATGCCTCTTGAGAAGTTCCCTGCAAAGCATAAAGGCAGACGCTTTGCGCTCGGAAACAGAGGCGGGGGAAGCCAGTATGTCGCTGGATAGTCAGAGCACCCTCCTGTCTATATCTCAGCGCGTTGAGGAGGAGGAGGAGGAGCATGAGGAGGATGAGGAGGAGGGGGAAGAGACAGCTTGGCCCACTGCTGAGGGTACCCATGCTGCTTGCCTGTCATCCTTTCAGCGTGTATGGCCTGAGGAGGAGGATCCTTAAAGTGATCTTCCTAGTGAGGACAGCCCTGTGTTGCGTACAGGTACCCTGGCACACATGGCTGATTTCATGTTAGGATGCCTTTCTCGTGACCCTCGCATTACACGCATTCTGGCCACTACGGATTACTGGGTGTACACACTGCTCGACTCACGGTATAAGGAGAATCTTTCCACTCTCATACCCAAAGAGATAAGGGGTTCGAGAGTGATGCTATACCACAGGACCCTGGCGGACAAACTGATGGTAAAATTCCCATCCGACAGCGCTAGTGGCCGAAGGCGCAGTTCCGAGGGCCAGGTAGCAGGGGAGGCGCACAGATCAGGCAGCATGTACAGCGCAGGCAGGGGAACACTCTCTAAGGCCTTTGACAGCTTTCTGGCTCCCCAGCAAGACTGTGTCACCGCTCCCCAGTCAAGGCTGAGTCGGCGGGAGCACTGTAAAAGGATGGTGAGGGAGTACGTAGCCGTTCGCACGACCGTAATTCCTTGACGCCTCTGCCCCCTACAACTACTGGGTGTCGAAGCTGGACACGTGGCCTGAACTCGCGCTGTATGTCCTGGAGGTGCTTGCTTGTCCTGCGGCTAGCGTCTTGTCAGAGAGGGTGTTTAGTGCGGCTGGGGGAATCATCACGGATAAGCGTACCCGCCTGTCAACCGACAGTGCCGACAGGCTTACACTCATCAGGATGAACAAAGCCTGGATTTCACCCGACTTCTCTTCTCCACCAGCAGACAGCAGCGATACCTAAACAATACGTAGGCTGCACCCGCGGATGGAAGCATTGTTCTCTATCACCATCAAAAACGTGGACCTTTTAGCTTCATCAATCTGTGTATAATATTCATCCTCCTCCTCCTGCTCCTCCTCCTGAAACCTGACATAATCACGCCGAACGGGCAATTTTTCTTAGGCCCACAAGGCTCAGTCATATAATTTTTGTAAACAATTTTTATACGTTTCAATGCTCATTAAAGCGTTGAAACTTTCACCTGAACCAATTTTTATTTTAACTGGGCTGCCTCCAGGCCTAGTTACAAATTAAGCCACATTAACCAAAGCGATTAATGGGTTTCACCTGCCCTCTTGGTTGGGCATGGGCAATTTTTCTGAGGTACATTAGTACTGTTGGTACACCAATTTTTTGGGGCCCTCGCCTACAGTGTAATCCAATTAATTTTTTGCCCACCTGCATTAAACATGACATTACCTCAGCTGTGATGGGCAATGCAATGGGATATATTTATGTACCGCCGGTGGCTTCCTGGCACCCACCCATGCTGTGGGTCCACAGGGAGTTGTAACTGCATGTGTCCACTTCTAAAGAACCCCAGTGTGACTGGGGCATGCAGTGTGGGCCGAAGCCCACCTGCATTTAATCGGACGATACCTCAGCTGTGATGGGCACTGCAATGGGATACATTTATGTACAGCCGGTGGGTTCCAGGGAGCCACCCATGCTGTGGGTGCACACGGAATTCCCATTGTGAAGTTGTACCTGCCTGTGACTATTTATAAAAAACCGCGGTCTGACTGGGGCATGCAGACACCTTGACAGAATGAATAGTGTGTGACACATAGGTTCCCCATTGCTATGCCCACGTGTGCAGCTCCTGATGGCGGTGGCACAGGATTGGATTTCTCATTGCTTCTCTACAGCATTGTGGGCTATCGCCCCGCCCCTTTTAAAGAGGGTCGCTGCCTAGCCGTGCCAACCCTCTGCAGTGTGTGCCTGCGGTTCCTCCTCATGGCAGACGCACTTATAAATAGACATAAGGGTGGTGTGGCATGAGTGCAGCTGAAGGTTGCACAGGGACACTTTGGGGGGTTGGCAGCATGTGACCCAGGAGAAGTGGCAGCGGAGTGTCATGCAGGCAGTGATTGTGCTTTGTTGGAGGTAGTGTGGTGCTTAGCTAAGGTATGCATTGCTAATGAGGGCTTTTCAGAAGTAAAAGTTGTTGGGAGGGGGGGGGGGCCCACTCTTGCCGCTATTGTGGCTTAATAGTGGGACCTGTGAACTTGAGATGCAGCCCAACATGTAGCCCCTCGCCTGCCCTATCCGTTGCTGTGTTGTTCCCATCACTTTCTTGAATTGCCCAGATTTTCACAAATGAAAACCTTAGCGGAGCATAGGTCCCATACAAAAATGCTCGGGTCGCCCATTGACTTCAATGGGATTCGTTACTCGAAACGAACCCTCGAGCATCGCGATAATTTTGTCCCGAGTAATGAGCACCCGAGCATTTTGCTGCTCGCTCATCTCTAGTGAGAGCCTATGAAATGTCCTTGAAATATCTGCTTTTCCTGGCGTTATCTGGTCCTCCCTTGTGATTTTAGACGGTCGTAATGTCTTGTTAGCACAATCAGTTCTTCGTCCAAACGTCATGGCGTGGGGGAGTTTCTTCTGATAAAAATTGTACCAGGTACCCAGACTTGGTTTCTCGGAAGAATAAAAACAAATAATTAGACACTCTACCGTACCTCCTGCTCTAAACTTATTTCTGCTTTGCATTACTGTTTTACTACACACAAGTTTATTTACATCTTATAATGCTCCATTTTGTATCTAGCGGACATTTTGTATCTAGCGGCCATTTTGAGACAGATTCTTCCATATTATGAGCCTGTACCTTCTCAATGCTACAATATCCGGTGATGTGTTGATTTCCCGGTTCCTCCTGACAAATCAATACCGAGATCCCCCAATTGAGGAATGATGCTACAATATCCGGTGATGTATTGATGACAGGAGTTAAGTAGACGTGCTGACAATGATTTCCCGGTTCCTCCTGACAATCTATATCGAGATCCCCGCATTGAGGAGTGATGCTACAATATCTGGCGATGTATTGATGCTTACTTACTGATTACCCATGATTATGTTATAGAAAAGCTATATATATATATATATATATATATATATATATTATAAATGCACTTATTATACTTATCTTACCTCAAAACTGTCTCAGTATGCTTAACTAGTAAGTTAATGAGGATACGTGGCTGGTAACTTTGAGCAGGTAAGACAGTTGTGTATGTTCTATTTTTTCATGCACGTATATTTTACGTGGAAAAAAAGTTTGTCTGAATGATGTCATGTAAATCCCATGCACTGCATGGTCACACTTTAGGTGCGTTTTTTTACACACATAAATATCTGCATAAGTACGAATGTGTGATTAAGCCCTCAGCCGGAATCTCTGCTTTCATTAAGCTTAGACAACTCTTAATGTAACTTTATGCATGGATTTTTATTAGTGACCACTTTGTATGTAGGTTTTATTTCAGCACAGCATGGCAGTAATTACTTGTGTGGCAGGTACAGTGCAGAATATTAATATGCAGTGTAGAGTGGTAGCAGCAGAGTATAGTGATTTTATTCAGGTGTATGACAGTAAACTATATGGTAGTAAGAGACCAACAGAAAATACCACACAGGGCACCAACCAGTAGGTCCGTTCCAGCTAACAGTAACACAACGCAGCCCCTCATTGATTCGCATCAGGAACAATGATGACAAGAGCAACGAGTCAAGAGTGTGGAAAAAAGGGTAATGCAACCCCTCAAAAAGACAAACCAGTAAGAAAACTTTTTTTGACTTTGATTTACTTAATGATTTGGTAATTATTAGAGATGAGCGAACGTGTTCTTCCGAGCTTGATATTCGTGCGAATATTAGGGTGTTCGGGATGTTCGTTATTCGTAACGAACACCATGCGATGTTCTGGTTACTTTCACTTCCTTCCCTGAGACGTTAGCGCGCTTTTTTTGGCCAATTGAAAGACAGGGAAGGCATTACAACTTCCCCCGGTGACGTTCAAGCCCTATACCACCCCCCTGCTGTGAGTGGCTGGGAAGATCAGGTGTCACCCGAACATAAAAGTCGGCCCCTCCCGCGGTTCGGCTCAGATGCCTGGTGAGTTAGCTGAGGGACAGTGCTGTTTGTACCGGAGCTGCTGTAGGGAAAGAATTGGTAGTTAGTGTAGGCTTCAAGACCCCCCAAAGGTCCTTATTAGGGCCACTGATAGCTGTGTGTTGGCTGCTGTTAGCAGTGCCATTTTTTTTTTTCTCAAAATCGGCTCTGCAGAGCGTTGCACCCGGCATTAGGGACAGAAGTGCTGCATAGGCAGGGAGAGTGTTAGGAGTGAGTGTAGCCTTCAAGAACCTCAACGGTCCTTTCTAGGGCCATATTTATCCGTGTGCAGTACTGTCCAGGCTGCTGTTAGCTGTGCTGCATTTTTTTTTGCTTCTCAAAATCGCCTCTGCAGAGCATTCCACCCTCCATTGATACTGCAGGGAAAGAATTGTGTAGGCAGGGCCACAACACAGTTATTATTCATAGAATATACGCAGTGCTGCCTTTTGCTTGTAAAACAAGTGAAAATAATTCTATTTGTCCTGCCTCTGTCCGTCCTAACGCCGGTGGACACGTGTCGGCTGCGTCTGCAACCTGTAAAAATCATACGCACCCAGCTACGTTTTACTCCTGGCTTCGCCATTTGCTTTCCTTAATTGGGAAAAAAAATACCTGCTCTGCCACAGTTAATAACTCTGCTACCCTCACGTTCTGTGACACATTAGCAGGAAAACAGCACAGTTATTAAACTTCTCATGTTCATAGAATATACGCAGTGCTGCCTTTTGGTGCAAAAAAACGGAAAATAATTCTATTTGTCCTGCCTCTGTCCGTCCTAACGCCGGTGGACACGTGTCGGCTGCGTGTGCAACCTGTAAAAATCAGACGCACCCAGCTACGTTTTACTCCTGGCTTTGCCATTTGCTTTCCTTAATTGGGAAAAAAAATACCTGCTCTGCCACAGTTAATAACTCTGCTACCCTCACGTTCTGTGACACATTAGCAGGAAAACAGCACAGTTATTAAACTTCTCATGTTCATAGAATATACGCAGTGCTGCCTTTTGGTGCAAAAAAACGGAAAATAATTCTATTTGTCCTGCCTCTGTCCGTCCTAATGCCGGTGGACACGTGTCGGCTGCGTGTGCAACCTGTAAAAATCATACGCACCCAGCTACGTTTTACTCCTGGCTTCGCCATTTGCTTTCCTTAATTGGGAAAAAAATACCTGCTCTGCCACAGTTAATAACTCTGCTACCCTCACGTTCTGTGACACATTAGCAGGAAAACAGCACAGTTATTAAACTTAGATTATTCATTCACTAGAGGCAGTGGGGCCTTTCGTTTTCAAAAAAGGGAAAAAATTATATTTGGCCTGCAGTCTTGCGCCAATTTATTAGCTGCCTGTGAAATCAAATCACTGGTAATACAGCATGCTGAGGGGTAGGGGTAGGCCTAGAGGACGTGGACGCGGCCGAGGACGCGGAGGGCCAAGTCAGGGTGTGGGCACAGGCCAAGCTCCTGATCCAGGTGTGTCGCAGCCGACTGCTGCGCGATTAGGAGAGAGGCACGTTTCTGGTGTCCCCACATTCATCGCTCAATTAATGGGTCCACGCGGGAGACGGTTATTAGAAAATGAGCAGTGTGAGCAGGTCCTGTCCTGGATGGCAGAAAGTGCTTCGAGCAACCTATCGTCTACCCGCAGTTCTGCGCCGTCCACTGCTGCCAATCCGAATCCTCTGTCTGCTGCTCCTCCTTCCTCCCAGCCTCCTCACTCCACTACAATAACACCTGCTCAGGAGCGGGAACACTCCCAGGAACTGTTCTCGGGCCCCTGCTTAGATTGGGCAGCAGCGGTTCCTCTCCCACCAGAGGAGTTTATCGTCACTGATGCCCAACCATTCGAAAGTTCCCGGGGTCCGGGGGAAGAGGCTGGGGACTTCCGCCAGCTGTCTCAACAACTTTCTGTGGGTGAGGAGGACGATGACGATCAGACACAGTTGTCTTGCAGTGAGGTAGTAGTAAGGGCAGTAAGTCCGAGGGAGCAGCGCACAGAGGATTCGGAGGAAGAGCAGCAGGACGATGAGGTGACTGACCCCACCTGGTGTGCAACGCTTACTCAGGAGGACAGGTCTTCAGAGGGGGAGTCAAGGGCATCAGCAGGGCAGGTTGCAAGAGGCAGTGCGGTGGCCAGGGGTAGAGGCAGGGCCAGACCGAATAATCCACCAAGTGTTTCCCAAAGCGCCCCCTCGCGCCATGCCACCCTGCAGAGGCCGAGGTGCTCTAAGGTCTGGCAGTTTTTCACAGAGACGCCTGACGACCGACGAACAGTGGTGTGCAACCTTTGTCGCGCAAAGCTCAGCCGGGGAGCCAACACCAACAGCCTCACCACCACCACCATGCGCAGACATATGATGGCCAAGCACCCCGCAAGGTGGGACGAAGGCCGTTCAGCGCCTCCGGTTTGCACCCCTGCCTCTCCCCCTGTGCCTCAACCTGCCACTGAGATGCAACCCCCCTCTCAGGACACAGGCACTACCGTCTCCTGGCCTGCACCCACACCCTCACCTCCGCTGTCCTCGGCCCCATCCAGCAGTGTAGTTCAGCGCACCGTCCAGCCGTCGCTTGCGCAACTGTTGGAGCGCAAGCGCAAGTACGCCGCCACGCACCCGCACGCTCAAACGTTAACCGTCTGCATAGCAAAATTCATCAGCCTTGAGATGCTGCCGTATAGGGTTGTGGAAACGGAGTCCTTCAAAAGTATCATGGAGGCGGCGGCCCCGCGCTACTCAGTTCCCAGTCGCCACTACTTTTCCCGATGTGCCGTCCCAGCCCTGCACGACCACGTCTCCCGCAACATTGTACGCGCCCTCACCAACGCGGTTACTGCCACGGTCCACTTAACTACGGACACGTGGACAAGCACAGGCGGGCAGGGCCACTACATCTCCCTGACGGCACATTGGGTGAATTTAGTGGAGGCTGGGACAGAGTCAGAGCCTGGGACCCCTCATGTCCTACCCACCCCCAGAATTGCGGGCCCCAGCTCGGTGGTGGTATCTGCGGAGGTGTATGCTTCCTCCACTAAAGCACCCTCCTCCTCCTCCTCCTCTGTCTCGCAATCAAGATGTGTTAGCAGCAGCATGTCGCCAGCAGTCGGTGTCGCGCGGTGTGGCAGCACTGCGGTGGGCAAGCGTCAGCAGGCCGTGCTGAAACTACTCAGCTTCGGCGATAAGAGGCACACGGCCCACGAACTGCTGCAGGGTCTGACACAGCAGACCGACCGCTGGCTTGCGCCGCTGAGCCTCCAACCGGGCATGGTCGTGTGTGACAACGGCCGTAACCTGGTGGCGGCTCTGCAGCTCGGCAGCCTCACGCACGTGCCATGCCTGGCCCACGTCTTTAATTTGGTGGTTCAGCGGTTTCTGAAAAGCTACCCACGCTTGTCAGACCTGCTCGTAAAGGCGCGCCGGCTCTGCGCACATTTTCGCAAGTCCCACACGGACGCTGCCACCCTGCGAACCCTGCAACATCACTTTAAGCTGCCAGTGCACCGACTGCTGTGTGACGTGCCCACACGGTGGAACTCTACGCTCCACATGTTGGCCAGGCTCTATGAACAACGTAGAGCTATAGTCGAATACCAACTCCAACATGGGCGGCGCAGTGGGAGTCAGCCTCCTCAATTCCTTTCAGAAGAGTGGGCCTGGTTGGCAGACATCTGCCAGGTCCTTGGTAATTTTGAGGAGTCTACCCAGGTGGTGAGCGGCGATGCTACAATCATTAGCGTCACCATTCCTCTGCTATGCATCTTGAGAAATTCCCTGCAAACCATAAAGGCAGCTGCTTTGCGCTCGGAAACGGGGGCGGGGGAAGACAGTATGCCGCTGGATAGTCAGGGCACCCTCCTGTCTATTTCTCAGCGCGTACAGGAGGAGGAGGAGGAGCATGAGGAGGATGAGGAGGAGGGGGAAGAGACAGCTTGGGCCGCTGCTGACGGTACACCGGCTGATTGCCTGTCATCCTTTCAGCGTGTATGGCCTGAGGAGGAGGAGGAGGAGGAGGAGGATCCTGAAAGTGATCTTCCTAGTGAAGACAGCCATGTGTTGCGTACAGGTACCCTGGCACACATGGCTGACTTCATGTTAGGATGCCTTTCTCGTGACCCTCGCGTTGCACGCATTCTGGCCACGACGGATTACTGGGTGTACACACTGCTCGATCCACGGTATAAGGAGAACCTGCCCACTCTGATTCCCGAAGAGGAAAGGGGTTCGAGAGTGTTGCTATACCACAGGACCCTTGCGGACAAGCTGATGGTAAAATTCCCAGCCGACAGCGCTAGTGGCAGAAGGCGCAGTACGGAGGGCAAGGTAGCAGGGGATGTGCGTAGATCGAGCAGCATGTACATCCCAGGCAGTGCAACAGTCTTTAAGGGCCTGGCCAGCTTTATGGCTCCCCACCAAGACTGTGTCACCGCTCCCCAGTCACGGCTGAGTCGGCGGGAGCACTGTAAAAGGATGGTGAGGGAGTACGTAGCGGATCGCACGACCATCCTTGGTGACGCCTCTGCCCCCTACAACTACTGGGTGTCGAAGCTGGACACGTGGCCTGAACTAGCGCTGTATGCCCTGGAGGTGCTTGCTTGTCCTGCGGCTAGCGTCTTGTCGGAGAGGGTGTTTAGTGCGGCTGGGGGAATCATCACGGATAAGCGTAGCCGCTTGTCATCCGACAGTGCCGACAGGCTAACACTCATCAAGATGAACAAAGGCTGGATTTCCCCAGACTTCTGTTCTCCACCATCGGACAGCAGCGATACGTAAGCAATACGTAGGCTGCACCCGCGGATGGAAGCTACGTTCTCTCTCACCATCCAAAACGGGGACATTTCTGCTTCATCAATCTGTGTCTAATATTCCTCCTCCTCCTCCTCCTGCTCCTCCTCCTGAAACCTCACGTAATCACGCTGAACGGTCAATTTTTCTTAGGGCCACAAGGCTCACTCAAATAATTTTTCAGAACAATTTTTATAAGTTTCAATGCGCTTAAAAGCATTGGAACTTTAACTTGAACCAATTTTTCGTTACACTGGGCTGCCTCCAGGCCTAGTTACCACTTAAGCCACATTAACCAAAGCGATTAATGGGTTTCACCTGGCCTCTTGGCTGGCCATGGCCAATTTTTGGGATGTACATTAGTACTGTTGATACAGCAATTTTTGTGGGCCCTCGCCTACAGTGTAATCAAATTAATTTTTAGCCCACCTGCATTACAGCTGACGTTACCTCAGCTGTGTTGGGCAATGCAATGGGATATTTTTGTGTACCGCTGGTGGGTTCCAGGGAGCCACGCATGCTGTAGGTGTACACAGAGTTTTTAACACATCTGTACACTTGTAAAGAACCCCAGTCTGACTGGGGCATGCAGTGTGGGCCGAAGCCCACCTGTATTACACACAACATTACTACCTCAGCTGTGTTGGGCAATGCAATGGGATATTTCTATGTACCGCCGGTGGCTTCCTGGCACCCACCCAGGCAGTGGGTCCACAGGGAGTTTAACCTACATGTGTCCACTTCTAAAGAACCCCAGTCTGACTGGGGCATGCAGTGTGGGCCGAAGCCCACCTGCATTATGCACGACATTACTACCTCAGCTGTGTTGGGCAATGCAATGGGATATTTTTGTGTACCGCCGGTGGGTTCCAGGGAGCCACCCATGCTGTAGGTGCACACGGAGTTTTTAACACATCTGTACACTTGTAAAGAACCCCAGTCTGACTGGGGCATGCAGTGTGGGCCGAAGCCCACCTGTATTACACACAACATTACTACCTCAGCTGTGTTGGGCAATGCAATGGGATATTTCTATGTACCGCCGGTGGCTTCCTGGCACCCACCCAGGCAGTGGGTCCACAGGGAGTTTAACCTACATGTGTCCACTTCTAAAGAACCCCAGTCTGACTGGGGCATGCAGTGTGGGCCGAAGCCCACCTGTATTACACACAACATTACTACCTCAGCTGTGTTGGGCAATGCAATGGGATATTTTTGTGTACCGCTGGTGGGTTCCAGGGAGCCACCCATGCTGTAGGTGCACACGGAGTTTTTAATACATCTGTACACTTGTAAAGAACCCCAGTCTGACTGGGGCATGCAGTGTGGGCCGAAGCCCACCTGCATTATGCACGACATTACTACCTCAGCTGTGTTGGGCAATGCAATGGGATATTTTTATGTACCGCCGGTGGCTTCCTGGCACCCACCCATGCTGTCGGTCCACAGGGACTTCACAATAGGGAGTTGTACCTGCCTGTGTCTATGAATTAAAAAGCCCGGTCTAACTGGGGCATGCAGACACCTTGACAGAATGAATAGTGTGTGGCACATAGGTTCCCCATTGCTATGCCTACGTGTGCAGCTCCTGATGGCGGTGGCACAGGATTCTATTTCTCATTGCTTCTGTACAGCATTGTGGGCTATCGACCCGCCCCTTTTAAAGAGGGTCGCTGCCTAGCCGTGCCAACCCTCTGCAGTGTGTGCCTGCGGTTCCTCCTCATGGCAGACGCGCTTCTAAATAGACATGAGGCTGGTGTGGCATGAGGGCAGCTGAAGGCTGCGCAGGGACACTTTGGTGTGCGCTGTGGGGGGGAGGGGGGGGCGGTTGGTCAGCATGTAACCCAGGAGAAGTGGCAGCGGAGTGTCATCCAGGCAGTGATTGTGCTTTGTTGTAGCTAGTGTGGTGCTTAGCAAAGGTATGCCATGCTAATGAGGGCTTTTCAGAAGTAAAAGTTGTTGGGAGGGGGGGGGGCCCACTCTTGCCGGTATTGTGGCTTAGTAATGGGACCTGTGAACTTGAGATGCAGCCCAACATGTAGCCCCTCGCCTACCCTATCCGTTTCTGTGTCATTCCCATCACTTTGTTGAATTGCCCAGATTTTCACACATGAAAACCTTAGCGAGCATCGGCGAAATACAAAAATGCTCTGGTCGCCCATTGACTTCAATGGGGTTCGTTGTTCGAAACGAACCCTCGAGCATCGCGGGAAGTTCGTTCCGAATAACGAGCACCCGAACATTTTGGTGTTCGCTCATCTCTAGTAATTATTTGTTTTATAACTTTCTAATAGAAATATTTTCTGCTGTAAATTATACATAAATCTATTGATCCATGGCTTCTGTGACCCCTCTCGGATAGTCCTGCACATTCCTTGGAAAAGTGATGAGACCAACACAGAAAGCTATGAAAAGTCACAAATATTTCCTCAAGTGGCACTTGGACAAAAAAAGTAACGCATATTTGATGTGATACAAAGGGGTTAAATCATATAACTCGTCTGTTTGTATGCATTTAGTTTGCTTCTCATTTATGATCAATTTGTGGATATTAATTAGTATTATTATTTTTATACATTAACGGTGATATCCAGGTGGATACACAGATGCAGCACTGGAAACCCCACCCAAAGTTAGTATATGGATCAAGGATATTTTTTCTAGTGTATTTTGCACTTAGACTAAGCTGGAACCATGAACTCTGGATGAGTGCCTAGTTATATTATATTGTCATTAAAAGAAATGGGTATATGTTAGGGCATACTATACAATGGGGCTCCTCAATTCGTTGTGAAAAACTACTCCATTGTAAGTTCTAAACCTGCCATTCAGTATTACGTTATTTCATTTATTGAACTTCTTTATTCTATGACTGTATATTCTGTGGTGCTTGAATTCATGCTTTGACGCAAATAAAAAAAATCAACCAATTGTTACCAGTCACCATTTTGATTGGGTGTTTCTCTTTAAAAAGAACATTTCCTTTATGAACCTCAGTAATGCAGATTGCACATTGGAATTCTGTAGGCTGTATATGATAGGATTTATCACAGGGATGATATTTGAATATACCACATTGAAGATTACATCTAGAAAGTCAATATAAGGTGGTATCAGATACTCAGCTATGCCTGCCCCATAGAAAATAGACATAACCGTGACATGAGATGAGCAGGTGGAGAAGGCCTTTCTTCTGCTTTCTTTTGACTTCATCATGAATATGATCTTGAAAATGTTAACATAAGAAATACAAGTGCCCAACACTGGGACCGAGGAGAATATCAGTATTTCTATACCGGTTATTACAAAAAACATTGTTGTGCCTGTGCAGATGATCCTCGTTAATGACTTGAAATCACAGAAGGTCTGGTGGATGATGTTGGAGTGACAGGAGGTCATGTTCAGAGCTGATACCACAAGCAGTAAAGAGTTTAAAAATGCAGCTGCCCAAATCCCAAAAGTTATCAGGATGCAATTTTTCCGACTCAAGATCTGATGATAATGTAAGGGGATGCAGATAGCAACATATCGATCATAAGCCATAATGAATACAAGAATTTCTTCTGCAATCCCCACTGCTAGAAAAAAGTACAACTGAGTATAACATTGGGAGAAGGAAACAATATGATCTCCAGACAGTAACATGTGCAGTAATTTAGGAACCGTGACCGATGTATAAAATATATCTACAATGGACAAATTACAGATAAAGAGATACATTGGTTTATGTAATTGAACTTCTAGACATATGGCTGTGATTATGGAAGAATTAACAAGAACTCCAGTGAAATACATCAAGCAAAAGAAGATGGAAATGAGTGGTTTATCCTTTGTCTCCTCAGAAAATGGCACAATGTAAAATAAATTTTCGGAAGTCTCATTCTTCATTAGTATTTCTTTAATAGGAAAAAACACAACATACATTATAGATTTCATCACACATTACATTTATCAAATATCATTAGAATCAAAGCATTAAAGAAAAATAAGCATGTAAAACCTAATCTAGGCGATCGATTGGTCATCCCTGGTCTGGTGGTCCAGTCATCTAGTGAAAATCATTGAACCTTGCTGATCTGAGTCAAGGTCTATTTATTCTAAGTTTTGTCATTCTCATGGTTTAACGTTTTCTTCCACTCTCTTACATAAACTCTCTAGAGTGTCAATTTAGCTATTTATTAAAATACAAGGTGATAGAGATGAGCGAGCGTACTCGCTAAGGCAAACTACTCGAGCGAGTAGTGCCTTATGTGAGTACCTGCCCGCTTGTCTCTAAAGATTCGGGTGCCAGCGAATCACCGCTCTCCCCCGCCAGCACCTGAATCTTTAGAGACGAGCAGGCAGGTACTCACGTAAGGCACTACTCGCTCGGAGAGTTTGCCTTATAGCAAGTACGCTCGCTCATCTCTACAAGGTGAACATAATTAAAGTATTCCTATTCAGACATATCTGGAAAGACATCTACTGGTCATAATTGAGCCAAACTTGATAATAACACTATTCAAGACATGTGGAAGCGATCCATGGGAAAAATAAATTTCAGCACAGATGATGTCTAACTATCTAGAAGAATCACTTCCACTGCTTGTCCCTTGCAGATAAACATCTCAACAACTCTAGTAATATCTTTTGTTTGTTGTAGAAAGATTGGTTCCCTTCTTCCTCCGGTTCGGGCTCCCAAACTTATATAATTCTTCAAATTCTGCCAACATCCTTCTCCATGCACTTGGTGTCATTTACTTCACATTTACCGAATTTGCTGAAATTGGTAGCACTTTTGATGGATCGCTTTTGTATATGCTCACTCTTAATGGATTTTTGCATAGTTGTCTTTCTAGACATCTCTGATTAGGAATACTTGCATTGTAAGCACCTTGTATATTTACTGAATATTTTTTCAATAAGCATAGGAATGTTGTTGGTAGGATTAGCTATAGCTTGAAAGTACTTCCAGGAATGCCACAATTTTATTGTATTACTGCAAAATTAAAAAAAGTATTATAAAAACTTAATTCCGCCAAGAGTTTTTTTATGACCTTATGATGTTAAGTGTATACAGTAATGTTCAAAAAAATAGTACTCCATCATCATTAACTTGATTAATCACTGTTTTGGTAGAAGTGATTTTTCAACATAGCAAGTAATTTACTTGTAAGTATAGTAGTAGAATAGAACAAAAATAGACCCAACAATTAGGATGTACATGATGTTTATTATGGGAAATTGAACCCTTAGTTGAAAGGGTAGATGTCAAAATAATAGCAGTGAGGAGTAAAATTGGCGAAGCAATTATTCCTGTGGAGTAACAGGTGTTAATTTGGCCTTTACTTAAGATAGAAGCGTGGCAAATGTCACATTTGTTGGTTATAATGCATTTCTGTTACATTCATCCTGGACTGCCAACATGAACCTGGTTCAGGGGCAGCCAGAACAGACACGAAAACTCGAAGTATAGGTGGCTAAATGCAGGCAGAACAGAAGAGTGAGTTTATGGACAGAGAGGGCACTCAGAACCCCTCAGACTGAACCCTCCTTGCAACGGAGCACTCATCCTGAAAAGGACAACCCCGCTTTCTTCCATGAGGACAGGTAGTCTAAGGGGAACCAGAGTGCTGGCAACAAAGAACATTAGAGACAGACAATAACAAAAAGACCAGAACGGTAGAAAACTAGACAAACAACAGATACAAAACAGGTAACAAACCCAAACACAGGAGCCAGACACACAGAAGCTCTGAGCATACTGACAGCTCAGGGAACACTGAAAATCATCGGCAACTCCAGCCAGGAAAAGCTGCAACTTATAGGGAAGAGGCAGAAGCCGGTTGGCTGACAGAAATGTCAGTCACTAGCCACACCTCAATGACACTTGCAGAACTAATTAGCCTGGAATAATAAGCACAGGAGATGTTAACCCTGGCTACTCAGGATAGAATCCACAGAAACAAAAGTGTGCTGACAAATCATTAACCATGTGCTGACTGTGATGTGACAATTTAATTTTTAAATTCTGGTGAAATTAGGTCAGTCCAGATGTTGTTCTGATGAAGAACGTTCTTTAATTAAAAAGTTTATTGGAAAGGTAAAAAAATTAGAGAATTGCAGCAAATTATAGGTTGCTCAGCTAAAATGACCTCAAATGCTTTGAAGTGGCAAACAAAACTTGAAAAATGTCGAAAGAAGCGGAGAATTAATGTTCCAGTGGGTCAAAGAGTAGTCAAAATGGCAACTACTCAGCCAATGATCACCTCTAGAAAGATGAAAGAAGATCTGAACTCACCAGTGAGTGCTGCTACAATCAGAAGACCATTAAGTGAAGCCGAGTTACCAGCACGGACTCCCTGCAAAGTTCCTTAGTTGAAGAAAAGACGTCCTTTATAGGTTACAATTTGCAAAAAAACATATTGACTGGCCGAATGAGAAATGACACAACATTTTATAGACTGATGAAAAGGAAATTATTCTTATTGGGTCTAGTGGCCGTAGATAGTATATCAGATGACCCCCCCCAGCATTGAATTGAAGATGGCAATGCACGGTGGTACAAAAGTTATGATATGAGGATGTTTTTCTTATCAAGGTGTTGGGCCTATTTATCGCATACGAGGGCTCATGAATCATCTTGAATGTATCAAAACATTTGAGATCAAGTTGCCTTTTTGAGAAAAAGAAATGCCCTTGAAGGGGGTGTTTTAATACGACAATGATCCAAAACACACCAGTAAGTGATCAACATCTTCATTGCAGACAAACAGGATTGAGGTAATGGAGTGGCCAGCTCGA
Organism: Eleutherodactylus coqui; assembly: GCF_035609145.1. Taxonomy (NCBI): domain Eukaryota; kingdom Metazoa; phylum Chordata; class Amphibia; order Anura; family Eleutherodactylidae; genus Eleutherodactylus; species Eleutherodactylus coqui. Next base: position 153,888,509 of record NC_089844.1, on the reverse strand, counting down.
TCCCCTTATCTCAATCCTTGTAGTTGTAGATGTAGTTGTCCATAGTCTGCTGCATCGGTACTGAATGTAGTATACTATACTAATCTCTGCTACAACTGACAGACTCAATACTGCTACTCCACTACCACTTCTTACACTTGGCTCTTCTACATCTGATAGACTTAGCAGCATATTCTCTCAAATGTACACCTGATGGAGAAAACTCAGCACTATTACTTCTGACATACTATACTCTGCTACAGGCAATTGCCTCAACACTGCTACACTGCGACTACTTCTGACAAGACACACACTTGGCTCTGCTACATCTCATAGACTCAACATTGTGTTCAGTCAGATGTAGAATTGATGTAGCTATAAGTATGTCACATGCAGTAGTGCTGCTATATAAGCTATGGCCTTCTAACATATGGGGTAGCACTCTAGTGTTGGTTGGGAAGAAACTAGCAGACTAGTCCTCTGAAGAAGAGGGGCAGACAGACAACTAGAGCTCTCACTGTAACTCAGCTTTCCTATTCCTCAGGTCAGTTCAATTAGTGTGACATTAGCAGTAAGCAAGATTGGGGCAGTATAATATAGAGCTGCAACTCAGCTTTCCCATCCCTCAGGTTAGCACAATCTCATTTAGGGCCTATGTTTTGTGTTTATGCTGGGAAAACTTCCTGCACATGGGTCAAATATATAGGCCACCATCCACCCCAAGGAGACCAAATGAATGTTCTATTGGCCTTCATCATGCTGATATATGTTGCTGTAATTTTTTTCATGGCATTGAATCATGTAGTAGACTATGGTATTGTCATACAAAGGTATGCAGTGAAATCATCTGCTTCTCTTCCAATATGAGCCTGTGGGGGTATCACACTGTACGCCTAAATTTTGCAGCTTTTCATCACAATGTCCAGTTAGGCTGTAAGTGTGATGTGATTGCAGCTCCAGGTTTGTTATCAAGAAAACAACAGAGCTGCCATCCTGTCCGTCATTCCCGTCCTCCACCGACTATTCCAAAAAGATTGACTTACAGATAAACCTTTCCCTGTACAGCAAAACTGAGATTACTCTGCTGTCCCATTCAGGAGTTTTATCTCTCTGTGATCACTCCAAGAGAACAATATTTTGGATTTCATTTTAAATTGTGCAATACTGATGAAATATAGGCGAAAAAGTGTCAAAATGCAACAAATTTAGTTTACATGGCTATCAAATATAAAGAAAACTCTCTGCTCTGATGGAAATGTCGCTTTTAGTATAACATTATAATGTTTGGATGACTTACCTGTACAGTAACACACGGCCTGTGGCTCCTTATGTAAAGTCTATATTATAGTGTGAGGGAGCCGTCTAGTGAATTTATATTGTACTGCCATTGCATTAGAAATACCCATAGGGAGAAATTAGAAAAGCTATGAATAATGTCTCTTAGGTGGTAATTAGAGATGAGCGAACGTGTTCGTCCGAGCTTGATATTCGTGCGAATATTAGGGTGTTCGGTATGTTCGTTATCCATAACGAACACCATGCGGTGTCCGGGTTACTTTAACTTTCTTCCCTGAGACGTTAGCGCTTTTTTTTGGCCAATATAAAGACAGGGAAGGCATTACAACTTCCCCCTGCAACGTTTAAGCCCTATACCACCCCCCTGCTGTGAGTGGCTGGGGAGATAAGGTGTCCGCCTGATATAAAAGTCTGCCCCTCCCGCGGTTCGCTATGGATGCATTCTATATGCGCTCAATGGGGCCAGCGGCAGCAGCGCTGACCCCATTGAGAACATATAGAAGACAAATCCTTCTTCTCTGGCACAGCTGTAACAGCTGTAGCAGAGAAGAACGATGTTTGCCCATTGAATTCAATGGAGCGGCAATACAGCATGTTCCACTGAATGCAATGGGCTGCCGGCGATCGCAGGATGAATGGTCGGAAAGGGGTTAAATATATAACCCCTTTCCTGCAATTCATCCAGAAATGTGTTACACTAAAAATATATACCGGCGTATAAGGCGACGGGGCGTATAAGACGACCCCCCAACTGTCACCTTATACGCCGGTAATACAGTGGAGCAAAGAATAAAAATCATTACTTACGTTTTTAGATGATCTGCGGCGCTCCTGCAGGCTGTCACTCCCTCCTAATCCACGGCAAAGTATTCCTTTCTCCACGAAAGGCTTTAAATCCCTGCCTCCAGAAGCACACGTGCCTTCAGCCAATCACAGCCAATGACAATGATGTCATTGAATGGCTGTGATTGGCTGTGTTTCTGGAGGCGGGGATTTCAAGGCTTGAAATCCCCGCCTCCAGAAACACAGCCAATCACAGCCATTCAATGACATCATTGTCATTGGCTGTGATTGGCTGAAGGCACGTGTCTTTCTGGAGGCAGGGATTTAAAGCCTTTCATAGGAAAGCTTGTCTGCCGTGGATTAGGAGGGAGTGACAGCCTGCAGGAGCGCCGCAGATCATCTAAAAACGTAAGTAATGATTTTTATTCTTTGCTCCACTGTATTCCCGGCGTATAAGGTGACAGTTGGGGGGTCGTCTTATACGCCCGGTCGCCTTATACGCCGGTATATATTTTTAGTGTAACACATTTCTGGATGAATTGCAGGAAAGGGGTTATATATTTAACCCCTTTCCGACCATTCATCCTGCGATCGCCGGCAGCCCATTGCATTCAGTGGAACCTGCTGTATTGCCGCTCCATTGAATTCAATGGGCAAACATCGTTCTTCTCTGCTACAGCTGTTACAGCTGTGGCAGAGGAGAACGATCTTTATGCTGACAGTGGGGGGGGGGGGGGCACTCTTGCCGCTATTGTGGCTTAATAGTGGGACCTGTGAACTTGAGATGCAGCCCACCATGTAGCCCCTCGCCTGCCCTATCCGTCACTGTGTCATTCCCATCACTTTCTTGAATTGCCCAGATTTTCACACATGAAAACCTTAGCGAGCATCGGCGAAATACAAAAATGTTCGGGTCGCCCATTGACTTCAATGGGGTTCGTTATTCGAAACGAACACCCGGACATCGCGGGAAGTTCGTTCCGGATAACGAACACCCGAACATTTTGGTGTTCGCTCATCTCTAGTGGTAATGTAATAATTTATTACGTTTCTTGTTCTTTTAAATAAAGAAAATGATAAAATTTACTTGTAGGTTCTAAAAATGTTTTATGGAGAGCGGGAAAGCTGCTGTGTTTGGTTCCTTGGGTAGCTTGGGGGTTTTCAATGGAAAAAAAAGATGATGTGATGCAGCTTGGTGGCTTAGTGCTTAGTATTGTTACCTTCTAGTGGGGGGGCCTTGAGTTCAAATCCAACAAAAGACTATATCTGCATGGAATTTTGTATACAGAGTGTGTTACTTTGCTAATATGCCGAATGAAAATAGGACCCTTGTGAGGTTCTTTATTCAGAACATTTCAAAGAACGAGCAGGGTAATGTGTTTCACCACTGGGCCTGTGGCTTTCTCAGACCACAGCAAAGTATCACAAGTCACTTACTCTCAGGCTGGCTTCACACAGGCATAAGCACAATTGCGTGCACCTTAGCATTGTGTTTTTATGCTATGAAGGAAGTTTTTTTCACGCATGTATCAGTGTTTTTACTTAACTTTTTCTGTTCGCAGTACATGTTCGTTTGTGTGCGACAAGCAAACACACCAATTGAAATGGTTGGAGTTGCAGATGTGTTCTTTTGCTAGCAGAATTACACAGCCTTTCACACATCTCATTGCATATAGTACATAAACTCGTAAGGTGCTCTGACATATATAGCAGAGGCTTTGATGGCAAGTTGTGCATTTTGTTAAAGGGGTTGTCTCGCGAAAACAAGTGGGGTTAAGCACTTCTGTATGGCCATATTAATGCACTTTGTAATATACATCGTGCATTAAATATGAGCCATACAGAAGTTATTCACTTACCTTCCCTGTGCTGGCGTCCCCGTCTCCATGGCTCCGTCTAATTTCAGCGTCTAATCTCCTGATTAGACGCGCTTGCGCAGAAGGGTCTTCTCCCATCTCTTCGGTCCGGCACGAGCGGCATTCTGGCTCCGCCCCCTTCTACGCATCATCACGTAGCTCCGCCTCCGTCACATGTGCCGATTCCAGCCTCCCGATTCCTGCCCAGAGCCCATTCTATGCTAACTATGGTATGCATCCTGTCTTTGTTCCAGGCCTTCCTGAAAACAGTCCTGTCCCAACTGTCAATCACAGACTGATAGTGTTGGCTGAAACCCAGAGGAAATTGAAGGAGATCTTTTGAGAAGCCTAGGATGCCTACAAAAGAGCAGTAAAAAGGCACCGTCAAGTGGCCCCTATCTTCCAGTTTTGTAATAAAGTATGGATGTCAAGCAAGAATCCAAAGGCCCATGTACCCTCTGCCAAGATTGGGCAAAGATTTTTTGGACCCTTCCAGATCACCGCGAGGATTAGCCATTTAAAACTCATGGAAAGCCTGAGGGTTCATCCTGTCTTTGCTAAAACAACTCCTTTTCGGGAAGAATCAAGCCACCTCCTCCACCGGTGAGGGTCCAAAGGGAGGAACAGTTCATGGTGGAAAAGAATTTTGGACTTGAGAAGGACTGAAGAATTTTGAACTGCAATACTGTCAGGGTTGTCGGCATTCGGGGTTGCCGTACCGCACTGCTGGTACTGGCGCTCCTGCGGCTGGTGTGTGGCACAGGGGAACTCCAGCGCTGGTTATTACTCCTGGCCGTGCGGCTCCTATATGCTGCAGGGGTGCTAAGGACACGGCAGCTGCTGCCTGGTGCCGCGTTCCTGTTGCTATGACAGCCAACTGCCCCCCTTCTGTCTTAGATTGTTCTGCTAGTGCTGGGGGTGGTTCTCCCAGCACTCTGTGATTACTTCTGCTGCTGCTGCTAGGCTCTGCTGGAGCTCTGACAGCATTTAAACCCCTCAGGTTCTCCCAGACACTGCTAGTGTTTGATTAGGCTTCCTGTCACTCACCACCATTATTCTGCAATTCCTGATTGATAGTGGTATTTGACCTCGGCTTTTCCCCTGACCTGACTCCATCTTCCCTTGCCTCTACTGCACTTCTGGACTGACTTTAGTGCTTGGACCTTTGGCTTGCTCCTGGACTGGTTTGTTGTTTCCCTTGGTACTGCGCTCTGGTTGTTTGTCTGTTTGTCTTTTCGTTTTCTGTTTCCAGGGACTATGGTGTTCTACTTTGTTTTCCATAGCCCAGTGTAGGGACCATCGCCCAGTTGCCGCCCTGGGGCTTATCCCAGGGGGACAAGTAGGCAAGGACAGGGGTTGTGGGCTACATTGCAGAGAACTCCAACTTTTGCTTTCCCTGGTATCCTGAGAAATCCCTGTGAAATGCAAGAAGTATGGTCCAGAGGAGAATTCTTGGGAGACGGACCAGAATGTTCATGCTCCCAGGCTCACGAGGGAGTTTAATCACAGGTACCTGGGAAAGCCGGCCCCTAGGATATCCAGAGGCCATCCTAAAAGTTGGGGGCTACTGTTGGGACTCGAAACCAAGACCTTCTGGTCCCATATTGGTTGCTATCCTTGGCTCACTGTCCAGGCCTGTGGACAAGATTCCCTGCAAAAGTTTTCTTTGGTCCCGAATCCTGCTATCAAGTCTCTGATCTGGCTCCGGCCTGTCCTTGATAAGGCTTGCTAAATAAACCTGGCCCTGATCCCTCCTTCCTTGCGTGATTATTGTGCTCCAAGCTTTGTTCAAGCTCAACTACTACCTGCTTCTCTAGTATTCAACTTAGACCTTCTGATACTAACCTGTGGCTTCCATTCTTAGGGTGACTACCCACTACCGTTTTTTTTTCCCGCTGAGATTTAACTGTGGTTTTTTTTCCAGATGTCTATGGGAGTTTCTAATGTTAAAATCGCACTGCACAAAAAACTTAATTTCGCGGTAATTTGCGTTTTTGTGCATTGTGATTTTAACATTAGAAAGTTCCATAGACATCTGGAAAAAAAAAACGCAGCAAAATCGCAGCAGGACCCTTGTGAGGTTCTTTATTCAGAACATTTCAAAGAACAAGCAGGGTAATGTGTTTCACCACTGGGCCTGTGGCTTTCTCAGACCACAGCAAAGTATCACAAGTCACTTACTTACAGGCTGGCTTCACACAGGCATAAGCACAATTGCGTGCACCTTAGCATTGTGTTTTTATGCTATGAAGGAAGTTTTTTTCACGCATGTATCAATGTTTTTACTTAACTTTTTCTGTTCGCAGTACATGTTCGTTTGTGTGCGACAAGCAAACACACCAATTGAAATGGTTAGAGTTGCAGATGTGTTCTTTTGCTAGCAGAATTACACAGCCTTTCACACATCTCATTGCATATAGTACATAAACTCGTAAGGTGCTCTGACATATATAGCAGAGGCTTTGATGGCAAGTTGTGCATTTTGTTAAAGGGGTTGTCTCGCGAAAACAAGTGGGGTTAAGCACTTCTGTATGGCCATATTAATGCACTTTGTAATATACATCGTGCATTAAATATGAGCCATACAGAAGTTATTCACTTACCTTCCCTGTGCTGGCGTCCCCGTCTCCATGGCTCCGTCTAATTTCAGCGTCTAATCTCCTGATTAGACGCGCTTGCGCAGAAGGGTCTTCTCCCATCTCTTCGGTCCGGCACGAGCGGCATTCTGGCTCCGCCCCCTTCTACGCATCATCGCGTAGCTCCGCCTCCGTCACATGTGCCGATTCCAGCCTCCCGATTCCTGCCCAGAGCCCATTCTATGCTAACTATGGTATGCATCCTGTCTTTGTTCCAGGCCTTCCTGAAAACAGTCCTGTCCCAACTGTCAATCACAGACTGATAGTGTTGGCTGAAACCCAGAGGAAATTGAAGGAGATCTTTTGAGAAGCCTAGGATGCCTACAAAAGAGCAGTAAAAAGGCACCGTCAAGTGGCCCCTATCTTCCAGTTTAGTAATAAAGTATGGATGTCAAGCAAGAATCCAAAGGCCCATGTACCCTCTCCCAAGATTGGGCAAAGATTTTTTGGACCCTTCCAGATCACCGCGAGGATTAACCATTTAAAACTCATGGAAAGCCTGAGGGTTCATCCTGTCTTTGCTAAAACAACTCCTTTTCGGGAAGAATCAAGCCACCTCCTCCACCGGTGAGGGTCCAAAGGGAGGAACAGTTCATGGTGGAAAAGAATTTTGGACTTGAGAAGGACTGAAGAATTTTGAACTGCAATACTGTCAGGGTTGTCGGCATTTGGGGTTGCCGTACCGCACTGCTGGTACTGGCGCTCCTGCGGCTGGTGTGTGGCACAGGGGAACTCCAGCGCTGGTTATTACTCCTGGCCGTGCGGCTCCTATATGCTGCAGGGGTGCTAAGGACACGGCAGCTGCTGCCTGGTGCCGCTTTCCTGTTGCTATGACAGCCAACTGCCCCCCTTTTGTCTTAGATTGTTCTGCTAGTACTGGGGGTGGTTCTCCGCACTCTCAGCACTCTGTGATTACTTCTGCTGCTGCTGCTAGGCTCTGCTGGAGCTCTGACAGCATTTAAACCCCTCAGGTTCTCCCAGACACTGCTAGTGTTTGATTAGGCTTCCTGTCACTCACCACCATTATTCTGCAATTCCTGATTGATAGTGGTATTTGACCTCGGCTTTTCCCCTGACCTGACTCCATCTTCCCTTGCCTCTACTGCACTTCTGGACTGACTTTAGTGCTTGGACCTTTGGCTTGCTCCTGGACTGGTTTGTTGTTTCCCTTGGTACTGCGCTCTGGTTGTTTGTCTGTTTGTCTTTTCGTTTTCTGTTTCCAGGGACTATGGTGTTCTACTTTGTTTTCCATAGCCCAGTGTAGGGACCATCGCCCAGTTGCCGCCCTGGGGCTTATCCCAGGGGGACAAGTAGGCAAGGACAGGGGTTGTGGGCTACATTGCAGAGAACTCCAACTTTTGCTTTCCCTGGTATCCTGAGAAATCCCTGTGAAATGCAAGAAGTATGGTCCAGAGGAGAATTCTTGGAAGCCGGACCAGAATGTTCATGCTCCCAGGCTCACGAGGGAGTTTAATCACAGGTACCTGGGAAAGCCGGACCCTAGGATATCCAGAGGCCATCCTAAAAGTTGGGGGCTACTGTTGGGACTCGAAACCAAGACCTTCTGGTCCCATATTGGTTGCTATCCTTGGCTCACTGTCCAGGCCTGTGGACAAGATTCCCTGCAAAAGTTTTCTTTGGTCCCGAATCCTGCTATCAAGTCTCTGATCTGGCTCCGGCCTGTCCTTGATAAGGCTTGCTAAATAAACCTGGCCCTGATCCCTCCTTCCTTGCGTGATTATTGTGCTCCAAGCTTTGTTCAAGCTCAACTACTACCTGCTTCTCTAGTATTCAACTTAGACCTTCTGATACTAACCTGTGGCTTCCATTCTCAGGGTGACTACCCACTACCTTTTTTTTTTCCCGCTGAGATTTCGCTGTGTTTTTTTTCCAGATGTCTATGGGAGTTTCTAATATTAAAATCGCACTGCACAAAAAACTTAATTTCGCGGTAATTTGCGTTTTTGTGCATTGCGATTTTAACATTAGAAAGTTCCATAGACATCTGGAAAAAAAAACGCAGCAAAATCGCAGCGGGAAAAAGACGGCAGTGGGTAGTCACCCTTACTAAGCTGCTTGCCTCCTCCAGCTGTAATGCAAACTGAGACCTCCCGTTGCTGACTCTTGGCTCTTTACTGACTATTCTTCAGACCTGCGACTACTACACCTGAGGCTCCAACCAAATGCCTGAAACTGCTGCAAAAAAACAGCTATTGCAGTGAAGAACTTCAGGACAGCCAGCTGATAATTATTATGGGGGGGGGGGGGGTATGCTTACCTTTGCACATTATTTGAGATGTTTAGCTGTTTATTACAATGTTGCCTAACTGTCAAAATGGGGTATACCACGATTTGAAAGTCAACCCGCAATCTAATGTTGGGGGGGGTGGGCTGTTTGGGAACCCCCGAATATCGATGCCACTGTAATTAAAAGGGTTAACAGCTCAGATCAGTGGCAGTGCTGATCAGAGTTGTTGCTGGAATTTGTCAGCTGTGAGAAACATCGACCCCTGAATTCCCATCTATACAGACCCCAAACCTCCATGATGTAAATGGATGTCCTGGAACATTAAGTGGTTAAATATAGCCCTGTAATGATGGATTGCATGAACTTGAAGAAGCGGGTGGTCTAACCTCAAGAGCAGCGGTACATTTTTTGACATAAACACAATTTTATATAATTCTTGCAATCTTGGTTTTACCTGAATGGTGGCAGCACCTGTTGGCTCCCTGCATTTTCCTGTATTTTTGGATGACTTTAAAAGCAGAGTTTAGGTACATCAAAATGGACATTTACAAAAGTTTGGCCCAAAATTCTCAAGTGCAACTTGGATAAGACAGCACACAGACATCCCATTCATGTGCTGTCCAATGTGTGAACATCGCACATCGACAAGCACTAATTTCACCCGAGAATCGGACGCTGCAATTTTTTTTGCTCGGAATATTCGTCAAAGTAAAAAAGCCCACGTGTATATACCCATTGAAATAGATGGCTGCTACTTGTATCCGATTTTCAAACTGATTTTTTGTTCCGAAACTTTCTTGGTACGTTTCTTGGCATAGTAAATTATATATAATTATTATATTATTACTATTGATTGATACATTGATGACCAGGTGTTTACCCAGATCTCCCCCAAGCAGTGGATTCCAACTCTGGAAATGCCCTTGATAGAGAGGAGGGTGCACTTGTTAGCACTCACACTAACAGGGCTAGTCTAGGGGGTATTCAAAATGTATAGTCACATATGTAGCTTCAGATGACTTTGCTGAATGGTAGCATGGTGGCTCGGTGGTTAGTGCTATTGGCCTGCAGCACTGGAGTTCAAGGTTTAAATCCCAGAAAAGGAAACTTCTGCACTGAGTTTGTGTGTTACCCCATGTTTGTGTGGGTTTCCTCCCACACTCCAAAAATATAGAAAACTGGCATTACAGGCTGTGAGCCCCCATAGGTCACAGGTCCCAATGTAGGCAAAGAAAATCTGCAGATTAAGGCCATTCTCGCACAAGCGGTCGGCAAAACTCTGCGATTTCGATCTAGGCGTTTTGAAGCGATTTTACTTTAGTTTTTGGATGCAGGTTCCTGTTTAGCACATCCCATCATTGTGATGGATGATGAGATGCACTAAACGCAGTAAAATAGAGCAGAAGGCGTTCGAAAATCGCAGTGTACTAAAATTGCAGCGTTAGAAAATGCAGAGATCGAGCGCATTCATGTCTGTGAGGACCCATTGTAATCAATGGGAGTGTTATACCGCAATTACTATGGCATTCAGAACGCTGTGGTAATCGTGCTAAGAAATACATGTGTGAGTGGCCTAAGTATGTTTATAAATCATTTTTTATGTTGTATGTTATATTGCTTTACAGTTACCTGGTCTCTGAGCTGAATAAGGGATTATGGACGGACTACATCCCTCACAAACCCCAGTGGCCTTAGTTGCTATGGATACAGCAGTATTCAGTCTGGCAGTTTGTAGTTTTTTGTGAGACACCTGCACACCTGTGTGGAGACTCCAATAAATGACACCTCACAAATGTCCATATACATAGCTGGCGGTGCACAGTTACCAACAACATTGAAGCGCAGTCCTTCACCACTATCTTCACATCTCCTGAACATAATATCATGTCATGTCAAGTGCTAAGGACTAGAGATGAGCGAACGTACTCGTCCGAGCTTGATGCTCGTTCGAGTATTAGCGTGTTCGAGATGCTCGTTATTCGAAACGAGCACCACGCGATGTTCGAGTTACTTTCACTTTCATCTCTGAGACGTTAGCGCGCTTTTCAGGCCAATTGAAAGACAGGGAAGGCATTACAACTTCCCCCTGCGACGTTAAAGCCCTATACCACCCCCCTGCAGTGAGTGGCTGGCGAGATCAGGTGTCACCCGAGTATATAAATCGGCCCCTCCCGCGGCTCGCCACAGATGCATTCTGACATAGTTCAGGGAAAGTGCTGTCTTGCTGGAGTTGCTATAGGGAGAGTGTTAGGAGTTATTTTAGGCTTCAAGAACCCCAGCGGTCCTTCTTAGGGCCACATCTAACCGTGTGCAGTAGTGTGGAGGCTGCTTTTTGCAGTGTTGCACTTTTTTTTTTGTATATCGGCCGTGCAGAGCATTGCGTCCTGCAGTTATTTTACATTGTCCAGGGCCAGTAGTGGTGAGGCAGGGACAGAAGACATATTTAGTGTATATAGGCAGTGGGCCTTTCCAAAAACATTTGGGAAAAAAAATCTATTTGGGCTGCCTGTGACCGTCCTCAGTGTACTGCGTCTCTGCTGGGGGTAGTTGTCCTAATTCATACGCAGCCAGCTAAGTGTTACAGCAGGCTTGCGCAAAATTCTTTCCTGGCTCTGTGTTGCCTGTTACATCACCGCTGTATTCCTGTCCACAGTGAAACAGTCTGCATTAATTTTACATAGTCCAGGGTCAGTAGTGGTGAGGCAGGGACAGAAGACATATTTAGTGTATATAGGCAGTGAGCCTTTCCAAAAACATTTGGGAAAAAAAATCTATTTGGGCTGCCTGTGACCGTCCTCAGTGTACTGGGTCTCTGCTGGGGGTAGTTGTCCTAATTCATACGCAGCCAGCTAAGTGTTACAACAGGCTTGCGCAAAATTCTTTCCTGGCTCTGTGTTGCCTGTTACATCACCGCTGTATTCCTGTCCACAGTGAAACAGTCTGCAGTAATTTTACATAGTCCAGGGCCAGTAGTGGTGACGCAGGGACAGAAGACTTATTTAGTGTATATAGGCAGTGGGCCTTTCCAAAACATTTGGGGAAAAAAATCTATTTGGGCTGCCTGTGACCGTCCTCAGTGTACTGGGTCTCTGCTGGGGGTAGTTGTCCTAATTCATACGCAGCCAGCTAAGTGTTACAGCAGGCTTGCGCAAAATTCTTTCCTGGCTCTGCTGTGCGTTCCATAAGCGAAGTCAGCCTCCAACCACAGGCCAATAAGCGGCACATTTAATTACAGCGTTCTGTTTCTGCACTACTGGTAATACACCATGCTGAGGGGTAGGGGTAGGCCTAGAGGACGTGGAGCCGAGCTCCTAATCCAGGTGTATCGCAGCCGACTGCTGCGGGATTAGAAGAGAGGCACGTTTCTGGCGTCCCCACATTCATCTCACAATTAATGGGTCCACGCGGTAGACCTTTATTAGAAAATGAGCAGTGTGAGCAGGTCCTGTCGTGGATGGCAGAAAGTGCATCCAGCAATCTATCGACCACCCAGAGTTCTGCGCCGTTCACTGCTGCAACTCTGAATCCTCTGGCTGCTGCTCCTCCTTCCTCCCAGCCTCCTCACTCCATTACAATGACACATTCTGAGGAGCAGGCAGACTCCCAGGAACTGTTCTCGGGCCCCTGCCCAGAATGGGCAGCAATGGTTCCGAATCCTCTCCCACTGGAGGAGTTTGTCGTGACCGATGCCCAACCTTTGGAAAGTTCCCGGGGTCCGGGGGATGAGGCTGGGGACTTCCGGCAACTGTCTCAAGAACTTTCAGTGGGTGAGGAGGACGATGACGATGAGACACAGTTGTCTATCACTCAGGTAGTAGTAATGGAAGTAAGTCCGAGGGAGGAGCGCACAGAGGATTCGGAGGAAGAGCAGCACGATGATGAGGTGATTGACCCCACCTGGTTTGCTTCGCCTACTGAGGACAGGTCTTCAGAGGGGGAGGCAAGGGCAGCAGCAGGGCAGGTTGGAAGAGACAGTGCGGTGGCCAGGGGTAGAGGCAGGGCCAGACCGAATAATCCACCAACTGTTTCCCAAAGCGCCCCCTCGCGCCATGCCACCCTGCAGAGGCCGAGGTGCTCAAAGGTCTGGCAGTTTTTCACTGAGAGTGCAGACGACCGACGAACAGTGGTGTGCAACCTGTGTCACGCCAAGATCAGCCGGGGAGCCACCACCACCAGCCTCACCACCACCAGCATGCGCAGACATATGATGGCCAAGCACCCCACAAGGTGGGACGAAGGCCGTTCACCGCCTCCGGTTTGCACCGCTGCCTCTCCCCCTGTGCCCCAACCTGCCACTGAGATCCAACCCCCCTCTCAGGACACAGGCACTACCGTCTCCTGGCCTGCACCCACACCCTCACCTTCGCTGTCCTCGGCCCCATCCACCAATGTCTGTCAGCGCACCGTCCAGCCGTCGCTAGCGCAAGTGTTGGAGCGCAAGCGCAAGTACGCCGCCACGCACCCGCACGCTCAAGCGTTAAACGTGCACATAGCCAAATTGATCAGCCTGGAGATGCTGCCATATAGGGTTGTGGAAACGGAGGCTTTCAAAGGTATGATGGCGGCGGCGGCCCCGCACTACTCAGTTCCCAGTCGCCACTACTTTTCCCGATGTGCCGTCCCAGCCCTGCACGACCACGTCTCCCGCAACATTGTACGCGCCCTCACCAACGCGGTTACTGCCAAGGTCCACTTAACAACGGACACGTGGACAAGCACAGGCGGGCAGGGCCACTATATCTCCCTGACGGCACATTGGGTAAATTTAGTGGAGGCTGGGACCGAGTCAGAGCCTGGGACCGCTCACGTCCTACCCACCCCCAGAATTGCGGGCCCCAGCTCGGTGGTGGTATCTGCGGCGGTGTATGCTTCCTCCACTAAACCAGCCTCCTCCTCCTCCGCAACCTCTGTCTCGCAATCAAGATGTGTCAGCAGCAGCACGTCGGCAGCAGTCGGTGTCGCGCGGCGTGGCAGCACAGCGGTGGGCAAGCGTCAGCAGGCCGTGCTGAAACTACTCAGCTTAGGAGATAAGAGGCACACGGCCCACGAACTGCTGCAGGGTCTGACAGAGCAGACCGACCGCTGGCTTGCGCCGCTGTGCCTTTAACCGGGCATGGTCGTGTGTGACAACGGCCGTAACCTGGTGGCGGCTCTGCAGCTCGGCAGCCTCATGCACGTGCCATGCCTGGCCCACGTCTTTAATTTGGTGGTTCAGCGCTTTCTGAAAAGCTACCAACGCTTGTCAGACCTGCTCGGAAAGGTGCGCCGGCTCTGCGCACATTTCCGCAAGTCCCACACGGACGCTGCCACCCTGCGCACCCTGCAACATCGGTTTAATCTGCCAGTGCACCGACTGCTGTGCGACGTGCCCACACGGTGGAACTCTACGCTCCACATGTTGGCCAGGCTCTATGAGCAGCGTAGAGCTATAGTGGAATACCAACTCCAACATGGGCGGCGCAGTGGGAGTCAGCCTCCTCAATTCTTTATAGAAGAGTGGGCCTGGTTGGCAGACATCTGCCAGGTCCTTGGAAACTTTGAGGAGTCTACCCAGATGGTGAGCGGGGATGCTGCAATCATTAGCGTCACCATTCCTCTGCTATGCCTCTTGAGAAGTTCCCTGCAAAGCATAAAGGCAGACACTTTGCGCTCGGAAACAGAGCCGGGGGAAGACAGTATGTCGCTGGATAGTCAGAGCACCCTCCTGTCTATATCTCAGCGCGTTGAGGAGGAGGAGGAGGAGCATGAGGAGGATGAGGAGGAGGGGGAAGAGACAGCTTGGCCCACTGCTGAGGGTACCCATGCTGCTTGCCTGTCATCCTTTCAGCGTGTTTGGCATGAGGAGGAGGAGGAGGAGGAGGATCCTGAAAGGGATCTTCCTAGTGAGGACAGCCATGTGTTGCGTACAGGTACCCTGGCACACATGGCGGACTTCATGTTAGGATGCCTTTCTCGTGACCCTTGCGTTACACGCATTCTGGCCACTACGGATGTACAGCACAGGCAGGGGAACACTCTCTAAGGCCTTTGACAGCTTTTTGGCTCCCCAGCAAGACTGTGTCACCGCTCCCCAGTCAAGGCTGAGTCGGCGGGAGCACTGTAAAAGGATGGTGAGGGAGTACGTAGCCGATCGCACGACCGTCCTCCGTGACGCCTCTGCCCCCTACAACTACTGGGTGTCGAAGCTGGACACGTGGCCTGAACTCGCGCTGTATGCCCTGGAGGTGCTTGCTTGTCCTGCGGCTAGCGTCTTGTCAGAGAGGGTGTTTAGTGCGGCTGGGGGAATCATCACAGATAAGCGTACCCGCCTGTCAACCGACAGTGCCGACAGGCTTACACTCATCAAGATGAACAAAGCCTGGATTTCCCCAGACTTCTCTTCTCCACCAGCGGACAGCAGCGATACCTAATCAATACGTAGGCTGCACCCGCGGATGGAAGCATCGTTCTCTATCACCATCAAAAACGGGGACATTTTTGCTTCATCAATCTGTGTATAATATTCATCCTCCTCCTCCTGCTCCTCCTCCTGAAACCTCACTTAATCACGCCGAACGGGCAATTTTTCTTAGGCCCACAAGGCTCAGTCATATAATTTTTGTAAACAATTTTTATACATTTCAATGCTCATTAAAGCGTTGAAACTTGCACCTGAACCAATTTTTATTTTAACTGGGCTGCCTCCAGGCCTAGTTACAAATTAAGCCACATTAACCAAAGCGATTAATGGGTTTCACCTGCCCTCTTGGTTGGGATTGGGCAATTTTTCTGAGGTACATTAGTACTGTTGGTACACCAATTTTTTGGGGCCCTCGCCTACAGTGTAATCCAATTAATTTTTTGCCCACCTGCATTAAAGCTGACGTTACCTCAGCTGTGCTGGGCACTGCAATGGGATATATTTATGTACCGCCGGTGGCTTCCTGGCACCCACCCATGCTGTCGGTCCACACAGAGTTGTAACTGCATATGTCCACTTCTAAAGAACCCCAGTCTGACTGGGGCATGCAGTGTGGGCCGAAGCCCACCTGCATTAAACATGACATTACCTCAGCTGTGATGGGCAATGCAATGGGATATATTTATGTACCGCCGGTGGCTTCCTGGCACCCACCCATGCTCTCGGTCCACACGGAGTTGTAACTGCATGTGTCCACTTCTAAAGAACCCCAGTCTGACTGAGGCATGCAGTGTGGGCCCAAGCCCACCTGCATTAAACATGACATTACCTCAGCTGTGATGGGCACTGCAATGGGATATATTTATGTGCCGCCTGTGGCTTCCTGGCACCCACCCATGCTGTCGGTCCACAGGGACTTCACAATAGGGAGTTGTACCTGCCTGTGTCTATGAATTAAAACCCCCGGTCAGGTTGGGGCATGCAGTGTGGGCCGAAGCCCACCTGCATTTAATCTGACGTTAGCTCTGCTGTCCAGGGCACTTCAATGGGATACATTTATGTACAGCGGGTGGGTTCCAGGTAGCCACCCATGCTGTGGGTGCACACGGAATTCCCATTGCGGAGTTGTACCTGCCTGTGACTATTTATAAAAAACCGCGGTCTGACTGGAGCATGCAGACACCTTGACAGAATGAATAGTGTGTGGCACATAGGTTCCCCATTGCTATGCCCACGTGTGCAGCTCCTGATGGCGGTGGCACAGGATTATATTTCTCATTGCTTCTTTACAGCATTGTGGGCTATCGTCCTGCCCCTTTTAAAGAGGGTCGCTGCCTAGCCGTGCCAACCCTCTGCAGTGTGTGCCTGCGGTTCCTCCTCATGGCAGACGCACTTATAAATAGACATGAGTGTGGCGTGGCATGAGGGCAGCTGAAGGCTGCGCAGGGACAGTTTGGTGTGCGCTGTGGACACTGGGTCGTGCGGGGAGGGGTTGGGCAGCATGTAACCCAGGAGAAGTGGCAGCGGAGTGTCATGCAGACAGTGATTTTGCTTTGTTGGAGGTAGTGTGGTGCTTAGCTAAGGTATGCATTGCTAATGAGGGCTTTTCAGAAGTAAAAATTGTTGAGAGGGGGGGGGAGCACTCTTGCCGCTATTGTGGCTTAATAGTGGGACCTGGGAACTTGAGATGCAGCCCAACATGTAGCCCCTCGTCTGCCCTATCCGTTGCTGTGTCGTTCCCATCACTTTCTTGAATTGCCCAGATTTTTACAAATGGAAACCTTAGCGTGCATCGGCGATATACAAAAATGCTCGGTTCGCCCATTGACTTCAATGGGGTTCGTTATTCGAAACGAACCATCGAGCATCGCGAACTTTTCGTCCCGAGTAACGAGCATCGGAGCATTTTGGTGCTCGCTCATCTCTACTAAGGACGCCAACAATAGTCCAGACTTCATCTAATCATCCACCATTGTCCAGTGTTTGAACAAACTGTCGCTGTCCTACAAACTTGTCACCACAGAGGGTTCAATGCCGCTCTGAAGCTAATGCAGCTTACATGACAAAGTGACCAGCCACGATGTCACCTCAGCGAGCAGCTGAAGTTTGTAAATCTCGTGCAGCAGATATGCAAAAGCTACAAGCGAACATGTTTCCTCAGCGAGCTGCTGAAGTTTGTAAAACACAAATGCTGCTCAAATGCGAAAGCAACATAGCAGAGCTGTGCGCGTGTGACGTGCATGTGGCAGAGCTGTGTGTTGCATTGTGCCCCCAGAAACATTGGTACTATAATATCAAAATAATTACTAGTCTATATATATAAAGGCAAAAGCCCTCACTGACTGACTGACAGACTGACTTACTGACTGACTGACTGACTCAAGGTGGACGCTCACTGGCAATATTTTCTTTCTAGCGCTGCGAGAGCACAAGAAAACTCTCTCCTTGCAGCGCAAAAAAGACACCGATATAGAACTGGCATATAGCTAGTGGTTTCAATGGGGCCAGCGGCAGCAGCGCTTGCCCCATTGAAGACATAGGGAAAATGCTGCGGACTTCTGCCACAGCTGTGACAGCTGTGACGGCTGTGGCAGGAGTTTCCTTCATCCCCGCGGGGATGAAGGAATCCTCTGCCACAGCAAGTCCGCGGCATTCTATCCCATTGCTGCCGATCTCATTGAAAGCAATGGTTTCTGCCAAGCCCCGCAGTATGGTTATCGGGGAAGGGCTTGAAATATAAGCCCTTCCCTGATATTCAGCAATAAGTGTAAAAAAATTTTTTAATAAAAATTACTCACCTCTCCGGCGCTCAGACGCGTCCTCCGGCTGGCTCCCCTGCACTGCTGTGAAGCTCTTTCAGCAGGCAGGGATTTAAAAATCCCCGCCTCCTAAAAGGGCTGTGCTGATTGGCTGAGGGCTTAGCC
This sequence comes from Eleutherodactylus coqui, assembly GCF_035609145.1. Taxonomy (NCBI): domain Eukaryota; kingdom Metazoa; phylum Chordata; class Amphibia; order Anura; family Eleutherodactylidae; genus Eleutherodactylus; species Eleutherodactylus coqui. Next base: position 153,870,387 of record NC_089844.1, on the reverse strand, counting down.
AATAGCAGCTAGTGCTTGGCTATTGGCTGAGCACTCAGCCAATGACACAGCCCTTAGCTATAGCTAAGATATTGCTATTCATGAATGAATAGCTAAGGGCTATGTGTCATTGGCTGAGCGCTCAGCCAATGGCTAAGCAGTAGCTGCTATTGGCTGAGCCCTCAGCCAGTCAGCACAGCCCTTTCAGGAGGCGGGGATTTTTAAATCCCCGCCTCCTGAAAAAGCTTCATAGCAGTGCAAGGAAGCCAGCCGGAGGACACGTCTGAGCGCCAGAGAGGTGAGTAATTTTTTTATTTATTTTTTTTTACACTTATTGCTGATTATCAGGGAATCGCTTATATTCCAAGTCCTTCCCCGATAATCATACTGCGGGGCTTGGCAGAAACAATTGCCTCAATGGGATCGGCAGCAGTGCCGATCGCATTGAAAGCAATGGGATAGAATGCCGCGGACTTTTGCCACAGCTGTCACAGCTGTGACAGCTGTGGCAGAGAATTCCTTCATCCCCGCGGTCCCCACGGGGATGAAGGAAACTCCTGCCTCAGCTGTGATAGCTGTGGCAGAAGTCCGCGGCATTCCCCATCTCTTTTTAATGGGGCTAGCGCTGCTGCCACTGGCCCCATTTAAAAGACTGGCGATATCCCAGCATAATGCCGATATCCCGGCGTGATGCCGGTTATTTTCTCGCACTGCGCTGCGAGACTTTACCTTTACTCTCGCAGCGCAGTGGAGAAAGAAACGCCAGTGGGTGTCCACACTCACTGACTTGCCACTAATTCTCTAAATTTTCAGTGTCATACAAACATGAAATTTGGCACGACCATCTTTTAGGTCATAAATAGGAAAAGTAAAGGGGGTCTCAACTTGATTATTCAATGCTAACTGCAAAAGTAAGTGCACCCCTACGTAATGTGCCTAATTTAATTCTCTAACTTCCCGGTGTCATACAAGCGTATCATTTGGCATGACCATTCCTTAGGTCTTAAATGAAAAAAATAAAGGGGTCACAGCTCAATTATTCAATGCAAAGTGCAAAAGCAAGTTCCCCCTTATGTTATGGTCCCGTCCTCCCCGTCGTACAAACTTGGAATTTGATACGGCTATTCCTTAGGTCCTACATAGGAAAAGTAAAGGGATCACAACTCGAATTAGTCAATCCTAAGTACGAAACTAAGTGCACTCTTATGTTATGTAACTTCCAGATGCCATACAAATTTAAACGTTGGGGGCTAAATAGGAAAATATAGGGGTCACAACTTATTCAATGCAAAGTGCAAAACTAAGTGAACCTCTATTATATGTAACTTTTCAGTGTCATACAAACTTGAAATTTGGCATGACCATTCTTTAGGTCCTACATAGGAAAAGTAAAGGGGTCACAACTTGACTATTCAATGCTATGTACAAAAGTAAGTGCACCTGTATGTAATGTAATAGGAAACCCCTCTATAATCTATCCTGAATACGGCAGCCAGGCTCATCTTCCTCTCCAGCCGCTACTCGGATGCCTCTGCCCTGTGCCAGTCACTGTACTGGCTGCCCATTAAATACAAAATTCAATTTAAACTCACTACCTTCATCCATAAAGCCCTCCACAGCACAGCGCTGCCATACACTGCCTCCCTCATTTCAATCCACCACCCAGCCTGAGCCCTCTGCTCCGCTTACTAAATCAGACTGAGTGTCCCTTTAATTCAAAGCTCTCATTCCTGCCTCCAAGACTTCTCCAGAGCAGAACCAGTCCTCTGGAATGCACTACCTGAAAACATCTGGGCAATCCATGACTCACAAAACTTCAAGCATGCCCTAAAAACGCACCTCTTCAGGGAGACATACCATATTTCTTAAACCAAAGCCCTCTGTACTCCAGCTGAAAATGTGTTCCTTGTCCTAGTGACTGCAGTTCCTGCTACCAACAATCAACCGCCCCCTGCAGTCACACCGATTCAGCCATCACACAGCTTAATGTCTGACCATTGTTTATGTGTATAGCAGTCCGCACTTTCCCCTTCACCATACCATGCACATCGCCAGTGCATTTACCTTCTGTATCACTCTATTATCTATAGTGTGTAAGCTTGTTGGAACAGGACCCTCACCCCTACTGTTTCCATCAACTGATTACTACATGTAACTGTGTTTTTTGTATTTTTGTACTTTTGTCTTTCTGTATCCTCCTATCTTTGTAAGCACTGCGGAAAATATGTTGAAGCTATATTAATAAAGATTATTATTATTATTGTACCTAATCTAATTCTCTAACTTCCCAGTGTTGCACAAACTTGAAATTTGGCACGAACATTCCTTAGATCCTACATAGGAAAAGTAGAGGGGTCACAACTCGATTATTCAATGCTAAGTGCAAAAGTATTCACTGAGGCAGAGGGAACTTAAATAATTCTATAGCCCTTCCACAGAAAAAGTACCTTTAAACTATAAATTCTTTATTAATATAATATTAAAGTCTTTGAGCCGTGGACTAACAAGACAAAGAAAGAGACAAATAATGAACAATAATGTATCCCAGTGTGTTGCACTTCAGGTTTTCAAACAGAATTTCTCAAAAAAACCTTTTGAAGAGATACTCAATATTCAATCCTAGACTGATGGATGCTCGAATGATGTTACCATCACTACACTTAGAGACCCCATAACTTCAAGAAGTCTCTACAAGGTGTCCACTTGCAGTTCTCCATAATCTACATTGACCCCATAAGATAGAGTGGGGTTCTCCAAAACCATTGGTCATTACCTGTTGATAAAACCTTGAGTAACGCCTGTCTGGGAAATTGCCCGTTTGATAGATAGGACCTTTCTGAGCTGGCCTATGTAGACAAGTGGACACCTTCTAGAGACTACCTGAGGTGCTGGGGTCTCTAAGTGCAAAAGTAAGTGCACCTCTATGTAATGTACCTAAATTCTATCACTTCCCCGTGTCATACAAACTTGAAATTTAGCACGAACATTCCTTATGTCTTCATTAGGAAACATGAAAGGGGCACAACTCGATTATTCAATGCTAAGGGCAAAAGTAAGTGCACCCCTATGTTATATAACGTCCTGGTGTGAGACAAACTTGAAATTGTCATGGGCTTTTTTTAGGTCCTAAAAAGGAAAAGTAAAGGACTCACAACTCGATAATTCCATGCTAAGTGCCAAAGTAAGTGCACCGCTATGTAATTTACTTAAATTCTCCAACTTCCCAGTGTCGTACAAACTTGAAATTTGACATGACCATTCCTTATTTCCTTAATAGGAAAAGTAAAGAGGTCACAACTGGATTATTTAATGCCAAGTTCAAAAGTAAGTGCATCCCTATGTCTGTTATGCAACTTCCCGGTTTCATACAAACTTGAAATTTGGCAAGACCATTCTTTACTTCCTAATAAAGAAAAAGTAAACAGCTTACAACTTGATTTATCAGTGCTAAGTGCAAAAGTAAGTGCACCCCTATGTATTGTACCTAATCTAATTCTCTAACTTCCCGGTGTCGTAAAAGCTTGACATTTGGCATGACCATTTCCTAAGTATTAAGTAGCAAAAGTAAAAGGTTTACATCTCGATTATTCATTATGAAGTGCAAAAGTAAATGCACCCCTATGTTATTTAATTTCCTTGTGTCGTACAAACTTGAAATTTGCCACAATCATTCTTTACATTCTAATAGGAAAAGTTTAAGTGGTTGCATCTTCAATATTCAATTCTTAGCGTGAAAAACTGTGAAACTCTGCGATACATGACATAGTTCTTTTCTCAGAAACCATAAAGCCTAGGGAAATGATTTGTATACTGAGAAGGATCTACCTTGTATACTGAGGAGAATAAAACTGAAAGGCTGTAAAGTCCATAAAGAAGCGGCCATGGACTGCAGGGATGGAGCATGCCTTTAAGGCTAAGAAGGGGCTGCAACCTCCAGTCTGGGTGTGAATTTAAATAGAAAAGGGGCATTACTAGAGATGAGCAAGCATGCTTATCTGAGCTTGATGCTCGTTCAAGCATTAGCATACTCGAAAGTACTCGTTAATCGAGCGAGCACTCCGCGGTGCTCGAGAAAATTTCATCCTCTCCTCCCCACATGTTAAGACACTTTTTTAGCCAATGAACATGCAGAGAAGGCTTTGGCACCTCCTGCTATGACGTGCCAACCCTGTGCACGTCTATAGCAGTGAATGGCTGGCCGGATCAGGTGACCTAGGATCATAAAAACTCAGGTCACCTGATGCTCGCCTCACATGCAGGCTGGATTAGCTGAGGGACAGAGCTGCTGTGAATGAGGGAGAGTGGTAGTGTAGGTTAGAAGGAGTGTTTAGGCAGGGATCCATATTCAAAGAACCCAACAGTCCTTTTTAGGACTACAACTGCACTTTTGTGCATCAGCGGTTTGGCTGCCTGGGAGTGCGCACAAAGCATTCACAAGCATCCCGACTGTATACTGCATACTGTTACCGGTTCTATACAGTATACTGCTACTGGTGTACACAGACTATATAGGAACTAAGAAAACTCTAATTTTTCAATTTTTTATTGTTTTTGTACAAGACTCTACACATTTTTCACTGTCTACTTTTTGCTATAGTGTACGCAAAATAACCCAGTGTGTGTCCTGTCGATCCACACTATATAACGAGACTGTACACATTTTTCAATGTCTATTTTTTGCTATAGTGTACGCAAAATAACACAGTGTGTGTCCTGTCGATCCACACTATATAACTAGACTGTACACATTTTTCACTGTCTATTTTTGGCTTAAAGCATACACAAAATACCTTGCAGTTTGCGTAGCATTTTGACACCGTGCATTATCCAACATGATCAAGACTAGGGGTAAGGTTCGAGGACGTAGATGTGGGCATCTGAATGAGGGTGTGGGCAGAGGGTGAGGTCCTAGGCGGGGTGAAACAGTGCCTACTGCTGAGGGAGAAGTAGAACGCCGTGTATCTACGCTCCCTAACTTTATCTCACAGTTTGTAGGTCCGCGTGGTTCACTATAATTAAAACTACAACAGTGCGATCAGGTGATGACGTGTATAGTGGATAACGCGTCCAGTAATTTATCCACCACTCAGTCTTCCACGCAGTCCACTCACGCTAACCAAGAGACTGGACATGTGAATCCTCACGCTGATCCTCCTTCTGTCCAGCCTGGTCACTCCAGGAAAAGGAGAGATTCAGAACTGGCAAACTCACAGGAACTGCTCTCGGGTCCCTTCCCTGAGTTGCAAACAATGGTTCATGAGCCCCCTGAGGAGTTTGTCATGACTGATGCCCAAAATTTGGACCTTCCACAGTCTCAGGGTGATGAGGGTGGCGACTTCCAAGTAGTGTCTCAAGAGGTATTTGTTGATGATGATGATGAGACACAGTTGTCTGTCAGTGAGGTTGTTGTTAGGGCAGTAAGTCAGAGGGAGGAGCAGACTGAGGATTCAGAGGAAGAGCTGGTGGATGATGAGGTGATTGACCCGACCAGGGTTGGTAAGCCTACTTAACACAGAGCTTCAGAGGGGGAGGCAAGTGCAGCTCCAGAACAGGTTGGAAGAGGCAGTGGGGTGGCCAGTGGCGACCGACGAACAGTGGTGTGGAACCTGTGCCGCACCAAGATCAGCAGCAGAGCCACGACTACCAGCCGGACATCCACTAGCATGTGCAGGCATATGATAGCTAAGCACCCGACGAGGTGGAACGCAGGCCATTCACCGCCTGCGGGTTACACCACTGCCTCTTCCCCCGTCTCACATGCTGGCACTGAGATGCAATCCCCCTCCCAGGATGCAGGCACGAGAGTCTCCCGCCCTGCACCCACCCCTTCACCTGCACGGCCCTCCACTGCCTCCACCAATGTGTCCCAGTGCAGCATTCAGCTGTCCATAACACAAACGTTAGAGCGCAAGCGCAAATATGCAGCCACCCACCCGTATGTACAATCGATAAATGTGCATATCAGCAAACTGCTGAGCCTGGAGATGCTGCCATACAGGCTGGTCAAAAGTGAGGCTTTCCGCAACCTCATGGCGGCGGCCACCCCATGCTACTCAGTCCCCAGTCGCCATTATTTTTCCCGCTGTGCCGTCCCCGCCCTACGCCAGCATGTGTCTAGGAATATCAACTGTGCCCTCACCAACGCGGTTACTGGGAAGGTCCACTTAACCACCGACATGTGGACAAGTGCTGGCGGGCAGGGACACTACATCTTCCTGACGGCACATTAGGTTAACCTAGTGGAGGCTGGGACCGAGTCTGACCCTGGGTCTGTTCATGTGCTACCCACACCAAGGATTGCGGGTCCTTCCTCGGTCATGGTTTCTCCAGCTTATTATGCCACCTCCTCCAAACCCCTCTCCTCCACCTATTAATTACCATCTGTGAGCACGTCGCCTTTAATCGTTAGCTCAAGGCACTACAGCACTGCCGTGGGGACATCAACAGGCCTTGCTGAAACTCCTGCATTTAGGTGACAAGAGGCAAACCGCCCAAGAGCTGTTACAGGATTTGAAGGAGCAGACAGATCTGTGGCTTTTGCAGCTGAACCTCCAACCAGGCATGGTCATGTGTGACAATGGGCGTAACCTGGTGGTGGCTATGCAGCTTGGCAGACTAACACACGTGCCATGCCCGGCCCATGTGTTCAATTTGGTGGTTCAACGCTTTCTTATAAACAACCCCAATTTGTCTGAGCTGCTCAGCAAGGTGCGTCGCGTGTGCGCACATTTCAGAAAGTCCACCACAGAAGCTGCCACCCTCAGGACACTGAAACAGCGCTTCTGGCTGCCAGTTCACTGACTGTTGTGCGACGTGCCCACGCATTGGAATTCAACTTTGCACATGTTGGCCAGGGTTTACAAGCAGCGTAGAGCCATTGTTGAATACCAGCTGCAACATGCCGGTCGGAGTGGTAGTCAGCCTCCGCACTTCTTCACAGAAGAGTGGGCAAGGAAGTCTGACATCTGTCAGGTGTTAGGAAACTTAGAGAAGTCAACACAAATGGTGAGCGGCAATGCGTCCATTATCAACGTAACCATCCCGCTTTGCCTGCTGAGAAAGTCGCTGCTAAGCATTAAGGCCAATGCTTTACGGATAGAACAGGAAATGAGGATGACAATACGTTGCTTCATAGCCAGACAACCCTCACGTCTGTTTCTCAGCGTGTATTGGAGAAGGGGGGGGGGGGGAAGACCGCTGCCCACACTGCAGAGGGTACCCATGCTACTTCCCTCACATCTGTTCAGTGTGTATGGGCTGAAGAGGAGTAGGAGACAGATAGTCATCCCCCTAGTGATACAGAATAGCTATTAGCAAAAATGAAAAACAAAATTTTCTGCGCTCAATGAATGGTGCGTTTCCACAAAATACTAGTAGGTCAGCAATATAAGGGAGTTACACTTACTGGGAAGGAGGGGGGTATGATGACCATGAGCCCCCTCCTCGAAGTGATGTCTCCTATTTCTCCAGATAGATGTTTCCACACGTTTAGTGATGAAGTAATAACACTTTTATTCCGGTATTCGTTAAAAAACAGGCAACGCGTTTCTGTGCTCACAGGCACCTTTCTCAAGCCATGATAAAACAATGTACTTGTTACATATATATAGCATAACTTACATTACAAGTTGCTGGTGTCTCTCGGTGGTAGCGGCCATATTGGGGGCGTGTTCCAATTTGTCAACGTCATCACGCCGGTCATGTGATCGGCGTTTTGACGTTCCACTATTCCTAGTATCATTCGCTGGTGGCGGCCATATTGGGGGTGTGTTAAAGTCTGCCCACGTCATCACGCTGATCAGATGATCAGCGTTCTGACGTTCAACTATTTCAAGTGTCACTTGTTGATAGCGGCCATATTGGGGGCGTATTATAGTCTGCCCAGCCTTATATTGCTGACCTACTACTATTTTGTGGAAACGCACCATTCATTGAGCGCAGAAAATTTTGTTTTTCATTTTTGCTAATAGCTATTCTGTATCCCATCTCTTTGGGATCACTCTCTTATGAGAGACCCCAACTATTTCCGCAGCTCTCCCCCTTGATTGGAGGATTGGAATTGTGTCGTTATCTACTGAACGACGATCCTGAGGCGCTATCTGGCTATATCTTTGTTTGATCCCCCTAGTGAGGACTGCAATGTGTTGGGTACTGGGACTCTGGCACACATGGCTGACTTTATGTTAAGCTGCCTTTCCTGTGAACCTCACGTTAGACGCATTCTGGCCAACACAGATTACTAGGTGTTCACCCTTCTTGACCCATGCTATAAGGAGAACCTTTCCACTCTCATTCCCGAAGAGGAAAGGAGTACGAGAGTGATGCAATACCACAAGGCCCTGGTGGAAAAGCTGATACTAAACTTCCCATCTGACAATGCTAAAGGTAGAGGACGTTGTTCAGTGGGCCAACTAGCAGGGGAGACAAGGGGAACAGGCAGCATGTCCAGCGCAGGCAGGGGAACAAGGCCTTTGTTAGTTTTATGCCCCCCCAGCCAGAATGTGTCACCACTCCCCAGTCTAGGCTGAGTAGGAGGGAACAGTGTAAAAAGATGGTGAGGGCGTACATAGCCGACCGTACCAACGTCCTCCGTGATGTCTCTGTTCCATACAACTATCGGGTGTCAAAGCTGGACACGTGGCACAAACTTGCGCTGTACGCCTTGGAGGTGCTGGCCTGCCCTGCCGCTAGCGTGTTATCAGAGGGGGTGTTTAGTGCTGCTGGGGGGATTATCACGGATAAGCGTACCTGCCTATCAACTGACAGCGCCGACATGCTTACACTTATTAAGATGAACAAAGCCTGGATTTCCCCAGATTTCTCTTCTCCACTAGTGGAAAGCAGCTTAACAAAGTATCTTTAAGCTGGAACTGGAGAACCATGAACCACAAAAAAGGGTAGAGGTAGCTTGGTCTATCTTTCTCTGATCTTCCTCCTCCTCCTCCTCCTCCTAAACCAGCATGTCAGCACGCTAAATAGCCAATTCTTCAGAGGGCTAAAAGGCTCTGTTAAAACAATTTTTTCTGAGGGCTGTCTCCAGTTTCTTACCCCCAATTTTGAAGAGGTTCACCACTAGAGTTCCGCAAACGTGCTGGTTCCAGCTTCATACGCCCACAGAGTCCACAAATGTATCCCAGCGCAGCGTCCAGCTATCTGACAGCGAGACAGAATGAATTGTCCTGGTTTAGCCACTCTAATTTCTTCAAAGTACATGCTGTCTTTCTCTGGGGCACTGGTTAAAAAGCCCCTCTGGGAGAGGCAAGGGCTGGGACAGGTGGTAACTTGCCTGTCGGTGGACCACCACCTGGATCCCATTAAGCAAGTATGAGCTCTATGTTAAAAAAATATTTCAGGAGTTCACCTGCACTCTGGGTAAACAAATCTTTCAGGGGTACACCTATACTCTTGTTACACAAATCTTTCAGGGGTTCACCTATACTCTTGGTACACACATTTTTCAGGTGTTTGCCTATACTCTTGGTAAATAAATCCTTTTAGGGGTTCACCTATACTCTTGGTACACAAATCTTTCAGGGTTTCACCTGCACTATTGGTAAACAAATCTTTCAGGGGTTCAACTGCACTCTGGGTAAAAAAATCTTTTGTTTTCAAACGGGCTGTTGAATTGTGGAGATGTGTAGAAGTACTGGCATCTGAGTCCCCTTTATGCCCACGTTTGTAACTCATGAAATTTTGTGACGGAGGAGGCATGGGATTGGAATTATGATCATATATTAATTTTTCAGCAATTCTCATCAGCATTGTGGGCTATCGCCCACAAGTTAAAAGAGGGCAGCTGCCAGGCCCTGCAGTGTGTGTCTCCTGTTCCTCCTCATCCAATACGCACTTATAGACATGAGGGTGGTGTGGCTATCAAGCGACCATGTGGCATAAAGCCAGCTGAACGCTGCGCTGGGAAAATTTTCAGTACGCTGTGGATTACTGAGTAGGCGAAGGGGTGCGCCTTACCCCGTCTGGGATGGGGACAGGTGGATGCTGCGCTTGGAGAAATTTCAGTACACTGTGGAAGGAGGATCGTGCCTGCTTCCTGGGGGGGATTGGACAGCAATGCCAGCATATAACACAGGAGAAGAGGCAGTGGTGTCACCCGCAGGCAGTGATTGGCCTTCTTTCCACCTAGTGTGGTGGTTAGCTAAGATGTGCCAGCGTGTGTGCCTTGCTGATTATGGTCTAGCCTAACTAAATTGTTAGGGGGGTGACCACCAGGCTCTTGCCCACAATTTGGCTTAATAGTGCAACCTGGAAGCCTCAGATGCATCCATGCATGCTGCCCCTGCAGCGTGCATGGATGGTGTTTCCATCACTATCTGATGTTTTCAGGTGAATCACACACCCTCCCCTATGCATAGCATAGGTCACCTTAATAAATGCTCGAGTCTCCCATTGACTTCAATGGGGTTCATTACTCGAAACGAGCTCTCGAGCATTACAAAAAGTTCAGCTCGAGTAACGAGCACCCGAGCATTTTGGTGCTTGCTCATCTCTAGTTAAATCCTATCACTCGCCAGTTTGAATGCATTTGCTTTGCTACTCATTTATGGTCAATTTGTTGTTATTAATTTGTATTAGTATTCTTATACATTACCGGTGATATTCAGGTGGCTACACAGATGCAGCCCTGGAAGCTCCACTCAAGGTTAGTGTACAGAGCAAGGATATTTTTTCTGCTGTATTTTCTACTTGGCCTCAGGTGGAACCATGAACTCTAGATGAGTGTCCAGTAAAATTATATTGTTTTTAAAAGAAATGGGTGTATGTTAGGGCATACTATACAGTGGGATTCCCATATTCATTGTGCAAAACTACTCATTTGTAAGATCTATAACTGGCATTCAATATTACATTATTTCATTTATTAAACTTCTTTATTCTATGACTGTATATTCTGTGGTGCTTGAATTCATGTTTTGACGCAAATAAAAAAATCAACCAATTGTTAGCAGTCACCATTTTGAATCGGAGTTTCTTTTTAAAAAGAACATTTTCTTTATGAACTTTAGCAATGTAGATTGTACATTGGCATTCTGTAGACTGTATATGATAGGATTTATCATGGGGACGATGTTTGTATACACCACATTGAAGATTACAGCTAGAAATTCAGAATAAGGTGGTATCAGATACTCTGCTATGCCTGCCCCATAGAAAATAGACATAATGGTGATGTGAGATGAGCAGGTGGAGAAGGCCTTTCTTCTGCTTTCTTTTGACTTCATCTTGAATATTAGAAAAAAAATGTTAACATAAGAAACACAAGTCCCCAATACTGGGATCGAGGACAATATCAATATTTCTATACTGATTAGTATAAAAAACATTGTTGTGCCTGTGCAGATGGTCCTTGTTAATGACTTTAAATCACAGAAGATCTGGTGGATGATGTTGGAGTGACAGGAGGTCATGTTCAAAATTGATCCTACAAGCAGAAAAGAGTTTAAAAATGCAGCTGCCCAAATCCCAAAAGTTATCAAAATGCAATTTCTCTGACTCAAGATCTGATGATAATGTAAGGGGATGCAGATAGCAACATATCGGTCATATGCCATAATGAATAGAAGGATTTCCTCTGCAGCCGCCACTGCTGTAAAAAAGTACAACTGTGTATAACATTGTGGGAAGGAAACAACATGATTTCCGGAAAATAAAATGTGCAAAAATTTAGGAACTGTGACCGAAGTAAAAAATATGTCTACAATGGACAAATGACAGATAAAGAGGTACATTGGTTTATGTAATTGTACTTCTAGACATATCACTGTAATTATGGAAGAATTAACGAGAACTCCAATCAAATACATCAAGCAAAAGAAGATGGAAATGAATAATTTATGCTTGGTCTCCTCAGAAAATGGCACAATGTAAAAGAAATTTTCGTAAGTCTCATTCTTCATTAGTATTTCTTTAATAAAAAACACAACATACATTATAGGTTTCAATATACATTCAGTACATTTATGAAATATCATTAGAATAAGAAAGAAATATAAGAGTGTAAAACTAGAGATGAGCGAACGTACTCGGTAAGGCCGATTTCGCAATGGAGCACTGCGATTTTCGAGTACTTCACTACTCGGGTGAAAAGTACTCGGGGGCGCTGTGGGTGAGCGGGGGGTTGCAGAGGGGAGTGGGGGGAAGAGGGAGAGAGAGAGAGCTCCCACCTGTTCCGCGCTGCTACCCCCCGCTCCACCACGCCACGCCCCGCCCCCCGGTGCCCCCGAGTACTTTTCACCCGAGTAGTGAAGTACTCGAAAATCGCGGTGCTCGATTGCGAAATTGGCCTTACCGAGTACGTTCGCTCATCTCTATGTAAAACCTAATCTAGGTGATCGATTGTTCATCTCTGGTCCAGTGGTCCAGTCATCTAGTGACAGTCGTTGGACCATGCTAATCTCACTCCAGGCCCATATATGCTACATTTGGCATTCTTGTGGTTTAACCCCTTAGTGACCAAGCCTGTTTGCGCCTTAATGACCAGGCCAAATTTTGCAAATCTGACGTGTCACTTTAACATGGAAAAACACCAGAAAGGTTTTGCATATCCAAGCAATTCTGACATTGTTTTTTCGGCACATGTTGTACTTCATTTAGGCAGAAAAAAAAGGCCGATAGAATTTGTGTTTATTTATTAAAAGCGCCAAAATTGGGAAAATTTTGAAAAAATTGTAATTTTTTCACATTTCCAACTGCATTGTCTCAAATATGTGCAAACATAATATAGAAATTTTTGCTAAGATATATATTTCCATCCGTTTACTTTATTTTGGGCTCACATTGGAAAAACTTTCGTTTTTTTTTAACCATTTAGGAGACGTACAAATTTAACATTACTTTTCAGCATTTTGAGGAACACTTTGTTTTCCTACACCAGGCCAAGATTGGAAAGGCTCATAGGAGTCAAAATGATAGATACCCCCACAAGCGACCCCATTTTAAAAACTACACCCCTTAACGTATTCACTGAGGGGTGTCATTAGTATTTTAACCCCACAGTTTTTTTTCAGGAGTCAATGCTATTTAGAAGAGAAAAACTAAAATTTCATATTTTTGCAAATATGTCATTTTAAAGACAGGACTTTTTTCTATAATACACATGAAAATGAGGATTTGCACCCCAGAATGGATACCCCTGTTTGTCCCGTGATCAGAAACATACCCATTGTGGCCCTAGTATTACGTCTGTATGCACAATTGGGCCCAAAATGAAAGGAGCAACCGGTGGCTTTCGGAACAGAAATTTTGCTTGAAGGAGATTTAGGCCCTATTGCACACTTGTAGAGCCATTGAGTGACCAAAACGATGGAGAACCCCCACAAGAGACCCCATTTTGAAAAGTAGACCCCTTCACAAATTTATCTAGGGGTACGATGACTTTTTTGACTTCACAATTTTTGAATGAATCTAAGTCAAGCAGAAGGAAAAGAATTACGATTTTCATTTTTTTGGTAATTCTGTCATTTTAAAAGCAGTTTTTTTTGTACAGCACATAAATGAATGAAGACTTGCACCTCAAAATGGATACCCCTGTTTGTCCCGTGCTCAGAAACATACCCATTTTGGCCCTAGTATTATGTCTGTATGCACAATGGGGCCCAAAATGAAAGGAGCAACCGGTGGCTTTCGGAACAGAAATTTTGCTTGAAGGAGATTTAGGCCCTATTGCCCACTTGTAGAGCCATTGAGTGACCAAAACGATGGAGAACCCCCAAAAGTGACCCCATTTTAAAAAGTAGACCCCTTAACGAATTTATCTAGGGGTACGATGACTTTTTTGACTTCATAGTTTTTGAATGAATCCAAGTCAAGCAGAAGGAAAAAAATTACGATTTTCATTTTTTTGGTAATTCTGTCATTTTAAAAGCAGTTTTTTTTGTACAGCACACATATAATTGAAGACTTGCACCCCAAAATAGATACCCCTGTTTGTCCCGTGCTCAGAAACATACCCATTGTGGCCCTTTTTTTACGTCTGTATGCACAATGGGGCCGAAAATGAAAGGAGCAACCGGTGGCTTTCGGAACAGAAATTTTGCTTGAAGGAGATTTAGTCCCCATTGCCCACTTGTAGAGCCCTTGAGTGACCAAAACGATGGAGAACCCCCACAAGTGACCCCATTTTGAAAAGTAGACCCCTTAACGAATTTATCTAGGGGTACGATTACTTTTTTGACTTCATAGTTTTTGAATGAATCTAAGTCGAGCAGAAGGAAAAAAATTACGATTTTCATTTTTTTGGTAATTCTGTCATTTTAAAAGCTGTTTTTTTGTACAGCACATATATGAATGAAGACTTTCACCCCAAAATGGATACCCCTGTTTGTCCCATGTTCAGAAACATACCCATTGTGGCCCTATTATTACATCTGTATGCACAATGGGGCCGAAAATGAAAGGAGCAACCGGTGGCTTTCGGAACAGAAATTTTGCTTGAAGGAGATTTAGTCCCCATTGCCCACTTGTACAGCCCTTGAGTGACCAAAACGATGGAGAACCCCCACAAGTGACCCCATTTTGAAAAGTAGACCCCTTAACGAATTTATCTAGGTGTACAATAACTTTTTGACTTCACAGTTTTTGAATGAATCTAAGCCAAGCAGAAGGAAAAAATTATGATTTTCATTTTTTTTTTGCAATTGTGTCAATTTAAAAACAGGTTTTTTTGTACAGTGTACATAGGAATGAAGACATTCACCCCAAAATGGATACCCCCGTTTGTCCCGTGTTCAGAAACATACCCATTGTGGCCCTAATCTACTTAAAGGACACATGGCTAGGCCTATAATGGAAGGAGCACCCGTTGGATTTCAGGGTACAACGGAAAAAATTCCAGGCCCCATTGCCCACTTGTAGAGCCATTGAGCCAAAACGATAGAGAACCGCCACAAATGACCCCATTTTGAAAATTAGACCCCTTAACAAATTCATCTAGGGGTGTACTGCGTATTTTGACCCCACAGTACTTGAATGAATCTAAGCAAAGCAGAAGGAAAAAATTACGATTTTCATTTTTTTGGCAATTTTGTCAATTTAAAAACAGTTTTTTTTGTACAGTGTACATAGGAATGAAGACATTCACCCCAAAATGGATACCCCCATTTGTCCCGTGTTCAGAAACATACCCATTGTGGCCCTAATCTACTTACAGGACACATGGCTAGGCCCATAATGGAGGGAATGCCCGCTGGATTTCAGGGTACAACTGAATAAATTCCAGGCCCCATTGCCCACTTATACGGAAAAAAAATTGACTTCCTAAAAATATCCCCCCACCCCACCCCCCGCCATCCCCATTTTTTGGCATTCCCTAAATATTAGATAAAAGTAATAATATAAACTGCGTTTTATGTCCGAAGACAGGGGTAATTACGGAGGCTGGTTGGGATGGGCACATGGGGCAAGAAAACCGGGTATCCCCCCCCTCTCTCGCTTTTTTTGGGGTATTTCGTGACCTCAGCGGCGGGGATGGGGTGTAAAAAGTGGCGCTGTGAGGCTTTTGTAATCTTGCTGCGGTGCAGCGGTCTCACATAGAAGGCGCTCAACAAGCTGCTCCTGGAACTGCATGAAGGCGAGCGTTCCCGAGGCTTCTTGTAAATTACGGATTACAGGTAGCGCTCTAAATAATGCCAGGCTCTCACGGCCATATGCAGAATCCACTTACGGAGGCCCGCAGTGGATCCCAGCTGTGACCCTGTGTACAGGCACGTAATGTACTGCGCATAACTGCCTACTCACACAGACGGTCATGCGCAGTACACCGTTTTTTGTTTATATTTCCCGCGCCGTTGCTTAGAGATGACCCGGGTACCCACAGCCCATACACAATGTGTTTGCATATGGGCTGCGAGTATATCCGCGGTCATAGAGCACAATGGGCTCTAGGTCACGGATATCCGCGGTAAAATATAACATGCTGTGTTCTGTTTTCTGCGAGTGGATTCCGTAATTCCGACCCGCTTATTGGGGGGAATTGTGTAATCCAATGCATACGATTGATCCGTGGATTACCGCTGATCAAGCGCATGCAGAAACCATAATTCCTCTCCGGTCATGCGTGACCGGCCTAATGTTATATCGCTAATTTATCACGTGACCAGGGACCGCTCAACGAGGCCACCCGTCACTGCTCCAAGCACTCAGTGACCATTGGTTGCTGGGAGCAAGGAGATTTAAAGTTTCCTGGGCTCCCCGGCTCCTGCGAATGTGTCCTGCGTTTTGCCGGTGGGCGCATGCGCAGCAGCCGGAAGGGTCCATGGAGGATAATCGCATCTGGATTCAAATGCGGAAGCCTCCGAGAAGATGTTTCATCTCCTCTCACCGATGGCATCGGTGAGGGGAGACGAAACTTCCACTTTTTTAAGAACTTTTACGTGATCGCCATTATGCATTGGGTAATGGCGATCACGTGACCAGTAACCGCATACCGCGGCTCCCCGTGACATCTCCAGGCTCTTGGCTACCTTTGGTAGCCAACAGCAGGGAGATTTTAAATTTCTTGGGCAATCTTTCACTTTTGCGCATGCGTCCGCCATCATGCTGACAGGCTCATTCGCCAAAGCTGGGGTAAGGTCCACGGATCAACATCCCACCAGGGAACAAATCCGGGACCTTGGGTACGTAATTTCATCCCCCCTTACGGATACGATCCGTAAGGGGAGATGAAACTTTAACTTTTAACTTTTTTTTTTTAACTTTTTAACTTTATATGATCACCGTTATCCATCATATGACTGGAAACCGCATACAGCGGTCCCCAGTCATATCTCCCTGCACTCGGCTATCTGTGAATTTGCCGGGCTCGCCGGGCCTTCTGCGCATGCGCGCCACATCGGCGCATGCGCAGAAGCCAGCGGATGGTCCCGACACCGGCCAGAGGACACGGAGGAAGGGGGTGAGTATTTTCACCTTCCCTCATGGATCCGATCCATGAGGGGAGGTGAAGCTTTTCTTTTTTTTTTTACATTTTTCTCCACTTTTCAGCGATCGCCATTATCCATTGGATAACGGCGATCGCGGTACCGGGGACCGCTTACCGCGGTCCCCGCTGACATCTCCTTCCTCCCGGCTACCTACAGGAGCTAGGAGATTTTAAAATTCCCAGGCCGCCAGGCCTTCTGCGCATGCGGCTGACGTAATGCCGACCTGGCGCGCATGCGCAGATCGCCGGCTTCGGGACCCGGAGGACCAGGAGAGCGAGGAGCAGTGCGGCGGACCTCGGTGAGTAATTTCAGCTGCCCTTGGATAGTGCCGATCGCATTGCCGGGGGGGCGTCCCCGCAGCCCGGGATGACAGCGCCATGCTGTCGGCTACCTGCGGACACCGACAGCATGGAGCTGTCACGTCCATAGCCCGAGGGGCTTTATTCTCTGCAGGACACATGTTTTTACGTCCTCAGAGAATAAAGCTCACTTCAGGAGGACGTAAAAAGGCTATGGGCTGGTCGTTAAGGGGTTAAAGTTTTCTTCCATTCTCTTACATAAACTTTCTAGAGTGTCAATTTTCCAATTCCTATTAGAGAAAGACATCTACTGGTCATAACAGAGCCAAACTTTGTAATAATACTATCCAAGACATGTGGAAGCAATCAATGTGAAAAATAAATTTCTGCATAGTTGATGTCTATCTTTAAAAAAGCACTTGCAATGCTTGTCCTTTGCAGATTCACCATAGACATTAAGAATTAAAAGGGGAGATTTCAAAATAATAGCAATGATGAGTTAAATTGGTGAAACAATTAATACTGTGGAACAGCAGGTGTTAATTTGGGCCCTTATTTGAGATAGAAGGGTGGAAAATGTCGCGTATGTTGGCAATAATGCCATTCTTAAGTTCTGATGAAGGACGTACTTTGATAAAAAGTGGATTTGGGGAGTTAAAAGCATATAGAGAAGTGCAGCAAATTATAAATTGCTCAGCTAAAATGATCTCAAAAGCTTTTGAAGTGGCAACCCAAATCTGAAACATGTGGAAGGAAGTGGGGGGAATTAATGTTCCAATGAGTCAAAGAGTAGTCAAAATGACTAAGAATCAGCCAATAATCACCTCTAGAAAGATCAAAAAAGACCTGAAATGACCAGTGAGTACTGCTACAATCATTAGACCATTAAAGGGGTTGTCCCGCGAAAGAAAGTGGGGTTATACACTTCTGTATGGCCATATTAATGCACTTTGTAATGTACATTGTGCATTAATTATGAGCCATACAGAAGTTATTCACTTACCTGTTCCGTTGCTGGCGTCCCCGTCTCCATGGTGCCGTCTAATTTCAGCGTCTAATCGCCCGATTAGACGCGCTTGCGCAGTCCGGTCTTCTCCCTGCTGAATGGGGCGCTCGTGCCGGAGAGCTGGTCCTCGTAGCTCCGCCCCGTCACGTGTGCCGATTCCAGCCAATCAGGAGGCTGGAATCGGCAATGGACCGCACAGAGCCCACGGTGCACCATGGGAAAAGACCCGCAGTGCATCGTGGGTGAAGATCCCGGCGGCCATCTTACTAAGGTAAGTAAGAAGTCACCGGAGCGCTGGGATTTGGGTAAGTACTAAACCTTTTTTTTTTTTACCCCATCCCTTGTGTTTGTCTCGCGCCGAACGGGGGGCCTATTGAAGAAAATAAAAACCCAGTTTCAGCGCGGGACAACCCCTTTAAGTGAAGCTGACTTACCAACACAAACTCCCTGCAAAGTTCCTTAGTTGACAAAAAGACGTCCTAAATAGGTTAAAATTTGCAAAAGAACATATTGACTGGCTGAAAGAGAAATTGCAGAACATTTTGTGGACTGCTGAAAAGAAAATTGTTCTTTTTGGGTCTAGGGGCCGCAGATAATATATCAGATGACCCCCGAGCATTGAATTGAAGCCACCGTACACTGTGAAGATGGTAAAGCATGGTGGTGCAAAAATTTATGATATGGGAATGTTTCTTATACCATGGTGTTGGGCCTATTTATCGCATACAAGGGATTATGGATCATTTTGAATATATCAAAACACTTGAGATCACGCTGCCTTTTTAAAAAAAGAAGAAATGCTCTTGAAGTGGGTGTTTTAATACAACAATGATCCAAAACACATCAGTAAGTGAACAACATCTTCATTACAGACAAACAGGATTGAGGTAATGGAGTGGCCAGCCCAATCTCTTTGTGTCAATCCCATAGAAAACTTGTGGGGTGACATCAAAAATGTTGTTTATGAGGCAAACCAAAAAATTCAGAAGAGCTGTAGAATGCAGTACAATATTCCTGAGAATGTGAATAGGACTGAGCTGCAATACTAGGCACAGTCACTATACAATGTACAGCACTGTGCCTGGTATGGACTAAAATGACAATTTCGCTTACCCGAACGACGCTATCATTGCAATCGGTGGGGATCATGTGCGACGAACCCCTGCAAATCAACTATTGATGACCTATACTGAAAATAGGTTAGCAATAGTACAGTTCCAGAAAATGTATTTTAGTCAAAATACCTTGAAATGACTTTGAGATAACTTGTTTGCTAAGTTTCTATTTCTTTTTGGAGCACATTATATGCCCTTTTCTAATATTTGTTTTAAATTTTTTTCCCTGTTTTAGGATGGGTAGATAAAAGAAAAGCAATTGCTTCACAGTTTGAAAATCCCTGCTATAAACCGCTGAAAATACCAATCTGTTCTCCGCTTTAATTTTGACTGCTTTATCCTCCAACAAGACATTTCTATCTATGTCATTAACACTTTTCACAGCTCTATTAAACATTGAATCTTTGTATCCTCGATCTTTTAGTCGCTTGGATCAGCTTCAGGAACTGTATAATCCTTTTTAAGGGAAAATGTATGCTTGGCTCTAATTAATTCTCCTAAGGTATTGCTTTCACGGTCTGAGATGGGTGACAGCTTTTGACTTGTAAAATAGTATTAACTGCATTAGGGCTCCCACTCACTGGCGATATTTTCTCCACTGCGATGCGATTCTAAAGTTAAAATCTCGCATCGCGGTGCGGGAAAAAAATCGGCATGACGCCGGGATATTGGCATCACGCCGACATATGGCCAGACTTTTCAATGGGGCCAGCGGCAGCAGTGGTGGCCCCATTGAAAAGAGATGGAGAATGCCTGGGAATTCTGCCACAGCTGTAACAGCTGGGACAGCTGTGGCAGGAGTTTCCTTCATCCCCGCGGGGATCGTGGGGATGAAGGAATCCTCTGCCACAGTTGTCACAGCTCTGGCAGAAGTCCCCGGCATTCTAGCCCATTGCTTTCAATGGGATTGGCACTGCTGCCGATCCCATTGAAAGCACTGCTTTCTGCCAAGCCCCACGGAATGATTATCGGGAAAGGGCTTGAAATATAAGCCCTTCCCCGATAATCTGCCAAAAGTGTGTTAAAAAAAAAACAAATTACTCACCTCTCCTGCGCTCAGCCGCGTCCTCCTGCTGGCTCCCCGGCACTGCTACTAAGCTCTTTCAGCAGTCGGGAATTTAAAAATCCCCGCCTCCTGAAAGGGCTCTGCAGATTTGCTGAGGGCTCAGCCAATAGCAGCTACTGCTTAGCTATTGGCTGAGCACTCAGCCAATCACACATAGCCCTTTCAGGAGGCGGGGATTTTAAAATCATGAATAGCTATATCTTAGCATGAATTCATGAACAGCTATATCTTAGCATGAATGAATAGCTAAGAGGTATGTGTGATTGGCTGAGCGCTCAGCCAATAGCTAAGCAGTAGCTGCTCTTGGCTGAGCCCTCAGCCAATCTGCACAGCCCTTTCCGGAGGCGAGGATTTTTAAATCCCCAACTGCTGAAAGAGCTTAGTAGCAGTGTCGGGGAGCCAGCAGGAGGACGCGACTGAGCACGGGAGAGGTGAGTAATACTTTTTTAATTTTTTTACACACTTATTGATGATTATCGGGGAAGGGCTTATAATTCAAGCCCTTCCCCGATAATCATTCTGCTGGGCTTGGCCGAAACCATTGATTTCAATGGGATCGGCAGCAGTGCCGATCCCATTGAAAGCAATAGAATAGAATGCCGCGGAATTCTGCCACAGCTGTCACAGCTGTGGCAGAAGTCGCGGCATTCTCCCTATGCTTTCAATGGGGCTAGCGCTGCTGTCACTAGCCCCATTGAAACCACTTGCGATATGTCGGTTCTATACCGGCCTCTTTCTTGCGCTGCGATGCGAGATTTTTCTCGTGCTCTCACAGCGCAAGAAAGAAAATATCGCCAGTGGGTGGGAGCCCTTACTTTTCCTAAAAAAAGGAAGTTTCCAATTTAAAGGTGCTTTTATTCGCATGGAGAGTGAGATCAAGACAGGATACAGTAACATTAATTGACTGGCTGGTGAATTTAAAGTTATATTGATTATCATTAAGGAATACGAAATCCTGTGCGGACACCTCAGTGCGATCCCGTAGAGTAATGATATTGTCTATGAAGTGTGCATACCACACTATCTTAGTTTTGGGTTAGAATGAGAGTAGATATATAGTTCCTCCCACCAAGCCATCATTAGATTAGCTAATGTTGTAGGGAATCTCAACCCCATGGGAGCTCCCGTTAACTGTAGCTAAAAAATTACCATCAAATGCAAAAAAAATGTATTTTAATAAATACTCTACACCAATTATGATAAATTCTTGCAGTTTCTCACTGTATATGCTGTGTTTTTGAAGATGGTATGTAACAGCAATGATAGCCAAATGACATGGAATACACGAACATAAACTTTCTACATCACATGTTACTGGTTGCTATGGGCAACACAGATTTTCTTTAAAATCTTAATCCATGTTTGGCTCAAGTTGTAAGGCAAAATCAGTTAGTTTGTGTCATACATTCCAGCTTTCATTTGTTATACTGCTGAGGTAAAATATCACTGCGCTGTGATTGGTTGCTATTTGTTATACTGCTGAGGTAAAATAAAAGCTGTGCTGTGATTGGTTAATTAATATTGTCGCAATAAACAGTTAAATAAATAAAAAGTCGGTTTACATGAATGTCAAATCTAAAGAAAATTCCCTTTTCTGATGGAAATGTCCCCTTTAATGTTATAACATTGTAATGTTGGGATGACTTACCTGTACAGTAACACACGGCCTGTGGCTCCTTATGTAAAAGTCTATATTATAGTGTGAGGGAGCCGTCTAGTGAATTTATATTGTACTGGGACAACATGGACCAATGATTTCAGAATTATAATGACTCATGGGAAGAAATGCAAAAAGTGAAGATTAATGTCTCTTAAGTGTTCATGTAATGATTAATTAAGTTTCTTGTTCTTTTCCATAAAGAAAATGACGAGACTGACTTGTACGATTTAAAAAAAATGTTTTAATGAGAGTGGAATAGGTGCTGTGTTTGGTTCATTGGGTGCGTTGGAGGTTTCAGGGGAAAAAAAGATGGCTCAGTGGTTAGTATTGTTACCTTCTAGCGATGGGGTCCTGAGTTCATATCTGATCAAAGACTATATCTGCATGGAATTTGTGTAAAGATTGTGTCATCTTACTAATATGCCAAATGAAAATGAGACCCTTGTGAGTCCCACTATTAAGCCAAAATGGGGGCAAGAGCCTGGCGGTCTCCCCCCTAACAATTTACTTTGGACAAACCCTCATTAGCAAGGCACACGTGCTGGCACATCTTAGCCAAGCACCACACTACCTGCAACCAAGGACAATCACTGCTTGTGGTTGACACGAGCTGACTCTTCTTCTGGGTTACATGAAATCCATGTGTCCCCACACATTTCATTCTGTGTAGGTGTCAAATAGCTCAACGCCGCAATGAGAAGTCTTTGAGTTCCTTGGGCTTGCATATGCTGTGGGTGCACAAAGATGGTATTACACAGGAAGAAATCAAAGCGCCCAAACATGGCAGAATTTCACCCTGTCAAGGACCTCGGCCTTGGCCCACATTTCTGCCCAAGTCAGTCAGTGTATTTGTGCCAGATAGGTAAAACACCGAGATGGGAAGTCTTTGTGCACCCACAGCATAGGCAGACCCCAGTAACATTTCTGTAGCAAGAGTATAGGCGGACCAAAAGTAACACTTCTATAGCAAGAGTATAGGCGAACCCCAGTAACATTTCTGTAGCAAAAGTATAGGCAGCCCCTTGTAACATTTCTGTAGCAAGAGTATAGGCGTATCCCAGTAACATTTCTGTAGCGGAAGTATAGGGAGACCCCAGTAACATTTCCGTAGCAAAAGTAAAGGCGGACCCCAGTAACATTTCTATAGCAAGAGTATAGGCGGACCCCAGTAACATTTCTGTAGCAAAAGTATAGGCGAACCCCAGTAACATTTCTATAGCAAGAGTATAGGCGGAACCAAGTAACATTTCGGTAACAAAAGTACAGGCGAACCCCTCAAACCATTCAGTAGAAACTGCATAGGCGGACACCAGTAACAATTCTGTGACAAAAGTATAGGGAGACCCGAGTAACATTTCTGTAGCAAGACTATAGACGGACCCCAGTAATATTTCTGTAGCAAAAGTATTGCGAAACCACAGTAACATTTCTGTAGGAAGAGTATAGGCAGACCCCAGTAACATTTCTGTAGAAAAAAGAATAGGCAGACCCCACAGAAAGAAATCAAAGCGCCCAAACATGGCAGAATTTCACCCTGTCAAGGACCTCGGCCTTGGCCCACATTTCTGCCCAAGTCAGTCAGTGTATTTGTGCCAGATAGGTAAAACACCGAGATGGGAAGTCTTTGTGCACCCACAGCATAGGCAGACCCCAGTAACATTTCTGTAGCAAGAGCATAGGCGAACCCCAGTAGCATTTCTGTAGCAAAAGTATAGGCGAACCCCTCAAACCATTCAGTAGAAACTACATAGGCGGACCCCAGTAACATTTCTGTAGCAAAAGTATAGGCAGACCCCAGTAACATTTCTGTAGCAAGAGTATAGGCGTATCCCAGTAACATTTCTGTAGCAGAAGTATAGGGAGACCCCAGTAACATTTCCGTAGCAAAAGTAAAGGTGGACCCCAGTAACATTTCTATAGCAAGAGTATAGGCGAACCCCAGTAACATTTCTGTAGCAAAAGTATTGGGAGACCCCTGTAACATTTCTGTAGCAAAAGTATAGGAAGACCCCAGTAACATTTCTGTAGCAAAAATATAGTCAGATCCCTGTAACATTTCTGTAGCAAAAGTATAGGCGAACGCCAGTAACATTTCTATAGCAAGAGTATAGGCGGAACCAAGTAACATTTCTGTAGCAAAACTATAGGCAGACCCCTGTAACTTTTCTGTAGCAAAAGTATAGGCAGACCCCTGTAACATTTTGGTAACAAAAGTACAGGCGAACCCCTCAAACCATTCAGTAGAAACTGCATAGGCGGACACCAGTAACAATTCTGTGACAAAAGTATAGGGAGACCCCAGTAACATTTCTGTTGGAAGAGTATAGGCGTACCCCAGTAACATTTCTGTAGCAAAAGAATAGGCAGACCCCTGTAACATTTCTGTAGCAAAAGTATAGGGAGACCCCTGTAACATTTCTGTAGCAGAAGTATAGGCAGACCCCAGTAACATTTCTGTAGCAAAAATATAGTCAGACTCCAGTAACATTTCTGTAGCAAAAGTATAGGCAGACCCAGTAACATTTCTGTAGCAAACGTATAGGCAGACCCCTGTAACATTTCTGTAACAAAAATATAGTCAGACTCCTTCAACATTTCTGTAGCAAAAGTATAGGCGAACACCAGTAACATTTCTATAGCAAGAGTATAGGCGGACCCAAGTAACATTTCTGTAGCAAAAGAATAGGCAGACCACTGTAACATTTCTGTAGCAAAAGTATAGGGAGACCCCAGTAACATTTCTGTAGCAAAAATATAGTCAGACTCCAGTAACATTTTTGTAGCAAAAGAATAGGCAGACCCCAGTAACATTTCTGTAGCAAAAGTATAGGGAGACCCCAGTAACATTTCTGTAGCAAAAATATAGGCGAACACCAGTAACATTTCTAAAGCAAGACTATAGGCGGAACCAAGTAACATTTCTGTAGCAAAACTATAGGCAGACCCCTGTAACATTTCTGTAGCAAAAGTATAGGCAGACCCCTGTAACATTTCTGTAACAAAAGTATAGACAAACCCCTCAAACCATTCAGTAGAAACTGCATAGGCGGACCCCAGTAATAATTCTGTAGCAAAAGTATAGGGAAACCCCAGTAACATTTCTGTAGCAAGACTATAAGCGGACCCCAGTAACATTTCTGTAGCAAAAGTATAGAGAGACCCCAGTAACATTTCTATAGCAAAAATATAGTCAGACCCCTCTAACATTTCTGTAGCAAAAGTATAGGCGAAACTCAGTAACATTTCTATAGCAAGAGTATAGGCGGAACCAAGTAACATTTCTGTAGCAAAACTATAGGCAGACCCCTGTAACTTTTCTGTAGCAAAAGTATAGGCGGACCCCAGTAACATTTCGGTAACAAAAGTACAGGCGAACCCCTCAAACCATTCAGTAGAAACTGCATAGGCGGACACCAGTAACAATTCTGTGACAAAAGTATAGGGAGACCCGAGTAACATTTCTGTAGCAAGACTATAGACGGACCCCAGTAACATTTCTGTAGCAAAAGTATTGCGAGACCCCAGTAACATTTCTGTAGGAAGAGTATAGGCGTACCCCAGTAACATTTCTGTAGCAAAAGAATAGGCAGGCCCCTGTAACATTTCTGTAGCAAAAATATAGTCAGACTCCTTCAACATTTCTGTAGCAAAAGTATAGGCAGACCCCTGTAACATTTCTGTAACAAAAGTATAGACGAACCCCTCAAACCATTCAGTAGAAACTGCATAGGCGGACCCCAGTAATAATTCTGTAGCAAAAGTATAGGGAGACCCCAGTAACATTTCTGTAGCAAGACTATAGGCGGACCCCAGTAACATTTCTGTAGCAAAAGTATAGAGAGACCCCAGTAACATTTTTGTAGCAAGAGTATAGGCGGACTTCAGTAACGTTTCTGTAGCAAGAGTATAGGCAGACCCCAGTAACATTTCTGTAGCAAAAGTGTAGGCGAACCCTTGTAATATTTTTTGTAGCAAGAGTGTAGGCGATCCCTTGAAACATTAGTGTACCAAGAGTACAGGCGAACACCTGAAAAAATTTAGTTACCAAGAGTGTAGGCGAAGGCTGGAAAAATTAGTTAGATAACAGTATAGTTGAGGGCCAGAAAAATTGGTGTACCAAGAGTACAAGTGCACCCTGAAAAATTGCTCAACTGCGAGGGCAGGTGAAACCCATAAACATTTTTTAAAGATACAGCTCGCTGTTGCTTAATTTGTAATGGAGTCTGGAGGCAGACCTGCGAAAAAAATTGGTTTCTGGTTAAGTACCAATACTTTTGAAACTTTGAAAAATTATAAAAAAAAACTTTTAAACAGAGCATTTTGAGCCGCAGAAAAATTGGCAGTTCAGCGTGATGACATGCTGTTTTAGGAGGAGGAGTAGGAGGAGTAATAATATCCGAGAGTGATTGACAAAGCTAATTTCTTTTTTTTTTGTGGTGATAGGGGATGCATTTTTCTCCTGTTACAGTGAAAAGAATCATTAGGTTCCGCTTCTTTGCGCCGGTGGAGAAAAGAAGTCTGGGGAAATCCAGCTTTTGCTCATCTTTATGAGTGTAAGCATGTTGGCACTGGCAGTTGACAGGCAAGTACGCTTCTCCGAGATGATTCCCCGAGCTGCACTAAACACCCTCTCTGACAAGACGCTAGCGGCAGAGCAGGCCAGCACCTCCAAGGCGTACAGCACAAGTTTGTGCCACGTGTCCAGCTTTGACACCCAATAGTTGTATGGAGCAGAGGAGGATGGTGGTACGATCGGCTACGTACTCCCTCACCATCTTTTTACAGTGCTCCCTCCAACTCAGCCTTGACTGGGGAGTGGTGACACAGCCTTGCTGGGGAGCCATAAAGCTGGCAAAGGCCTTGGAGAGTGTTCCCCTGCCTGCGCTGGACATGCTGCCTGATCCCCGCTCCTTCCCTTCTACTTGGCCCTCTAAACTGCGTCTTCTGCCGCTAGCGCTGTCAGATGGGAACTTTGGCATCACTTTTTCCACCAGGGCCCTGTGGTATTGCATCACTCTTGTACCCCTTTCCTCTTCGGGAATGAGAGTTGAAAGGTTCTCCTTATACCGTGGGTCGAGAAGGGCGTATACCTAGTAATCCGTGTTGGCCAGAATGCGTTTAACGCGAGGGTCACGGGAAAGGCAGCCTAACATGAAGTCAGTAGAGATGAGCGAGCACCAAAATGCTCGGGTGCTCGGTACTCGAGTCAAACTTTTCGTAATGCTCGAGAGCTCATTTCGAGTAACGAACCCCATTGAGCATTTTTGTATGGGACCGATGCTCCGCATAGGGTATGATTTCTGAGACACCGGAAAACCTCAGAAATTCATGGAAACACCACAGAAACGGATATGGAACGGCAGGGGCAGCATGCCTGGTTGCATCTGAGGCTCCCATGTCCCACCATTAGGCCAAAATGGGGGCAAGAGCCTGGCGGTCACCCCCCTAACAATTTACTTGGGACAGACCCTCATTAGCAAGGTACACCTTAGCTAAGCACCATACTATCTGCAACCAAGGACAATCACTGCCTGCGGGTGACACCACTGCGTCTTCTCCTGGGTTACATGCTGGCATTGCTGTCCAACCCCCCCACACGACCCTGCATCCACAGCGCACACAAAACTTTCCCTGCGCAGATTTCAGCTGCCCTCATGCCACACGCTCGCTTCATAGCCACATCACCCTCATGTCTATTTATAAGTGCGTACTGGATGAGGAGGAACCTGCAGAGGGTTGGCAAGGTCAGGCAGTGACCCTCTTTGAAAGTGTGGGCGATAGCCCACAATGCTGTTGAGAATTGATGATAGATTGACGTACGATCATCATTCCAATCCCGTGCCAGCTCCGTCACAAAATTGTCAGGAGCCGCAAACGTGGGCATAGAGGCGACTCAGGTGTCAGCACTTCTACACATCTCCACAATGCAGAAACACATACTAACACCAAAGATTGGTTTGAAGCCTGAGGTGTCGCAAAAGGAACCACCACAGGTTTACAGTGACCCTGTCAAAGTCTCATGAAATCACTAACGCTTCCTGTGAATGCTCCAATCCTGTATCTCGGATAACTGTGGTAATTTTTAGCACGAGAGATAATACATGCCAACCAACGCAGATCCCCAGACCCCAAGCAGGTGGAGGAGGTGGCATAATAAGCCCAAGAAACCATGACTGAGGTAGGACCCACAATACTCTGTGTGGGAAGCACGTGAGCGGGCCCTGGGTCAGGCTCGGTACCAGCCTCCCCCTTGTGTGACCCAAGGTGCCATGAGTTACATAGCAATGGGAAATCCATGTGTCCCCACACAATTCAATCTGTGTATGTGTCAGATAGCTGATCACCGCGCTAGGAAAGCCATCTGTGCCCTACCCAAGTCATTCAGTGTATGTGCGCCAGATAGCTCAAACACCGCAATGGGAAATCTTTGTGCACCCACAGCATAGGCGAGCCCATGAAACCCAAGGAAAGTATAAAACATAAAGCAATTACAGTGCCCAAACATGGCAGACTTTCACTCCGCCCAGGACTTCGGCCTCTGCACACACCCTCAGCAATCGTGGGCATAAAGCGGACTCCGATGCTTGTACAGCTGTGAACGTCTCATTAAATCAATTATGGTTGCTTTCATCGCTCCAAAGACTGGATGAACCACAAAGAAGTTCCACAGGCCAAACCTGGTGCAGTTGCATTTCCCCCAGGACTTTGGCCTCTGCCCACACCCTTAGTAATCGTGGGCATAAAGCGGACTCCGATGCTAGTATAGCTGTGAACGTCTCATTAAATCAGTTACGGTTCCTTTCATCGCTCCAAAGACTGGATGAACCACGAAGAAGTTCCACAGGCCAAACCTGACGCAGTTGCATTTCCCCCAGGACTTCGGCCTTCCCAAACCCTCAGCAATCATGGGCATAAAGCGGACTCGGATGCTAGTACAACTGTGAACATCTCATTAATTCAATCACACTTCTTTTGATTGGTCCAAACCAGTGTCTCAGATAACTGTGGTAACACGAGAGCAAATACATGTCGACCAACACTAATCCCCAGACCCCAAGCAGGAGGAGGAGGTGGCATAATAAGCCCGAGAAACCATGATCGAGGTAAGACCCGCAATACTCTGTGTGGGAAGCATGTGAGCGGGCCCTGGGTAAGGCACGGTACCAGCCTCCACCTTGTGTGACCCAAGGTGCCGTGAGATACATAGCAATGGGAAATCCATGTGTCCCCACACAATTAATTTTGTGTAGGTGTCAGATAGCTGAACAATGCAATGGGAAAGCCATCTGCACTCTGCACCCTACCCAAGTCAGTCAGTGTATTTGTGCCAAACAGTTAAAACAGTGCAATGGGAACCCACAGCATAGGCGAGCCCATGAAACTCAAAGATGGTATTACACATGAAGAAATCAGAGTGCCCACACATGGCAGAGTTTCACCCCTCTGAGGATCTTGGCCTACACTTCTGCCCTAGTCATTCAGTGTATTTGTGCCAGATAGGTAAAACACCGCAATAGGAAAGCAGTCTACACCCTACCCAAGTCAGTCAGTGTATTTGTGCCAGACAGGTAAAACAACGCAATGGAAAGTTTTTGTGCACCCACAGCATAGGTGAGCCCAAGGAACTTAAAGATGGTATTACGCATACAAAAATCACAGTGCCCAAACATGGCAGTTTTACCCCACCAAGGACCTCGGCTCACATTTCCACCCTTTTCAGTCAGTGTATTTGTGCCAGACAGGTAAAACAACGCAATGGGAAGTCTTTGTGCACCCACAGCATAGGCGAGCCCAAGAAACCTAAAGATGGTATTACGCATAAAGAAATCACAGCGCCCAAACAAGGCAGTTTCACCCTGCCAAGGACCTCCACCTCGGCTCACACCCTCAGTAATCGTGGGCATAAAGTGGACTCGGATGCTAGTGCAGCTGTGAACGTCTCATTAATGCAGTAACGCTCCTTTTGTTTGGCCCAAACCAGGGTCTCAGATAACTGTGGTAACACGAGAGAAAATACATGTTGCCCATTGCTGATCCCCTGACCCCAAGCAGAAGGAGGAGGTGGCCAAGAAACCATGACCGAGGTAGGACCCGCAATACTCTGTGTGGGAAGTATGTGAGCGGGCCCTGGGTGAGGCTTGGTCCCAGCCTCCACCTTGCGTGACCCAAGGTGCCGCAAGTTACATAGAAATGGGAAATCCATGTGTACACACAATATTCATTCTGTGTAGGTGTCAGATAGCTTAACACCGCAAGGGGTAGTCTTTGAGTCCCTTGGGCTCGCCTATGCTGTCAGTGCACAAAGATGGTATTACCCAGGAAGAAATCAGAGTGCCCAAACATGGCAGAGTTTCCCCCCCGCCAAGGACCTCGGCCCACATTTCTGCACTAGTCAGTCAGTGTATTTGTGCCAGATAGGTAAAACGCCGCGATGGGAAGTCCTTGTGCACCCACAGTATAGGCAGACCCCTGTAACATTTCTATTGCAAAAGTATGGGCAGACCACAGTAGCATTTCTGTAGTAAAGATAGAGGAGGACCCTAGTAACATTTCTGTAGCAAAAGTATAGTATATTCCCCTTTTTTCTGGTGATAGAGAATGCTTTTTTCTCCTGTTGCAGCAAAAAGAATCTTTAGGTTCCGCTGCTTTCCACCGGTGGAGAAGAGAAGTCTGGGGATATCCAGCCTTTGTTCATCTTTATGAGTGTAAGCATGTCGGCACTGGCAGTTGACAGGTGGGTACACTTATCCGTGATGATTCCCCCAGCTGCACTAAACACCCTCTCTGACACGACGCTAGCGGCAGGGCAGGCCAAAGTGGCCCTGCCCGCCAGTACGATTTATGTTGCGGGAGGCGTACTGGTGTAGGGCTGGAAACGGCACATTGGAAAAAACAGTGGCGACTGAGGACCGAGTAGCACGGGACCGCTGCCGCCATCATGTTTTTGAAAGCCTCCATTTCCAAAAGCCTGTACGACAGGATCTCCAGGCTGGTAAATTTGGCAATGTGCACGTTTAAAGCTTGTGCATGCGGATGGGTGGCGGCGTATTTGCGCTTTTGCTCCAACGCTTGTGTTAGCGACAGCTGAACGCTACACTGAGATGTGTGTGGAGGACGGTGGAGGTGAGGGTGGAGGTGAAGGTGTGGGTGCAGGCCAGGAGGCGCTCATGCCTGTGTCCTAGGAGGGGAATTGGATCTGTGTGGCAGGTTGGGGCACAGGGAAAGAGGCAGTGGTGTGACCCGGAGGCAGTAAATGGCCTTCGTCCCACCTTGTGGGGTGCTTGGCCATCATATGCCTGTGCATGCTGGTGGTGGTGAGGCTGGTAGTGGTGGCTCCCCAGCTGATCTTGGCGCGACACAGGTTGCACACCACTGTTCGTCGGTCGTCTGCGCTCTCACTAAAAAACATCCACACCTTTTAACACCTAGCCCTCTGCACGGAGGCTTGCCGCGAGGGGGTGCTTTGGGAAACAGTTGGGGAATTCTTCGCTCTGGCCCTGCCTCTACCCCTGGCCACCACATTGCTCTTCCAACCTGTCCTGTTGCTGCACTTGCCTCCCCCTCTGAAGCCCTGTCCTCAGTAGGGAAAGTTATATACACTATACAGTCCTCTTGATCCTCAATGCAAGAACCCCAACGCTCCTTCTTAGGACTACATCTGACTGTGTGCATTATAGTTGTGGCTTGCTGGGAGTAGTAGTGCATCAATTTTTGTATTACGCATCTAGGCCTGCTCCTAGCCTTTCAGTAATAGCGTTCTCAGCCTGCAGTGTTGTACAACCAACTCTCACCGTGAATTTGGTCTGCAATATTTCCTAGCCTACTGCAAATGACTTAAGTTATACTGTCCTGTGACTGCAGTGCATTGGACAGAGGTTTCACCGCTAAACAGTACTGTAATATTACCGGGGCCACTGCAAAGTATTTCAGCTCTGCTGCTGTGCAGAGGGTCTCAGAATACCCTTTCCTTGGTGGGGTTGAGATAGCCGCAGTTACCAGCACTGGCTTTAGAGTCTTCTCCCACTCCACACAGCCTCTATTATCTACAAGTCTCTGCGAGCAGTAAATTACCCTTAGGTATCAGCGAAAGACAGCGGGTTAATTTTTTCAAGTCACAGCATAGAGCCTCCGCTATCTACATGTCTCTGTGTGCGGTGAATTAAGCCACAGTTGTCAGTGCTGTACAGTGGGGTAATTTACTTGGACCCTGCTCTATTCTTAATCCGCCATGATGAGGAGTAGGGGTAAGGATCGAGGACGTGGATGCGGATGAGGACGTCCAAGTGAGGGTGTGGGCACAGGCTGAGTTCCTGGTCGTGGTGAATCACAGCTGGCTGCTGCGGGATAGAAGAAAGGCAAGTTTCTGGGGTCCCAAGTTTCATATCACAATTTATGGGTCCACGTGGTAGACCTTTATTACAAACAGAGCAGTGTGAGCAGGTCCTGTCGTGGATGGCAGAAAATGCGTCCAGCAATGTATCTACCACCCAGTCTACTACGCCGTCCCCTGCTGCAACTCTGAATCCTCTCGCTGCTGCTTCTCCTTCCTCCCAGCCTCCTCAATCCATGAAAATAACACATTCTGAGGAGCAGGCAGACTCCCAGGAACTGTTCTCGGGTCCCTGCCTTGATTGGGAAAAAATGGTTCTTCTCTCACCTGAGGAGTTTGTCATGACCTATCCCCAACCTTTGGAAAGTTGGCGGGGTCCAGGTGATGAGGCTGTGGACTAACGGCAACTGTCTCAAGAGCTTTCAGTGGGTGAAGAGGATGATGATGATGATGAGACACAGTTGCCTATCAGTGAGGTAGTAGTAAGGGCAGTAAGTCCGAGGGAGGAGCGCACAGAGGATTCGGAGGAAGAGCCGCTGGACGATGAGGTGACTGACCCCACCTGGTTTGCTAAGCCAACTTAGAACAGGTCTTCAGAGGGGGAGGCAAGTGCAGCAGCAGGACAGGTTGGAAGAGGCAGTGGGGTGGCCAGGGGTAGAGGCAGGGCCGGAGCGAAGAATCCCCCAACTGTTTTCTAAAGCACCCCCTCGCGCCATGTCACCGTACAGAGGCCTAGGTCTTCAAAGGTGTGACTGTTTTTCAGTGAGAGCGTGGACGACCGACGAACAGTGGTGTACAACCTGTGTCGCGCCAAGATTAGCTGGGGAGCCACCACCACCAGCGCAGGCATATGATGGCCAAGCACCCCACAAGGTGGGACGAAGGCCATTTACTGCCTCCGGGTCACACCACTGCCTCTTTCCCTGTGCCCCAACCTGCCACACAGATCCAACCCCTCTCTCAGGACACAGGCACAAGCGCCTCCCGGCCTGCACCCACACCCTCACCTCCGCTGTCCTCGACCCCATCCAGCAATGTCTCTCAGTGCAGCGTCCAGCTGTCGCTAGCGCAAGCGCAAATACGCCGCCACACACCCGCATGCCCAAGCTTAAAACGTGCACATTGCCAAATTGATCAGCCAGGAGATGCTGCCGTACAGGCTTGTGAAAATGGAGGCTTTCAAAAACATGATGGCAGCGGCGGTTCCATGCTACTTGGTCCTCAGTCGCCACTATTTTTCCCAGTGTGCCGTCCCAGCCCTACACCAGCACGTCTCCCGCAACATCAATCGTGCCCCCACCAACGCGGTTACTGGGAAGGTCCACTTAACCACTGACACGTGGACAAGTACCGGCGGACAGGGCCACTATATCTCCCTACACCAGCACGTCTCCCGCAACATCAATCGTGCCCCCACCAACGCGGTTACTGGGAAGGTCCCCTAAACACTGATACGTTGACAAATACCGGCGGGCAGGGTCACTATATCTCCCTGACGGCACATTGGGTGAATTTGGTGGAGGCTGGGACCGAGTCAGAGACTGGGACCGCACACGTCCTACCCACACCCAGAATAGCGGGTCCTTCCTCAGTTCTGGTATCTGCGGTGGTCTATGCCACCTCCTCTAAACCGTCCCCCTCCTCCTACGCAACCTCTACCTCTCAATTAAGAAATGTGAGCAGCACGTCACCAGCAGTCTGTGTGACGCGGCGCAGCAGCACAGCGGTGGGCAAGCGTCAGCAGGCCGTGCTGAAACTACTCAGCCTAGGTGACAAGAGGCACATGGCCCCCGAGCTGTTCCATGGTCTGACAGAGCAGACCGACCTCTGGCTTTCGCCGCTGAGCCTGCAACCGGGCATGGTCGTGTGTGACAACGGCCGTAACCTGGTGGCGGCTCTGCAGCTCTGCAGCCTCACACACGTGCCATGCCTGGCCCACTTCTTCAATCTGGTGGTTTAGCGGCTTCTGAAAAACTACCGGCACTCATCTGACCTGCTCGGCAAGATGCACCGCGTCTGCGCACATTTTCACAAGTCCACCACGGACGCTGCCACCCTGAGGACCCTGCAACATTGGTTTAATCTGCCAGAGCACTGACTGCTGTGCGACATGCTCACATGGTGGAATTCTATGCTCCACATGTTGACTAGGCTCTATGAGCAGCGTAGAGCAATAGTGGAATACCAACTCCAACATGGGCAGCGTAGTGCCAGTCAGCCTCCCCAATTCTTTACTGAGGAGTAAGCCTGGATGGCAGATATCTGCCAGGTCCTCAGAAACTTTGAGGAGTCTACCCAGATGGTGAGCGGCGACGATGCAATCATTAGCGTTACCATCACGCTGCGATGCCTGCTGAGAAGTTCGCTGCAAGGCATAAAGGCCGACGCTTTGCGTTGGAACAGGAGACAGGGGATGACAGTATGTCGCCTAATAGCCAGACCACCCTCATGTCTATACCTCAGCGCATTTTGCAGGAGGAGGAGGAAGGGAGGAGCAGGAGGAGGGGGAAGAGACAGCTGGCCACACTGCAGAGGGTACCCATGCTGCTTGCCTCTCATCTGTTCAGCGTGTATGGGCTGTGGAGGAGAAGGAGGATGAGGAGGATCCTGAAAGACATCTTGCTAGCGAGGACAGCCACGTCTCGTTTACTGGAACCCTGGCACACATGGCTGACTTCATGTTAGACTGCCTTTCTCGTGACCCTCGCGTTAGACGCATTCTCGCCAACACGGATTACTGTGTGTACACCCTTCTCGACCCACGTTACAAGAAGAACCTTTCCACTCTCATTCCAGAAGAGGAAAGCGGTACGAGAGTGATGCAATACCACAGGGCCCTGGTGCAAAAAGTGATGCTAAACTTCCCATCTAACAGCACTAGCGGCAGAAGGCGCACTTCCGAGGGCCAAGTAGCAGGGGAGGTGCGGAGATCAGGCAGCATGTTCAGCGCAGGCAGGGGAACACTCTCCAAGGCCTTTTCCAGGTTTATGGCTCCCCAGCAAGACTGCATCACCACTCCCCAGTCAAGACTGAGTCAGAGAGAGCACTGTAAAAAGATGGTGAGGGAGTACGTAGCCGATCTTACCACCGTCCTCCGTGATGCCTCTGCTCCATACAACTATTGGGTGTCAAAGCTGGACACGTGACACGAACTTGCGCTGTATGCCCTGGAGGTGCTGGCTTGCCCTGCCGCTAGCGTCTTGTCAGGGAGGGTGTTTAGTGCAGCTGGGGGAATCATCACGGACAAGCGTACCCGCCTGTTAACTGCCAGTGCCGTCATACTTACACTCATAAAGATGAACAAAGCCAGGATTTTCCCTGACTTCTCTTCTCCCCAGCGGAGAGAAGCAGAACCTAAAGATTCTTTTTGCTGCAACAGGAGATAAAAGCACTCTTCTCAATCACTGGAAAAACGGGGCATTTCGTTTTGTCAATCTGTCTCTGAAATTAGTCCTCCTCCTGCTACTCCTCCTCCAGAAACAACATGTCATCGCGCTGAACGGCCAGATTTTCTGTCGCCCAAAAGGCTCATCTACCAATGCTTTTACTATTTTTAGAAGTTCCAAAAGTTTTGATACCATGAACCAATTTTTTCAACAGGGCTGTCCCTAGGCTCTTATACAAATTAAGCAACAGCGAGCTGTATCTTTCAAAAAATATTTATGGGTTTCACCTGCCCTCTCAATTGATAAATTTTTTAGAGGTACACTTTTACTCTTGGTACACTGATTTTTCGGGCCCACGCCTACACTCTTATCCAACTAATTTTTACAGCCTTCGCCTACACTCATGGTACCCCAATGTTTCATAGGTTGGACTATACTATTACTACAGAAATTTTACTGGGGTCTGCCTGCCTATACTTCTGTTACAAGATTGTTACTGGGGTCTGCCTATACTTCTGCCACGTAAATGTTACAGAGGTCTGCCTACACTGTTGCTACAAAAATGTTACAGGGCTCTGCATATACTTCTGCTACAAGAATGTTACTGGGGTCTGCCTATACTGCTGCCACTTAAATGTTACAGGGGTCTGCCTATACTTCTGCCACATAAATGTTACAGGGATCTGCCTATACTTCTACTGCAGAAATGGTCCTGGGGTCTGCCTATACTGCTGCTACAGAACTGATACTGGGGTGCCTGCCTATACTGCTGCTACATAAATGTTACTGGGGTCTGCCTATACTTCTGCCACTTAAATGTTACTGGAGTCTACCTATACTGCTGCTACAAGAATGTTACTGGGGTCTGCCTATACTTCTACTACAGAAATGGTGCTGGGGTCTGCCTATATTGCTGCTACAGAACTGATACTGAGGTCTGCCTATACTGCTGCTACATAAATCGTATCCGAGATGAGCCTCATATACTTGTCTTTGTGTCCACTATAGATGTTGATTTATCTATGTAGGATCACATAGTGGGACTTGGCTCATCTCGGACACGTGACCACGTCTTACTGGCGCAGCTTGATTATGTCATGGTGACTACTAAGAAACACTGACATTTATGTCTAGTAGTAGCTCTATGGAGCAGGGTGTGAACAGGATATGTGCCCAATGACGCTGCACGCTTCAGTCATGTGACTATGCTATACAGACGTGATGTGATGATGTCACGGTGGACGGGAGGAGACCCATACAGATTCCAGCCAGTAGGAACCTTGCATAACACGTCTCCATGGCGACATAGCCGCAAGAGGAAGTGAAAGGTTGCTACAAGGCTCCATCATAGCTACAAACTCCGCAGCATGTGTGTGCCATAATGACATTAATGAATGCAGGTGAATTTTATCATGTGATCCACTGTGATTGGTTAATGTGATGCTAGACACACTATATATGTGTATGTTGTTCACTTGTTGTCCATACTTGACAAAGACTCTTGGAGTCGAAACGTCGTGTTTTTCTGTCTGGGAGGAATGAAATAAAGAAACTTCATTGCTTTGCACCTTGATCTGCTGTTTCCACTACTTTATCAACATTTATACTATGGGTGCACACAGACTTCCCATCGCGGTGTTTTACCTATCTGGCCCCAAAACACTCACTGACTAGGGCATGAATTGTGGGCCGAGGCCAATATTTATTTTCTCTCGTGTTACCACAGTTATCTGTGAAACTCGTTTGGGCCACTGAAGAGGAGCGTTACTGCATTAATGAGACATTCAATGCTGTGCTAGCATCGGAGTCCGCTTCATGCCCGCGATTGTTGAGGGTGTGGGCTGAAGCCTATGTCCCGGAGGAAGTGCAACTGCGCCAGGTTGGGCCTGTGGAACCTTTTCCTGGCTAATCCAGTCACTGGAGCGATGAAAGAAAATGTAACTGATTTACTGAGCCCGTCGCAGATGAACTAGCATCGAAGTCCGCTTCATGCCTACGATCGCTGAAGCTGTTGGCCGAGGCCTATGTCCCGGGGGAACTGCAACTGCGCCAGGTTGGGCCTGTGGAACTTTCTCCTCGCTAATCCAGTCATTGGAGCTGTGAAAGAAAATGTAACTGATTTACTGAGCCTGTCGCAGATGAACTAGCATCGAAGTCGGCTTCATGCCTGCGATTGCTGAAGCTGTTGGCCGAGGCCTATGTCCCGGGGGAACTGCAACTGCGCCAGGTTGGGCCTCTGGAACCTACATGGGCAGCATGTAACCCAGGAGAAGAGGCAGCGGTGTGACCCACAGGCAGTAATTGCGCTTGGTTGGGGGTAGCGTGGTGCTTAGCTAAGGTGTGCCTTGCTAATGAGGGCTTGTCCTAAGTAAATTGTTGGGGGGGGGCACACTCTTGCCGCTATTGTGGCTTAATAGTGAGACCTGGGAGCCTGAGATGCAGCCCTGCATGCTGCCCCTGCCCTGCCCTATCCGTTTCTATGGCGTTTCCATGACTTTCGTATGTTTTCCAGATTTTCACAAGTGAAAACCTAAGCGGAGCATCGGTCATATACAAAAATGCTTGAGTCACCCATTGACTTCAATGGGGTTCGACTCGAGCAACGAGCACCC
Organism: Eleutherodactylus coqui; assembly: GCF_035609145.1. NCBI lineage: Eukaryota > Metazoa > Chordata > Amphibia > Anura > Eleutherodactylidae > Eleutherodactylus > Eleutherodactylus coqui. The sequence continues at coordinate 153,832,000 of NC_089844.1, read as the reverse complement.
GAGCATTTTGGTGCTCGCTCATCTCTACTGACTAGTGTGACTAAATGCAAGCAGCTTGTTACACTATACCTCAGTTTTGACAGGCTTTGAGTTCAGAATATCGCTGTACATATTCTACCAAATTTTTAAGGAGTTCTTTTTTGTGACATCCACAGGAAGACACCGAATAGTACGATGTTAAGTTCGGTTATAGCCATATAAAAGCGCTGCTAAATTTACAACGCCCTGAATTCATAAATGAAGTATATGGTTTTAGTTTTCTGCATTTTTCATTCTACAGCGTGGAATCTAGTTTACTTGAAAAGGTTATCAACTGAGCTTGCAATGATGTAACAGTAAGGGGAAACTCTTTTATAACTACAAGTAGGGTTTGAAATATTCCTTTTGATTAGCAAGTTTCCCCAGACAATAAGCTGACAACAGTTTGCCCAACTGATGTGAGCCCAATGACCAGCTATATCTGTTGAGACCAAGCAACAAGTATTCAATTTTAATGCAGCTGCAAAGTAAGGGGTATGTTCACACAACAGATTTTAGGATCAATTGGAACAAATGGCAGTGAGGCTAGCAGGGGAAATGTGAAAATGTTGTTTAGCCTCTCATTCCTAAGGCAGATATCAACTACAGTTGCAAAATTGTCACCCTAGTGCATAAGATTCTGACGCAGTTCTTAGTCAGCAGCACTGCAGATGTACTATAGAATTTCCACTTCTCATCTGACGGTACTACAACCTGTGGTTCTGAGGTGGGTGAACAGTTAATTTGCTTGTTAGGAGTATGGCCCATATAGGATGATAGTTCGGTCAACTATATGGATGCATTAAGGGAACTTTAAAATGCTAAAAGAAAATATCTACAAAAGTATCTGCTAATATCCTATTTTTCCAGGTTGTCTGAGCTCATGGGTAATGGAAGTATGTGACAAGTTTATGGAAGCCATTGCAGTACCTACGGAGTTTGTAATCCACTTACAAAGGTTTGAGAGGTCTATGGGTGTGGCCTCTAAATTCTGGATTGTTGGATATTTCTGGAATGACATGTAAAATTAAAGGAGATGTCCCGCGCCGAAACGGGTTTTTTTTTTTTTAAACCCCCCCCCCGTTCGGCGCGAGACAACCCCGATGCAGGGGTTAAAAAAACCACCCGCACAGCGCTTACCTGAATCCCGGCGGTCCGGTGACTTCAATACTTACCGCTGAAGATGGCCGCCGGGATCTTCTACCTTCGTGGACCGCAGCTCTTCTGTGCGGTCCACTGCCGATTCCAGCCTCCTGATTGGCTGGAATCGGCACGTGACGGGGCGGAGCTACACGGAGCCGCTCTCTGGCACGAGCGGCTCCATAGAAGACTGCTGAAGACCCGGACTGCGCAAGCGCGGCTAATTTGGCCATCGGAGGCCAAAAATTAGTCGGCTCCATGGGAACGAGGACGCCAGCAACGGAGCAGGTAAGTAAAAAACTTTTTATAACTTCTGTATGGCTCATAATTAATGCACAATGTACATTACAAAGTGCATTATTATGGCCATACAGAAGTGTATAGACCCACTTGCTGCCTCGGGACATCTCCTTTAATTTTTTTGGAATATAGATCATTCCAGAGAAATAGGAGCCCAAAGTAATTGGGTGATGCACATCTTAAATAATACCATTATAATTATGCCTTCACAAATCTACATTGTGCACAGAGATAGGGCATACAAATGGCTTACATTAAATACAACAGGGTCATATATTCACCTATCCCGTTCATGTTTCCATATGATGATTTCTGGATAACTGGACAATCCCCTTGGAACTCTTTGCTCCAAGTGCTTCTTAACTGTTGGTACTACTGGTCATATACACAACATATTTGCGCAACACTCTGTGGTACCTGGAAATGGGGAGAAATGAAATGGGCAACCATCAAGACAGAAATTGGGAAACTTCCGGTCCCACTGGTCTTGATCACAAAAAAAAGAGGGGCTGTGCTTCCTTGCATGCAGTTCCCCTGAGTCCAGCATGAGAGGCAGCCATTGAAGTAGCTATTCTTGCCTAACTTCAGGTCGGGGATATATAAATAAAAGTAACTAAGTTGAATCCTGCTATATTATTTTCACATGGATTCGTATGGAAAACCCACTCCATTCCTAGGACATATCCGAGGAGGTTGGAGATAATCGAAGGTGTGGATGCGCTTGAAGGTAAGCATTGACTTGAGGTATGCTTTTGGAATCAGATTCCATTTCAGACCTTTGTGGCGCTGTGGAAATTTTTGTTGTCTTTGTTGAATCATCGGGTAAACCAATCTAGAATGCTGAAGCAGTGTCTTGGTTGTACAAGGCTTTAAATCTGCCAACACAGGTAGTTGTCATCAAGGTCCACCAACCTCACACCAAGGATGTAGCTCCTGAGGCTCTAAAGAACTGGAGAGTAGATGCAGTAGACAGACTCTCTACTGAAAATAAATACCGTATATACCGGCGTATAAGACGACTTTTGAACCCCGAAAAATCTGCTCTGCAGTCGGGGGTCGTCTTATGCGCCGGTAATACAAAAAAAAAAAAAGTGTAAAAAAAAAAAATTTTATTACTCACCTCCCACGGCGTTCTGTCGCGCTCCGGCAGGCTGTCGCTCGCTCCGGCAGGCTGTCGCTCGCTCCTCGTCCCCGCCGCAGCATAGCTTTCTGAATGCGGGGCTTGAAATCCCCGCTTCCAGAAAGCTAATACACACGCCGGCAGCCATGACAGCATTGAATGGCTGTGATTGGCTAAAGCACACGTGGCTTCAGCCAATCACACTATTCAATGACATCATTGAATGGCTGTGATTGGCTGAAGGCGCACGTGTTAGCAATCACACCCATTCAATGATGTCATTGAATAGTGTGATTGGCTGAAGCCACGTGTGCTTTAGCCAATCACAGCCATTCAATGATGTCATGGCTGCCGGCGTGTGTATTAGCTTTCTGGAAGCGGGGATTTCAAGCCCCACATTCAGAAAGCTATGCTGCGGCGGGGACGAGGAGCAAGCGACATCCTGCCGGAGCGCGACAGAACGCCGTGGGAGGTGAGTAATAAAATTTTTTTTTTTTCTCCACTGAATACCGGCGTATAAGGTGACAGTTGGGGGGTCGTCTTATACGCCCCGTCGCCTTATACGCCGGTATATACGGTATATGTTTAATTTTATCGACAATTTACATTTCTTTTCCTGTGAATAGTTGTCGTAAGGACTCCAGTACACTTCTTTTCCCAGGGGCCCATAAAGCTCTTAAGATGGTACTGCAGGGGAGTAAGAGCCAGCATGGGGGAACCCTGCAATACAGCAACGGTGGTCAATACGGGCCAGGGTGGTAGGTATCCTATAATAGTGAACAACAGGGCTAATCTAGCATAATTGAGTTTTTCATTAGATCATTTATGTCAGCAATTGTAAGCCCAGCCATTAGCCCAATTCCTGTTGGTCATTTTTTGTCATGACAGTCCATGGATATTGTATTAGATGCTTTTAACAACATTGCAGGGCATGCTGGAGAGGACATTTGAGGTTTTAATTAATTGACGGTGATAGGTGATCCAGGGCAGATTTTCACCCAGTTTTGTTGGAAAAGTAGGGTTGTATTTGAAATTGTGATATTTCAGCCAAGACTGACATGGTACCTGGTGGTCCACAACAGGATTTTGCATTGTTGTGGGGCAGGCCAGATGCTGGGGAGGGAAGATACAGATGTTCTGCTGGTCCTTATTAGAGTCAAGCAGGTATGGATGGCCAGTAGCTGACCCAAAACTCAGCCAGGTGCTAGTCTGGTCTGGCTGGCAAGGCAATGGAGTTGAGATGCTATAATTTTGTCCACGTTACCTAAAATGTATTTTTAATTCTATATGGAATTTTTCTGTTGAATCTTGTGTTGTAGTGTTTTATGGGAAAAAGTCAAGGTTTAATATTTTAAGGAAGTTAGCATGTGTGCTCCTTATTAGACAAAAATGTGCATCTCTTTTGTCTGTCCAATTTGCACGTGGCCATCAAGAAAATCAGATTTTTCAGAAAATCTTGCAGATAGACAAATATGTAAGCTTTATGCCTGCCTTTGCTGCCTTCATAGTCAACTGATGGTGCAGGTCTGGCTTCTCTGCCCTTAGGATCAACTGGGAAAATTAATGAAGGGTCAACTATTTTATACCTAATCTGGCCAAGCCTGGAAGAGCGGGAGGTTCTCTTTCTGGTAGCCCACATCCCTGCTTCATTGAGGGGGATCCTATACAGGGGATTGACCTATTTACAGCAGTTATCTAGTTGATAACTAGAGATCAGCGAGCACCAAAATGCTCGGGTGCTCGTTACTCGAGACGAACTTTTCGCGATGCTCGAGGGTTCGTTTCGAGTAACGAACCCCATTGAAGTCAATGGGCGACTCGAGCATTTTTTTATTTCGCCGATGCTCGCTAAGGTTTTCATTTGTGAAAATCTGGGCAATTCAAGAAAGTGATGGGAACGACACAGCAACGGATCGGGCAGGCGAGGGACTACATGTTGGGCTGCATGTCAAGTTCCCAGGTCCCACTATTAAGCCACAATAGCGGCAAGAGTGGGTCCCCCCCCCCCCTCCCAACAATTTTTACTTCTGAGAAACCCTCATTAGCAATGCATACCTTAACTAAGCACCACACTACCTCCAACAAAGCACAATCACTGCCTGCATGACACTCCGCTGCCACTTCTCCTGGGTTACATGCTGCCCAACCCCCCCCCCCCCCCCGCACGACCCAGTGTCCACAGCGCACACCAAAGTGTTCCTGCGTAGCCTTCAGCTGCCCTCATGCCACACCACCCTCATGTCTATTTATAAGTGCGTCTGCCATGAGGAGGAACCGCAGGCACACACTGCAGAGGGTTGGCACGGCCAGGCAGCGACCCTCTTTAAAAGGGGCGGAGCGATAGCCAACAATGCTGTACAGAAGCAATGAGAAATCCAATCATGTGCTACCTCCATCAGGAGCTGCACACGTGGGCATAGCAATGGGGAACCTATGTGCCACACACTATTCATTCTGTCAAGGTGTCTGCATGCCCCAGTCAGACCGGGGTTTTTTATAAATAGTCACAGGCAGGTACAACTCCGCAATGGGAATTCCGTGTGCACCCACAGCATGGGTGGCTCCCTGGAACCCACCGGCTGTACATAAATGTACCCCATTGCAGTGCCCTGGACAGCAGAGCTAACGTCAGATTAAATGCAGGTGGGCTTCGGCCCACACTGCATGCCCCAGTCAGACTGGGGTTTTTTATAAGTAGACACAGGCAGGTAGAACTCCCTATTGTGAAGTCCGTGTGGACCGACAGCATGGGTGGGTCCCAGGAAGCCACCGGCGGTACATAAATATATCCCATTGCAGTGCCCAGCACAGCTGAGGTAACGTCAGGTTTAATGCAGGGGAGCTTCGGCCCACACTGCATGCCCCAGTCAGACTGGATTTCTTTAGAAGTGGACACATGCAGTTACAACTCCGTGTGGACCGACAGCATGGGTGGGTCCCAGGAAGCCACAGGCGGTACATAAATATATCCCATTGCATTGCCCAGCACAGCTGAGGCAACGTCCGATTAAACGCAGGTGGTCTTCGGCCCACACTGCATGCCCCAGTCTGACCGGTATTTTTAATACATAGACACTGGCAGGTACAAATCCCTAATGTGAAGTCCCTGTGGACCCACAGCATGGGTGGCTCCCTGGAACCCATCGGCGGTACATAAATATATCCCATTGCAGTGCCCAGCACAGCTGAGGTAATGTCAGGTTTAATGCAGGTGGGCTTTGGCCCACACTGCATGCCCCAGTCAGACTGGGGTTCTTTAGAAGTGGACACATGCAGTTACAACTCCGTGTGGACCGACAGCATGGGTGGGTCCCAGGAAGCCACCGGCGGTACATAAATAAATCCCATTGCAGTGCCCAGCACAGCTGAGGTAATGTCAGGTTTAATGCAGGTGGGCTAAAAATTACTAGGATTACACTGTAGGCGAGGGCCCAAAAAAATTGGTGTACCAACAGTACTAATGTACATCAGAAAAATTGCCCATGCCCAACCAAGAGGGCAGGTGAAACCCATTAATCGCTTTGGTTAATGTGGCTTATTTTGTAACTAGGCCTGTAGGCAGCCCAGTTAAAATAAAAATTGGTTCAGGTGCAAGTTTCAACGCTTTAATGAGAATTGAAACGTTAAAAACATTGTTTACAAAAGTTATATGACTGAGCCTTGTGGGCCTAAGAAAAATTGCCCGTTCGGCGTGATTACGTGAGGTTTCAGGAGGAGGAGCAGGAGGAGGAGGATGAATACTATACACAGATTGATGAAGCTAAAAGGTCCCCGTTTTTTATGGTGATAGAGAACGATGCTTCCATCCGCGGGTGCAGCCTACGTATTGTTTAGGTATCGCTGCTGTCCGCTGGTGGAGAAGAGAAGTCTGGGGAAATCCAGGCTTTGTTCATCTTGATGAGTGTAAGCCTGTCGGCACTGTCGGTTGACAGGTGGATACGCTTAACCGTGATGATTCCCCCAGCCGCACTAAACACCCTCTCTGACAAGACGCTAGCCGCAGGACAAGCAAGCACCTCCAGGGCATACAGCGCGAGTTCAGGCCACGTGTCCAGCTTCGACACCCAGTAGTTGTAGGGAGCAGAGGCGTCACGGAGGACGGTCGTGCGATCGGCTACGTACTCCCTCTCCATCCTTTTACAGTGCTACCGCTGACTCAGCCTTGACTGGGGAGCGGTGACGCAGTCTTGCTGGGGAGCCATAAAGCTGTCAAAGGCCTTGGAGAGTGTTCCCCTGCCTGTGCTGTACATGCTGCCTGATCTCCGCGCCTCCCCTGCTACCTGGCCCTCAGAACTGCGCCTTCTGCCACTAGCGCTGTCGGATGGGAATTTTACCATCAGTTTGTCCGCCAGGGTCCTGTGGTATAGCATCACTCTCGAACCCCTTTCCTCTTCGGGTATGAGAGTGGAAAGGTTCTCCTTATACCGTGGGTCGAGCAGTGTGTACACCCAGTAATCCGTAGTGGCCAGAATGCGTGTAACGCGAGGGTCACGAGAAAGGCATCCTAACATGAAGTCAGCCATGTGTGCCAGGGTACCTGTAGGCAACACATGGCTGTCCTCACTAGGAAGATCACTTTCAGGATCCTCCTCCTCAGGCCATACACGCTGAAAGGATGACAGGCAAGCTGCATGGGTACCCTCAGCAGTGGGCCAAGCTGTCTCTTCCCCCTCCTCCTCCTCCTCCTCAACGTGCTGAGATATAGACATGAGGGTGCTCTAAATATCCAGCGACATACTGTCTTCCCCCGCCTCTGTTTCCGAGTGCAAAGCGTCTGCCTTTATGCTTTGCAGGGAACTTCTCAAGAGGCATAGCAGAGGAAGGGTGACGCTAATGATTGCAGCATCCCCGCTCACCATCTGGGTAGACTCCTCAAAGTTTCCAAGGACCTGGCAGATGTCTGCCAACCAGGCCCACTCTTCTGTAAAGAATTGAGGAGCCTGACTCCCACTGCGCCGCCCATGTTGGAGTTGGTATTCCACTATAGCTCTACGCTGCTCATAGAGCCTGGCCAACATGTGGAGCGTAGAGTTCCACCGTGTGGGCACGTCGCACAGCAGTCGGTGCACTGGCAGATTAAACCGATGTTTCAGGGTCCGCAGGGTGGCAGTGTCCGTGTTTGACTTGTGGAAATGTGCGCTGAGCCGGCGCACCTTTCCTAGCAGGTCTGACAAGCGTGGGTAGCTTTTCAGAAAGCGCTGAAACACCAAATTAAAGACGTGGGCCAGGCATTGCACGTGCGTGAGGTTGCCGAGCTGCAGAGCCGCCACCAGGTTACGGCCGTTGTCACACACGACAATGCCCGGTTGGAGGCTCAGCGGCGAAAGCCAGCGGTCGGTCTGCTCTGTCAAACCCTGCAGCAGTTCGTGGGCCATGTGCCTCTTCTCTCCTAAGCTGAGTAGTTTCAGCACGGCCTGCTGACGCTTGCCCACCGCTGTGCTGCCACGCCACGTGACACCGACTGCTGGCGACGTGCTGCTGCTGACACATCTTGATTGTGAGACAGAGGTTGAGGAGGAGGAGGAGGAGGAGGGTGGTTTAGTGGAGGAAGCATACACCGCCGCAGATACCAGCACCGAGCTGGGGCCCGCAATTCTGGGAGTGGGTAGGACGTCAGCAGCCCCAGGCTCTGACTCGGTCCCAGCCTCCACTAAATTCACCCAATGTGCCGTCAGGGAGATATAGTGGCCCTGCCCGCCTGTGCTTGTCCACGTGTCCGTTGTTAAGTGGACCTTGGCAGTAACCGCGTTGGTGATGGCGCGTACAATGTTGCGGGAGACGTGGTCGTGCAGGGCTGGGACGGCACATCGGGAAAAGTAGTGGCGACTGGGAACCGAGTAGCGCGGGGCCGCCGCCGCCATCATGTTTTTGAAAGCCTGCGTTTCCACAACCCTATACGACAGCATCCCCAGGCTGATCAATTTGGCTATGTGCACGTTTAACGCTTGAGCGTGCGGGTGCGTGGCTGCGTACTTGCGCTTGTGCTCAAACAATTGCGCTAGCGACGGCTGGACGGTGCGCTGAGAGACATTGCTGGATGGGGCCGAGGACAGCGGAGGTGAGGGTGTGGGTGCAGGCCGGGAGACGGTAGTGCCTGTGTCCTCAGAGGGGGGTTGGATCTCAGTGGCAGGTTGGGGCACAGGGGGAGAGGCAGTGGTGCAAACCGGAGGCGGTGAACGGCCTTCGTCCCACCTTGTGGGGTGCTTGGCCATCATATGTGTGCGCATGCTGGTGGTGGTGAGGCTCGTGGTGGTGGCTCCCCGGCTGATCTTGGTGCGACAAAGCTTGCACACCACAGTTCGTCGGTCGTCTGCACTTTCAGTGAAAAACTGCCACACCTTTGAGCACCTCGGCCTCTGCAGGGTGGCATGGCGCGAGGGGGCGCTTTGGGAAACAGTTGGTGGATTATTCGGTCTGGCCCTGCCTCTACCCCTGGCCACCGCACTGCCTCTTCCAACCTGCCCTGCTGCTGCACTTGCCTTCCCCTCTGAAGACCTGTCCTCAGTAGGCTTAGCAAACCAGGTGGGGTCAGTCACCTCATCGTCCCGCTGCTCTTCCTCCGAATCCTCTGTGCGCTCCTCCCTCGGACTTACTGCAATTACTACTACCTGAGTGATAGACAACTGTGTCTCATCGTCATCGTCCTCCTCACCCACTGAAAGCTCTTGAGACAGTTGCCGGAAGTCCCCAGCCTCATCCCCCGGACCCCGGGAACTTTCCAAAGGTTGGGCATCGGTCACGACAAACTCCTCCGGTGGGAGAGGAACCATTTCTGCCCATTCTGGGCAGGGGCCCGAGAACAGTTCCTGGGAGTCTGCCTGCTCCTCAGAATGTGTCATTGTAATGGAATGAGGAGGCTGGGAGGAAGGAGGAGCAGCAGCCAGAGGATTCAGAGTTGTAGCAGTGGACGGCATGGATGGCTGGTCGATATATTGCTGGATGCACTTTCTGCCATCCACAACAGGACCTGCTCACACTGCTCATTTTCTAATAAAGGTCTACCGCGTGGACCCATTAATTGTGAGATGAATCTGGGGACACCAGAAACATGCCTCTCTCCTAATCCCGCAGCAGTCGGCTGTGATACACCTGGACCAGGAGCTCGGCCTGTGCCCACACCCTGACTTGGGCCTCTGCGTCCTCGCCCGCGTCCACGTCCTCTAGGCCTACCCCTACCCCTCAGCATGGTGTATTACGAGTAGGGCAGAAACAGAACGCTGTAATTAAATGTGCCGCTTATTGGCCTGTGGTTGGAGGCTGACTTCCCTTACGGAACGCACAGCAGAGCCAGGAAATAATTTCACGCACGCCTGTAGTGAGGCGTAGGTGCGTATCACTGAACTAGTGGAATTCACAGCGCAGAAGCAGTCAAGTCGCCAAAGGGCAGTGGTACGCCTTAAGTATTTGGCTTCCCTTTTTTTAAATGGTGAGCTGAGACAGCAGACAGATACTGTAGGCAGCGTATATTATATTTTCTGTTTCCCTCTGGCGAGATGACGGCGGTGATGTAACGGGCAACGCAGAGCCAGGAAACAATTTTGCACACGCCTGTAGTGAGACGTAGGTGCGTATGACTGAGCTAGTGGAATTCACCGGGCAGAAGCAGTCAAGTGTCCAAAGGCCAGTAGTAGGCCTTAAGTATTTTGCTTCTATTTTTTTAAATGCTGAGCTGAGACAGCAGACAGATACTGTAGGCAGCGTATATTATATATTCTGTTTCCCTCTGGCGTGATGATGTAACGGGTAACGCAGAGCCAGGAAACAATTTTGCGCACGCCTGTAGTGAGGCGTGGTGCGTATCACTGAGCTAGTGGAATTCACAGCGCAGAAGCAGTCAAGTCGCCAAAGGGCAGTGGTACGCCTTAAGTATTTGGCTTCCCTTTTTTTAAATGGTGAGCTGAGACAGCAGACAGATACTGTATGCAGCATATATTATATATTCTGTTTCTCTGGCGCGATGACGGCGGTGATGTAACGGGCAACGCAGAGCCAGGAAACAATTTTGTGCAAGCCTGCTGTAACACTTAGCTGCGTATTAATTAGGACTACTACCCCCAGCAGACACGCAGTACACTGTAGACGGTCACAGGCAGCCCAAATATAGTATTTTTCCCCAATTTTTTTGAAAAAGCCCACTGTCTATATAGACAGTATATCTCTTTCACCTTTCCCACTGTCCCTGCCTCACCAGTACTGTCCCTATACTCTGTAAAATTACTGCAGACTGTGGACGTAATGCTCTGCACGCCCGATATACAAAAAAAAAATGTGCAACACTGCTAAAAGCAGCCTCAACAGTACTGCACACGGTCAGATGTGGCCCTAAGAAGGACCGTTGGGGTTCTTGAAGCCTAATATTACACCTAACACTCTCCCTATAGCATCAGCAGCACTTTCCCTGATCTATGTCAGAATGCATCTGTGGCGAGCCGCGGGCAGGGCAGATTTAAATACTCGGGTGACACCTGATCTCCCCAGCCACTCACTGCAGGGGGGTGGTATAGGGCTGGAACGTCACAGGGGGAAGTTGTAATGCCTTCCCTGTCTTTCTATTGGCCAGAAAAGCGCGCAAATGTCTCGAACATCGCGTGGTGCCCGGCTCGAGTAACGAGCATCTCGAACATCCTAATACTTGAACTAGCATCAAGCTCGGACGAGTACGCTCGCTCATCTCTATTGATAACCAATTTAATTATACTTGTATGTTCTCACCCAACTTTTGTATAATATAGTATAGTAGATTGAAAGCTCTGTAATAACATGAAAGGACATAACTGTGTCCTCTGTGCTTTTCCTCACGTCTTAGCATAAATTTACAACATCTTAATTCAAATGAGTTATCACAGGAGGGATAGTTAAAGGAAATCTCCTCGGTCCAACCCTGCAAGAACTCAATTTCACATCTCCCATAGGCTTCTGACTAATTATTCTACAGAGATTTGCACCGTATATATTCTCTTGTTGTTTCCTTGGTGTGTGACAAGTGTTTCAGTGGGACGTCATATTATTACCATTTTTTTACAAACAGGTAAAATATCCTATGTTTTTAACTCTAACCCACCACATGTGCTTAAGAGGATACTAACCCTGCGGCCTATCCTTTGTCCATTTGCTGTAGGGCTGGTGGCCCTTTAAGAGAGTCAAAATTATTTAGAATCCTGTAGCTTCACATTGAAGTCAGGGGAACAGGTTAGCAAGGAGCAAGTACACATGATAAGATGCTTCTTCTATGCTTTATAGTGAAAATACTCAACTTTATGTTACAGCAAGCTTTTTCTAGGAGTTCTCTGCATTTTGTCATGTGATTACATTATTTTTTTACTTCTATGGCAAACATTGCTCTTCTTTAAAGGTGTGGTGCAAATAAGTTTTGTAGCTGTATTCCATCTGTATAATTCTTTTGACTGACTAGTGTATACACAAATATAGTTGCATAAAGTTTGCATCTGGTTCTCTGGGAGGTGAAGATTTTTTTGGCCTTTTTTCTCTAAGAAACATACATAGTGATCCCAAAAGTTACAATGGCCTCAGGATACACTATTTTCAGCGTAGGTCAGTCTTTCTTGGCCATTGTGATTTAGTAGATTGAACATACAATGTTACAGGCAGTCCTGAACTGTGAATTGTGCACATTAGGCTACCGTCACGTCTGCATTTAGGGGTTCCATTTTCTTGCTCCATTATGGGCAGAACAGATCTGTACTGATGAGGATTATAATAATATTTTAACTAATCATGTAAAGCAACTATAATTCTAACAATAACACACTAATTATATAATATATTGTGTAATATAAAGATTGTAAAGAAAATACAATAAAAAGTACAATAATACAATTGAAAAACAGAAAACTGAAGAATGATTCTTTCAATTTTATTAGTGCAGGAACTTATAAAATGGAAAACAAATTGTATAAAGAAGCTGTAATAATAATTTACAGAAAATATAAATTTAACAATAACACATTAGCAGAATAACCAATAATTTAGTGAAATTACAATGATAATTACAAAAAAATATTCCGAACAAAAATTCCAAGAACAAGATGGATTTTGATGGCCTTTTTAAAAAGGACCTGTTAAGGTATCAAATCAGTGTGGCTGGCTCCATGGCTCCGAAGAGGTTATGTTTTCTGTGTAATAATTAGCGTTAGAGTTCATTTTTAGAATTTTAGTATATATATTTAAAATGAAATACTAAAATATAATTTCTTGCAGGTGGGACACTATGAACCAAACCTCCACCAATGACTTCCATCTCATGCCATTTTTCAGCCAGAGTGGTAACAAATTGCTAATTTTCAATATATTCTTCTTTATTTATCTGATCGGGTTGTTAATGAACATACTGATTCTGAGTGTCATATATGTCAATGATCACTTACATGCCCCCTTGTATATATTTCTTTGCAATCTGTCCTGTATAGACATTTGCTCTACAACATCTACAATCCCTAAACTTCTGGACGTGATCCTCTCTGGCAATAACACAATATCCTTCACACAGTGCTTTTCACAAACATTTTTCTTCCTATTGGCTGCTAGCGCTGAGGATATCCTGTTATTCATTATGGCTTATGACCGATATGTGGCAGTTTGTAACCCCTTACATTACCATCATTTATTGAGCCATAGAATTTGTATTGTCTTTATAGTCACTATTTGGTTATCAGCAAGTCTGAATTCCTTTTTGATGACTATTCCAGTATCCAAGATGTCCTTCTGTAGATCCAACATCATTCAGCACTTCTTCTGTGAAGCTAATACCTTGACCAGGATGTCATGTGCCGGCAAAGACATTTTCTATAATATTGTCTACTTTGAATTGATATTCTTTGGGCTTTTCCCCTTTTTCTGTAGTTTGACATCTTACATTAAAATCATCAATGTTATCTTGAAGATAAAGTCAAGTGATGGAAAGAAAAAAGCCTTCTCTACCTGCTCATCCCACCTTGCTGTCATCATTCTTTACTACACCACAGGAGCTTCCATGTACATGATCCCACCCTCTAAATATTCCCATGAGATGGAACAGATTGCCACTATACTGTGTACGGCAGTAACACCCATGTTAAACCCTTTGATATATAGTCTGCGGAACAAGGAAGTTAAAAAGGGTTTGCGAAAATTTGTGGGGTTGAAGTCGCAATCTGAAAATGAATTATAATGAACTGTACTATATAACAATTTAGTTGGGTTGTATGTTCAGACAGACTTTATCCATATAAAATGTTAGGTCATATGGATATAAAAGAGAAGAGTTCTTCGTTCCTGGGTCAGCATCAGCTCCGGTAAAGTCGGGCAGAAGCTAGGCCCTACTGCATTCCAAGGGACCCACTGTTGTCTGCCCTATAGCTGCATTAACACAAATACCAACAGTTGCACACACTCAACATGGTAGGCATTCAGGGAGTCCTAATTTTCAGCTTTCACTTCAAGTTAAAGTTTTGGGCACCGATGCTCAGGAAGGACATAGAGCTTGAGTGGGTACAAAGGCAGGCAACTAAAGTAATTATCGGAATGGGCAGTCTACAATACCCAAAGTGGTTATCATAACTGGCATTATTTCTTTTATTAAAAAGATGGCTGAGAGGCAACCTAATAACTTAGTATATCAGCGGATAATACAGAGATCTCTCCCAGGACTGTGATAGCAACAAGGGGGCATCCTCTGTGTCTAGAGGAAGGAAGGTTTCTACTTCGACATAGAAGGGGGTTCTTTACTGTAAGAGCAGTAAAACTATGGAACTCTCTGCCTGAGGACATGGTGATGGCAAATTTGATAAAAGTTCAAGAGAGGCCTGGACGGCTTTCTTGAGTGATACAATATTATATGTTATAAATAATCATTAATAATTTCAAAACGGTTGTTGATCCAGGGATTATTCCAATTGCCGGATTGGAGTAAAATTCTTTTCCCTTAAATGGGTTAAATTGGCTTCTACCTCATTGGTTTTTTTGCCTTCCTCTAGATCAACATTGGGGGGTAACAACCTGAACTGAATGGAGATATGTCTTTTTTTTACCTTACATACTATGTTACTATGTTATTATCCAACACTGGCCCTTTACTTCTATTACTACAGTCAATGGGATTTTATATGTCATCACCTATCTTTGCAACCATCAGCAATAAGGCCAATAGGCCCAGGTTCTAGGCAGCTACAATTATTGGTCTCTGCGATAGGCTAATGAAGACACAATTATACACCTTCCTATGCAAACTGGAAGTGCAGCACTGTGACTGATGGGCCACTTCCATAAATGTCGGCATGTTTTTCTCATTGGCTCAGTGTGCAGGCTGACTTCTACTGATGCCATTGAGAAGACCTGGTCGTCAAGCACTTGCATTAGGAAGAGCATATTTATGTCTTGAAGTACTATAAGCGCTATTTAGTCCCTGCCCAGACCACTACCACTCACATATGTGGTATATGTGCCTACATATGTATGTTCATATATATATATATATATTAGTGAAACTTGTTGAGATGACCCTGACTTGCATTGAAAGGTGGTCTTCTCATAGAAGATGGCCAGTATACATAATATATGGTGAAATTGTTAATTTGTTACTGGAAACCTGGCCTAGGTAGTCTAGTCAAAGAGGTTGTCTTTTGGAGACGTTTCCCACTTTGTGTGTGTGTTATTATTAGCTTTTCTCCCCTCTGCTTGTAAACCATGAGGAACACAGTGCAAGGGCTAATCTATATTTTTGGGCCAAACATTGTATACGTGAAATACATTGTGGCATTTTTTATTTGTACAGTATATGGTGGCTTTATTTGTGTGTAGAGTATATGGCACTATTATTTATGTGTACAGTGCATAGTAGCAATATTTGTGTGTACAGTATATGGAACTATACTTTTTATGTATAGTATATACTGACTTTTTTTCTGTGTACACAGTATGGCAGCATTAACTGTATAGAGTATGGCATGTTATCAAGTATGCCAGTATATACCTGTATATGGTGTATATGGCATTTATATATATATGGCATTTATTTTTATATATATATATATATATATACAGTATGTTGGCATTTTTGTATACAGTAGGCCATCATTTTTATCTACACAAAGTGGCAGTATTATGAACACTGAATGGTGGCAGTATGAGAACAAAATTTACATCTACACAGTATGCAGGCATGTATACAGTATCACATTGTAAACATGTAATATTGTAAACAACATTCTTATTCTCTTAAAGAAATTGTCTAAAGCTTATGTCTATTCTGCCAAACTGTGACTGTCAATAGTTTTTTCTGCGAGGTCCCAGCTCAGTGTCAGGTGAGTCACTTTTATTTCTAGTAAGATTCTGCTATATGAAAATAATCCATTTGGCGCTCTCCCGTGTATATTACTACGACTTATTCTCTTAAAGGGAATGTGTCCCCAGAAAATTATCTGTAAGTCACATTTTATGTTGAAAATATTTTGTTTAATAATTTGGGATGTTTTAAACCTTCTGGTCATAATCTATATTTTTGAAAAATCCAAAAATTCTACATTTTTCACACTTACCACAGACCCTAATACTAGTTTGTCACTAGAAGATAAGGATGTTATCAAGAAATACCACTACAAATTGGTCCAGCAGGTCTCAAAATACATTAACCCCTTGGTGACCTCACGTTTTTGCTTTTTTCCACTTTTGTTTTTTCCACCCCCCCCTTTTAAAAAATTGTAACTCCTTTTATAGCTGTATGAGGGCTTGTTTTTTGTGGAACGAGTTGTATTTTTTAATGGTACTATTTAATGTGTCATGTAATGTACTGAAAAACTGTAAGTGGAGAGAAATGGGAAAAAAACAACATTCCGACATCTTTCAGAGCATCTTGTTTCTACGGCACATAAACTGCAACAAAAATGACCTGATAACTTTTTTCTATGGTAAAGTACGATTACTACGATACCAAACTTCTATCGGTTTTTTTTTGGTGTACTACTTATATATTTTTTTAAAGATATTTAATTTTTTTAATTATTTTCTGTCTCCATCTTCTGCGCACAATAACTTTTTTATTTTTTCGTCGATATAGTTGTGTTAGGGCTCATTTTGTGCGGTACGTCCTGTAGTTTCCCTTAGTAGAATTCTAGAATACATAGGACTTTTTGATCGCTTTTTATTAGATTTTTTCTTGGCAACAGGGTGACCAAAAAAAGTGCATTTCTGGCGGGGCTTTTTTGGACAACGTTCACTTTGTGCAGTAAATAATGTGTTACTTTGATAGAACGGACTTTTATGGATGCAGCGATACCAAATATGTATTTTTTTTATTATTTAGATTTTGTTATTGTAAATATGGCAAAAGGGTTTTTTTTTAACTTTTATTACTTTTTTTACATAATTAATAAAACTTTATTGTTCTTATTTTTACATTTTGTTTTAGTCCTCCTGGGGGAGAACAACTAGCAATGCTTAGATCGCTTATGCAATATGATGTAATGCCATAGTTTTGCATCATACTGTATTCTGACAGGAAGCCTATCAAGCCACCCCTCATACGGAACATGGACCCTGTACCGTGTTTCATCAGTTTTTTGGCTTGAAAAAGACCTTTTTCTTAGGTCGAAACGTCGCCTTCTTTTAAAAATATATGAAACAATAAAGCATGATCTTTTAATTAAGAAGTTTCTCTGCATCACTATATGCTGCCACTTCCTTGTTACTTTGTATGGATCGTTCAAGGGGTCTATGTCCATAGCCCCGCTGTTGGCTTTGAATTTACAAAAAAATTATTTTTGCTCTAGAGAATAATTTTTTTTCTCTGATCCTTCCACCCCCTCCCCCCCCCCCCCCCCCCCCCAAGTACTTTGTTCAGTTGGGGTTGAGTGAGTGTCGTGGTCTTTTTGCTTATTACGATAGAGGGATTATGGGTAGAGAACCAGAAGAACCCAAGAATCACCGAAAAGAAAGATTTTCACGCCGTCTTGCACTACTGGTGAGAAGGCAAGTTTGGCAGCATCATGTTCTCTTGTAACGGCTGATTTGGTCACAACCTTAACGTTGGTTAGGGCAAGAGTCCTCTGGAACTTATTTGGGCAGTTTAAGGCTTAATGTCCCGGGCTTCCACAATAAAGGCACAGATTTTCAGGATGGCACCTTTCTTTTTCAGTTGTGGAAAGGGGTTAATGGATGATATCCACCTGCATCTGTTCTGGCATGGCCTCAGTCGTTTGCTGGGGACCCAACGAGGACTGGCTGGAGGAGTAGATAGGGATATGCTAAAACCCAGCAGTCTCTCTTGTCGCCGCTCAGAAAGCCTCTGGTCAAGTCGGATACATAGTTGAATGAAATCTTCCAGGTTACCAGGGGTCTCTACTCTGGCAAGTTCGTTCTTTACACTCTAAAATAATCCCCATTGAAATTGGCTCTGTTGAGCAGCAGGATTCCATGTGCTATCAGTCACCCTGTGACGAAATTCTGCCATTTATTCTGCAATAAAACATTGCCCTTGCCATAGGTTATGTAACCTTCCTTCAGCTTTGGCATAGCAAATGGGATTATCAAATATCTGATCCATAGTGGTAGTAAAGGCAGCAAGGCTGTCGAGGAGATTACTGTTGGCCTCTACATGCGGTGCCCATGCAAGCGCTGCATCAGTGAGGAGGGTGATAATAAAAAAAAACCTTCTTCCTGTCACTGGTAAACAAAGTGGGCTGCATCTGAAAATAGAGTTGCATAGGTTCAGAAACCCTCGATACCAATGGCAATCCCCGCCAAACTTTGCAGGCACTGGCATGCGGAAATCTGAGCCTGACTGATGCAAGTCTAAAAGTTGCCTCTGTAAGCTTATTTCCTTCTGTTGATCCAGCAACAGTGTCTGTAATCCTGTAAACTTTGCTTGATAGGAGGCACTAAATTCTCTTGTGGAGTCACTACGGACTCGATGTTTGAGCATCATTATTTTAAAGCATCTTCCAAAACTGGTTAGAAGTCAGGGGTCCAGTAGCCATGCAGGTCACTAGAGAGTAGTCAGGATAGCCAGGAGTCATTACCAGGAAGTCTTAGGTCACGGTACAAATGGAGGAGGCGGGCAGCATTGTAGGGAGGAAAGCCAGGAGTCGTTATCAGGAAGTCTCAGGTTGCTTAGAGTGGAGAAGGAGAGGACGAGCTAGATCACGACTGTACAGCACAATAATCATGCGCTGGTGCAATAGCAGGGTCGGCTTTTATAATGAGCATAATTAGAAGCAGGTCATGGCCAGGACTGGGAGATAGTAACTGGATTACCAGGAGCATGGAATAAGGCTAGGTTTAGCAGGGGAGCTGTCCAGCAAGCTGGATAGCTCACTGGTAGGGGAGACACTGTTCAGAGGACAGCGGTACCCAGGTTTGAGTCCTGACACCCCTTTTACGTTGGTATAGAAACCTTATTTCCTCTAGACAGAGAGGGCATCCCCTTGTTACAGTACTGGCTACAAATAGATCAGTGTTTCTCAACTCCAGTCCTCAGCACCCCCCAACAGGTCATGTTTTCAGGATATCCTATAGAGAGAACACCTGTGGCAATATCTGAGGCACTGACAATAATTGCATAACCTGTGCAACACTGAGAAAATGCTTAAAGCATGACCTGTTGGGAGGCATGAGGACTGGAGTTGAGAAACACTGAAATAGATCATGGGAGAGATCTCTGTATTGTCCCTCAATATATTTATACATAGTTATTAGGTTGCCCCACAGCCGTCTTTTTTTTCTAAACTAAACAATACCCAGCGAGGTTCTCAAAATTGGGATTATAGTCCACCTATTCCGCTAATTACTTTAGTTGCCCGCCTTTGTACCCTCTCAAGCTGTGATAGGTCCTTCTTGAGAACCAGTGCCCAAAACTGTACACAATATTCCATGTGTGGTCTGACCAGTGACTTGTAAAGAGAAAGAACGTCATGCACCTCTAGACCTCTTTTGATGTAGCCCATGATGCTATTTGTCTTGCCAGCAGCTGCCTGACACTGGTTGCTCCAGTTAAGCTTAAAGTTAACTAAAAGTCCTTTTCCATGCCAGTTTTACCCAGTGGTTTCATATTTAAAATGTAATGGTGATATGTATTTCTTCTGCCCATGTGCATAACATTATATTTATCAGTGTTAAATCTCATTTGCCCATTTTCTACCCAGGCGCCTAACTTATCCAGATCCTCTTGCAACTGCCTCACGTCCTCTCTTGTGTTAATTTCTTTACATAGTTTTGTGTCATCTGCATATATTAATATTTTACTATACAATCCTTCTACCGGGTCATTAAAGGGGTTGTCCCGCGGCAGCAAGTGGGTCTATACACTTCTGTATGGCCATATTAATGCACTTTGTAATGTACATTGTGCATTAATTATGAGTAGAGATGAGCGAACGTACTCGTCCGAGCTTGATATTCGTGCGAATATTAGGGTGTTCGGGATGCTCGTTACTCGTAACGAGCACCACGCGGTGTTCTGGTTACTTTCAGTTTCCTCTCTGAGACGTTAGCGCGCTTTTCTGGCCAATTGAAAGACAGGGAAGGCATTACAACTTCCCCCTGTGACGTTCAAGCCCTATACCACCCCCCTGCTGTGAGTGGCTGGGGCGATCAGATGTCACCCGAGTATAAAAGTCGGCCCCTCCCGCGGCTCGCCACACATGCCTTGTGAGTTAGCTGAGGGAAAGTACTATCGTGCTGGTGCTGCTGTAGGGAGAGCGTTAGGAGTCAGTGTAGGCTTCAAGAACCCCAACGGTCCTTCTCAGGGCCACATCTACCTGTGTGCAGGCTGCTGCTAGCAGTGTTTTTGTTTTTTTTTTTCTCAAAATCGGCAGTGCAGAGCATTGCACCCGGCATTAGGGACAGAAGTGGTGTATAGGCAGGGAGAGTGTTAGGAGTGAGTGTAGCCTTCAAGAACCTCAACGGTCCTTTCTAGGGCCAAATTGAAGCGTGTGCAGTACTGTGCTGGCTGCTGTTAGCAGTGTTGCATATTTTTTTTTTTTTCTAAAAATCGTCTGTGCAGAGCATTGCACCCTCCATTGATACTACAGGGACAGAATTGTGTAGGCAGGGCCACAACACAGTTATTGTTCATTGAATATACGCAGTGGGTCCTTCCCTTTGCAAAAAAGGAAAAGAAATTATATTTGGCCTGCCTGTGTCAGTCCTAAGGTCTCCGTGTACGTGTGTGCTGCGTGGACAACGTACAAAAATCAGACGCAACCAGCTACGGTTTACTGCAGGCTTGCGCCATTGTCTTTCCTGACTGGCAAATACCTGCTCTGCTAGAGTTAATAACTCTGCTACACTATAGTTGTGTGACACTTTTTGAGGGCCACACCACAGATATTAAACTTCTTGTTCATTGAATATACGCAGTGGGTGCTTCCCTTTGCAAAAAAGGAAAAGAAATTATATTTGGCCTGCCTGTGTCAGTCCTAAGGTCTCCGTGTACGTGTGTGCTGCGTGGAGAACGTACAAAAATCAGACGCAACCAGCTACGGTTTACTGCAGGCTTGCGCCATTGTCTTTCCTGACTGGCAAATACCTGCTCTGCTAGAGTTAATAACTCTGCTACACTATAGTTGTGTGACACTTTTTGAGGGCCACACCACAGATATTAAACTTCTTGTTCATTGAATATACGCAGTGGGTGCTTCCCTTTGCAAAAAAGGAAAAGAAATTATATTTGGCC
Organism: Eleutherodactylus coqui; assembly: GCF_035609145.1. NCBI lineage: Eukaryota > Metazoa > Chordata > Amphibia > Anura > Eleutherodactylidae > Eleutherodactylus > Eleutherodactylus coqui. The sequence goes on along the minus strand of NC_089844.1, from coordinate 153,810,758 downwards.
TGCCTGTGTCAGTCCTAAGGTCTCCGTGTACGTGTGTGCTGCGTGGACAACGTACAAAAATCAGACGCAACCAGCTACGGTTTACTGCAGGCTTGCGCCATTGTCTTTCCTGACTGGCAAATACCTGCTCTGCTAGAGTTAATAACTCTGCTACACTAAAGTTGTGTGACACTTTTTCAGGGCCACACCACAGATATTAAACTTCTTGTTCATTGAATATACGCAGTGGGTGCTTCCCTTTGCAAAAAAGGAAAAGAAATTATATTTGGCCTGCAGGCTTGCGCCAATTTATTTCCTGCCTGGGAAATCAAATCACTGGTAATACAGCATGCTGAGGGGTAGGGGTAGGCCTAGAGGACGTGGATGTGGACGTGGCCGAGGACGCGTAGGCCCAAGTGAGGGTGTGGGCACAGGCCGAGCTCCTGATCCAGGTGTGTCGCAGCCGACTGCTGCGCGATTAGGAGAGAGGCACGTTTCTGGCGTCCCCACATTCATCGCCCAATTAATGGGTCCACGCGGGAGACCTTTATTAGAAAATGAGCAGTGTGAGCAGGTCCTGTCCTGGATGGCAGAAAGTGCTTCGAGCAAGCTATCATCCACCCATAGTTCTGCGCCGTCCAGTGCTGCAAATCCGAATCCTCTGTCTGCTGCTCCTCCTTCCTCCCAGCCTCCTCACTCCACTACAATGACACCTGCTCAGGAGCGGGAACACTCCCAGGAACTGTTCTCGGGCCCCTGCTTAGATTGGGCAGCAGTGGTTCCTCTCCCACCAGAGGAGTTTATCGTCACTGATGCCCAACCATTCGAAAGTTCCCGGGGTCCGGGGGAAGAGGCTGGGGACTTCCGCCAACTGTCTCAAGAACTTTCTGTGGGTGAGGAGGACGATGACGATGAGACACAGTTGTCTTGCAGTGAGGTAGTAGTAAGGGCAGTAAGTCCAAGGGAGCAGCGCACAGAGGATTCGGAGGAAGAGCAGCAGGACGATGAGGTGACTGACCCCACCTGGTGTGCAACGCCTACTCAGGACAGGTCTTCAGAGGGGGAGGCAAGGGCATCAGCAGGGCAGGTTGCAAGAGGCAGTGCGGTGGCCAGGGGTAGAGGCAGGGCCAGACCGAATAATCCACCAAGTGTTTCCCAAAGCACACCCTCGCGCCATGCCACCCTGCAGAGGCCGAGGTGCTCTAAGGTCTGGCAGTTTTTCACAGAGACGCCTGACGACCGACGAACAGTGGTGTGCAACCTTTGTCGCGCCAAGATCAGCCGGGGAGCCACCACCAACAGCCTCACCACCACCAGCATGCGCAGACATATGATGGCCAAGCACCCCACAAGGTGGGACAAAGGCCGTTCACCACCTCCGGTTTGCACCGCTGCCTCTCCCCCTGTGCCCCAACCTGCCACTGAGATCCAACCTCCCTCTCAGGACACAGGCACAACCGTCTCATGGCCTGCACCCACAGCCTCACCTCCGCTGTCCTCGGCCCCATCCACCAATGTCTCGCACCGCACAGTCCAGCCGTCGCTAGCGCAAGTGTTGGAGCGCAAGCGCAAGTACGCCACCACGCACCCGCACGCTCAATCGTTAACCGTCCACATAGCCAAATTTATCAGCCTTGAGATGCTGCCGTATAGGGTTGTGGAAACGGAGTCCTTCAAAGCTATGATGGCGGCGGCGGCCCCGCGCTACTCAGTTCCCAGTCGCCACTACTTTTCCCGATGTGCCGTCCCAGCCCTGCACGACCACGTCTCCCGCAACATTGTACGCGCCCTCACCAATGCGGTTAGTGGCAAGGTCCACTTAACTACGGACACGTGGACAAGCACAGGCGGGCAGGGCCACTACATCTCCCTGACGGCACATTGGGTGAATTTAGTGGAGGCTGGGACAGAGTCAGAGCCTGGGACCGCTCACGTCCTACCCACCCCCAGAATTGCGGGCCCCAGCTCGGTGGTGGTATCTGCGGCGGTGTATGCTTCTTCCACTAAAGCACCCTCCTCCTCCTCCTCCTCCTCAACATCTGTCTCGCAATCTAGATGTGTCAGCAGCAGCAGGACGTCGCCAGCAGTCAGTGTCGCGCGGCGTGGCAGCACAGCGGTGGGCAAGCGTCAGCAGGCCGTGCTGAAACTACTCAGCTTAGGAGATAGGAGGCACACGGCCCACGAATTGCTGCAGGGTCTGACAGAGCAGACGGACCGTTGGCTTGCGCCGCTGAGCCTCCAACCGGGCATGGTCGTGTGTGACAACGGCCGTAACCTGGTGGCGGCTCTGCAGCTCGGCAGCCTCACGCACTTGCCATGCCTGGCCCACGTCTTTAATTTGGTGGTTCAGCGCTTTCTGAAAAGCTACCCACGCTTGTCAGACCTGCTCGTAAAGGTGCTCCGCCTCTGCGCACATTTCCGCAAGTCCCACACGGACGCTGCCACCCTGCGCACCCTGCAACATCGCTTTAATCTGCCAGTGCACCGACTGCTGTGCGACGTGCCCACACGGTGGAACTCTACGCTCCACATGTTGGCTAGGCTCTATGAGCAGCGTAGAGCTATAGTGGAATACCAACTCCAACATGGGCGGCGCAGTGGGAGTCAGCCTCCTCAATTCTTTTCAGAAGAGTGGGCCTGGTTGGCAGACATCTGCCAGGTCCTTCGAAACTTTGATCAGTCTACCCAGGTGGTGAGCGGCGATGCTGCAATCATTAGCGTCACCATTCCTCTGCTATGCATCTTGAGAAGTTCCCTGCAAACCATAAAGGCAGCCGCTTTGCGCTCGGAAACAGAGCCGGGGGAAGACAGTATGTCGCTGGATAGTCAGAGCACCCTCCTGTCTATATCTCAGCGCGTTCAGGAGGAGGAGGAGGAGGATGAGGAGGATGAGGAGGAGGGGGAAGAGACAGCTTGGCCCACTGCTGACGGTACCCATGCTGCTTGCCTGTCATCATTTCAGCGTGTATGGCCTGAGGAGGAGGAGGAGGAGGAGGAGGATCCTGAAAGTGATCCTGAAAGTGATCTTCCTAGTGCGGACAGCCATGTGTTGCGTACAGGTACCCTGGCACACATGGCTGACTTCATGTTAGGATGCCTTTCTCGTGACCCTCGCATTCAACTCATTCTGGCCACTACGGATTACTGGGTGTACACACTGCTCGACTCACGCTATAAGGAGAACCTTCCCAGTCTCATTCCCGAAGAGGAAAGGGGTTCGAGAGTGTTGCTATACCACAGGACCCTGGCGGACAAGCTGATGGTAAAATTCCCATCCGACAGCGCTAGTGGCAGAAGGCGCAGTTCCGAGGGCCAGGTAGCAGGGGAGGTGCGGAGATCGAGCAGCATGTACAGCCCAGGCAGTGCAACAGTCTTTAAGGGCCTGGACAGCTTTATGGCTCCACACCAAGACTGTGTCACCGCTCCCCAGTCAAGGCTGAGTCGGCGGGAGCACTGTAAAAGGATGGTGAGGGAGTACGTAGCCGATCGCACGACCATCCTCGGTGACGCCTCTGCCCCCTACAACTACTGGGTGTCGAAGCTGGACACGTGGCCTGAACTAGCGCTGTATGCCCTGGAGGTGCTTGCTTGTCCTGCGGCTAGCATCTTGTCGGAGAGGGTGTTTAGTGCGGCTGGGGGAATCATCACAGATAAGCATACCCGCCTGTCAACCGACAGTGCCGACAGGCTAACACTCATCAAGATGAACAAAGCCTGGATTTCCCCAGACTTCTCTTCTCCACCAGCGGACAGCAGCGATACGTAAGCAATACGTATTATGCACCCGCGGATGGAAGCTACGTTCTCTCTCACCATCCAAAACGGGGACATTTCTGCTTCATCAATCTGTGTCTAATATTCCTCCTCCTCCTCCTGCTCCTCCTCCTGAAACCTCAGGTAATCACGCTGAACGGGCAATTTTTCTTAGGGCCACAAGGCTCACTTATCTAATTTTTCGAAACAATTTTTATATGTTTCAATGCTCTTAAAAGCGTTGAAACTTTAACTTGAACCAATTTTTCGTTAAACTGGGCTGCCTCCAGGCCTAGTTACCACTTAAGCCACATTAACCAAAGCGATTAATGGGTTTCACCTGCCATCTTGGTTGGGCATGGCCAATTTTTACTGAGGTACATTAGTACTGTTGGTACACCAATTTTTTGGGGCCATCACCTACAGTGTAATCATAGCAATTTGTATGTTCTTCACCTGCACTCATGGTACAGAAAGGTGTGTGGGGTTGGCCTACACTTTAGCTACATAAATGTAACTTGGGCCTTGGCTATACTGCAGCTACTGAAATGGAACGAAGACTGCGCTCCCACTATACTGCTGCTTCGGAATTGTTACTGGGGCCTGTCTTGAGTGCTACTATTGCTGACATGGAACGAAGACTGCGCTCCCGCTATAATGCTGCTTCGGAATTGTTACTGGGGCCTGTCTTGAGTGCTACTATTGCTGACATGGAACGAAGAGTGCGCTCCCGCTATAATGCTGCTTCGGAATTGTTACTGGGGCCTGTCTTGAGTGCTACTATTGCTGACATGGAACGAAGACTGCGCTCCCCGCTATAATGCTGCTTCGGAATTGTTACTGGGGCCTGTCTTGAGTGCTACTATTGCTGACATGGAACGAAGACTGCGCTCCCGCTATAATGCTGCTTCGGAATTGTTACTGGGGCCTGTCTTGAGTGCTACTATTGCTGACATGGAACGAAGACTGCGCTCCCGCTATAATGCTGCTTCGGAATTGCTACTGGGGCCTGTCTTGAGTGCTACTATTGCTGACATGGAACGAAGACTGCGCTCCCGCTATAATGCTGCTAGTGATATGTTAGTGGGGCCTGTCTTGAGTGCTACTATTGCTGACATGGAACGAAGACTGCGCTCCCGCTATAATGCTGCTAGTGATATGTTAGTGGGGCCTGTCCTAATGCTACGGCTGAAATGTTACGAATTATGGGCTCTGCCTATACCGCTGCTAATGGTATGTCTCTGGGGTGTGGAAACAGAGGCTTCCCAAAGACATGATGGCGGCGAGGCCATTTCCCACCAACGCGGTTACTGTAAAGGTGCATATAACCACGGACACGTGTAGAGGACACGTAGTGCCTCAAAAACATCCCCCTCCTCCTCCAACAGGGAAAACAAACATTCTTGGCAAATGCTTTTGCATTGGTTCGTCTGGTGGCAGTCCAAGAATTTCACCTTTACCGACACTACAAGAGAGACCCCCCACCATCCCCCCGCCACGGCCCACTTAATCCTGGCCACATTCCGAAAACCAACAAAATAAAACCGCGCTACTAGGTCCGCAGTCACCACCACATTACCACCAACGCGGTTACTGTAAAGGTGCATATAACCACGGACACGTGTAGAGGACACGTAGTGCCTCAAAAACATCCCCCTCCTCCTCCAACAGGGAAAACAAACATTCTTGGCAAATGCCTTTGCATTGGTTCGTCTGGTGGCAGTCCAAGAATTTCACCTTTACCGACACTACAAGAGAGCCCCCCCACCATCCCCCCGCCACGGCCCACTTAATCCTGGCCACATTCCGAAAACCAACAAAATAAAACCGTGCTACTAGGTCCGCAGTCACCACCACATTACCACCAACGCGGTTACTGTTAAGGTACATATTACCAGTCTGACTGGGGCATGCAGAGACACCTTGACAGAATGAATAGTGTGTGACACATAGGTTCCCCATTGCTATGCCCACGTGTGCAGCTCCTGATGGTGGTGGCACAGGATTCTCTTTCTCATTGCTTCTGTACAGCATTGTGGGCTATCGCCCCGCCACTTTTAAAGAGGGTCGCTGCCTAGCCGTGCCAACCTCTGCAGTGTGTGCCTGCGGTTCCTCCTCATGGCAGACGCACTTCTAAATAGACATGAGGGTGGTGAGGCATTAGGGCAGCTGAAGGCTGCGCAGGGACACTTTGGTGTGCGCTGTGGGGGGGAGGGGGGCGGTTGGGCAGCATGTAACCCAGGAGAAGTGGCAGTGGAGTGTCATGCAGGCAGTGATTGTGCTTTGTTGGAGGTAGTGTGGTGCTTAGCTAAGGTATGCCATGCTAATGAGGGCTTTTCAGAAGTAAAAGTTGTTGGGAGGGGGGGGGGCCCACTCTTGCCGGTATTGTGGCTTAATAGTGGGACCTGTGAACTTGAGATGCAGCCCAACATGTAGCCCCTCGCCTGCCCTATCCGTTGCTGTGTCGTTCCCATCACTTTCTTGAATTGCCCAGATTTTCACACAAGGAAACCTTAGCGAGCATCGGCGAAATACAAAAATGCTCGGGTCGCCCATTGACTTCAATGGGGTTCGTTACTCGAAACGAACCCTCGAGCATCGCGAAAAGTTCGTCCCGAATAACGAGCACCCGAGCATTTTGGTGCTCGCTCATCTCTAATTATGAGCCATACAGAAGTTATAAGAAGTTTTTCACTTACCTGCTCCGTTGCTAGCGTCCTCGTTTCCATGGAGCCGACTAATTTTCGCCGTCTAATGGCCAAATTAGCCGCGCTTGCGCAGTCCGGGTCTTCTTCTTTCCTCAATGAAGCCGCAAGCCGCTCGTGCTGGATGCCGGATCCTTGTAGCTCCGCCCCGTCACGTGCCGATTCCAGCCAATCAGGAGGCTGGAATCGGCAATGGACCGCACAGAAGCCCTGCGGTCCACCGAGGGTGAAGATCCCGGCGGCCATCTTCAGCAGGTAAGTAAGAAGTCACCGGAGCGCGGGGATTCTCTCCGGTGTTCTTTTTTAACCCCTGCATCGGGGTTGTCTCGCGCCGAACGGGGGGGGGGGGGGGGTTGAAAAAAAAAAAACCCGTTTCGGCGCGGGACAACCCCTTTAATAAATATAATAAAAAGAATAGGGCCTAAAACCGACCCCTGTGACAGCCCACTTATAACTGTGACCCAATCAGAGTGTGTACCTTTTTTAACCACCCTCTGCTTTCTATCACTGAGCCAGTCACTTACCCACCTACACACATTCTCGGCCAAACCAAGCATTCTCATTTTATATAACAACCTTTTATGCGGCACAGTATTAAATACTTTGGAAAATTACAGATACACAAGATCCAATCATTCTCCAGTCTGGAACTTACACCCTTGTAGAAGATGATCAGGTTGGTTTGGAGCAATTTTTCATAAGCCTGTGCTGATATGGAGTTATACAGCTATTTTCCTTGAGGTACTCCAGAATAGCATCTCTTAGAAACCCAAACATTTTATCCACAATTGCAGTAAGACTTATCGGCCTGCAATTTCCAGGTTCCTTTTTTGACCCATTTGTGAGTATCAGCACCACATTGGTAATGCAGCAATCTAGCACACTATAGGCCCATCACTATAGACAACTTAAATATAGGAAACAAGGGTCTGTCTACCACATTACTTTTTTTAACTTCGCTTTATTTATAAAGAAGAAAAAGGAATTTTCATGGTACAGAATAAAGAAAACGTTTGTTAGCTATTAGAGATGAGCGAACGTACTCGTCCGAGCTTGATATTCGTGCGAATATTAGGGTGTTCGGGATGCTCGTTACTCGTAACGAGCACCACGCGGTGTTCCGGTTACTTTCAGTTTCCTCTCTGAGACGTTAGCGCGCTTTTCTGGCCAATTGAAAGACAGGGAAGGCATTACAACTTCCCCCTGTGACGTTCAAGCCCTATACCACCCCCCTGCTGTGAGTGGCTGGGGCGATCAGATGTCACCCGAGTATAAAAATCGGCCCCTCCCGCGGCTCGCCTCAGATGCGTTGTGACTTAGCTGAGGGAAAGTACTATCGTGCTGGTGCTGCTGTAGGGAGAGCGTTAGGAGTCAGTGTAGGCTTCAAGAACCCCAACGGCCCTTCTCAGGGCCACATCTACTAGTGTGCAGTACTGTGTTAGCACTGTATTTTTTATTTTTTTTTGTCCAAAATTGGATCTGCAGAGCATTGCGCCCTGCAATAGGGACAGAAGTGGTGCTTAGGCAGGGAGAGTGTTAGCAGTGAGTGTAGGCTTCAAGAACCCCAACGGTCCTTTCTAGGGACACTTCTATCCGTGTGCAGTACTGTCCAGGCTGCTGTTAGCAGTGTTGGATTTTTTTTTTTTTTTCTCAAAACCGGCTGTGCAGAGCATTGCACCCGGCATTAATACTACAGGGATAGAATTGTGTAGGCAGGGCCAGAAGACATTTATTATTCATTGAATACACGCAGTGGGGTCTTCCCTTTGCTAAAAAGGAAAGAAATTATATTTGGCCTGCCTGTGTCAGTCCTAAGGTCTCCGTGTACGTGTGTGCTGCGTGTACAACGTACAAAAATCAGACGCAACCAGCTACGCTTTACTGCAGCCTAGCGCCATTGTCTTTCCTGACTGGCAAATACCTGCTCTGCTAGAGTTAATAACTCTGCTACACTATAGTTGTGTGACACTTTTTGAGGGCCACACCACAGATATTAAACTTCTTGTTCATTGAATATACGCAGTGGGGTCTTCCCTTTGCTAAAAAGGAAAAAAATTATATTTGGCCTGCCTGTGTCAGTCCTAAGGTCTCCGTGTACGTGTGTGCTGCGTGGACAACGTACAAAAATCAGACGCAACCAGCTACGCTTTACTGCAGCCTAGCGCCATTGTCTTTCCTGACTGGCAAATACCTGCTCTGCTAGAGTTAATAACTCTGCTACACTATAGTTGTGACACTTTTTGAGGGCCACACCACAGATATTAAACTTCTTGTTCATTGAATATACGCAGTGGGGTCTTCCCTAAGCTAAAAAGGAAAAAAATTATATTTGGCCTGCCTGTGTCAGTCCTAAGGTCTCCGTGTACGTGTGTGCTGCGTGTACAACGTACAAAAATCAGACGCAACCAGCTATGCTTTACTGCAGGCTTGCGCCATTGTCTTTCCTGACTGGCAAATACCTGCTCTGCTAGAGTTAATAACTCTGCTACACTATAGTTGTGTGACACTTTTTGAGGGCCACACCACAGATATTAAACTTCTTGTTCATTGAATATACGCAGTGGGGTCTTCCCTAAGCTAAAAAGGAAAAAAATTATATTTGGCCTGCCTTTGTCAGTCCTAAGGTCTCCGTGTACGTGTGTGCTGCGTGTACAACGTACAAAAATCAGACGCAACCAGCTATGCTTTACTGCAGGCTTGCGCCATTGTCTTTCCTGACTGGCAAATACCTGCTCTGCTAGAGTTAATAACTCTGCTACACTATAGTTGTGTGACACTTTTTGAGGGCCACACCACAGATATTAAACTTCTTGTTCATTGAATATACGCAGTGGGGTCTTCCCTAAGCTAAAAAGGAAAAAAATTATATTTGGCCTGCCTTTGTCAGTCCTAAGGTCTCCGTGTACGTGTGTGCTGCGTGTACAACGTACAAAAATCAGACGCAACCAGCTATGCTTTACTGCAGGCTTGCGCCATTGTCTTTCCTGACTGGCAAATACCTGCTCTGCTAGAGTTAATAACTCTGCTACACTATAGTTGTGTGACACTTTTTGAGGGCCACACCACAGATATTAAACTTCTTGTTCATTGAATATACGCAGTGGGGTCTTCCCTTTGCAAAAAAGCGAAAACATTATTTTTGGCCTGCAGGCTTGCGCCAATTTATTTCCTGCCTGGGAAATCAAATCACTGGTAATACAGCATGCTGAGGGGTAGGGGTAAGCCTAGAGGACGTGGACGTGGCCGAGGACGCGGAGGGCCAAGTGAGGGTGTGGGCACAGGCCGAGCTCCTGATCCAGGTGTGTCGCAGCCGACTGCTGCGCGATTAGGAGAGAGGCACGTTTCTGGCGTCCCCACATTCATCGCCCAATTAATGGGTCCACGCGGTAGACCTTTATTAGAAAATGAGCAGTGTGAGCAGGTCCTGTCCTGGATGGCAGAAAGTGCTTCGAGCAAGCTATCATCCACCCACAGTTCTGCGCCGTCCAGTGCTGCAAATCCGAATCCTCTGTCTGCTGCTCCTCCTTCCTCCCAGCCTCCTCACTCCACTACAATGACACCTGCTCAGGAGCAGGAACACTCCCAGGAACTGTTCTCGGGCCCCTGCTTAGATTGGGCAGCAGTGGTTCCTCTCCCACCAGAGGAGTTTATCGTCACTGATGCCCAACCATTCGAAAGTTCCCGGGGTCCGGGGGAAGAGGCTGGGGACTTCCGCCAACTGTCTCAAGAACTTTTTGTGGGTGAGGAGGACGATGACGATGAGACACAGTTGTCTTGCAGTGAGGTAGTAGTAAGGGCAGTAAGTCCAAGGGAGCAGCGCACAGAGGATTCGGAGGAAGAGCAGCAGGACGATGAGGTGACTGACCCCACCTGGTGTGCAACGCCTACTCAGGACAGGTCTTCAGAGGGGGAGGCAAGGGCATCAGCAGGGCAGGTTGCAAGAGGCAGTGCGGTGGCCAGGGGTAGAGGCAGGGCCAGACCGAATAATCCACCAAGTGTTTCCCAAAGCACACCCTCGCGCCATGCCACCCTGCAGAGGCTGAGGTGCTCTAAGGTCTGGCAGTTTTTCACAGAGACGCCTGACGACCGACGAACAGTGGTGTGCAACCTTTGTCGCGCCAAGATCAGCCGGGGAGCCACCACCAACAGCCTCACCACCACCAGCATGCGCAGACATATGATGGCCAAGCACCCCACAAGGTGGGACGAAGGCCGTTCACCACCTCCGGTTTGCACCGCTGCCTCTCCCCCTGTGCCCCAACCTGCCACTGAGATCCAACCTCCCTCTCAGGACACAGGCACAACCGTCTCATGGCCTGCACCCACAGCCTCACCTCCGCTGTCCTCGGCCCCATCCACCAATGTCTCGCACCGCACAGTCCAGCCGTCGCTAGCGCAAGTGTTGGAGCGCAAGCGCAAGTACGCCACCATGCACCCGCACGCTCAATCGTTAACCGTCCACATAGCCAAATTTATCAGCCTTGAGATGCTGCCGTATAGGGTTGTGGAAACGGAGTCCTTCAAAGCTATGATGGCGGCGGCGGCCCCGCGCTACTCAGTTCCCAGTCGCCACTACTTTTCCCGATGTGCCGTCCCAGCCCTGCAGGACCACGTCTCCCGCAACATTGTACGCGCCCTCACCAATGCGGTTAGTGGCAAGGTCCACTTAACTACGGACACGTGGACAAGCACAGGCGGGCAGGGCCACTACATCTCCCTGACGGCACATTAGGTGAATTTAGTGGAGGCTGGGACAGAGTCAGAGCCTGGGACCGCTCACGTCCTACCCACCCCCAGAATTGTGGGCCCCAGCTCGGTGGTGGTATCTGCGGCGGGGTATCCTTCTTCCACTAAAGCACCCTCCTCCTCCTCCTCCTCAACCTCTGTCTCGCAATTTAGATGTGTCAGCAGCAGCAGGACGTCGCCAGCAGTCGGTGTCGCGCGGCGTGGCAGCACAGCGGTGGGCAAGCGTCAGCAGGCCGTGCTGAAACTACTCAGCTTAGGAGATAGGAGGCACACGGCCCACGAACTGCTGCAGGGTCTGACAGAGCAGACGGACCGTTGGCTTGCGCCGCTGAGCCTCCAACCGGGCATGGTCGTGTGTGACAACGGCCGTAACCTGGTGGCGGCTCTGCAGCTCGGCAGCCTCACGCACGTGCCATGCCTGGCCCATGTCTTTAATTTGGTGGTTCAGCGCTTTCTGAAAAGCTACCCACGCTTGTCAGACCTGCTCGTAAAGGTGCGCCGGCTCTGCGCACATTTCCGCAAGTCCCACACGGACGCTGCCACCCTGCGCACCCTGCAACATCGCTTTAATCTGCCAGTGCACCGACTGCTGTGCGACGTGCCCACACGGTGGAACTCTACGCTCCACATGTTGGCTAGGCTCTATGAGCAGCGTAGAGCTATAGTGGAATACCAACTCCAACATGGCCGGCGCAGTGGGAGTCAGCCTCCTCAATTCTTTTCAGAAGAGTGGGCCTGGTTGGCAGACATCTGCCAGGTCCTTCGAAACTTTGATCAGTCTACCCAGGTGGTGAGCGGCGATGCTGCAATCATTAGCGTCACCATTCCTCTGCTATGCATCTTGAGAAGTTCCCTGCAAACCATAAAGGCAGCCGCTTTGCGCTCGGAAACAGAGCCGGGGGAAGACAGTATGTCGCTGGATAGTCAGAGCACCCTCCTGTCTATATCTCAGCGCGTTCAGGAGGAGGAGGAGGAGGATGAGGAGGAGGGGGAAGAGACAGCTTGGCCCACTGCTGACGGTACCCATGCTGCTTGCCTGTCATCATTTCAGCGTGTATGGCCTGAGGAGGAGGAGGAGGAGGAGGAGGATCCTAAAAGTGATCTTCCTAGTGCGGACAGCCATGTGTTGCGTACAGGTACCCTGGCACACATGGCTGACTTCATGTTAGGATGCCTTTCTCGTGACCCTCGCATTCAACGCATTCTGGCCACTACGGATTACTGGGTGTACACACTGCTCGACCCACGCTATAAGGAGAACCTTCCCAGTCTCATTCCCGAAGAGGAAAGGGGTTCGAGAGTGTTGCTATACCACAGGACCCTGGCGGACAAGCTGATGGTAAAATTCCCATCCGACAGCGCTAGTGGCAGAAGGCGCAGTTCCGAGGGCCATGTAGCAGGGGAGGTGCGTAGATCGAGCAGCATGTACAGCCCAGACAGTGCAACAGTCTTTATGGGCCTGGCCAGCTTTATGGCTCCCCAGCAAGACTGTGTCACCGCTCCCCAGTCAAGGCTGAGTCGGCGGGAGCACTGTAAAAGGATGGTGAGGGAGTACGTAGCCGATCGCACGACCATCCTCGGTGACGCCTCTGCCCCCTACAACTACTGGGTGTCGAAGCTGGACACGTGGCCTGAACTAGCGCTGTATGCCCTGGAGGTGCTTGCTTGTCCTGCGGCTAGCGTCTTGTCGGAGAGGGTGTTTAGTGCGACTGGGGGAATCATCACAGATAAGCGTACCCGCCTGTCAACCGACAGTGCCGAGAGGCTAACACTCATCAAGATGAACAAAGCCTGGATTTCTCCAGACTTCTCTTCTCCACCAGCGGACAGCAGCGATACGTAAGCAATACGTAGGCTGCACCCGCGGATGGAAGCTACGTTCTCTCTCACCATCCAAAACGGGGACATTTCTGCTTCATCAATCTGTGTCTAATATTTCTCCTCCTCCTCCTGCTCCTCCTCCTATAACCACGTAATCACGCTGAACGGGCAATTTTTCTTAGGGCCACAAGGCTCACTCATAATTTTTCTAAACAATCTTTAGATGTTTCAATGCTCTAAAAAGCGTTGGAACTTTAACTTGAACCAATTTTTCGTTAAACTGGGCTGCCTCCAGGCCTAGTTACCACTTAAGCCACATTAACCAAAGCGATTAATGGGTTTCACCTGCCCTCTTGGTTGGCCATGGCCAATTTTTTTCAGGTACATTAGTACTGTTGATACAGCAATTTTTGTGGGCCCTCGCCTACAGTGTAATCAAATAAATTTTTAGCCCACCTGCATTAAGCACGACATTACTACCTCAGCTGTGTTGGGCAATGCAATGGGATATTTCTATGTACCGCCGGTGGGTTCCAGGGAGCCACCCATGCTGTAGGTGCACACGGAGTTTTTACTACATCTGTACACTTGAAAAGAACCCCAGTCAGACTGGGGCATGCAGTGTGGGCCGAAGCCCACCTGCATTAAGCACGACATTACTACCTCAGCTGTGTTGGGCAATGCAATGGGATATTTCTATGTACCGCCGGTGGGTTCCAGGGAGCCACCCATGCTGTAGGTGCACACGGAGTTTTTACTACATCTGTACACTTGAAAAGAACCCCAGTCTGACTGGGGCATGCAGTGTGGGCCGAAGCCCACCTGCATTAAGCACGACATTACTACCTCAGCTGTGTTGGGCAATGCAATGGGATATTTCTATGTACCGCCGGTGGGTTCCAGGGAGCCACCCATGCTGTAGGTGCACACGGAGTTTTTACTACATCTGTACACTTGAAAAGAACCCCAGTCTGACTGGGGCATGCAGTGTGGGCCGAAGCCCACCTGCATTAAGCACGACATTACTACCTCAGCTGTGTTGGGCAATGCAATGGGATATTTCTATGTACCGCCGGTGGGTTCCAGGGAGCCACCCATGCTGTAGGTGCACACGGAGTTTTTACTACATCTGTACACTTGAAAAGAACCCCAGTCTGACTGGGGCATGCAGTGTGGGCCGAAGCCCACCTGCATTAAGCACGACATTACTACCTCAGCTGTGTTGGGCAATGCAATGGGATATTTCTATGTACCGCCGGTGGCTTCCTGGCACCCACCCATGCTGTAGGTGCACACGGAGTTTTTACTACATCTGTACACTTGAAAAGAACCCCAGTCTGACTGGGGCATGCAGTGTGGGCCGAAGCCCACCTGCATTAAGCACGACATTACTACCTCAGCTGTGTTGGGCAATGCAATGGGATATTTCTATGTACCGCCGGTGGCTTCCTGGCACCCACCCATGCTGTGGGTGCACACGGAATTCCTATTGCGGAGTTGTACCTGCCTGTGACTATTTATAAAAAACCGCGGTCTGACTGGGGCGTGCAGACACCTTGACAGAATGAATAGTGTGTGGCACATAGGTTCCCCATTGCTATACCCACGTGTGCAGCTCCAGATGGAGGTGGCACAGGATTGGATTTCTCATTGCTTCTGTACAGCATTGTGGACTATCAGCCCGCCCCTTTTATGGGGGGGTCGCTGCCTAGCCATGCCAACCCTCTGCAGTGTGTGCCTGCTTTTCCTGTGGCAGACGCACTTATACATAGACATGAGGGTGGTGTGGCATGAGGGCAGCTGAAGGCTGGGCAGGGACAGTTTGGTGTGCGCTGTGGACACTGGGTCGTGCGGAGGGGGGGGGGGGGGTGTTGGGCAGCATGTAACCCAGGAGAAGTGGCAGCGGAGTGTCATGCAGGCAGTGATTGTGCTTTGTTGGAGGTAGTGTGGTGCTTAGCTAAGGTGTGCATTGCTAATGAGGGCTTTTCAGAAGTAAAAGTTGTTGGGAGGGGGGGGGCCCACTCTTGCCGGTATTGTGGCTTAATAGTGGGACCTGTGAACTTGAGATGCAGCCCAACATGTAGCCCCTCGCCTGCCCTATCCGTTGCTGTGTCGTTCCCATCACTTTCTTGAATTGCCCAGATTTTCACACAAGGAAACCTTAGCGAGCATCGGCGAAATACAAAAATGCTCGGGTCGCCCATTGACTTCAATGGGGTTCGTTACTCGAAACGAACCCTCGAGCATCGCGAACATTTCGTCCCGAGTAACGAGCACCCGAGCATTTTGGTGCTCGCTCATCTCTATTAGACATGAATCAAATAATATGTAGATAGCATACTGTACTTTGGTTAATTTAACAGATTGTAAAGTTATTTCTGAATGCTTTGTTAATTTTTTTTTTAACAACAATAAACCTTTAACAACCATAAACTGTGTATGCTGATTAATTAAAGTGGAATGAGGCACCAACTATATATAGTAAATAGGGAAGATAAAAAGGAATACAGAGGGGGGAGAGAAGAGAAACAGGGTGAGAGAAAGAAAGAAAAAGAAAAGAGGGAAGAGAAAAAAAAGGGGGGAGGGGGAGGGAAGGAGGAGGAAAACAGTCTGAAACACAGAACTTAATCCATGGACAAGGTGGAATGGGTGTCGAGCCAAATTTGTCCGGACACCCTCTATTCTGGTAAATGATTTTCTTGTAAGAGATTACAGTGTTTACCATCCAAGTCCAGTGTGGAATAGAGGGGGGCTTCACAGCCATCCACTGTGTGGTTACGATTTTTCGTGCCAGGAATAGTATTTTTTTAAGGAAAATGCGGGTATATAATGGCCACAACTCCTCCTCCAGCAAACCGAATAGATTTATCTTGGGGTCCAGATTGATATTGAATGGGGGTGGTAACAGTGAGTTTGTGAATGTAGTGATTTTAGACCAAAATTCGTTGACAGGAGGACAGTCCCAAATCAGATGCTAAAAATTTGCTCTCGGTTGGCGGCACTTATGACAGGAGTTTGAAGGGGAGCTACCCATTTCATATAGGCGATTAGGAGTGAGATAGGCTTGATGTATTATATAGAGCTGGATCAATTTGTTGTTGGGGGCTGGGGAAACTGGGAGGTGGGATTCCATAATGTTCAGCCATTCCTCGGGTGTGAGAGATTGGATAAAAAGTTTCCACCTGTCATAGACCGGAAGTGGGCTAAGGCCTATCTTTGCCGAGAGAAGGTGCATGAAGAGTGCCGAGATTAGGCCCTTGGGCCCTTGGGATTTAAGGACGCCAATTGTGGGAAATTTTGATATTCGGGTAGAGGCAGGTGGGAATTGGGAGTTTATTGCATGTCTTAGTTGGAAAAATCTGAACAGTTGAAGTTGTGGGGATTGCAACCTTTCACACAATTGGGTAAATGTAGGGAGTGTTCCATCTGTGTATACGTCTCCTAGTGAGACCACCCCCAGGGTCACCTAGTATTGTGGGTCTGGAACCGACTGCAGGGCTGTGAGGCCAGGGCTATTCCACAGGGGAAGTTCGGACATCACGTCCTCATAGCGCTGAAGGGATTTAGCCTCTTTCCACACACAAAGGGCGAGTTTATGAAGTGGTAATGTATCGGAGGAGTTTGTACAATCTGAAAATTCTAGGTAATTTAGTAGGCTATTTCCTTTTACTTGTTTTGCAAGATGCTGGTCTGCTATGGGCATCTCTCGGTCTAGAACCCATGACCAAATATTTCGTAGCTGTCCAGCTAAATAATATAGCCATACGTCCGGAAGGGACATTCCAGCTTGGTCTTTAGGTCTTTGTAATAGTGAGAGGCTTAATTTCGAGCGTGAGGAGTTCCATATGAACGATGTGATAAGGGAGTTGAAGGATTGGAAGATACATTTAGGGACGTTTACTGGCATATGTTGTAGCACATCTAGGCATTTAGGCTGGACAGCCATTTTGACGAGATTTATACGCCCAGCTACTGAAAGTGGTAATTTAGACCATTGCCTGAGTTTGTGTCTTATGTTTTCTAATAGTGGGCCAATATTATCTTCAATGGTGTTACTGTGGTCCCTGGACATATACATCCCCAGGTATTTAAATGTGGAGACCATTGCTAATCCGTATCTAGAGACACAGGGGTCATTTGAGGAGTTGACATCTGTATATAGAATTGTGGATTTGGAGCAGTTAACATATAATCCAGATAAACGGGAGAATTTATCTATATGGGTCATGGCTTGGGAAAAAGAAATTATTGGGTCTGATAAGAAAAGGATTGTGTCGTCCGCATACAGACCCACCTTACTCTTAAGGCTCGCCCGGTGACTTCAGGAGTACATCTCAGGTGAATCGCCAGTACCTCAATGGCTATGGCGAATAAGGCCAGAGATAATGGGCATCCCTGATGGGTACCTCTTGCGAGCCGAAACTCGGCAGATGAGATGCCGTTTACTATTACATTAGCACTCGGGGACTTATGCATGGTTTTGACCCATTGTAAAAATCGAGGGCCGACCCCGAATCGGGTCAGACAGGTCTCCAAAAAGGCCCACTCCAGAGAGTCGAAGGCTTTCATCCTGTCCAGTGAAACCAGAGCCCAGGGCATGTTGTGTTGTCTGCCTAGTTGGATGGCTGCTTTGGCTCTACGTATATTGATCGTTGTGGATTTCCCTGGCATAAAACCAGTTTGGTTAGGGTGTATGATGGATAGAATTACCTGGTTTAGTCTACTGGCCAACATTTTTATTAGGATTTTATAATCTGCGTTTACCAGTGAGATGGGGCGATAAGAGCTGCAGTCTGTGGGATCTTTATCAGGTTTCAGTATGACTATGATGGATGCTTTATAAAATGAGGGTGGGAGGGACTTATTTAGTTGGGCCTGATGTAGTGTCTCATGTAATTGTGGGGCTAGTTGTTTAATATATTTCCGGTATGTCTCTATTGGGAGGCTATCTGGGCCGGGGGCTTTGTTGACTGCCATATCTTGAATTGTTTGTCGAATTTCATCTAGAGTGATTGGGGAGTCTAGAAATTCCACTTGTTCTGTGGATAGTGTTGGAAAGGTCAGGTCTCGTAAATAATTTAGGATGTCTGATGTAGTGTTTTCTTTAGAAGAACTATACAGGTTAGCATAAAACTCCTTGAAACAGTTTGTGATGAATGGGGCATCAGACAGCTCCACGCCTTGCTGTTTTTTTATCTTGAGGATCATGTTAGTTTTATTCTCTCTTTTGATAAGGTTGGCTACTAAGTGGCTGGATTGATTTCCCAATTCAAAGTAATATTACTTGGTGAAAAATAGTTTACGTTTGGTCTTAGAGTGGATTTCGTGTTTATAAAGGTGGGAGAGGCTGAGCCAGGTCACTTTGTTGGTGTCTGTGGGATTAGAAATATACAACTTTTCTGCTTCGGACATCTGAGCTTCTAGTTTTCTATCAGCTTGAGATGTTGATTTTTTAATGTGAGAGATAGCGGATTTAAGGCATCCTCTAAGGTATGCTTTGAGTGTATCCCATTTCAGGGCCAGGTGGGTATTGTCGTTGTGAGCATCTAAAAATAGGGATATGTGAAAGGGTGTTTGGTCGTCTGGTCCAATCAGTTTGAGCCAGAATGAATGTAGTTTCCAAGTGGGAACTATCCTATAGTGGGAGAATTTTAAAGTTAGTAGTATCGGACTATGGTCTGATATACCTCTTGGGCAGTGTGTTATGTTGAATAGATAGACCGCCAGCTCCATGGAGCTGAATATATAGTCAATTCTTGACAAAGCGTTGTGTCCAAGGGAATGGCAGGTGAATTCTAGGGTTTTGGGGTGGTGCAGCCGCCAAAGGTCAACCCAACCAACACTCTGGACCAGCTGTCGTAATAGGGAGCCAGTGATGGCGGTAGTGTTGGAGGGTATGTGAAATCGATCTTTGGTCGGGTTCATCACCTGATTAAAGTCTCCCATACAAATCACCCCTGCCAAGGGGTATTGATGTGCAAATGGTATGGCGGCCTGTAGGAGATAGAGATTATTGTGGGGCGGGTTATAGATGCATAGAATGACATAGGGTTTGGAATCTATCTCAGCATATACGAATATGAATCGGCCCTCCAGGTCTCTGCAGGTATTGATGGGGTTCCATCTCAGTGATTTGTGAATAAGTAGGGAGACGCCCCTGGAGAAAGAGGTGTGGAAGGAATGAGTCATCCACTGAACCCATGGTTTTTTAAGGGTGTCGCCTTTATCTATAGTAAGGTGGGTTTCCTGCAGACACACAATGTGGGGGTTAATTTGTTTAATATAAGAAAAGACTGCCTTGTGTTTAGCAGCGGTGCCTAGTCCTCATACGTTCCAGCTAAAGTATGTTAAAGACATTGGTACATATATGGATATCGAGCATAATCAGTGCGTTCATACTTATAGAGAAAGGAGAAAGGAAGGAGCATTGTATATATTGGGAAAGAGATTGCATCAGCATAGACTTATTAAGAACACTAGTAAAAACTAGATTAAAACAGCTTAAACCATCAACATTTGACATCTCGCTTATATTTCAGCATAGGTGTCACGAAAGAAAAAGACAAAAGGGGAGAATAGGGTAGCTACAATTTGTTGAGAAAGTAGCAGATGTTGTCGGTAGGGGAAATCCCAATGGCCTATAGAGGACTGGATGTGCCAAATGGACTTAGGTGTGGGTTTAGGGTGATATAAAGATGAATGAGGGGCAGAAAAATCAGCTCTACAACCCAAACATTTAGCCCATTAACTATGGGCCAGAGGGATGATAAGCTAAGTTAGTTTCAGCTGGGTTCGGATCAAGTGTTTCTTGGCGACACAGGGTGCATACTAAGCCACTCCAGGGCTTCAGTAGGGGAATGTAGGAAGACCGCCTTCCCTTCTGTTACAATACGCAGGCAGGCCAGGTATGCCATGGAATAAGGAATGTTTCTGTCTTTAAATTTCTTCTTGACTTCTGTAAACGTGGCTCTTTGTTTTTGCAAGTCTGCAGAAAAGTCTGGGAATATAGAGATCGTTGAGTTGTTGTATTTAAGTGGACCTTTTAATCTGGCCTGGCGTAGAGCGGCATCTCGGTCCCTGCAGTTTAGGATCCTTGCTAGGAATGGTCGCGGGGGGCGGGGGGGGGGGGGGTGCCCGGCTGCGGTGGTTTCGTTGGAACACGGTGGGCTCTTTCCACTGTAAAGAGGCTAGAGAAGGTGTCTCCGCTCAACAAGGATTTTAGCCAATTTTCAGCAAACACTTCTGCTTGGGAGCCCTCCGTTCTTTCGGGGAGACCGATTATGCATAAGTTATTGCGACGCGAGTGGTTCTCTAAATCATCTGTTTTGGATTGACAGAATTCTGATTAGTCTTATGGATTTTTGCACCGCCGCAGGGAGCGGTCGTAGGGCATCCTCTGCATTGGAAATGCGGTCTTCCATCTCCTGCATCCTGCCCCGTATATTTTGTAGATCTTGTCTAAGCAGAGTAACATCTGTCTTAATTTCTTCTATCTTGCCCGTGAGGAATGATTTACAGGCATTAATTGCTTCCAAAATTTGCTGCATGGTGGGTTCCGAAGCTTGCCCAGATTCGTCCTCATTTTCCCTCATCTGGGTAGGTCGCACTGCCCGCGAGGTGTGATCGGGTGTTTCAGCGCGGGAGAATTCTTTTAGTTTTTCTGCTGCGGTGCAGCTTTTAGCATGTGTGCTCATGGTAGTGAGTGTTGGTCTGATGTGGCTATCTGGAAATGTAAATAGTTTGCTCTGTAGCGGTATAATACAAATGATGTCAAGTTACTCTTCTTGCAGAAAGGGCAAGTTAGCGGTTCAAGTGATATGGAGGGTCTTTCGTAGAAAACTTAGGTAAGACCGCGGGAATCTTGGTACTGCGAAGCTGTAGTTGTTGTCAGAATTAGGCGAAACAATAATCTGTGTCGTGGTCCAAAGAGGTCTAGCCGGGGTTCAGCCCAGCCACAGCGCCAGGGATGGAGGATAGCAGTACAGTGGGTCGGCGTATCTGTTAGTTAGGGACTTTAGGCAATCTATCCCACAGAGTGTAAGGTGTGAGCTAAGGGTTCAGGGGGAACCAGCGTCCTAGAGGGGCCCCGCTGTATCTGCCAGTCGGTCTGCCTTTGGTCTATACATGGGTGCTATGCAGTCAGGTTTACACGGACTGTGATGAGGTATGATGGTGTCTGGCGGTAGAGAGGGTGTCTCCCAGGGGGACAGAGAGGTTTTCTCACCTCGGTACATTCACCCCCAAGTATACAGTTCTAGGGCCAACACCCCGCCAGATTAAGATATTGTCCCACAGCCTCCACTATGCACTCACGTGTCGCTGCTGGCTACGCAGGGCCGGGTTCAGACCGGAGGATCTTCTTCCCATGCCGAATGTAAGCCGCCACCACCTAGCGGTAGCGGGAGGGTTCGGAGTGGCAGGATGGTCGGTGCGACCAAGTAGACCGTGGCTCCCCAATTGGGTCCCGCTCCGGGTGGTCTGTCTCAGAGGTGAGAGGATGATCTGTGCCGGAGGTAAGGGGGTAGGTCACTCCATTTCACAGGGTCGGGTCCCGGCTGAAAGATCTCTCCACCTCAGCGACCGGCCGGATGTAAGGCGCTGTATCGCCCCAGCAGCGCGAGAGTTCGGGGTGGCAGGGTGGTCGGCTCGGCCAGACAAGCCGCAGGCTGCTGACAGGGTCCTGTTTCGAGCGGTCTGCACCAGAGGTGGGAGAACAGACCGCTCTGGCATTGCAGCCTGGTCTGCAGGTGAGGTGGGTCCCAGCAGCAAGTACCTCAGGTGCAGGGCAGCGGGAGCGAAGGAGATAGGGCGTTGGCGCCGCTCCACTTCTGCTCCGGCTCGCGGTCTCCTCGGCGGCATCAGGGGGATACAGTTTACTGGATTTGTGGCTTGGGTCTTCCAGCAGGGTCTAGGAGCCCAGTCAGCTCATCCGAGGCGTCAGCTGTGCAGCATGGCCAGGATTTTAACAGGATTTTAAAGTTCCCCTGGGGAGCTCCTCTCACGTGCGACTCTCCATGTAGGTCACTGACCCCCCTCCCCTCCCCCCCCCCCCCCCGTCTATCACATTACTTAATTCCCTTAAAACCAGGGCATGTATACCCTGGCGTGTATACCGGGACCCGGCAAAGGGTATGTGTGTCACGGCCTCAGCCACTACAAATAATTTTCAGGCTGTATGCAGCTCCCAGTGGTTTTTTGCAAACTACAAAGTTAGGTGATAAATTACATAAAACTACACTAAAAGTGAACTGAAAGAAAACTAAATTAGAAAAAATAAATAAATAAAAAGGAAACTTGAAGGAAGCAAGGAGTAGGGAATGTGGTGGTGATGGTGGTAGATGTGGTAGAGGATGGACAAAGTTGGCACTTTAGGCCGCCTGCAGACGAGCGGGTCGGATCCGGCAGCGAGAATTCTCGCCGCGGGACCCGACCCGAGCGCCTGCAGGAACGAGCGCGTACTTACCCGCGCCCGGCGGCCCCAGCTCTTTCATGTGCCGGCTGCCGAGCAGCCGACGCATGCGCAGACCGGAGCCGGCGGCCGGGTGAGTGACGTAGCTGTGCGAGGCTCTGCGAGCCCCGCACAAAAATAGGACATGCCGCGGTTTGTTTGCCGCACGATATTTCGTGCGGCCAAACCGCGGCCGTCTGCATAGGAGTGCGTATTGTAATGCACTCCTATGCAGACTTTCAGTGGCGGAAATCCCGCCGCGGGATTTCCGCCCGTCTGCAGGCGGCCTTAAGCAGCTCCACTAATGCAACAGCTGCACATTCAGCAGGAAGTGAAGCAAGCCAATTGCCTTTACTTAGTAGGAATTTGCAGCATGCAGAACAAGTTGTAGAGTGGATGACACAGCATGTCTCAACTATTGCCACCTCCTTTTCCTTCCAGTCACAGGCACACAGCAGTCAGTCTGCAGCATTCAGCCATGAGCTACCCCCTCTACTTCACTCTGTGCCAAATCCCCCATCCCCTCTGAAGCAGTCTACATGGATCAGTCTGAGGAGCTGTTTGATCATTTAGTATCATGGATGTCAACTGGGCAGTCCAAGCAACCAAAGGCAGAAGAACAAGACATTGTATACACTGATCCCTAACCATTTCTTTTCCTCCGAAGAGGAAGATGAGGGTGGGTCAGTGCATGTTGTATAGTAAGGGGGATGTGGAAACTGAGGTGCCAGCTCCAGGTGCTCACTGTGACACAGAGTCCACTCAGGAGGAGAAGGATGACGAAGAGGAAGAGTAGGTGAAAGAAGATGAAGTACTCAATCTAACATGAAGAGGCAGGGAGAGTCATCATAGTAGGTCACAGGTGGAGGAGGAAGAGGCAGACATTGTAGGACAGTACCCTGTACGGGTTCATACATATGAGCGTTGTTTTCCGCATGGCACTGTGATGCAATGCTATGAGGGAAACAAATCACGGCATGTTCTATCTGTCTGCGTAATCTCACATTGCAGCCCCATCATTTTCAATGGGATCGGCAGCAGCAGCACCGGCCCCGTTGAAAGCAACAAGAGAACTCTGCGATCCTCTGCTATGGCTGTGTAATGGAAATTATTTGATTGTAAGGTACTATAATAATTATATGAATTTAAAAATGCGCAGTGAGAGACACCATTGAAATATACCAGGAGAAGTTACTTCACAAACTAGGGACATATGTCTAGATGAGATAAGAATATCAAGAAGCTTCCACATGTTAGCTGAAGGGGCCCTAGGAATAACAAGATACTAAGGGAGGGGTTGACGCCTCACACTAAGACTAGAGAATAATGTTCATAAACTAGAAATATGTGGATGTGTGTATATATGGATATACATGTATATATATATATATATATATATATGTGCATATGTATATGTATGTATATATGAAGGTGCACATGTATGTTTGTGTGCCTATATGTATGTAAATGTGGGTATATAAGTAATATTTAATATTACGCCACAGAGTCTACACAAAATGGCCGACCACATGCTTAGCTAAAGTACAAGGAACACACATATGGTGAGATAAGATAAGGACTTCGAGCTACTTGGGCCTCTCAGCACTCCGTCAAGAGTTATTCACTGCTGACTTGGAAGTTTCTGGAAGGTATGCAAATGAAGAATCAGAATGTATCCAGCGAATGCCATGTAATGTCTGACCAGTAACCAATCAGAGGTCAGATTGAGAACTGTGCAAAGAACTATGATATTTCTTGGAGTAATGAGGTGTAACCAATGGACACGAAGAAGGGTTAAGTTGACCTATGAGAAATGTTGGATTGGAAACTAACCAGTAAACGGGCTTAGTTAATTGTCCAATGATGTTGCGACACCCCGATGTAAGGGGGCTATAAATAAAGATGCCCGACATCGATTTGTTGGGAATTCTTTGAGGAATCCATAACTGTGTGGGCTCTGTCATTTAATTCCTCCGTCATATGACGTACTGAACTCTAGGTGTGGCAGCCCTACTGCACGGGTCACCTAGACTTCGGTCGCAGGGTACACTCTGCTGTCCCTCATCAGGCTATCGCCGTAGCATAGGTCATATGACGTCATTCACAAGGTACACTCCGCTTTCCCTAGACGGCTATATATATTTTTGCCGCGACAGCTGTGACAGCCGCAGCAGAGGATCCCTGCATCCTCGAAGTGGTGTGAGGCTGTTTTCACATGAAAACGCTTTGCATCCACTGGGCTTTCACTTGGCGGGGAGCGCAATATGTGGTGGGATTCACAGCCCCATATCGCGCTTGCACATGTGAAGTTAGCCTAATCTGGCACTCTTTGAGACACTTTGGTGCTGGAGTCAGCTTTATAATTTTTCACCATGCTTCTAGTATTTGTGTGCATTTTAAACTTTAATGAGCACCTGTACAATGCTCCTGTATACAGGTTATATGTACATTGCCCCTGTATACAGATTATATATACAATGCACCTGTATACAAATTATATGTGCATTGCCCCTATATACAGATTAAATGTACAGTGCATCTGTATACAGATTATTTCGGGCTGCCCTAATGCAAAAGTCTGAAAAAGGGAAAAGCAAGTTTTTCATAGCATTGCTTACAGTGTTCATCTGGCCTGTACTCCTTTGTGATTTTGTTTTGCACATTAAATTACATTCCATAATTTTTTATTATTAGACATAAATTATCTGATGTGAAGACAAGCTGGCGGTCGGCCAAAGACCAGTTCAGAAGAAAATATTGGTCCCAAGGCAGAAGTGGTACCACGGGCTTCAGTACTGCAATATTCCATTGATATGGTTTTGCCTTTTGCAGCTGAAACAAAATGAGCCTTGACAGTAGGCTGGCCCATTGTGGACCTTCATCTCTAAATTACCACAGAAATATTATGTAAAGGGCCTGCTCCCTTTCATACATTACAGAGAGTTTATACACTTTATATCCACCGTGTTTGTTCCATGAAGAGAACACCGATACTTACCTGTGTGTTTTAATAACTGTAAAGACTTATAACTAGAGATGAGCGAGCATACTCGCTGAGGACAATTGCTCGATCGATCTTTGTCCTTAGCGAGTATCTCCCCGCTTGGCAGAGAAGGTTCGGGTGCTTGCGTGGGTGACAGGTGAGTTGTGGCAGTGAGCAGGAGGGAGCGGGGGGGGGGGGAGGGAGGGAGGGAGAGATCTCCCCTCCTTTCCTCCCCGCTCTCCTCCGCTGCTCCCTGCGCGCCGCCGGCAGCCGAACATTTTCTCTCAAGCGGGCAGGTACTCGCTAAGGGCAATGCTCGCTCGAGCAATTGCCCTTAGCGAGTATGCTCGCTCATCACTACTTATAACCTTTACCTGTGTAGAACTTTGATGGAATGTAACAAACACTATAAAGATTACTTTAATAAAATTGTATTTCTCTACCATTAGGTCATCAGATAACTTTCCTGAAGAGTAAAATGAAGGAGAGTCATCTCAGGCTGCGGGGGGCTCTCCCCGACACATCAGTCCAGAGGCATCACAGAACCCTGAAGATCTGGGGTAGCCCTCAACCTCGGCTGCAAGGAGAAAACATGCAGCCTCATGCAGTAAGGTGAGGGTCCCAATCTTTCTCCTGGTTTGCTGGTGGATCAGAATGTTCTGAGCTATTTGCAAACAAGGAGGCAGGAGGATTGGGCAGATCTGTACTGACAAAGTCTGGCCCCAGACTTCACGTACCTGACTAAATCAAAGGTACAACAAACAAAGGCAACAATAGTGACTTTTTTTGAGGCTGCAATGCCTCCATACAAGACAGACGCTTGTTTGTAGCTGTGGCCTGATGGAGGCACACCCGCACAAAAAGGCACTCTGCTCTAGCAGAATACTTACCTGCACCTAAAGCACCTAACTAAATCCCTTATATATACCCTAAAAAAATGGCGTTGGCTTTCAGGTTTCCTCACAGAGAACCCATAGCCAGTTTTATAGGCACGAGGCCTATTATGCCCTTTGCTCTGCCTCCCGTTCTAATCAGCCCTCCTAAGGAAATATTTCCCCCAGTCTGGCCCAAGACAGAGTGCACTGGCCTGGGGCTTTTGACTCACAGCCCACAGAGGAGAGATATTTTCCAGATTAGGTTTTTCCTTTGTACTTTGTCCTTTTTTTGTTGTATAAAGCTAAATTCATTTAATTGAACAAGAAAATAATGTTACTTTTTCTGTTTGTGATGGAAAAACAACATTTTTGTATTGAGCAAGCTGTGTTGTTGTAGTTAGGTATTGGTTAATAATTGTGGAAATTTCTACACCGTGGCAAACTAACTAAAGTGACAATATTGATTACATAAAATCAAACATGGGTGTGATGTTTGCCAAACTATTTTAAGCTCGCCACCCACGTCAAGGGTCCTTGTTTTCTTGCAAGTCCCTAACTAAACATGGGCCAATAAGTATCTATTTAAACAAAAAAATTGAAGCACTGCCAGCTTTTTAAAAAGAAGATTTGGTTTGGAGAGATAAGTTCATCTACTTCCTCGAACATAATCCATCTGCCACGGAATTGCTCCCTGAGAACTCAGAAAAATGTCTGTGAAGATATCCTTGACTTGGAGAGCAGATGCTGCTGGTCTGATGTGCAGCCTGGGCTCATCTACAGCTTTCGATAGAAAAAATGTAAAAATTATGCAGAACCATGCAGGCTGTAATTTCCGCACACATGTTGTCCGTTTTCAGCTGAAACGTGCTGTGAAAAACTCTCCACTAGTTAGTGAGTATCCCAAAGGCACATTCCTCAAAATGCCTGGCATGTATGAGTCGGTAATTAAACACCCCGTCCTGGTGTCCATGTCTTTGTGAGCACAGGGACACAGGACATGAGTCGTCAGGCCAAATCCCTCATCTGCCACAATGTCAAATAGGGCAGGTGGATATAAACAGACAAAATTCACTGACACATCCTAGAAGCCCTAAAAAAAATGTATCCGCAGCACTTCCATAGGCCCCAATATCCACAAGCAGAAATAGATAGTTAATATCAGCAAGAGCCAACAGCCCTACCGACAAGTACTGCTTATAATTAAAAAAGCAGTGGCTTTTTAACACAAACGTGTTTGCCGTCCAGCACCGTAATGCGGTTGGGAAACTGTGCAGCATCCAGGAATCTCTTGGTAATGTCCATCTAATCTAGACAACAGGGTGGAACCATCACCAAAGGAACCAAGCATTCTCTCACAAACCCAGAAAGTACATGAAGCACAGCGGAATAGCGCGGTGCCGCAAATTTGACCTATTTATGGTTGTTTGCAGTGGGCAGAGTAAATGAAGACAAGTTCAGGTTGTGTTGCCTTTACTTTTTTTTGCGCGTGCAACAGTACTCTGTTTAAATACACAAAAAAACGATAAAATTTCACGGATACTGCACAAAAATACCTTGTTCATGTGCAAATACACAGCGATGCAGCAAGCATTTTTGCGCATACACCTGTGTGAAGCTGCTCTAAAGGTTAAAGATTAGAGATGTTGTTTACTGAATAAACACTATTAATAAGGACCTCAGGGAAGTTTCCGGGGGGAATGACTGAATCATTTTTTTTAGAGGGAATGAAAGACTATATAAGCAGTGTTCAAAGCAGTCAATTCCTAATGCATGAATGATTCAATTCCTAGTGCATGAATGATTTATCTTAGCATGCTGTTTAACATTTTACTGGTGAGTTTACTTATGTTTCTATTAGTTTTATGCTTCCTAGGCTGCTTTCACACTTGTGTTAGGGTCGGTTTAGACTTTCCATCTCTCTGAAAAACTGAAATAAAAGGGGAACAAAAGGGACCGTTTTTTTACCAATTGATTTCAATGGGGTTTCAAAAAACAGAAAGGCTCTGTTTGCTTATGTTTTGTCAGGTTTCCATAATTTTGCACAGTCTACAGCATTATTTTTCTGTCGAAAAAACATCGAAACCTGATGGAATGGAAGCAAACGGAAGCCTTTCCATTTGCTTTCTGATATTTTTAAACCCCATTTAAATCAATGGGGGAAAAAAAAGATCCTTTCTTTCCATTTTATTTCAGTTTCTCTCTTCTAAAAATGGAATAGATGGATGGAGTCCCTAAACTGAGCCCTAACCCAGATGTAAAAAACAGCCTTACATACCATATCTCTGTTTTAATTCTTTAAAATTTGTTTGAACATTTCATAAACTGTAGTCTCAACATGAATCAGAAAACAAACGTTAGCTCTATATTCAAGTAAACATTATTTATATCTTGCACCCATATCTTGCACATCCTTGTTATGACATAACAAGCCCCTTGTAAGCAAAAACAAAAAATTCTACTCTTGGCCAATAGCTCAGCTTTCTCTAATATATCAAGAACAGAATTTGGGTGGTAATAGAAAAGTTATTTCTAATAAAGCTTCAAGTCAACATCCATCAGTAATAAGGTTCAACCTTCATTTTTTATCTTTATCTTTCCCTTTCATTTATCTCCTCAATCCTTTACCTGTAGAGATGAGCGAGCATACTCGTCCGAGCTTGATGCTCGTTCGAGTATTAGGGTGCTCGAGATGCTCGTTACTCGAGACGAGCACCACACGGTACTTGTCTCGATTAAACGAGCACTGACCATTGAATTCAATGGAGCCGGCAATACAGCAATCAGAGGCAGCCCTCACTCACACCCATTCATGAATTCATGAATGGGTGTGAGTGAGGGCTGCCTCTGATTGCTCAGGCTGTGACCAATCAGAGGCAGCTTATTCAGCAGGCGGGGATTTTAAATCCCCAGCAGCTGAATACTACTCACAGCTGTTCAGAGCAGTTCAGGGAAACTGCAGCCTGCCGTGCTGAACTCCGTCTGCCGCGACCAGGTGAGTATATATTTTTTTTTAATTTTTACACATTTCTGGATGAATTGCAGGGAAGGGCTTATATATTTAAGCCCTTCCCGACAATTCATCCCGCGATCGCCGGCAGCCCATTGCCTTCAATGGAGCCGGCTGTATTGCCGGCTCCATTGAATTCAATGGGCTAACATCGTTCTGCCGGGACCAGGTGAGTATATATATATATATATTTTTTTTTTACACATTTCTGGATGAATTGCAGGGAAGGGCTTATATATTTAAGCCCTTCCCGACAATTCATCCCGCGTACGCCGGCAGCCCATTGCTTTCAATGGAGCCGGCTGTATTGCCGGCTCCATTGAATTCAATGGGCTAACATCGTTCTTCTCTGCCACAGCTGTTACAGCTGTGGCAGAGGAGAACGATCTTTATGCTGACAGTGGGGGGGGGTCTCACTCTTGCCACTATTGTGGCTTAATAGTGGGACCTGGGAGCTTGAGATGCAGCCCAAAATGTAGCTCCTCGCCTGCCCTATCCGTTTCTGTGTCGTTTCCATCACTTTCTTGGGTTTTGCAGATTTTCACAAATGAAAACCTTAGCGAGCATTGGTCATATACAAAAATGCTCGAGTCACCCATTGACTTCAATGGGGTTCGTTACTCGAAACGAACTCTCGAGCATCACTGAAAGTTCGACTCGAGTAACGAGCACCCGAGCATTTTGGTGCTCGCTCATCTCTATTTACCTGTTCTCACTTGTCCAGATTAGTGGACCCTGTTTTTTTTGGCCCTGAATCACTGCAGAATCCACAGATCTTACTGTAAATGCATTACTCAATAGGCTTGAAACTTAACTTCATTAATCATTTTAAGCTTTATAAAGTTGGGGGTTACCAGGGCCACAGCTAAACTAGTTACATTCCACACTCAAGAATTCATTGTAACCCTATTATATCCATCAAGGTTCTGCTATACAGGGAAGATATCTTTTAAGATACATTTGATAAAAAAAGACTCCTTCATGCTTAACATCTTCACTTTATTGATGTGTACATTTGTCAAACATTTACTTATTAAAATGATACTGACTGGAGACTTCATCTTTAGCAGTTAGCTTTTCTGGGTACTAACAGTGATTCCCAGTATTCAAAATGTGATTGTTCTTAGAAATAGAAACCAAGTAATCTTGTAGATATGATAGCTTTTAATGGCTAACAAAAATACAGGATGGTATTGCAAGCTTTCGGACCTCTCAGGATCCTTGCTCAGGCATCAGGATCCTGAGAGGTCAGAAAGCTTGCAATACCATCATGTATTTTTGTTAGCCATTAAAAGGTATCATATCTACAAGATTACTTGGTTTCTCTTACGGAGAACAATCACATTTTGCTCTACTGGTTTGCTCTAACACCGTAGCAAATCTTTTTTTGTTTTACCACTATTCATAGACTCCCAGGACATACAGTAAAGCTAAATAATAAATTAAGCAGATATTGCAATAAAATATAAATATAAAGCACATGTCAAAGCAGTGAAAACAGAAATACATCTAGACTTCCAGAATGAGCTGAGTAAAGCATAACATTTATGTTTGTCTTTAAAACACACCGACATGCTATTCCCAAACATCAACATTAATAACATATGATGCTTATTATCACAATTAGGGAAATTTTATATGCAGTGTATCAGAAAAAAAACATATCATCTTTCTAACCCATCCAGATGCATGGCATAGGTAGAGGGGTCCTGATCTCAGACATTAATGATAGGATTATTCCAGTAAGCTGCAATCAATACTGTAGGGAAAGAGTAAATAAAAGTAAAATCAAACATCTTACTCTAGATGAGAGGGCTAGAGGGTGATGGTAACCAAATGACTGGAATGACGGTGATTAAGAATCGAATCAAACTGGCAATGGAGCCTGTAACAGCTGATCTGGAACCAAAATAAGAAGCCCATGGCTGTCCATAATCTCTCCATGATGCTGTCCCTCAAAATCAGACCTCACTGTTTTTCAGTAGCCATAAGTTGTCCCTATTAATGACCTTGTCTAAATCAGCCAAAGACACTTACAAGCAATGGTGAAATATGAAAACTGGCAGACAAAAACAATGAGGGAACAAACAAATACTGAACAAGGAACAAGACACACTGACTAGACAAAGTAAGCTTGACTAGAACACAGTATACTAGAGTAAAAACATGCACAACTATCAACTGCACCACACTGCACAAACCAAAAATACTTAAAGAAAGGCTAGCCAATGAGAAACTCTACCCTAATGAGGTTAAGCTGAGTAAAGTGGTCAGTTAGTCGTCCTTCAATGGGTCATCTGAGGGAGCAGCTGCATACAAATTGCCCTAACAACAAACTTTGACAACAGGAGAAGATGATGCAGCAAGACAACTCTTGATTGTAACACTTGTGTCTTGGTTAGACATATAGAGAAGAGGTGGCAGCATAAAAAGGTGCTTCAAAGTATTATGAAAATAAGACTTTTATTGTTTCATCTTATACAGAGAGGCAACGTTTCGACCTGTTGTGGTCTTTATTAGAGATGAGCGAGCACCAAAATGCTCGGGTGCTCGTTATTCGGGACGAACTTTTCGCGATGCTCGAGGGTTCGTTTCGAGTAACGAACCCCATTGAAGTCAATGGGCGACCCGAGCATTTTTGTATTTCGCCGATGCTTGCTAAGGTTTCCTTGTGTGAAAATCTGGGCAATTCAAGAAAGTGATGGGAACGACACAGCAACGGATAGGGCAGGCGATGGGCTACATGTTGGGCTGCATCTCAAGTTCACAGGTCCCACTATTAAGCCACAATAGCGGCAAGAGTGGGACCCCCCCCCTCCCAAAAACTTTTACTTCTGAAAAGCCCTCATTAGCATGGCATACCTTAGCTAAGCACCACACTACCTCCAACAAAGCACAATCACTGCCTGCATGACACTCCACTGCCACTTCTCCTGGGTTACATGCTGCCCAACCCCCCTCCTCCCCCCCACAGCGCACACCAAAGTGTCCCTGCGCAGCCTTCAGCTGCCCTCATGCCACACCACCCTCATGTCTAATTAGAAGTGCGTCTGCCATGACGAGGAACCGCAGGCACACTCTGCAGAGGGTTGGCATGGCTAGGCAGCGAACCTCTTCAAAAGGGGTGGGGCGATAGCCCACAATGCTGTACAGAAGCAATGAGAAATAGAATCCTGTGCCACCGCCATCAGGAGCTGCACACGTGGGCATAGCAATGGGGAACCTATGTGCCACACACTATTCATAGAAATATCCCATTGCATTGCCCAACACAGCTGAGGTAGTAATGTCGTGCTTAATGCAGGTGGGCTTCAGCCCACACTGCATGCCCCAGTCAGACTGGGGTTCTTTACAAGTGGACACATGTAGGTTAAACTCCGTGTGCACCTACAGCATGGGTGGCTCCCTGGAACCCACCGGCGGTACATAAAAATATCCCATTGCATTGCCCAACACAGCTGAGGTAGTAATGTCGTGCTTAATACAGGTGGGCTTCGGCCCACACAGCATGCCCCAGTCAGACTGGGGTTCTTTACAAGTGGACAGATGTAGGTTAAACTCCGTGTGCACCTACAGCATGGGTGGCTCCCTGGAACCCACCGGCGATACACAAAAATATCCCATTGCATTGCCCAACACAGAGGATGTAACGTCAGCTGTAATGCAGGTGGGCTAAAAATTCATTTGATTACACTGTAGGCGAGGGCCCACAAAAATTGCTGTATCAACAGTACTAATGTACATCCAAAAAAGTGGCCATGCCCAACCAAGATGGCAGGTGAAACCCATTAATCGCTTTGGTTAATGTGGCTTAAGTGGTAACTAGGCCTGGAGGCAGCCCAGTTTAACGAAAAATTGGTTCAAGTTAAAGTTTCAACGCTTTTAAGAGCATTGAAACATATAAAAATTGTTTAGAAAAATTATTTGAGTGAGCCTTGTGGCCCTAAGAAAAATTGCCCGTTCAGCGTGATTACGTGAGGTTTCAGGAGGAGGAGCAGGAGGAGGAGGAGGAATATTAGACACAGATTGATGAAGCAGAAATGTCCCCGTTTTGGATGGTGAGAGAGAACGTAGCTTCCATCCGCGGGTGCAGCCTACGTATTGCTTAGGTATCGCTGCTGTCCGCTGGTGGAGAAGAGAAGTCTGGGGAAATCCAGGCTTTGTTCATCTTGCTGAGTGTAAGCCTGTTGGCACTGTCGTTTGACAGGTGGGTACGCTTATCCGTGATGATTCCCCCAGCCACACTAAACACACTCTCTGACAAGACGCTAGCCGCAGGACAAGCAAGCACCTCCAGGGCATACAGCGCGAGTTCAGGCCACGTGTCCAGCTTCGACACCCAGTAGTTGTAGGGGGCAGAGGCGTCACGGAGGACGGTCGTGCGATCGGCTACGTACTCCCTCACCATCCTTTTACAGTGCTCCCGCCGACTCAGCCTTGACTGGGGAGCGGTGACACAGTCTTGCTGGGGAGCCATAAAGCTGGCAAAGGCCTTGGAGAATGTTCCCCTGCCTGCGCTGTACATGCTGCCTGATCTCTGCGCCTCCCCTGCTACCTGGCCCTCGGAACTGCGCCTTCTGCCACTAGCGCTGTCGGATGGGAAGTTTACCATCAGTTTGTCCACCAGCGCCCTGTGGTATAGCAACACTCTCGAACCCCTTTCCTCTTCGGGAATGACAGTGGGAAGGTTCTCCTTATAGCGTGGGTCGAGCAGTGTGTACACCCAGTAATCCGTAGTGGCCAGAATGCGTGTAACGCGAGGGTCACGAGAAAGGCATCCTAACATGAAGTCAGCCATGTGTGCCAGGGTACCTGTACGCAACACATGGCTGTCTTCACTAGGAAGATCACTTTCAGGATCCTCCTCCTCCTCCTCTTCCTCCTCCTCAGGCCATACACGCTGAAAGGATGACAGCCCAGCAGCATGTGTACCCTCACCAGTGGGCCAAGCTGTCTCTTCCCCCTCCTCCTCATCCTCCTCATGCTCCTCCTCCTCGTCCTCAACGCGCTGAGATATAGACAGGCGGGTGCTCTGACTATCCAGCGACATATTGTCTTCCCCGGCTCTGTTTTCGAGCGCAAAGCGTCTGCCTTTATGCTTTGCAGGGAACTTCTCAAGATGCATAGCAGAGGAATGGTGACGCTAATGATTGCAGCATCGCCGCTCACCACCTGGGTAGACTCCTCAAATTTTCCAAGGACCTGGCAGATGGCTGCCAACCAGAGCCACTCTTCTGTAAATAATTGAGGAGGCTGACTCCCACTGCGCCGCGCAAGTTGGAGTTGGTATTCCACTATAGCTCTACGCTGCTCATAGAGTCTGGCCAACATGTGGAGCTTAGAGTTCCACTGTGTGGGCACGTCGCACAGCAGTCAGTGCACTGGCAGATTAAACCTATGTTGCAGTGTCCGCAGGGTGGCAGCGTGCGTGTGGGATTTGCGGAAATGTGCGCAGAGCTGGCACACCTTTCCGAGCAGGTATGACAAGTGGGGGTAGCTTTTCAGAAAGCGCTGAACCACCAAATTAAAGACATGGGCCAGGCATGGCACGTGCGTGAGGCTGCCGAGCTGCAGAGCCGCCACCAGCTTACGGCCGTTGTCACACACGACCATGCCCGGTTGGAGGCTCAGCGGCGCAAGCCAGTGGTCGGTCTGCTCTGTCAGACCCTGCAGCAGTTCGTGGGCCGTGTGCCTCTTCTCTCCTAAGCTGAGTAGTTTCAGCACGGCCTGCTGACGCTTGCCCACCGCTGTGCTGCCACGCCGCGTGACACCGACTGCTGGCGACGTGCTGCTGACACATCTTGATTGCGAGACAGAGGTTGCGTTGGAGGAGGAGGAGGAAGGTGCTTTAGTGGAGGAAGCATACACCGCCGCAGATACCACCACCGAGCTGTGGCCCGCAATTCTGGGGGTGGGTAGGACGTGAGCGGTCACAGGCTCTGACTCTGTCCCAGCCTCCACTAAATTCACCCAATGTGCCGTCAGGGAGATATAGTGGCCCTGCCCGCCTGTGCTTGTCCACGTGTCCGTTGTTAAGTGGACCTTGGCAGTAACCGCGTTGGTGAGGGCGCATACAATGTTGCGGGAGACGTGGTCGTGCAGGGCTGGGACGGCACATCGGGAAAAGTAGTGGCGACTGGGAACCGAGTAGCGCGGGGCAGCCGCCGCCATCATGCTTTTGAAAGCTTCCGTTTCCACAAGCCTATACGGCAGCATCTCTAGGCTGATCAATTTTGCAATGTGCACGTTTAACGCTTGAGCGTGCGGGTGCGTGGCGTCGTAGTTGCGCTTGCGCTCAAACTGTGGCACTAGCGACGTCTGGACGCTGCGCTGAGAGACATTGCTGGATGGGGCCGAGGACAGCGGAGGTGAGGGTGTGGGTGCAGGCCAGGAGACGGTAGTGCCTGTGTCCTCAGAGGGGGGTTGGATCTCAGTGGCAGGTTGGGGCACAGGGGGAGAGGCA
The DNA here is from genome assembly GCF_035609145.1 of Eleutherodactylus coqui. Lineage (NCBI taxonomy): Eukaryota > Metazoa > Chordata > Amphibia > Anura > Eleutherodactylidae > Eleutherodactylus > Eleutherodactylus coqui. The sequence goes on along the minus strand of NC_089844.1, from coordinate 153,774,978 downwards.
GTGGTGCAAACCGGAGGCGGTGAACGGGCATCGTCCCACCTTGTGGGGTGCTTGGCCATCATATGCCTGCGCATGCTGTTGGTGGTGCCTCCCCAGCTGATCTTGGCGCGACAAAGGTTGCACACCACTGTTCGTCGGTCGTCAGGCGTCTCTGTGAAAAACTGCCACACCGTAGAGCACCTTGACCTGTGCAGGGTGGCATGGCGCGAGGGGGAGTTTTGGGAAACAGTTGGTGGATTATTCGGTCTGGCCCTGCCTCTACCCCTGGCCACCGCACTGGCTCGGCCTGTGCCCACACCCTCACTTGGCCCTCCGCGTCCTCGGCCGCGTCCACATCCTCTAGGCCTACCCCTACCCCTCAGCATGCTGTATTACCAGTGATTTGATTTCCCAGGCAGGAAAGAAATTGGCGCAAGGCTACACTCAACCGTAGCTGGTTGCGTCTGATTTTTGTACGTTGTCCACGCAGCACACACGTACACGGAGACCTTAGGACTGACACAGGCTGGCCAAATATAATTTTTTGTCCTTTTTAGCAAAGGGAAGACCCCACTGCGTATATTCAATGAACAAGAAGTTTAATATCTGTGGTGTGGCCCTCAAAAAGTGTCACACAACTATAGTGTAGCAGAGTTATTAACTCTAGCAGAGCAGGTATTTGCCAGTCAGGAAAGACAATGGCGCAAGGCTGCACTCAACCGTAGCTGGTTGCGTCTGATTTTTGTACGTTGTCCACGCAGCACACACGTACACGGAGACCTTAGGACTGACACAGGCTGGCCAAATAAAATTTCTTTTCCTTTTTTTGCAAAGGGAAGGCCCCATTGCGTATATTCAATGAACAAGAAGTTTAATATCTGTGGTGTGGCCCTCAAAAAGTGTCACACAACTATAGTGCAGCAGAGTTATTAACTCTAGCAGAGCAGGTATTTGCCAGTCAGGAAAGACAATGGCGCTAGGCTGCAGTAAAGCGTAGCTGGTTGCGTCTGATTTTTGTACGTTGTCCACGCAGCACACACGTACACGGAGACCTTAGGACTGACACAGGCAGGCCAAATATAATTTCTTTTGCTTTTTTGCAAAGGGAAGCACCCACTGCGTATATTCAATGAACAAGAAGTTTAATATCTGTGGTGTGGCCCTCAAAAAGTGTCACACAACTATAGTGTAGCAGAGTTATTAACTCTAGCAGAGCAGGTATTTGCCAGTCAGGAAAGACAATGGCGCAAGCCTGCAGTAAACCGTAGCTGGTTGCGTCTGATTTTTGTACGTTGTCCACGCAGCACACACGTACACGGAGACCTTAGGACTGACACAGGCAGGCCAAATATAATTTTTTGTCCTTTTTAGCAAAGGGAAGACCCCACTGCGTGTATTCAATGAACAAGAAGTTTAATATCTGTGGTGTGGCCCTCAAAAAGTGTCACACAACTATAGTGTAGCAGAGTTATTAACTCTAGCAGAGCAGGTATTTGCCAGTCAGGAAAGACAATGGCGCAAACCTGCAGTAAACCGTAGCTGGTTGCGTTTGATTTTTGTACGTTGTCCACGCAGCACACACGTACACGGAGACCTTAGGACTGACACAGGCTGGCCAAATATAATTTTTTGTCCTTTTTAGCAAAGGGAAGGACCCACTGCGTATATTCAATGAACAATAACTTTTAGAACTGTAGTGTGGCCCTGAAAAAGTGACACACAACTTTAGTGTAGCAGAGTTATTAACTCTAGCAGAGCAGGTATTTGCCAGTCAGGAAAGACAATGGCGCAAGCCTGCAGTAAACTGTAGCTGGTTGCGTCTGATTTTTGTACGTTGTCCACGCAGCACACACGTACACGGAGACCTTAGGACTGACACAGGCTGGCCAAATATAATTTTTTGTCCTTTTTAGCAAAGGGAAGGACCCACTGCGTATATTCAATGAACAATAACTGTGTTGTCGCCCTGCCTACACAATTCTGTCCCTGTAGTATCAATGGAGGGTGCAATGCTCTGCACAGCCGATTTTTAGAAAAAAAAAAATATGCAACACTGCTAACAGCAGCCAGCACAGTACTGCACACGCTTAAATTTGGCCCTAGAAAGGACCGTTGAGGTTCTTGAAGGCTACACTCACTCCTAACACTCTCCCTGCCTATACACCACTTCTGTCCCTAATGCCGGGTGCAATGCTCTGCACTGCCGATTTTGAGAAAAAAAAACAAAACACTGCTAGCAGCAGCCTGCACACAGGTAGATGTGGCCCTGAGAAGAACCGTTGGGGTTCTTGAAGCCTACACTGACTCCTAATGCTCTCCCTACAGCAGCACCAGCACGATAGTACTTTCCCTCAGCTAACTCACAAGCATCTGTGGCGAGCCGCGGGAGGGGCCGACTTTTATACTCGGGTGACATCTGATCGCCCCAGCCACTCACTGCAGGGGGGTGGTATAGGGCTTGAACGTCACAGGGGGAAGTTGTAATGCCTTCCCTGTCTTTCAATTGGCCAGAAAAGCGCGCTAACGTCTCAGAGAGGAAACTGAAAGTAACCAGAACACCGCGTGGTGCTCGTTACGAGTAACGAGCATCCCGAACACCCTAATATTCGCACGAATATCAAGCTCGGACGAGTACGTTCGCTCATCTCTAGTTTTTATCAAGCCACTGATATTATGAAACAAGGAGGTGAATCCATGTTGCAGGGTCTGTGTCTTGGTTAGTAGTACCATGGCATACATAGAAAGGGATGTAATTTCAGTTTCTACCAGTTGCAGATGCAATGGCCAATTGAATGTGTAGAAAAAGAACAGGGTCTAACAGGTACCAAAATATTTATGTTTTTTTGTCATTAACAACACCATACATGATTTTGCTTTATTCTTCCTTTGCAAATTTTTTAATAATTTCACAGTAATCTTCAGAATATGCTATACTGATTTGCAGTTGCATACTTTTTTTACCTCTTCACCTCTGAAGTGGGAAATTCTGCTATTTGACTCTTAGAAAACAACACTGTCTAGTAAGAACCACTCTTCTCCCAGCCCCCAACTTACAGATAATTTCAGCAAAGTACATTCAACCCTACTCATCATAAACTACTTGTGGGACAACTGAATTTTTTTTCTTTTTCCCAATGTTGTCAAATCTCGTGGACAATCACACAAATATAGAATTCCACATTCTTCCTTTTTCTACTAATAATAAGTTGCTAATTGTCAGCATTTTCTCCACCATTTACTTGATGGGAATCATTTTGAATTCAGTAGTTATTGTAGTGATATGTCTAGATGTTCATCTACACACGCCCATGTATATCTTCTTCTGTAACCTATCTACAATAGATATCTTCTACACCACAGTCATTATCCCCAAACTTCTATATATATTACTATCTGGGAATGACCTGCTATCCTTCACCCAGTGCTTCACCCAAATGTATTTTTTCTTCATGGTAGCCAGTGCTGAGGTGATACTTTTCTTCGTGATGGGATATGACCGATACATTGCAATTTGTCATCCCTTGCATTATCACCGAATCCTGAGCATCAGGAACTCCATACTGATTCTGGTCATCATGTGGATTTATGCCTCTATAAATGCATCTTTCTTCATCATTCCACTTTTGAACTTGACATTTGATGAAGCTGTTAGTCTTCATCAGTTCTTCTGTGATGCTATAGCTGTATTTAAAGTATCCTATGGGGGCTCCAAAGTTTTTTATATTGTAATCTGTGCAAATTGTGTTTTGTTTGGACTCTGTCCCTTCTTTTGCAATTTGGTGTCATATGTTAACATTTTTTGTGTAATTCTACATATGAAATCAAAGGAAGGAAGAAGAAAAACCTTCTCTACCTGCTTGTCCCACCTCATTGTCATGATGGTTTACTATTCTACCGGGACATCACATGTCATGTCCTCATTCCACCACACAGATGCCCTTCTAAACCAAGTCATGTCCATGGTTTATTGTATAATTGTACCCATGATAAATCCACTGGTTTATAGTCTACGCAACAATGAAATCAAGAAAGCTCTTGAGAGGTTGCTGAATATAAAATAATCATGATTGTATTGTAAAGTACTAAATTGAATTCTTGTGTAATTGTATTCTTCCACAAAAAGGTATAAAATTCAGTTATGTTTATCAAACAATGAATATTAACCCCCTAGTGACCAAGTTTTTTTTTTCTTTTTCAATTTTCGTTTTTTCCTCCCCCCTTTTAAAAAATTGTAACTCCTTTATTTATCCATCAACGTAGCTGTATTAGGGCTTGCTTTTTACAGGACGGGTTGTATTTTTCAATGGAACTATTTAATGTACCATATAATGAATGGACAAACTTTTAAAAAATTCTAAGTGGAAAGAAATAGGAAAAAAATGACATTCCGCCATCTTTTGGTGTGTCTTGTTTCTACGGCACAAAAAACTGCAACGAAAACATGGTAACTTTATTCTATGGGTCAGTACGATTACTACGATGTCATTGAGATTATTTCATTGTAAATATGGCAAAATGTTGTTTTTTTTACTTTTCTTTAAACAATTAATACAATTTTATTGTTTTTATTTTTACATTTTCTTTTATTCCACAATATGCGATGCTTTGATCGATTCTGCAGTATGATGTAATGCAACAGCATTACATCATACTGTGATCTGACAGGCAGTCTATTAAGCCATCCCACATGGATAGCTTGATAGGCATTCTGCCATGACAGCACTGGGGCCTTTCAGAAGGACCCCAGCTGCCATGACATCTGCACTGCTCCCCCAATCTCATCGCAGGGGAGCCATACAGGACGATGTTCTGGGGATTTAAATGTCGCTGTCAGATTTGACAGTGGCATTTAAAGAGTTAACAGTCTCGATTAGCCGCATGGCTTGTTGGGGCTGTTGGCCGCGGGTGTCAGCTGTAAGAAACAGCTGACACCTGTGATGTATGGAGGGAGATAGCAGCGCTATCTCCCTCCATACACGTCCTGCAACAGCGGGACGTAAAATCACAATAGGGTGGTCACTTATGGGTTAACTTTTCAGTAAACAACAAATATTATTTTTTTCAGTAAATGTGGTCCTTGGTGTATAATTTTGGACCCCCTTAATTAGACTACTTAACACCATGTGCAAAACCATCATTATTGGTGATGGACACTGTTGTTCTACTGACACTCAGGTGCAAGTTCCCATTTTTCAAAATCCATATGTATGTAGCTGCGCTAGTTTACATTGGGGTGTAGTGGAGTGTTGTTGATGAGAGCTCTCTAAAAGTCTAATGAATTTTCATTTTTCTCATACACTGTATGCTTTAAAATACCAAGGAGAAAGATTACTATTTCTAAACTAAGGTGTGGATATTGCAAAGCAAGAGACTGATGGGGCAACATGTGAAAAAGTTGCCCCATCAGGATAACCCCATTTACATTCTGTATAAGGAACTCTACACTGTCAGTAACTGCAAAGAGTTGATCCCATTCAGGTAGACCTAAAGTAATTATTTAATATATAACCACTAGAGATGAGTGAGCACCAAAATGCTCGGGTGCTCGTTGCTCAAGTCGAGCTTTCCACGATGCTCGAGAATTCGTTTCGAGTAACAAACCCCATTGAAGTCAATGGGCGACTCGAGCATTTTTGTATATGACCGATGCTCGCTAATGTTTTCGTTTGTGCTAATCTGCAAAACCTACGAAAGTGATGGAAACGACACAGATACGGATAGTGCAGGCGAGAGGCAACATGCAGGGCTGCATCTCAGGTTCCCAGGTCTCACTATTAAATTAAATTGGTAGATGTAGATGAGCCTTTTGGGCCACAGAAATATTGTCCGTTCAGTGCGATGACATGCTGTTTTAGGAGTAGTAGTAGCAGGAGGAGGACTAATGTCAGAGACAGAGACACTGGCAGTTGACAGGTGGGTACGCTTGTCCGTGATGATTCCCCCAGCTGCACTAAACACCCTCTCTGACAAGACGCTAGCGGCAGGGCAAGCAAGCACCTCCAGGGCATACAGCGCAAGTTTGTGCCACGTGTCCAGCTTTGACACCCAGTAGTTGTATGGAGCTGAGGCATCACAGAGGATGGTGGTACGACCGGCTACGTACTCCCTCACCATCTTTTTACAGTGCTCCCTCCGACTCAGCCTTGACTGGGGAGTGGTGACGTAGTCTTGCTGTGGAGCCATAAAGCTGGCAAAGGCCTTGGAGAGTGTTCCCCTGCCTGCGCTGAACATGCCGCCTGATCTCCGTGCCTCCCCTGCTACTTGGCCCTCGGAACTGTGCCTTCTGCCGCTAGTGCTGTCAGATGGGAAGTTTACCATCAGTTTGTCCACCAGGGCCCTGTGGTATTTCATGACTCTCGAACCCCTTTCCTCTTCGGGTATGAGAGTGGAAAGGTTCTCCTTATACCGTGGGTCAAGAAGGGTGTACACCCAGTAATCCGTAGTGGCCAGAATGCGTCTAACGTGAGGGTCACGAGAAAGGCAGCCTAACATGAAGTCAGCTATGTGTGCCAGGGTACCAGTACGCAACACATCGCTCTCCTCACTAGGAAGATGACTTTCAGGATTCTCCTCCTCGTCCACAAGCCATACACGCTGAACAGATGGGAGGCAAGCAGCATGGGTACCCTCAGCAGTGGGCCCAGCTGTCTCTTCCCCCTCCTCCTCCTGCTCCTCCCCCTCCTCCTCATCCTTCTCCTCCAAAACGCACTGAGATATAGACATGAGGGTGCTCTGACTATCAAGCGACATACTCTCTTCCCTGTCTCCTGTTCTGAACGCAAAGCATCAGCCTTTATGCTTTGCAGCGAACTTCTCAGCAGGCATAGCAGTGGAATGGTGACGCTAATGATTGCAGCATCGCTGCTCACCATCTGGGTAGACTCCTCAAAGTTTCCGAGGACCTGGCAGATCTCTGCCATCCAGGCCCACTCCTTGGTAAAGAATTGGGGAGGCTGACTCCCACTACGCCGCCCATGTTGGAGTTGGTATTCCACTATAGCTCTATGCTGCTCATACAGCCTGGCCAACATGTGGAGCGTAGAATTCCACCGTGTGGGCATGTCACACAGCAGCCGGTGCTCTGGCAGATTAAACCAATGTTGCAGGGTCCTCAGGGTGGCAGCGTCCGTGGTGGACTTGCGGAAATGTGCGCAGACACGGCGCACCTTGCCGAGCGGGTCTGACAAGTGCGGGTAGTTTTTCAGAAACCGCTGAACCACCAGATTGAAGGCGTGGGCCAGGCATGGCACTTGTGTGAGGCTGCCGAGCTGCAGAGCCGCCACCAGGTTACGGCCATTGTCAAACATGACAATGCCCGGTTGCAGGCTCAGCGGTGAAAGCCAGAGGTCGGTCTGCTCAGTCAGACCCTGCAACAGCTTGGGGGTCGTGTGCCTCTTGTCACCTAGGCTGAGTAGTTTCAGCACGGCCTGCTGACGCTTGCCCACCGCTGTGCTGCCACGCCACGCCACACTGACTGTCAGTCACCTCATCGTCCAGCTGCTCTTCCTCCGAATCCTCTGTGCGTTCCTCCCTCGGACTTACTGCCCTTACTACTACCTCACAGATAGACAACTGTGTCTCATCATCATCGACCTCCTCACCCACTGAAAGCTCTTGAGACAGTTGCCGGAAGTCCCCAGCCTCATCACCTGGACCCCTGGAACTTTCCAAAGGTTGGGCATCGGTCACGACAAACTCCTCAGGTGGGAGAGGAACTATTTTTTCCCAATCAAGGCAGGGGCCCAAGAACGGTTCCTGGGAGTCTACCTGCTCATCACAATGTGTCATTTTCATGGAGTGAGGAGGCAGGGAGGAAGGAAGAGCAGCAGCGAGAGGATTCAGAGTTGCAGCAGTGGACGGCGTAGAAGACTGGATGGTCGATACATTGCTGTATGCATTTTCTGCCATCCACAACAGGACCTGCTCACACTGCTCATTTTGTAATAAAGGTCTGCCACGTGGACCCATAAATTGTGATATGAAGCTGGGGACCTCAGAAACCTGCCTCTCTCCTAATCCCGCAGCAGCCGGCTGCGATTCACCTGGACCAGGAACTTGGCCTGTGCTCACACCCTCACTTGGACCTCCGCGTCCACAGCCACGTCCTCTAGGCCTACCCTTACCCTTCAGCATGGTGTATTTCGAATAGAGCAGACACAGAGCAGCGTAAAAAATTAGGCAATTATTGGCCTGCACTTGGAGGATCACAGCGGTTATGTAACACACACCGTAGGCGGAAAAAATGATACGCTAGGCTGCAGAAAGGCCTAGCTGGCTAATAGTGAGCCACTACAACTCCCAGCAGCCACAACAGTAATGCACACAGTCACAGGTAGCCCTAAGGAGGAGTTTTTTTCAGATTTTTTTGAAATAACCAGCAGCCTAGATAGCGTGTATATGTCTTTCCCTCTATCAGCGGCTGTGGCCGTACGCTGTGCGTGAAGTTGACGGGACGCACAGAGCAGTGTAAAAAATTAGGCAATTATTGGCCTGCACTTGGAGGATCACAGCGGTATTGTAACGCACAGTGTAGGCCGAAAAAATTATATGCTAGGCTGCAGAAAGGCCTAGCTGGCTAATAGTGAGCCACTACAACTCCCAGCAGCCACAACAGTAATGCACACGCGCACAAGTAGCCCAAAGCAGGAGCTTTTTTGGGGTACTTGTTGACAGGATTCTACACTACCACTGTCCCTGCCTCACCAGTACTGCCCCTATACTCTGTATAATTGGCTGCAGAATGAGAACGCTATATCCTGCACAGCCCAAGATGAAAAAAAAACAATAGTGCAAAACTGCTCCCAGCAGCCACAACAGTACTGCACACGGTCAGATGTGGCCCTAAGAAGGACCGTTGGGGTTCTTGCAGACACAAACAGTAGCCTAACACTCTCCCTATAGCCGGAACAGCACTCTCCCTAATCTCTGCCAGCGTGTGTCTGAGGCGAGCAGCGAGCGGGACTGCTTTAAATACTCAGCGGTCACTTGATCTCACCAGCCACTCACTGCAGGGGGGTGGGATAGGACTGGCATGTCACAGGAGGAAGTGGTAATGCCCTTCCTGCATGTCTATTGGCCAGAAAATGGCACAAAACATGCAGGGAAGAAAATGGAATTGACTCAAGTACCGTGTGGTGCTCGTCTCGAGTAACGAGCATCTCGAGTACCCTAATACTCGAGCGAGCATCAAGCTCGGACGAGTACGTTCGCTCATCTCTAATTTTCATGCTTTGGTAACCGTGTCATTTTAAAAACAGTTTTTTTGTAGTGCACAGATATGAATGAGGATTTGCACCACAAAATGGATACTTCTGCTTGTTCCATGTTCATAATTATAGCCATTGTGTCCCTAATCTTATGTCTGAACGCATAACAGGGCCCAAAATGAAAGGAGCAGCTGGTGGCTTTCATAGCACAAATTTTGCTTTTAAGTGTTTTGGGTCCCATTGCACATGAGCTTTCAAGCTACTAAAATGATGAAAATCCCCCACAAATGACCCTCTTTGGAAAAATATACTCTTTAATAAATTCATTTATGGGTAAAATAAGTATTTTGACCCCAAAGTTTTTTGCAGAAATTAATGTTAAACAGGTGAAAAAAATGAATAATTTCTTAATTTTTACTAATATGCAAATTTCAAGACTTAAAGCAGGAAAACAGGAGATGCACCTCACATTGTATTTCACTGGTTCTACTGTGTTCAGTAATACCCCCAATGTGGCCCCCAACCTGCTTACTGGACACATGGCTAGGCCTACAAGGGAGAAAACACCCTTCGGCTTTCAGGGCACAACTGAATAAATTCCAGGCATCATTGCTCACTTGTAGAGCCATCAAGCTGCCAAAGCGCTAGAACGCCCCCACAAATAACCCCATTTTAAAAAGTAGAACCATTTATGTAGGTTTGTACTGAGCATTCTGACTCCACAGTTTTTTGCAAGAATGTAATAAAAAGCAGGTGAGAAAAAATAAATTTCATTTTTTTCACAAATAAAAAAACTGCACACCCCAAATTTTATTGCACTGGTTCTTCTGTGTTCAGCAATACCCCCATTGTAGCCCCAGTCTGCTTACTGGATATACAGCTAGGCCTATAATGGAGGTAACAGCATTGCATAAAGCCCCGGCCCCATTGCAAACTTGTGCAGAAAACAAAATAAAAAAATTGACTTCCTGAAAAGAAACTCCCCCCTTTTGGCGTTCCCTAAATCTTAGATACAATTAGTAATGCAAAACTGTGCGATTTTTTTTCAAAACAGGGTTAATTACAGAGACCTGGTTGGGATGGGCGCATGAGGCAATAGAAACAGGTATGCTTCCTCCTCCCAAACCTGACACATTTTTGGGGGGTATTTATCAACCTCAGTAGTAGGGACGGGGTGTAGAAAGTGACCCCATGTGAGCCTTTGCACCTCCTCAGACTCATAAGCTAGCTGAGGTGCAGTGGTCTCAAACAGAAGGCCCTCAACAACCAGCTCCTGAAATTGCAGGAAAGTAAGCATTCCCCGGGACTTTTTGTACAGTATGGAGGCATTATCGGTAACAATCTGAATAAGGTAGATTGCTACTAGGGATGAGCGAGTATACTCGCTAAAGCACTACTCGTCCGAGTAATGTGCCTTAGCCGAGTATCTCCCTGCTCGTCCCTGAAGATTCAGGGGCCGCCGCGGAGCGGGGAGCGGCGGGGGAGAGCGGGGAGGAACGGAGGGGAGATCTCTCTCTCCCTCTCTCCCGCCCGCTCTCCCCTGCTCCCCGCCGCAACTCACCTGTCAGCTGCGGCAGCTCCCGAATCTTCAGGGACAGGTAGTGCTTTACCGAGTATACTCGCTCATCCCTAATTGCTACCTTTTTGTACCAGGCCCTGGTCTTTTGCTTCACCAGGTATGGCTGAAGCACCTGGTCGTACAGGTCTACGCCCCCCTCTCCCTTACTACTACTGAGGTGTGGGTCACCTGCAAGCATGTATAATGCCCCACTTTCCACACACCTGGACACCACGGGTTGTGGGAATCCTACTCTGTTTTTTCTTACTGTCCCAAAGGCCCCTGTATTTGCGGCATGGAGGGATTTGAATAATCAGACACTACTATAGAAGTTTTCCATATACACATGGTACCCCTTGTGCAACAATGGCACCATTACCAAACAAATTTCCCATTTATGTCAATATTGTCTGCGTAATCTGGGAGATTAAGGGGGCGGTCCCTGCCTTCAGATATTAAAAAATTGCAGGTAAAGCCTGTTGTGCTCTCGCACACCTTATATAATTTAGCACCAAATCTGCCACGTTTAGATGGGCTGAAGTGCCAGATGGAAAGCCAGCCTTTAAAGTTCATTAGAGACTCATCAACTAACTGATTTTTCTCAGGGGTATATAATGTTTGAAGCACATAGATTATGGGCCTCACTTTATTTATTCAGTCATTGGCAGAGTCATTTCTTGGGGAGACTTGGAAATTATCACTTGAGGCGAAATCAGCATTTTTTTTTACGCGCACCTATGTGGTTCCCTATGATGTCTTCACATATCCATCTTTTACAGGCGCAAAATACTTGCACCTGCAAAAAAAAAGGACATGCATGCGCATAAAGATTCTCCTTGGGGAGTCTCCTGTGTTCAGTGATGATAGGATTCCCCGCAAGGACGAAAGAATCCTCTGCCGCAGCAGTCAAAGCTGTGGCAGAGGATTGCGATGTCCTCCCATTGCTTTCAATGGCGCTGCAGCCACACCATTGAAAGCAATGGGATGCAGGCAACCCCCATAGTGATTTTCTGGAAAGGGCTTGAAATATTGAAAGCCCTTCCCTGAAAATCATCCCTAGCTACTGTAAAGAATAAAAATATATACATCCCCTTCCGCTGCTGTCATGGCTCCAGCTCGTCTTCTCTCTTGGTACCCGGCACTGCTCTGAAGCAGTTTCTGCTGGCCGGAGATTTAAAAATCCACGCCTCCAGAAAGTACTGGTTATGATTGGCTAAGCGCTCAGCCAATCAGACCCAGCACTTTCTGAAGGTGGGGAATTTAAATCCCTAGCCTGCAAAAAGTGCTTCAGAGCAGTGCCGGGTACCAAGAGAGAAGACGAGCTAGAGCCCTGACAGCAGAGGAAGGGGATGTATGTATATATATATATATATATATATATATATATATATATATAATTTTTTTTTGTTTTTGTTTTTTACAGCAGCTAGGGATGATTTTCTGGGAAGGGCTTATATTTCAAACCCTTTCCCCAAAAATCACTGCAGGGATTGCCTGCATCCCATTGCTTTCAATGCCGGGCCCCATTGAAAGCAATGGAAGAACATCACAGTCCTCTGCCACAGTTGTGACAGCTGTGGCAGAGGACTCCTTCATCCCCCCGTTCTCCATGGGGATGAAGGAATCCCCTGCCATAACTGTCACAGCTGTGGCAGAGGATCACAATCTTTTCTATATGTTTTCAATGGGGCTGGCGCGGGCGCCTTTGAAAACAATGGGCATGAAGCTACAGTCAAGCGCATTTTTAACATGCGTGGAGAACATTTTTTTTACGCACATAGGTACGCAAAAAAAACGCTCGTCTGACTGAGCCCTAAAATGGAAAAGAACGCATTACCATTTCAAAACTGGTTCAGAGTATAACTGCGGCAAACACAGGAGTCGCATGCTCAGCATTAGTAGACCAGTATAGAGGGTGGGTTTTTTTGTTTTTTTTACTAAACCCATTAACAAAATAATTCAGCAGTTTTTTATGTCTGGGACACTTGTGGGGTTCATAGTCTGAAATAGACAGTGGTGGGGAGCTCTGCAATTAATTGTCCAGCATAGATGTTGGTCTGCTGGACACTTAATTCCACGATTTTATCCCTGCTAAATAAATTTTTTTTAAATCAAACGGGGCAAAATTAGCAACATCTGCATTTAAACCCGCAGTCGCTACAAATTGGGGTAATTGACGGAGGGGGAATGAATTAGCAGAATCTCACATTGAGGGAGGCTATTTTTCCAGGTCAATCACAAGAAAATCAGGAGACACCATAACCAGTTTGTAATAGCAGTATCTACACACATTTGCCACTGAAAATATCTAACTGGAAAGGTATATGTCTTTCAAATTCACTGCTATCTCAATAATAAATTAAAATCTAAGTTTTATTATACTTTCTTAAAACCGAGTCGATATTTACATGATCACCTCTGTTGAAACACAAGGTTACCTTTAAGGTAGTTATGGGCAATGCATCTCCAAAGGTTGTCCAATACGATGACAGGGAGAGAAATCCTCAAGATAACAAGCCACTGCGTGAAGTTCAAAGATGTCAACTTGAAGATCATCTGATGGATGAAAAGCAGAAGGCTGTTAGGGTAGGAGCGTATGAGGAACGCATTGCATAATGTGGTATGTAATGTTCTTTATACATGTCAGGTTCGCTCACAGCTCTTTAGACTTTGTTATGTGAAGGAATTAAATATTTTACTCAGTTGCCGAATATAGGATGTGGATGTGGATGTGAAGTCAACGTAACCCGTGCAGTAGATGTATGTTAGTGTATTTTACTCACTGGCAACATAAGCTATCGGGAAGTGAAAAGTCATGGAGAAGCAGATGGAGCCCAGCAGCCAAATGTTGACCCATGGTTCTCTGGAAGGCTAAAGATAAAAATATACAAGTAACAGTGGAATGTGAAGGTAATTTCATTCTTGAAGATAAGCCCTCACAGAGTAGACAACTAAAACCAAACTTTATTAAGATTCTATTAACCCTTTGCAATCCAATTTTGGATTCAGGGTTTCCTAGGCAGCTTTCTTTTTCTGCCATTTTACATGGCGCCATCCGCTGGCTAGAGCCAGTACGGTAGTATGTGACATGCCAGAGAGGCCCGCGACAACAGAGCAGACAGTAATATACAGTAAGAATACCCTGCCTGACGTCTTCCGACATCGGAGCTGTACAGGCTTCAATCAGAATGTTGGAAGATGCCAGACAGTGGAATGGAAAGGGTTAAATACCAGGGCACTTCAGACCAAGTAGGTACTGGAATGAGCGTGAATGTTATTGACAAACTAAAGATACAGAATTAATCTAGAACCCAATAATGGGTACCAGATATACAATTCTCATCAGAGATCACTGAAAGCCGATTGTTGGCCAAGGGGACCAGAGATCCTGAATAAGAATTTTATGGGTAGGTAGAAATATGAATACTTGGATATCTTAAGGTACACTATGGTATAAATGTGTACTCAGATAGCCCAAGAAAAAGGGAAAAATAAAAGGAATGAGTCTTTGGAGTTTTTGGATATTAAAATCATGAAAAATGCGGATGGAACTCTTTCCTCGGCCCTCTTTAGGAAAAAAGACAATGACAAATAGTCTTCTGATGTGGGATAGTTTTCATCCTTATCCACTTAAGAGGGGGCTCCAGGATGTCTGCGTAACCATTCAATGTGTCACTCCATACCAGCATAGGGTCAATTTAGCATCTCCTCGTCATTAGCCAGTGTATGGTCATTGTGACAAAGGATTTCCTGTCCTCTTGTATATAAAAGGTTTATCAGATACAGAGGAGGAAGGGGAGATTAGAACATTGGAATTTATCCAGCTTCCCTGTATCCTGGTAAATTACAAACATAAAATGGAACCTGAGGTAGGCCCATGGCCTCACATACCAAATGTCTGACAGCCTAATGTCTCTACATACAATATCTATCTATATATCATCACATATCATCATACATCTCAGTCGTTTGTTTTTTTTCAGTAGTCCTCCACGGTCGCCTCCTCTCTCCAATGGTGGTACATGATCAATAATTTTAAACTTTAATTGACTGATTGAGTGTTTTTTTTTTCCAAAAAAAGTTTTGGGTATGGGAATATGTTCTTAGTCCAAATGGTGCTTTTATGTTTCCCCATGTGAGAGCATACTTCCTTGCCGTCTCGCCCACATAGCCCAAACCACTTGGGCACATGATGAGATAGACGATGAAGGATGAATTACGTGTATATCTACCTTTGATATAGAATTTCTTTCCTGTCAATGGGTGTCTAAAGCGATCACCTCTTAAAAGACATAATATGTTTTAATAAGACATCATAGGGTTTCAATCCATATTTAGAGACTTTCTGGCAGCCTTTAGATAGTAATGGCCAATATCTATTGAGGATTCCATTGATCTTACCACTATCACAACCATAGGTGGAGACAAATGGAAACATATATGGTCTTTGTTCTTTGATTTTAGGGGTCGGGAGTTCATCACGTGATTTTTTCATAGCCCTATCTTTGGCTTTCTTAGTTAGGGTTTTGGGACAACCTCTACTCATTACACATTTGTGCCAATCTAACCTCCTCCTGTACTTCATCCATAATTCTCCTCACTCTTAATAGTTGGCTCCATGGTAGGGATTCTATCATGTTTCTTGGATGGTTGCTATCAAATGAAAGGACATTATTTTTGTCCGTTGGTTTTGTGTAGAGATCAGTAGAAAGTTTACCTAACCATTTATGTACCATCATATCTAGGAACTGTATTGCATCGGTAGGACAGGTAACTGTGAACTGCAAACTTGGATCAATGCTATTCAACAAATTTTGAATGCCAGCAACTCAGCTTCAGGCCCCTTCTAAATTGAAAACATGTTAATATAATGCCACCAATCTTTCATCATGGTATAATACGTAGAACTATACACAGTGTTCTCTTCAAACCACCGCATGAAGATGTTTACACGCTTAGGTGCGACGTTTGAGTTGATGTCGCTGACGGAAGTACATCCCACCAAACACAAAATAGTTCTGATTAACCCCTTAACGACTGCCCCATCGGGATTCTACGTCCTCAGAAAGTGGGCTTTAATCCTAGAGGACGTAGTTTTATGCGTCCTCTTAGGATTAATGTCCACTTGCCTGAGGACGTGACAGCTCCATGCTGTCAGTGCCCGCAGGTAGCTGACAGCATGGAGCTGTCATCCCAGGATGCGGGCAGTCCCCCCCCAGCATTGTGATCGGCGCTATCGCAAGCGCCGATCGCAATAAAGTAAATAAAAGTGTCAAAAAAGTTAGTTATTCAGCTGCCCTGATGGATTCAGCTGCCCTGATGGATCAGATCCATCAGGGCAGCTGAAAATACTCACCAGGCTTGTCCGCGGTGTCCCACGAAGATCGGGTCCTCCCGGACCCGCCGCCGGCCTTCTGCGCATGCGCGCCAGACGATGATGTCAGGCGCATGCGCAGAAGCCCAGGAGCCCCTGGCAAATTTGAAATCTCCTGGCTCCTGAAGGTAGCCGGGAACCAGGAGGTGTTACCGGGGACCGCTGTGAGCAGTCCCCGGGCACGCGATTGCCGCTATCGCGAAAAAGTTAAAAAAGGTTAAAAAAAAAGTCAGTTTCACCTCCCCTCATGGATCGGATCCATGAGGGGAGGTGAAAATACTCACCTAAGTCCTCCCCGATATCCCGATGTCCCAGGACCCGAAGTCCCCGTCTGCGCATGAAATCGGGCGCGTGCACAGAGGGGCTCGAGCCCCGGGAAATTTAAAATCCCTCTGCTCCTGGCTGCCATGTGTGCCATGTGTAACCAGGAGCAGAGAGATTTCACCGGAGACATGATCACTGTTATCCAATGGATAGCAGTGATCATGTAAAGTTAAAAAAAAGTGTAAAAAGTGGGGGGGGGGGGGGGGGGAGTGTAAAAAGTAAAAAAAAAAAGTGTAAAAGTAAAAAAAAAAGTTTAAAAAATGTTTAAAAAGCTTGTGTTTCATCTCCCCCCACGGATCATATCAGTGAGGGAGGATGAAATGACGTACCTAAGGCCCGCGGATTTATCCGCGGACCTTATCCCAGCTTCTGCGCATGCGACTGTCGCCAAAATGGCAGGCGCAGGCGCATGCGCAAAAGCCGTGGATTGCCAGGATAATTTAAAATCTCCCTTCTCCTGGCTACAAAACTTAGCCAAGAGCCTGGAGATTTAACGGGGGGCCGCGGTGAGCGGTTCCTCGTCACGTGTTCGCCGTTATCCAATGGATAATGGCGATCACGTAAAAGTAAAAAAAAGGTGAAGTTTCATCTCCCCTGACCGATGCGATCGGTGAGAGGAGATTAAACTTTTTACCGAGGCCTCCGTATTTGCACCCTGACGCGATCTTCCTCCATGAACTTTCCCGGATTCTGCACATGCGACCGCCGGCAAAACACCGGACACATGCGCAGGAGTCGGGGAGCACAGGAAATTTAAAATCACCTTGCGACCAACGGTCGCCGAGAGCCTGGAGCAGTGACGGGTGGCCTCGTTGAGCGGTCCCCGCTCACGTGAAAAAAAGGTAGCGATCTACCTTTGGCCGGTCTCACATGACCGGATAGGAATTACAGATTCCGCATGCGTCTGATCCACGGTAATACGCAGATCAATCACATTGGATTACACAATTCCGCTCACATTAGTGGGTCGGAATTGCGTAATCCACTCGCAGAAAAGAGAACGCAGCAGGTTCTATTTTACCGCGGATATCCGTGACATAGAGCCCATTGTGCTCCGTGGTCGCGGATATACCCGCAGCCCATACGCAACTACGTTGTATACGGGCTGTGGGTACCTGCGTCATCGTTAAGCGACGGTGCGGGCAATACAAACAAAAAAAAAGTACTGCGCATGACCGGCTGTGTGAGTAGGCAGTTATGCGCAGTACATTACGCGGCCGTACGCAGGGTCACAGCCGGGCTCACAGCTGGGATCCACTGCAGGCCTCCGCAAGCGGATTCAACCTAAGGCTGCGTGAGCCCGGCATTATTCAGACCACTACCTGTAATACGCAATTTACAAGAAGCCCCGGGAACGTTCGCCTTCCTGCAGTTCCAGGAGCACCTTGTTGAGCGTCTTCTGTGCAAGGCCGCCGCACCTCAGCAAGCTTACGGAGACTCATGGAGCGCCACTTTTTACACCCCATACCCACTACTGAGGTCATGAAATACCCCCTAAAAAGCATGAGAGGAGGGGGGGATACACAGTTTTATTGCCCCATGTACCCATCCCAACCAGCCTCCGTAATTACCCCTGTCTTCGGAAATACCACACAGTTCACATTATTACTTTTATTTAAGGTTTGGGGAATGCCGAAAAGGGCGCGGAGGGGGGGATATTTTTAGTGAGTCAATTTTTATTTCGTACAAATGAACAATGGGGCCTGGAATTTATTCAGTTGTGCCCTGCAATCCAACGGGGGTTCCCTGTATTAAAGGCCTTGCCATGTGTCCTTTAAGTAGATTAGGGCTACAAGGGGTATGTTTTTGAACACGGGACAAATGGGAGTATCCATTTTTGGGTGAAGGTCTTCATTCCTATGTACACTGTACCAAAAAAAACAGTTTTTAAATTGACGAAATTGCAAAAAAAATGAAAATCGTAATTTTTTCCTTCTGCTTTGCTTAGATTTATTCAAATACTGTTGGGTCAAAATATGCAATACACCCCTAGATAAATTCATTAAGGGGTCTAGTTTTTAAAATGGGGTCATTTTAGGGGGTTCTTTATCGTTTTGGATGTTCAATGGCTCTACAAGTGGGCAATGGGGCCTGGAATTTATTCCGTTGTACCCTGAAATCCAACGGGTGCTCCTTCCATTATAGGCCTAGCCATGTGTCCTTTAAGTAGATTAGGGTCACAAGGGGTATGGTTCTGAACACGGGACAAACAGGGGTATCCATTTTGGGGTGAAAGTCTTCATTCCTATGTGTGCTGTACAAAAAACAGTTTTTAAATTGATACAACTGCCAAAAAAATGAAAATTGTAATTTTTTTCCTACTGCTTTGCTTAGATTTATTTAAAAATGTAGGGTAAAAATA
Organism: Eleutherodactylus coqui; assembly: GCF_035609145.1. Classification (NCBI taxonomy): domain Eukaryota; kingdom Metazoa; phylum Chordata; class Amphibia; order Anura; family Eleutherodactylidae; genus Eleutherodactylus; species Eleutherodactylus coqui. The sequence goes on along the minus strand of NC_089844.1, from coordinate 153,756,175 downwards.
CACAGTACACCCCTAGATGAATTCTTTAAGGGGTCTAGTTTTCAAAATGGGGTCATTTCTGGGGGTTCTTTGTCGTTTGGCCACTCAAGGGCTCTACAAGTGGGCAATGGGGCCTAAATCACCTTCATGCTAAATTTCTATTCTGAAAGCCACTGACTACTTCTTTCATTTTGGGCCCCATTGTACATCCACACATAAGATTAGGGCCACAATGGGTATGTCTCTGAACACGGAACAAACAGGGGTATCCATTTTGGGGTGCAAGTCTTCATTCATGTGTGTGCTGTTCAAAAAAAGCAGTTTTTAAAACAACAGAATTGCCAAAAAACGAAAATCACATTTTTTTTCCTTTTGTTTTGCTTGAATTCATTCAAAAACTGTGGGGTCAAAATGGGAAGTACAGCCCTAGATAAATTCGTTAAGGGGTCTAGTTTTCAAAATGGGGTCACTTGTGGGGGTTCTCTTTGGTTTGGGCTGCTCAAGAGCTCTACAAATGTGCTATGGGGCCTAAAACGCCTTCAAGGAAAATTTATGTTCTAAAAGCCACCAACTACTCCTTTCATTTTGGGCCCTGTTGTGCATCCACACATAAGATTAGGGCCACAATGGGTATGTCTCTGAATACGGGGCAAACAGGGGTATCCATTTTGGGGTGCAAGTCTTCATTCATATGTGTGCTGTACAAAAAAAGCAATTTTTTAAACGACAGAATTGCCAAAAAATGAAAATCACATTTTTTTCCTTTTGCTTTGATTGAATTCATTCAAAAACTGTGGGGTCAAAATGGGCAGTACACCCCTAGATAAATTCGTTAAGGGGTCTAGTTTTCAAAATGGGGTCACTTGTGGGGGTTCTCTTTGGTTTTGGCTACTCAAGAGCTCTACAAAATTGCTATGGGGCCTAAAACGCCTTCAAGCTAAATTTATGTTCTGAAAGACACCGACTACTCCTTTCATTTTGGGTCCCGTTGTGCATCCAGACATAAGATTAGGGCCACAATGAGTATGTTTCTGAACATGGGAGAAACGGGGGGTATTCATTTTGGGGTGAAAATCCTCATTTTCATGGGCACTATAGGAAAAAAATATGTCTTTAAAATGACATATTTGCAAAATTATGAAATTTTATTTTACTCCTCTAAATTGAATTAATTCCTGAAAAAAACTGGTGGGGTCAAAATACTCATGACACCCCTCAGTGGATACATTAAGGGATGTAGTTTTTAAAATGGCGTCATTTGGGGGGGGTATCTATTATTCTGACACTCATGAGCCTTTGCAAACTTGGCTTGGTGCAGGAAAACAAAGTGTTCCTCAAAATGCTAAAAAGTAATGTTAAATTTGTACATCCTATAAATGGTTAAAAAAAACACAAAAGTTTTTTTAAGTGTGCATTCAGAATAAAGTAAACAGATGGAAATATATATCATCAAAAATTTGTACAGTATGTTTGGACATATTTGAGATATTACAGTTGAAAATGTGAAAAAATGGTACTTTTGGTACTTTTAATAAATATACACAAATTATATCGGTCTCTTTTTACAACCAAAATGAAATACAACATATGGCGAAAAAACAATGTCAGAATCACCTGGATATGTAAAGCCTTTACGGAGTTATGCTACGTTGAACGATGCATGTCAGATTTCCAAAATTTGGCTCCGTCACTAAGGCGCAAACAGGCTTCGTCACTAAGGGGTTAAAAGCTGAAGTTCTACATGTGTGTCTCCTCCAGATAGACAGCGTTAACCCCGATCGCTTTGCATAGGCGCGAGCAAATCTGTGGTTGGTGATGTCATTGCCAATGAGCCCCCAATTCAACAGAGCATGCGCGATAATGCAGAGCATGCGCAGTAAATAGATGTGTGACTATCGATACAGCATCAAAGTTGCCGGGCAATGCCAAGGATAGAACTGGCCCGCAGGTCTATGATGTAACTGCACATGCGGCAAAGTCCGTAATGTGATTGATGGAGGGTGTGCTCTATGTATGCTAATTATACTCTGTGTATTGTCAGTGATATAGTCTGCTTGAAAAAGACCTGTGTCCAGGTCGAAACGTTGCGGCTATTTTTATGGAGAAACAAAAGTGTTATTTTTCTATTGCATCCCTGCATGCTGCCTTGGACTTTACTTCTCACTTAAGGTTTCTGGTGGAACCAAGATCCGGGCTCACTTTCCCTTGGCGTGCATTAATATCACAGTCCTGCCATTTTTTGAATGTGTGTGAGTGCTGCCTGTTGACATTTTTTCTATTCAAACACAAAATAGTTGTTGGTGGGAATATAGTCCAGGAGTGACAGGGCAAAATCAATGCAGCCATGAGAGAGGTCAGAATCTTGGACATAGTATTTATAGCCTCAAGCTCCTTAGTGTGTTTAATCGAAGTGTACAACGCTATAACTTCAAATGAGACCAATAAGGTTGTATCTGTCACCTCTATATCCTTGATTCTATTCAAGGAATGGCTGGTATCACGTATATAAGAGGCTGCATCAACTGCAAAATGCCTCAAGATTTTATCCAGAAGTTTGGAGATGTTACAAAATAATGAATCACACCCGGAGATAATTGGTCTCCCAGGTGGATTCATGAAGTCTTGGGGGATTCTAGGGAGTACATAAAGGGTAGGAATCCTACAATATTCAATATCCAAAAATTTAACCAAGCCCTCATCAATAATTCCATCAATAACAGCTTCATTAAACTTTATTCTTAGATGAGACAGAAATGTACAAGTAGGATGAGCAGAAAGTTTCTCATACTCATTACCATCTTGTTAAGGTAAACTGTAAGATTGTGGAGTTTAAGCCTCGGTGTTGGAAATGCCGCGAAATGTTGGCGCTCTCATGCATACGCAGTCCAGTCAGATGGCCGGGGCTTCGTCGCCATGATAACCTGGCGCATGCGCAGTGGGTATGTCAGACCCCACTTGGGTGATTAACCTATAGATGTCTAACAGAAGAGATTGCGGTTATCCGATTGGACAATATTTATATTGCTAAGGGACATTACATCATCAGATATTGTATACAGCTGATGTTTAGGGGGAGTTGTAGTGTTTGTGCCCAGCTGTGGAAAGTTTTGTGATATGTGTTTCCCCTATATATGTGTGTCTTAGTCCATTATGTGTTTGAGCTTGATAAAGACCAACATTTGGTCGAAACGTTTCCATTTTATTGAAGTATGGAGGAATAAAGATTGCATTTTATATACATTGTATGCTCCAATGGATTTGTTTGCTATTCCTGGATAATATAAATATATATCATACTGTCACAGAAAGTGTATGGAGCGTGCTAGTGGGTATCAATTATTTGTAATAGCTGACAGCAGCCAGAAACCGTCCCAATTGAAATTAGTTGTGATTGTGTCCATTAACTAGTTAGATGATGTGGTGAAAATAGACAAGAGAGTCCTGTTACATCACCCCATCAGCTGTATGCTACATGTTAGCAATATTGCAGCATACAGTAAAAGTGATCAAGTGATTGCAAGTTCAAGTCCCCTATGTGGACTAAATAAAAATGTCAAAAAAGGATGCAATTCATTTTTTTAAACAACAAGAAAAAAAAAAAAAGATTAAGGATCTCCTTCACATGACTTGTACTGTCAATGCTCTGGAATGCAGAAAAATCTGCCACGGAAATTTTGCATCATTTACGTGTGTGAAGACACCCTAGAAATTAAAATCCTTTTAAAAAAATGTAAAACTCATCTCCCATAAAACAATCTACATAATAAAAATAAATAGCTGGTATCACCATGTCCATGAAAATATGAAACAGTAAAATCTCCCATTATTTTTCCACGCCATGAACATTATTAGAGAAAAACCCACAATGCCAGAATTACAGGGGTTTTTTGCAACCTTGTTTCCAAAAACTATTGAACAAAAGGGATCAAAAAGTTGTATGTAATCCAAAATAGTGCTAATAGAAAATACAGCTCATCCCACAAAAAACAAGCCATCACACTGCCACATAGATGAACAGATAAAAAAGTCTCAAAATATGGCAACAGGAAGTAATTTTTATTTTTTTGAAATAGTGAAACAAAAAAAACTATATAAATATTGTATTGCCGTAATTCCATTGACTGCACTGTGAAGGCAGTAAATCATGGCCACTGGGTCTGCAAGCTATGGTGGTCTATGCTGACCACTTCTTCACTGACAGTAATAGACCTTACTGTCAGTGAAAGAAGTGACAGTTTGTGATAATGCACTGCACAAGTAGTGCAGTATATTCTAGGCAATTTTCCATCTTCAAATCCCTCTTTGTGATGAATAAAAGAGGTAAAAATAAATAAATAAATATTTTTAAATAAAAAAATGACATTAAATAAATAAGAATAAAAATCATAATTTTCCAATGAACAATGATTTACTAGGGGAAAGAAATGCAAAATGGGTATTGCAGGGTTCTGAATTGTCATTATTATAAAGGTATTATGTTACCTGCATGTGGGAAAATTAAAAAGCTATGGTTCCCAGTATGGTGATAAAAAAAATGTATTTTTTTCTATGAAAAATGCTTTTATTGTGCAAAAGTAGTTTTTCAGACTATTTTATATTCCACTTTTAGAAGTATTGGTGAAGTTCCAGTTCAAAACCAAACTTTTTGTCAAAATTCGGCAATCCAGCCGAACAAAACTTTTGAAACGTATACTCATCACTAGCTGGAATGATAAAAAAGGCTTTATATACTATAACTACTAACAGTCAAAATCAGTGGAACATGAAGCATTGGATGAATCAGGACTCCAGGAATAAGACATTATCCTACAGGGTCATCAGCGAGTGGACACTAAGCTATGCAGTGACTATGGAGTACATCCTCATCCTATAATACAGTGTTATGGGGTTGGAATTGGTATTGCAAATATGGTCACTTTAGAACACGGCATATAGCAAAGAGATCAACACTTATGGCACAACACTGCCTCCACAACTATATGCGTATTCATAAGACCTGCCCTTATCAAGTCTGAGGCCTGGAGATGAACAAGCGCAACTATTCACACATACAGCGCCAAAATGCAACCACTAGTAGCAGGTGTTAAGCTATAAATGCTAGCTATTAGTTGACATTTTGATCAAAATATGGAAGCTAGCGGGCCACGTCATGGCTCCTGTCTATACCGCTAGTCCTTACACTAACCAGGAGTCCAGCGACACCAACCTGTCTTGCAGCCACCACACTTAGAACCTGTTCACACCACAAACAGCGACAGAACAAGCACTGAATAGGAATGCTCACTCCAGACTACGACAGGTAAATTCACAGAGGGGGCAGTTTTCCCTAGCCTACCATCAAGGTGATGGGACCTACATTTATTATTTTTGTACTCTAAGCTCTCTATCCTTATATAGGGAAACGATTTATTCTATTGACTCTAATCTATTAGGCATCTGACTAGGGCGATTGTGCCTTTTGGACATTGGTTTAGACTTGCACATTCAGTAGATTGGAGTGCTAGGGGGATAGGCTCCGACCTTATAGAGCTAGCGGCACCAGCCATACTTTTTTTTGGCTTTAACTTTGGACTGGTGCATTATGAGAATCAGGGGTTTAAGAGTCCATGAAAGGAGGTGCTCCTGCTGCACTAAGCTAGCCATACAAGTTAGACCTCCATAACAGATGCGCTAGATCGATTTACCAGAAATAGGGAAATACAGGCATCTGCAATCATACACAAGACTATATACAAAAGTCTGGATGGATGCCCTATTTCCCCTATCTTAGAGTCAATATCATGAGCATATCCTATATCTAGGACGAATACTCTGATCTGTACCTACCACTTGGTTCTCAATTTGAGCCTAGTAAAGCTTAATCTGCACGTATTTCCATCACTGACACTACTGTATCGAGTACTATCACTCCTGAAGATCCACTCATATGAAGTGGTGAAACGCGTCGAGTTTAAAGTACGGTGCAATGAGTAAAAATAAGGCGAATCAAATGGACCATCATAGATCCTGATCAATATTACAGTTAAAGTACGGTGCAATGAGTAAAAATATGGTGTATTAAACGGACCATCAGAGATTCTGCTCAACACTAGTGAGCTGTTAGAAGTATCAATTTTTAAGCGTGAGCTACATGTGAGATATCGACCAAACTGACTTTATCAGTTTTGGTTGGACTGAACCAATCATACAAGGATCATGCGACCACTTCACCCACCAATAGGGGGGCTACTATTTTTTGATACGGCCGTTTCGCAACACGTTTGGTTCAAGTTAGATAACTGTGTCTCTAACGACTCCAAATTTCGGTACCCAACCTAAACTGGCAGGGACCCTATTCACATGTAGCCTGCTGTTGTCTGTCCTAGGTTGGTTGAGGTGTGCCACCACCTGATAGTCTGATCACCTACAAGCGGGTGAGACACCCCAACTTTTGTTCTGTGTTGTGCCCTAAGTGTGGTTTTTAAGATTTCAAATAAAGATTATTATTTTAGTTCAAGTCTCTCCTGTGAATAAGACTACGACAGGTAGTGCATACAACACAATTTCTACCCAGAGCTCACATGCACATAGATGAAACTCCACAGGAAGTATAAAAGTGTCCTCATACTAGGGGGATAAACAGTCAGCCACTGAGCTGACATAGGAACTAAGTCAGACATCACCACTGACACATAAACAAGACATAAGACGTTTGGAGGCCGCACCTGTAAGGGGAAGGGAAGAGGGTGTGTGCATATAATACAGACAAGGGCTACAGGTGTCCAGACCATCTTTGGGAGAGACACAACCGACCTTCATGCAAACACAGCACTGAGTGGGCACAAAACAGATACATCCACACAGTACAAAGACAAGCATCAACTACTGACAGGAGCTGGGTTTACATGTGCTGCAGGCTAAAGGGGATTGGCTGCTGGATAATACCACACCGAGCCAGTTCAATTAACCCCTTACCTGTGAAGGTGTGTACCAGGAAGCCCGTAGAACAACAGGTCCCAGATGCACAACCTAACACCGCCTGTGTGAATGGTCGAGAAAACGCTAACTAAGATCAGGACTTGATCGTGGCTAATCTTCCTTCATGCAATTTTTATCCGCGACCGGCCGAATGTAAAAACACATACAGTTGTGTTAAAGAGGCTTTAGTCATACTATCTAGGCGGTTGAATAATTCTGAGACTTGTCTAGTCTTTCAAAGGGGCATTTTGTGTTGGGCTTGGAGAAACTGCTTGTTACATTAGTCAGGGTGAGCTATTTAAATTTGTTGCTGTTTGCCATTTTTTGTATCTATAAACAGTTGAAAGTTTGTAAATTTGGCAAATAAACTTAATTTTGTAATGGGGGTTTAAGAATTTCGATTGCAACTCTGTATAGAAGCAATAACCTAAATGATAAAGATAAGAGAAGTCGCTTAGCGAATACACGTTGCATTAATTAGGACTTCAGGGAAGCTTCCTGGAGGGGAATGATCAAATAATTACCTATTTCCAGATCTTTCTCATTAGTAGACTATATAAGCAGTGTTCAAAAGATTCAATTCCTGGGGCATGAAGGGTTTTATCATAGCATACTGTTGAACATGTAAGTCTACGTATATGTTACTTCTATGTTTCTTATCGTCTTTATAATAGTTTTACATTTGTTTTAGCAGTTTATAAAGCATAATCCTAAAACATCTATGACATTGGGAATTGGTTCGACTACCCATCAGGTACAGTATTTTGGTAGTAATAGCATTGATGCAGAATGTATAATTGAATAAGTTTGTTACTTACCACTTGGAAAACTGCTTGATTATATTTCATAGCATTAAACCAATGCTCGTTAGTAAGTGATGGAACTAAGGATCTCTATTTATCCTCTACTTTTAGGTGTAGAGCTGAAAATGTAGACTGAATCAGGTGACTATATGGAGAGGAAATGTACCCTTTAGGCCCTTGTGTACGTAGTATCCCAATCAAAGCATAGGTCGATATGCTTGGACAAGGCTCAGTATACTGGGCACATACTGTGTGACGTAGCTGAAGAAACCTATAGAAGCTCGATTAGGGTATATTATATGTCTGTTTTAATTACTCAAAAGATGCAAAATCCCTTTAACAAACGGATGTGATAATGATGTTATTCCATGCTCTATCCAATATCTATAATCAGGAAATTTATAAAGATGTGAGAGTTCTCTATTATCCCACAAATGAGTCTCAGAAGGGAGGTCCCTATACCCCGTCACTCACTTGGCTAGATCCCATATTTGTATGGCTATTTGTGAATTGGTAATATATTTTTAGAATATATCTTGTGATTTTCCAGAACCATCCTAAACACAATAGAATAGGAGTAATACATCAGGTGGTGTTCAGCGTTTGGTAAGGCTCCATCTGATACCCAATATATTAAATATCGCATTTGATCTGCAATGGTTTGAATAGATGTTTTATTATTCTTCAAAAAATTAGTTCAAAAAACATGTCCTAGCATAGAATCAGGGATAAGACATTATATATTCATTATCTATAAGTAAGCTTCCCAATTCTCAGGAACCCTTATTACGCACCAGGTTTTTCGCTTCATGCCTCTGGGCCCCATTTGCCAAAACAGAAAAGAACTTTGAGCTCTCAGTTCCCTTTTGAGGAAGTTTGTACAAGACATGGTCCTCACTTACCATGACATAGAAGTTGATGCAGAAAAAGCAGAGTGTGGAGCAATCCAGTAGTATAAATAGGGCCTAAATATTGTCTGTGCGCATAGCAAGAGCTAAAAGGATGAAATCTTAAGACGCATTTGATAAGTCTGTTTAAATCAAGTCCCTTACTCTTACCCAATTTGCTTTTTTGATGCGCAAATTCATCAACCATTTACTTGTGACTGGGTTAATAGTTCAATTTACTTATTCACAGGGGCAGTAGTCTAACAATTAAAGTAAAAGCTAGAGATGAGCGAGCACCAAAATGCTCGGGTGCTCGTTATTCGGGACGAACTTTTCGCGATGCTCGAGGGTTCGTTTCGAGTAACGAACCCCATTGAAGTCAATGGGCGACCCGAGCATTTTTGTATTTCGCCGATGCTCGCTAAGGTTTCCTTGTGTGAAAATCTGGGCAATTCAAGAAAGTGATGGGAACGACACAGCAATGGACAGGGCAGGCGAGGGGCTACATGTTGGGCTGCATCTCAAGTTCACAGGTCCCACTATTAAGCCACAATAGCGGCAAGAGTGGGCCCCCCCCCTCCCAAAAACTTTTACTTCTGAAAAGCCCTCATTAGCAATGCATACCTTAGCTAAGCACCACACTACCTCCAACAAAGCACAATCACTGCCTGCATGACACTCCACTGCCACTTCTCCTGGCTTACATGCTGCCCAACCGCCCCCCCTCCCCCCCACAGCGCACACCAAAGTGTCCCTGCGCAGCCTTCAGCTGCCCTCATGCCACGCCACACTCATGTCAATTTAGAAGTGTGTCTGCCATGAGGAGGAACCGCAGGCACACACTGCAGAGGGTTGGCATGGCTAGGCAGCGACCCTCTTTAAAAGGGGCGGGGCGATAGCCCACAATGCTGTACAGAAGCAATGAGAAATAGAATCCTGTGCCACCGCCATCAGGAGCTGCACACGTGGGCATAGCAATGGGGAACCTATGTGCCACACACTATTCATTCTGTCAAGGTGTCTGCATGCCCCAGTCAGACCGCGGTTTTTAATTCATAGACACAGGCAGGTACAACTCCCTATTGTGAAGTCCCTGTGGACCGACAGCATGGGTGGGTGCCAGGAAGCCACCGGCGGTACATAAAAATATCCCATTGCATTGCCCAACACAGCTGAGGTAGTAATGTCGTGCTTAATGCAGGTGGGCTTCGGCCCACACTGCATGCCCAGGTCAGACTGGGGTTCTTTACAAGTGGAAACAGATGCATTTATAATTCCCTGTGGACCCACAGCATGGGTGGGTGCCAGGAAGCCACCGGCGGTACATAGAAATATCCCATTGCATTGCCCAACACAGCTGAGGTAGTAATGTCGTGCTTAATGCAGGTGGGCTTCGGCCCACACTGCATGCCCCAGTCAGACTGGGGTTCTTTACAAGTGGACAGATGTAGGTTAAACTCCGTGTGCACCTACAGTATGGGTGGCTCCCTGGAACCCACCGGCGGTACATAAAAATATCCCATTGCAGTGCCCATCACAGCTGAGGTAGTAATGTCATGTTTAATGCAGGTGGGCTTCGGCCCACACTGCATGCCCCAGTCAGACTGGGGTTCTTTACAAGTGGAAACAGATGCATTTATAATTCCCTGTGGACCCACAGCATGGGTGGGTGCCAGGAAGCCACCGGTGGTACATAGAAATATCCCATTGCATTGCCCAACACAGCTGAGGTAGTAATGTCGTGCTTAATGCAGGTGGGCTTCGGCCCACACTGCATGCCCCAGTCAGACTGGGGTTCTTTACAAGTGGACTGATGTAGGTTAAACTCCGTGTGCACCTACAGCATGGGTGGCTCCCTGGAACCCACCGGCGGTACATAAAAATATCCCATTGCATTGCCCAACACAGCGGATGTAACATCAGCTGTAATGCAGGTGGGCTAAAAATTCATTTGATTACACTGTAGGCGAGGGCCCACAAAAATTGCTGTATCAAAAGTACTAATGTACATCCAAAAAATTGGCCATGGCCAACCAAGAGGGCAGGTGAAACCCATTAATGGCTTTGGTTAATGTGGCTTAAGTGGTAACTAGGCCTGGAGGCAGCCCAGTTTAACGAAAAATTGGTTCAAGTTAAAGTTTCAACGCTTTTAAGAGCATTGAAACATATAAAAATTGTTTAGAAAAATTATATGACTGAGCCTTGTGGCCCTAAGAAAAATTGCCCGTTCAGCGTGATTACGTGAGGTTTCAGGAGGAGGAGCAGGAGGAGGAGGAGGAATATTAGACACAGATTGATGAAGCAGAAATGTCCCCGTTTTGGATGGTGAGAGAGAATGTAGCTTCCATCCGCGGGTGCAGCCTACGTATTGCTTACGTATCGCTGCTGTCCGCTGGTGGAGAAGAGAAGTCTGGGGAAATCCAGGCTTTGTTCATCTTGATGAGTGTAAGCCTGTCGGCACTGTCGGTTGACAGGTGGGTACGCTTATCCGTGATGATTCCCCCAGCCACACTAAACACACTCTCTGATAAGACGCTAGCCGCAGGACAAGCAAGCACCTCCAGGGCATACAGCGCGAGTTCAGGCCACGTGTCCAGCTTCGACACCCAGTAGTTGTAGGGGGCAGAGGCGTCACGGAGGACGGTCGTGCGATCGGCTACGTACTCCCTCACCATCCTTTTACAGTGCTCCCGCCGACTCAGCCTTGACTGGGGAGCGGTGACACAGTCTTGCTGGGGAGCCATAATGCTGGCAAAGGCCTTGGAGAATGTTCCCCTGCCTGCGCTGTACATGCTGCCTGATCTCTGCGCCTCCCCTGCTACCTGGCCCTCGGAACTGCGCCTTCTGCCACTAGCGCTGTCGGATGGGAAGTTTACCATCAGTTTGTCCACCAGCGCCCTGTGGTATAGCATCACTCTCGAACCCCTTTCCTCTTCGGGAATCAGAGTGGAAAAGTTCTCCTTATACCGTGGGTCGAGCAATGTGTACACCCAGTAATCTGTAGTGGCCAGAATGCGTGTAAAGCGAGGGTCACGAGAAAGGCATCCTAACATGAAGTCCGCCATGTGTGCCAGAGTACCTGTACGCAACACATGGCTGTCCTCACTAGGAAGATCACTTTCAGGATCCTCCTCACCCTCCTCTTCCTCCTCCTCAGGCCATACACGCTGAAAGGATGACAGCCCAGCAGCATCTGTACCCTCAGCAGTGGGCCAAGCTGTCTCTTCCCCCTCCTCCTCATGCTCCTCCTCCTCAACGCGCTGAGATATAGACAGGCGGGTGCTCTGACTATCCAGCGACATACTGTCTTCCCCCGGCTCTGTTTCCGAGCGCAAAGCGTCTGCCTTTATGCTTTGCAGGGAACTTTTCAAGATGCATAGCAGAGGAATGGTGACGCTAATAATTGCAGCATCGCCGCTCACCACCTGGGTAGACTCCTGAAATGTTCCAAGGACCTGACAGATGGCTGCCAACCAGGGCCACTCTTCTGTAAATAATTGAGGAGGCTGACTCCCACTGCGCCGCGCAAGTTGGAGTTGGTATTCCACTATAGCTCTACGCTGCTCATAGAGTCTGGCCAACATGTGGAGCGTAGAGTTCCACTGTGTGGGCACGTCGCACAGCAGTCGGTGCACTGGCAGATTAAACCTATGTTGCAGTGTCCGCAGGGTGGCAGCGTGCGTGTGGGATTTGTGGAAATGTGCGCAGAGCTGGCGCACCTTTCCGAGCAGGTATGACAAGTGGGGGTAGCTTTTCAGAAAGCGCTGAACCACCAAATTAAAGACATGGGCCAGGCATGGCACGTGCGTGAGGCTGCCGAGCTGCAGAGCCGCCACCAGGTTACGGCCGTTGTCACAGACGACCATGCCCGGTTGGAGGCTCAGCGGCGCAAGCCAGCGGTCGGTCTGCTCTGTCAGACCCTGCAGCAGTTCGTGGGCCGTGTGCCTCTTCTCTCCTAAGCTGAGTAGTTTCAGCACGGCCTGCTGACGCTTGCCCACCGCTGTGCTGCCACGCCGCATGACACCGACTGCTGGCGACGTACTGCTGACACATCTTGATTGCGAGACAGAGGTTGCGTTGGAGGAGGAGGAGGAAGGTGCTTTAGTGGAGGAAGCATACACCGCCGCAGAAACCACCACCGAGCTGTGGCCCGCAATTCTGGGGGTGGGTAGGACGTGAGCGGTCCCAGGCTCTGACTCTGTCCCAGCCTCCACTAAATTCACCCAATGTGCCGTCAGGGAGATATAGTGGCCCTGCCCGCCTGTGCTTGTCCACGTGTCCGTTGTTAAGTGGACCTTGGCAGTAACCGCGTTGGTGAGGGCGCGTACAATGTTGCGGGAGACGTGGTCGTGCAGGGCTGGGACGGCACATCGGGAAAAGTAGTGGTGACTGGGAACCAAGTAGCGCGGGGCAGCCGCCGCCATCATGCTTTTGAAAGCCTACGTTTCCACAAGCCTATACGGCAGCATCTCTAGGCTGATCAATTTTGCAATGTGCACGTTTAACGCTTGAGCGTGCGGGTGTGTGGCGTCGTAGTTGCGCTTGCGCTCAAACTGTGGCACTAGCGACGTCTGGACGCTGCGCTGAGAGACATTGCTGGATGGGGCCGAGGACAGCGGAGGTGAGGGTGTGGGTGCAGGCCAGGAGACGGTAGTGCCTGTGTCCTGAGAGGGGGGTTGGATCTCAGTGGCAGGTTGGGGCACAGGGGGAGAGGCAGTGGTGCAAACCGGAGGCGGTGAACGGGCATCGTCCCACCTTGTGGGGTGCTTGGCCATCATATGCCTGTGCATGCTGTTGGTGGTGCCTCCCCAGCTGATCTTGGCGCGACAAAGGTTGCACACCACTGTTCGTCGGTCGTCATGCGTCTCTGTGAAAAACTGCCACACTGTAGAGCACCTTGACCTGTGCAGGGTGGCATGGCGCAAGGGGGCGCTTTGGGAAACAGTTGGTGGATTATTCGGTCTGGCCCTGCCTCTACCCCTGGCCACCGCACTGGCTCGGCCTGTGCCCACACCCTCACTTGGCCCTCCGCGTCCTCGGCCGCGTCCACATCCTCTAGGCCTACCCCTACCCCCCAGCATGCTGTATTACCAGTGATTTGATTTCCCAGGCAGGAAAGAAATTGGCGCAAGGCTACACTCAACCGTAGCTGGTTGCGTCTGATTTTTGTACGTTGTCCACGCAGCACACACGTACACGGAGACCTTAGGACTGACACAGGCAGGCCAAATATAATTTTTTGTCCTTTTTAGCAAAGGGAAGACCCCACTGCGTATATTCAATGAACAAGAAGTTTAATATCTGTGGTGTGGCCCTCAAAAAGTGTCACACAACTATAGTGTAGCAGAGTTATTAACTCTAGCAGAGCAGGTATTTGCCAGTCAGGAAAGACAATGGAGCAAGCCTGCAGTAAACCGTAGCTGGTTGCGTCTGATTTTTGTACGTTGTCCACGCAGCACACACGTACACGGAGACCTTAGGACTGACACAGGCAGGCCAAATATAATTTCTTTTCCTTTTTTGCAAAGGGAAGGACCCACTGCGTATATGCAATGAACAATAACTTTTAGAACTGTAGTGTGGCCCTGAAAAAGTCACATACAACTTTAGTGTAGCAGAGTTATTAACTCTAGCAGAGCAGGTATTTGCCAGTCAGGAAAGACAATGGCGCAAGCCTGCAGTAAACCGTAGCTGGTTGCGTCTGATTTTTCTACGTTGTCCACGCAGCACACACGTACACGGAGACCTTAGGACTGACACAGGCTGGCCAAATATAATTTTTTTGTCCTTTTTTGCAAAGGGAAGGACCCACTGCGTATATTCAATGAACAATAACTTTTAGAACTGTAGTGTGGCCCTCAAAAAGTGACACACAACTTTAGTGTAGCAGAGTTATTAACTCTAGCAGAGCAGGTATTTGCCAGTCAGGAAAGACAATGGCGCAAGCCTGCAGTAAACCGTAGCTGGTTGCGTCTGATTTTTGTACGTTCTCCACGCAGCACACACGTACACGGAGACCTTAGGACTGACACAGGCTGGCCAAATATAATTTTTTGTCCTTTTTAGCAAAGGGAAGGACCCACTGCGTATATTCAATGAACAATAACTGTGTTGTGGCCCTGCCTACACAATTCTGTCCCTGTAGTATCAATGGAGGGTGCAATGCTCTGCACAGACGATTTTTAGAAAAAAAAAAATATGCAACACTGCTAACAGCAGCCAGCACAGTACTGCACACGGTTAAATTTGGCCCTAGAAAGGACTGTTGAGGTTCTTGAAGGCTACACTCACTCCTAACACTCTCCCTGCCTATACACCACTTCTGTCCCTAATGCCGGGTGCAATGCTCTGCACTGCCGATTTTGAGAAAAAAAAACAAAAAAACACTGCTAGCAGCAGCCTGCACACAGGTAGATGTGGCCCTAAGAAGGGCCGTTGGGGTTCTTGAAGCCTACACTAACTCCTAACGCTCTCCCTACAGCAGCTCCAGCACGATACCACTGTCCCTCAGCTAACTCACAAGGCATCTGAGGCGAGCCGCGGGAGGGGACGACTTTTATGTTCGGGTGACACCTGATCTCCCCAGCCACTCACAGCAGGGGGGTGGTATAGGGCTTGAACGTCACAGGGGGAAGTTGTAATGCCTTCCCTGTCTTTCAATTGGCCAGAAAAGCGCGCTAACGTCTCAGAGAGAATACTGAAAGTAACCAGAACACCGCGTGGTGCTCGTTAAGAGTAACGAGCATCCCGAACACCCTAATATTCGCACGAATATCAAGCTCGGACGAGTACGTTCGCTCATCTCTAGTAAAAGCCCTTCACAGTTTAGACTCAATAAAACAATATTGTTTATTAGTTTTCTAAAAACATATACCACTATAGGGCACACCAAACAAAAAGTGCACAAAAACAGACAAACGAATAAAGGATAGCACACTAGATACGGGTGGCCCCTACAGTGCGGGTTGCCAGTAGAAAATGGGTATCTTTCTCATAGATGTTAGAGATGAGATGATATCACTGGTGCTCATCTTACCATTATAGGTATATGGAATATCAGAGCAACCTAGATCTTATTTTAGTAAGATCTATGATACTGGTCTATCCTAATTATAATACCCAGTTCGTGTACTATTTGGGTACTTCATCCAAGATAATCCCCATAAATTAGGCCTGAATCTACACAGGTTGCCTATTATTTATTATATTGAGTTTCAGAATAGCCAGTTTGTGCTAATGATATCAATCCTAAAGTCCTCAGCACATGCTGCTTTCTTCTGATTTCTAGACAAGACAAGGCTCCATCATTTATGCCGATGATGGAGTCACCGGGAACATGTTTTTTTCCCCCTTTTTGGGGGGTTTTATTAGGAATTGTCAGTTCATACGATTTTCAGACTTTTTTTAGGGCTTCGATGCGTTTCCCCGTGGCTTCCACAGATCATCAGGAAGCGGAAGCTTTAAAGTAATATCGCATTCACACCCCACACCCCCTATGAGGAACCAAAAAATAAAAAAACAAGCAGCAGCACCAGCCCTACCAGAAGGGCTGGTGCTGCTGCTTGTTTTTTATTTTTTGGTTCCTGATAGGGATTGGGATGGGGTGTGAATGTGATATTACTTTAAAGCTTCAGCCAAATAGGATCCACTATCCCTCACCCTTTTTAGTACAGAAGTTAGCTTATTACTAGCCCATACAGTACTATGTTACTTCCAGCAGTGTTAATTTAATGTTGGTTTATTTAGGTTCCTGATGAAACTATCTATTATTAGTGGAAACGCATTGAACCTCAAACTTTCAAAAATATACACTTCTGAAATCTCTGAACCTGAAATTTTGAAGAATATACACTATATTAACAAATTAAGAGGAACTATATGATATGGGACCAATGGCCCAGTAGCAACGTGTCAGTACATGAATGTACATATATGTGACATTGGAATTGCTATTGTAGGGCCAAATTTACAGTACCATTTCCTCCACTACCTAACACTATGAAGGGTTGAGGAAATTCTTTAGAAACCGAGATTTTCTTTCGTTCTGTGTATGTATGTCAGACTTCTACCAAAGGTCTTTTTAGAATTGAATTAATAAATGTTATGTTTTAGAGGTGAAAGAATCCTGACAGTGAAAAGTACTTGTGGCTATCCAGCTGATTCTTCTGTCCCAGTGAAAAAAAAACAGTTTACTTGTAGGTGACTTTATAGTAAGAAAAATATTTCACTTTTTATTTTTAGGAGGTTAGTAGAAACAAGAGTTGTGCAGTTTTGTGTGGACATTAACCCCTTCCCGCTGCAGGGCGTAGGTTTACGTCCTGGGAGCCTGGTACTTCCCGCAACAGGGCGTAAACTTACGTCCTGGAGATCCCGCGCTATCCCGCAGCGGGAACCGGCTGTCAGTCACAGCCGGCGTCCCGCTGCAACAGCGGGGGGGCATTGGAGATGTTAACCCCTTCCCGCTGTTAACCCCTTCCCTGCCGCGATCTAAGTAGATCGCGGCAGGGAAAGAGTTCACAGAGGGAGCGCGGCCCCCTCTGTGTCTCCGGCCGGCTCTCGCGATGTTATCATGAATGGGTGTGAGTGAGTCCTGCCTCTGATTGGCTCAGGCTGAGCCAATCAGGGGGCAGGTCTGACTCACACCCCCTTCACACCCACTGCAGGCCGGCCACGCTGAACTCCGGCTGCCGGGACAAGGTAAGTATATATTTTTTTTTTATTTGAACACTTTTCTGGATGAATTGCAGGGAAGGGCTTATATATTTAAGCCCTTCCCGACAATTCATCCCGCGCACGCCGGCAGCCCATTGCTTTCAATGGAGCCGGCTGTATTGCTGGCTCCATTGAATGCAATGCGCTGAACAGCTGCGGCCCGTTTCTAATGAAACGCGGCTAGGAGCAGATTTTCGGGCGATTTTCGGGCACCGGTCACGCGATTTGCGGATGCGCATCAGAAATCGCGCGAAAAAACGCCCGTCTGACTAAGGCCTTATGCTGCATAATTAACGCTGTTAAAAAAAAAATCTATGGCAGAATTGATGCGTTTTCTCTCCCTGCTATCATAAAAAAAATAATAAAAGTTTTACAATATAGTTAATGTACCCAAAAATGACGCTGATAAAAACTACAGTTCGCCACACAAAAAACAGGCCCTTACATGCCCTCGTCGACGGAAAAATAAAAAAGTTATGGATTTTGATAAATGGAGAAGAAAATTCGCCAAAAATTGTTGCGTCCTTAAGCCCAAAATAGGCCATGGCATTAAGGGGTTAGGTGCTCATTCCTACGAGCACAAGTGTATTTCGTCCATGCAAATATGCCCGCGTCAGCGTATTTTTGTGTGTGCAAATTCACTGGGTGTTTGCACACAGAAAAAAAATACACACACAATCCCATTGATTTTGTGCATTGCGCAAAGGTGCACCAAGATAGGTCATGCCACATATTTTTTCATACGATCGCACATCGTGTGAAGAAATACACTTATGTGAATGAAACTATTGGAATCAATGGGTTCTATCTGTTGCGTATTGCGCACATTTAATACACTACGCGAATACACTTGTGTGAACAAGCCCTAAATATGCACGAGTGCTGAAGCATGTGTTTATTATGGTAATTGTTGCAGACTTGGATTATGTGCACCATCACATTTAATGTATTTGTTGGAAGTGCAAATGTTTGTTTTCTGTTGCATATACATACAGTTAGGGCCTGAAATATTTGGACAGTAACACAATTTTCGCGAGTTGGGCTCTGCATGCCACCGCATTGGATTTGAAATGAAGCCTCTACAACAGAATTCAAGTGCAGATTGTAACGTTTAATTTAAAGGGTTGAACAAAAATATCTGATAGAAAATGTAGGAATTGTACACATTTCTTTACAAACACTCCACATTTTAGGAGCTCAAAAGTAATTGGACAAATAAACATAACCCAAACAAAATATTTATTTTTCAATATTTTGTTGCGAATCCTTTGGAGGCAATCACTGCCTTAAGTCTGGAACCCATGGACATCACCAAACGCTGGGTTTCCTCCTTCTTAATGCTTTGCCAGGCCTTTACAGCCGCAGCCTTCAGGTCTTGCTTGTTTGTGGGTCTTTCCGTCTGAAGTCTGGATTTGAGCAAGTGAAATGCATGCTCAATTGGGTTAAGATCTGGTGATTGACTTGGCCATTGCAGAATGTTCCACTTTTTTACACTCATGAACTCCTGGGTAGCTTTGGCTGTATGCTTGGGGTCATTGTCCATCTGTACTGTGAAGCGCCGTCCGATCAACTTTGCAGCATTTGGCTGAATCTGGGCTGAAAGTATATCCCGGTACACTTCAGAATTCATCCGGCTACTCTTGTCTGCTGTTATGTCATCAATAAACACAAGTGACCCAGTGCCATTGAAAGCCATGCATGCCCATGCCATTACGTTGCCTCCACCATGTTTTACAGAGGATGTGGTGTGCCTTGGATCATGTGCCGTTCCCTTTCTTCTCCAATTTTTTTTCTTCCCATCATTCTGGTACAGGTTGATCTTTGTCTCATCTGTCCATAGAATACTTTTCCAGAACTGGGCTGGCTTCTTGAGGTGTTTTTCGGCAAATTTAACTCTGGCCTGTCTATTTTTGGAATTGATGAATGGTTTGCATCTATATGTGAACCCTTTGTATTTACTTTCATGGAGTCTTCTCTTTACTGTTGACTTAGAGACAGATACACCTACTTCCCTGAGAGTGTTCTGGACTTCAGTTGATGTTGTGAACGGGTTCTTCTTCACCAAAGAAAGTATGCGGCGATCATCCACCACCGTTGTCTTCTGTGGACGCCCAGGCCTTTTTGAGTTCCCAAGCTCACCAGTGAATTCCTTTTTTCTCAGAATGTACCCGACTGTTGATTTTGCTACTCCAAGCATGTCTGCTATCTCTCTGATGGATTTTTTCTTTTTTTGCAGCCTCAGGATGTTCTGCTTCACCTCAATTGAGAGTTCATTTGACCGCATGTTGTCTGGTCACAGCAACAGCTTCCAAATCCAAAACCACACACCTGGAATCAACCCCAGACCTTTTAACTACTTAATTGATTACAGGTTAACGAGGGAGACGCCTTCTGAGTTAATTGCAGCCCTTAGAGTCCATTGTCCAATTACTTTTGGTCCCTTGAAAAAGAGGAGGCTATGCATTACAGAGGTATGATTCCTAAACCCTTTCTCCGATTTGGATGTGGAAACTCTCATATTGCAGCTGGGAGTGTGCACTTTCAGCCCATATTATATATATAATTGTATTTCTGAACATGTTTTTGTAAACAGCTAAAATAACAAAACTTGTGTCACTGTCCAAATATTTCTGGCCCTAACTGTATGTATAGGACTGGCTGCCTATACCTGTCGTGCACTCCATTTACCCATCTGTCCTAGGTGGGCTCACACTAATTTGATCAGATTATGGACTAAGAATCTTGCATTTCTAATACGGTTAGCATGAACAACAGTTGTGCAGTTTTGTGCAAACATTAAATGTGCATGAGTGCTGAAGCATGTGTATGTTACTGTGATTGTCGCAGCCATAGCTTACGTGTACATTCGCAATTTATTTGTTGGAAGTCCAGACTTTTGTTTTCTGCTGCATAGTCATCAGGATAGATGACATAAGAGGGGGAGAAATGCTGCATGAAATTTCCAGAAACAGAGGTGACAAGGGTGGAAGTAGTGGAACAAGCTGAAACTGAACTGGTGAGAGGGGCTCCAGTTGAGGGAGTCCTGGTGGAGAGGTGCTCAGCGGTTCCATGGCAACCATTGTGATGCCTGGAGGAGACATAGAGACATGACTGGCTGGTCAAGGACTCCAAGACTTAGTAGGAAGATGTGACGGCATTCAAGGTGCAACATTTAAAAGTCTTTATTCCTCCAAGGACATAATAGCAGCAATGTTTCGACCCGGTGACTATGCATTTGTTTCCTCACTACGAAAGTGTTCTTGATTGTGCTGCTATTGAACTTCAAGACCTAATGACTTCTAATAAAGGCTGAGGGGTGGGATAAACTGAAAACTTATTCTGGTGAGGAATATCGCTGTTTGAAGAGTTTATGGACAATAGTGTCGTTTGATCAACTGCAGTTCGGCTTCCTTAAGAACCATCTTCAGGGGGATTAGATCTACGTCCACTAGATGTTAGTGGCGAGAGAAGGTCTCACCATCCATCTCTTAAATCTAGAGGTAGGATAAACGGTGTTCTACACCCAAGTATGGGGACCACAGATAACCTGGTTAGCAGCAGTTTATCACCCTGAGGAACCAGGATAAGTATGTTTATCTCTATTATTATGGTTATTCTGTATATCACACCTGAGTGTGGTATAGAGTGGCTACCCTTAATTCGGCACAAACCAAAAACCTCACTGTGGAGCTGGCAAGGTCCCAGTCTCCTCGCAGATCTGGGGAGGCAAGAGTGGGTGGACAGTTGTGAGCACTGGAGTGATTCCTCACCTGTTAGCCATATCCGGCAGTTGGACCAAGCTATAAATGTTCACTTTAACATGATAATGGTGGTAAAGAGAATCTCAACCTCATCAGCCTGTACTACCGCAAAGTGTAGCCAAAAGTAACAGCCTGCTTGTATCCGAAGGACTAATCTCCTGTAATGATAATGTTTTAAGTTCTGTTTTTTAACTGATATTAGTGTTGGTACTCTCGAGTTGCCAAACACAGCAACTAACAAAGAAGGATGTGATGTAACAGGGTTGTACAGGCCCTGTTCACTTTTATTGTTAAAGGTTGTTCATATGTTACTTGCTGTAATGTTTTTTCTAATTTTCTATCCCCCTAAGTACTGGTTTGGAGTGACATGATGATATAGAGTGGGAACTACACAGGAAGGCCTAGTTGTCACCAGGCAACACCTAAAATTATAAAAGGCTGTGAGCAGAGGAAGTGCAGGACAGTGACTCCGCTATTTCTGGCCTGAGCTGAAACAAGTCCACTAATTTTACATTTTTGGACCCAGTGTTGCTGACTTTGCTGACAGAGTTGGACTGGCAAGAGCCGCAAGGCGAACCACAGCAATTGTGAGTAGTTTCCACTATTTCTGACCAAAAAAGAACCATACTGGGAGTAAACTATTCCTCAAAAAAAGTTGACAAATTTGAGAAACAATGTGGTCCATGCCTAATGAAACACTGAAACAAGGTCATGGCTTCGGAAAGGCCTGCGATCAAGCCTTCGCCCAACCTAGTTAAGGTGATACACCAAAAGGAGCCGACACCAAGCCATGTGGTCTCCCCAGTCTATGCCAGATCCTGCCTGAGGTTCCCCTTCAGCTAGGGGTTCTCTTTAAAGATAATGGCATCTTGATTTATGCTTCCTTTAGAAATTTTTCAGCAGTTTCACAGCAGGCTTCAGAACATGACATACTGGTCTATAGCTACATAACTTCTTTTGTCTTCAAGTCCAAAGCTGAAAATTCTGCTAATTGACTAGAAACTGAAAGACACATCTCTCCAACCCCTAAATTACATCTGAAGCCAGTAAAGTGCATGAAAAACATACTAAATACTATGTAAGGGTTTAATCACTATCATAATGTTACTGAGTAGAGATGTCCTTCTTACTGGTCGCACAACTGAAGTTTTCTAATTTTGAAAAATGTCAAATCTCATGGACAATTGCACAGATATAGAATTCCACATTCTTCCATTCTCCGCAAATACTAATGATAAACTGCTAATTGTCAGCATCTTTTCCACCATTTACATGATGGCAATCTTTTTGAATTCACTTGTTATTGCAGTGATATGTCTAGATGTTCATCTACACACCCCCATGTATATCTTCTTCTGTAACCTATCAACAATAGATATCTGCTACACATCAGTCGTTGTTCCCAAACTTCTATATATATTACTATCTGGGAATGACCTGCTATCCTTCACCCAGTGCTTCACCCAAATGTATTTTTTCTTCATGGTAGCCAGTGCTGAGGTGATGCTTTTCTTTGTGATGGGATATGACCGATACATTGCAATTTGTTATCCCTTGCATTACCACCAAATTTTGAGCAAGAGAAACTATACTCTGATTTTGGTCATCATGTGGAGTTGTGCCTCCATAAACTCATCTTTCTTCATCATCCCACTTTTGCACTTGACATTTGATCAGGTGGTTGATCTTCATCAATTCTTCTGTGATGCTATAACTGTATTTAACACTTCCAAGGGTGGTTCCAATGAGTTTTTTGTTGTAATCTGTGCCGAATGTGTTCTGTTTGGACTTTGCCCTTTTTTCTGCAACTTAATTTCGTACATTAAAATTTTTCATGCAGTTGTACGTATCAAATCCAGAGAAGGAAGAAGAAAAACCTTCTCTACCTGTTCTTCCCATCTCATTGTCATGATGATCTACTACTCTACAGGAGTCTCACACTTCATGTCCTCATTCCACCACACAGGAGCTCTCCTCAACCAAGTCCTGTCCATGTTCTATTGTACAGTTGTACCTATGATAAATCCATTTGTTTATAGTCTACGTAGTAATGAAATCAAGAAAGGTCTTCAGAGGTTATTGAAGGTATAACAAACCATCATTGCTATATTCATAGAAGAAGCAAAGAATAATAAAATATAATTACCTTTGTGGTCGTTAAGCACTTTTGTACTATTTACTTTTGATATTGCAAAACGATTAACTTGAATTTTTGAGTGTATCTCTTTCACGTTCCAAATAATACTTAAAGGGGTTGTCCCGCGCCGAAACGTTTTTTTTTTTTTTTTTTTAACCCCCCCCCCCCCCCCCCGTTCGGCGCGAGACAACCCCGATGCAGGGGTTAAAAAAACAAATCGCTCAGCGCTTACCTGAATCCCGGCGGTCCGGCGTCTTCATACTTACCTGCTGAAGATGGCCGCCGGGGTCTGCTCCCTCCGTGGACCGCAGCTCTTCTGTGCGGTCCATTGCCGATTCCAGCCTCCTGATTGGCTGGAATCGGCACGTGATGGGGCGGAGCTACACGGAGCCGGCATTCTGCACGAGCGGCTCCATTGAAGAGAGCAGAAGACCCGGACTGCGCAAGCACGGCTAATTTGGCCATCGGAGGGCGAAAATTAGTCGGCTCCATGGGAACGAGGACGCTAGCAACGGAGCAGGTAAGTATAAAACTGTTTATAACTTCTGTATGGCTCATAATTAATGCACAATGTACATTACAAAGTGCATTAATATGGCCATACAGAAGTGTATAGACCCACTTGCTGCCGCGGGACAACCCCTTTAACATTTTATGCAAAAACATCATTATTGGTAAAGGTCACTGTTTGCTGTATTTTATTTGCAAAACCCTGCATTAGATACCTGGACTTTAGGTGTGAGTTTCCAATTTTCCTGATTTATTTTTCATGCAGTTAACTCAGTTTTTATTGGAAAAAAAGTAGAGCATTATCGAGAGCATCACATATAAAGAGATGAATGCCCCAAAGAGATTATAACCCTAAAATCCTTGCATTTCCATATGCGGTATTGCAGAAGGAAGATACACGGATAGAATTTCCCTCATAAAATTGTACACACTCTTATGAATTAGTTTTTGGATATTTCCCAATATTTTATCTTTTCTGCTTTTTAGTGAACTTATGAAGGACTTAGAGGCAAAAATAATAAAAATCTATTCTGTGGAAATATTTTGTGTTCAGCTAAAATTTATTATTAGAGATGAACGAGCACCAAAATGCTCGGGTGCTCGTTGCTCGAGTCGAACTTTTCGTAATGCTCGAGAGCTTGTTTCGAGTAATGAACCCCATTGAAGTCAATTGGCGACTCGAGCATTTTTGTATGGGACTGATGCTCCGCATAGGTGATGACTTGTCAAACACCAGAAAACATCAGAAAGTCATGGAAACACCACAGAAACGGATGGGAAAGGGCAGGAGCAACATGCATGGCTGCATCTCAGGCATCCAGGTCCCACTATTAAGCCAAAATGGGGGCAAGAGTCTGGCGTCACCCCCCTAACAAGTTACTTCGGACAAACCCTCATTAGCAAGGCACACGTGCTGGCTCATATTAGCTACACTACCTGCAGCCATTGACAATCCCTGCCTGCTGGTGACAGTGCTGCCTCTTCTCCTGGGTTACATGCTGGCATTGCTGTCCAACCCCCCCGCACGACCCTGCGTCCACAGCGCACACAATAATTTCCCTGCACAGCGTTCAGCTGCCCTCATGCCACACGCTCACTTCATAGCCACACCACCCTCATGTCTATTTATAAGTGCGTACTGGATGAGGAGGAACCGGAGGCACACACTGCAGAGGTTTGGCAGGGCAAGATAGCCACCCTCTTTGAAAGTGTGGGCGATAGCTCACAATGCTGTTGATAATTGATGATAAATTGAAATACGATCATCATTCCAATCCCGTGCCACCTCCGTCACAAAATTGTCAGGAGCCACAAACGTGGGCATAAAGGGGACTCAGGTGCCAGCCCAGCACTTCTACACATCTCCACAATGCAGCGATACTCTGTGTGGGAAGCATGTGAGCAGGCCAAGGGTCAGGCTAGGTCCCAGCCTCCACCTTGTGTGACCCAAGGTGCTGCACGTTACATAGCAATGGGAAATCCATGTGTCTCCACACAATTCTTTCTATGTAGGTGTCAGATAGCTCAGCACCGCAATGGGAAGTCTTTGAGTTCCTTGGGCTCGCCTATGCTGTCAGTGCACAAAGATGGTATTACATAGGAAGAAATCAGAGCGCCCAAACATGGCTTAGTTTCACCCCGCCAAGGACCTCGGCCCACATTTCTACCCTAGTCAGTCAGTGTATTTGTGCCAGACCGGTAAATCACCGCTATGGGAAGTCTTTGTGCACTCACAGCATAGGCGAGCCCAAGGAACTTAAAGATGGTATTACACATGAGGAAAACAGAGTGCCTAAACATGGCAGCGTTTTACCCCGCCAAGGACCTCGGCACACATTTCTACCCTAGTCAGTCAATGTATTTGTGCCAGGCAGGCAAAACACCACAATGGGAAGTCTTTGTGCACCCACAGCATAGGCGAGTACCTGGAACCCAAGGAAAGCATTACACATAAAGAAATCAGAGCGCCCAAACATGGCAGTTTCACCCTGTCAAGGACCTCGGCCTCGGCTCACACACTCATTAATCGTGGGCATAAAGCGGACTCGGATGCTAGTGCAGCTGTGGAAGTCTCATTAATGCAGTAACACTCCTTTTGTTTGGCCCAAACTACTGTGTCCACACCCTCACTTGGACGCCCGTGTCCGCGTCCTCGACCCTTACCACTACTCCTCATCATGGCGGATTAAGAATAGAGCAGGGCCCAAATAAATTACCCCACTGTACAGCACTGACAACTGTGGCTTAATTCACCACACACAGAGACTTGTAGATAGCGGAGGCTCTATGCTGTGACTTGTAAAAATTAACCTGCTGTGTTGCACTGATACCTTGGGGCAGAGGCGTAACTTGAAGCTCTTGGGCCCCAATGCAAAACCTGTAACAGGGCTCCCAATTATAATGCTTTATTCATAGTACTGGGCTCCCTATATGGAGAAGAGAGGCCTTATGGGCCCCCTAAGGCTCCTGGGCCCAGGTGCAACCGCATCCCCTGCATCCTCCATAGTTACGCCCCTGCCTTGGGGTAATTTACCGGTCGCAGAGACTTGTAGATAATAGAGGCTGTATGGAGTGGGAGAAGACTCTAAAGCCAGTGGATAGTGCTGGGAACTGCGGCTATCTCAACCCCACCAAGGAAAGGGTATTGTGAGACGCTCTGCACAGAGGCAGAGCTGAAATACTTTGCAGTGGCCTAGGAAATATTACAGTACTTTTTAGCGGTTAGACGTCTGTCTAATGCACTGCAGATACAGAACGGTATAACTGAAGTAGTTTGCAGTATGCTTGGAAATGTTAGAGTGCAGTTTCACGGTGAGAGTTGGTTGTACGGCACTGCAGGCTGAGAACGCTATTACTGAAATGCTGGGAACCGGCCTAGATGCGCAATACAAAAGTTTGTGCACTACTGCTTCTAGCCAGCCACAACTATAATGCACACGGTCAGATGTAGCCCTAAGAAGGAGCGTTGGGGTTCTTGCACGGAGGATCAGGACTGTATAACTTTCCCTATAGAAGCAGCTCTGTCCCTAAACTCTGCGTTATGCACTGCACACACAGAACGGTATAACTGAAGTTGTTTGCAGTAGGCTAGGAAATGTTAGAGTGCAGTTTCACGGTGAGAGCTGGTTGTACGGCACTGCAGCCTGAGAATGGTATTACTGAAAGGCTGGGAACAGGCCTAGATGCGTAATACAAAAATGGATACACTATTGCTCCCAGCAAGCCACAACTATAATGCACACGGTCAGATGCAGCCCTAAGAAGGAGCATTGGGGTTCTTGCACGGAGAATCAGGACTGTATAACTTTCCCTATAGAAGTGGCTGCATCCCTAAACTCTGCGTTATGCGCTGCAGACACAGAATGGTATAACTAAAGTAGTTTGCAGTAGGCTTGGAAATGTTAGAGTGCAGTTTCACGGTGAGAGCTGGTTGTACGGCACTGCAGGCTGAGAACGCTATTACTGAAAGGCTGGGAACAGGCCTAGATGCGTAATACAAAAATTGGTGCACTACTGCTCCCAGCCAGCCACAACAGTAATGCACACTGTGAAGAGTAGCCCTAAGAAGGACCATTGGGGTTCTTGATGACAGGATCCTACTCTAACACTGTCCCTATATCAGCAGCAGAACTATCCCTAACCTCTGCCAGCATGCATCTGAGGCGAGCCGCAGGCGGGACCACTTTAAGTACTCGGTGGTCACCTGATCGGCCCAGCCACTCACTACTGTGGGGGAGATAGGGCTGGCACGTCACAGCAAGAAGTGGTAATGCCTTCCCCGCATGTCTATTGGCTAGAAAATGGCGCTAAACATGCAGGGAAGGAAATGCAATTGACTCGAGTAACGTGTGGTGTTCGATTCGTGTAACGAACATCTTGAGTACCCTAATACTCGAAAGAGCATCAAGCTCGGATGAGTGTGCTCGCTCATCTCTAGTTAATGTCTTAGCGTCCTGCCTTACATTGGGAGAATACTATAAGGGAACCCCTGATATCCAGAGGGATCCCTTGAGCCTCACATAGCTGAGCTGAGAGAATAACAAATTGAACACCCGGGAGGAGATCCAAAAAGTACAATTAGCCTTGATAATAATGAAGAAGAATCTATATAAATAGATGTTATAATATGATCATTTTCCTATGGGACTCTTCCTGGTTAGCACTTCCCATAGAAGAGATTGATGGGTTACATTATAAATTCTGCTCTCTTGGCCTTCTCTGATAAACAAGAGGTGGGTGATAGGAGCTCTTCCATTTACCGTATATATGTATATCCTCTCCCACAGTAGCTGTGGACTCTTCCCTATCTCTAATGTAGGTTCTGTAAGTATATTTCCATTTACTTCACGTAATATTTGATTTCAAGAGCATCGCCGTTATGTTCAACAATGGGTCAAAACCACATATTACGTTTTTCAAGGTGTCTGGTAGCGGCTTTCTCCCCTTTCTATATTTGGATCACATACACACATCTGAGCCCATCATGTATGTTGATGCTGAGAGAGATTGCTTCTTGTGTGGTCAACAATGTTTGGGCCCCATTCAATTCTGTTGAAACTGACATTCAGAGATGTAATGGAACCCTGATTGGCCCCAATATAAATCAAAGGGCTCTGTTGTATGCTTCCTTAGGAATAGAAGACTCCTTGCTCCTAATCATCAATATCTACCTGGAAAATCCTGCAATCACTGACTATTAGAAGAATTAAAATATAACTTTTATTATAATTGTTAAATACTTCGCTTATCAAAGTTTATATATAAGATATATCGATAAGTCTAAGGAGTTCTTTCTTGTGATGAAAGCATCATCATCATTCCTTAAATTATGTAGAGGACAAAGGAATATATAGATCCATGTACTAAATTCTCTGACCCTATTGAGCCCTATCACTCTTTCCTATACAGAGCCATCGCCCTGACAAGGGCAATCCTGCGCTGGAATTGGGCCCTGAATGCTCTAATTCATCCTGGTCAGAAGCTACTATAAACAAAATAGCATATAGCCAATGTTGGTGCTACGTATTTGCTTTATACTATTTTTTCCTCTGTGCAATGTTTCTTGGAAAATTATGAAAAGTGCTGATTTATACAAATTGATATTGTACTTGTATTAGGCTACTCTTTGTGAGTCATCTTTTATTTGGGATAAGCCTAAATTGCTTATTGTGGGGCTGTATCCTTGTATTGTCCTCTCATGTATTTATACATAGTTATTTGATCGCCCCTTAGCCACCTTTTTTCCAGGGTGAATAATCCTAATTTGGACAGCCTCTCTGGGTATTCCAGTCCTCTCATTCCATTTAATTTAGTTGCCCTTCTTTGAACCCCCTCAAGCACTGCAACATCCTTCCTGAGCATTGGTGTCCAGAACTGTACACAGTATTCCATGTGGGGCCTGACAAGTGCCTTATATATTGGAAGAATAATGTTCTCATTCTTTGCCCCTATGCCTCTTTTAATGCACCCCAAGACTATTATTAGCTTTTGCAGCAGCTGACTGGCATTGGTTACTCCAGTTAAATCTACAATTCACTAGTAGCCCCAGGTCTTTTTCCATATCGCTTTTCCCAAATTGTATACCATTTAGTGTATATTGGTAACATCCATTTCTCCTGGGCATGTGCATAACCTTACATTTATCCACATTGAACTTAATTTGCCATTTTAGGTCCTTTTGTAGCCGCACATTGTCCTCCATTGTATAAATTGTCTTATATAATTTTGTATCATCTGCAAATATTGATATTTTACTGTGCCATTCCTTTATCAGGTCGTTTATAAATATATTGAACAAAATGGGCCTTAGTACTGAACCCTGTGGCACCCCACTAGCAATGGTGGCCAAATCAGCGTACGAATCATTTATTACTATCCTCTGCTTCCTTTCTATGAGCCAGTTCTTTACCCAGATACACACGTTTTCACCCAGTCCAAGCTGCCTCATTTTATATATCAACGTATTATGCAGCATGGTGTCAAATGCTTTAGAGAAATCCAGATATACGAGATCAATAGACTCTCCCAGGTCCAGCCTAGAACATCACTTAGTTCCCTTAGAACCCTTCTGTGTATTCCATCTGGACCCATCGATTTATCGATTTTAATCCTCTTTAACTGGCTCTGTACTTACTCCTGTGTTAGATATGCAATATGTTGGGGGGTTTGTTTTTTTGCCCTGCATCTCATGTGACATTAACTTTCCGTTCGTCAATACACTTAAAGGGGTTGTCCCGCGAAAGCAAGTGGGGGTATACACTTCTGTATGGCCATATTAATGCACTTTGTAATGTACATTGTGCATTAATTATGAGCCATACAGAAGTTATTCACTTACCTGCTCCGTTGCTAGCATCCTCGTCTCCATGGTGCCGTCTAATTTTCAGCGTCTAATCTCCCGATTAGACGCGCTTGCGCAGTCCGGTCTTCTTTGTGTTGAATGGGGTGCTCGTGCTGGAGAGCTGCTCCTCGTAGCTCCGCCCCGTCACGTGTGCCGATTCCAGCCAATCAGGAGGCTGGAATCGGCAATGGACCGCACAGAAGACCTGCGGTCCACCGAGGGTGAAGATCCCGGCGGCCATCTTCGCAAGGTAAGTAAGAAGTCACCGGAGCGCGGGGATTCGGTAAGTACTACCCGGTTTGTTTTTTTTATCCCTGCATCGGGTTTGTCTCGCGCCGAACGGGGGGGCTATTGAAAAAAAAAAAAACCCCGTTTCGGCGCGGGACAACCCCTTTAAACACTTGAAAAGAAACCATTTAATAGATTTGCCTTCCCCCATCATCTTCTATGATTTCTCCTGCATTATTCGTTAAAGGGCCAGTGCTCTCAGTGCAAATCCGTTTGCTGTTAAAGTGTTACTTTTGCTATTTGACCTGGCGATCATTAGACCACCAGGTGCCCCCTGTCACAGCAGAGCTTCAGGGTCCTAGCAGACCAAGACCAGCTCTGTTAGTGACTACTGTCACTAGAGGGGATGTTTTCTCCTATAAATGAGGCTCCTATGGATGCGGCTCCTATTGATGCCCCAGCTACAGTGGAAAAGTATGAAGTTAAAAAAAATGAGAATGACCCCAGAGATCTTATATGACGTCATGGGGGATGTAGATGTTAAAAAAAAATTGTTACAAAATTAGGGGGGGGGAAATTACATAATAAAATAAAATTATATGTATAAAAAAGAAAATGACCCACCGTCAACGCCCACCAAATCCGTCACCATATGTGCCCCGTAATCCAAGACTATACAAATTATATAGCAAAACGTCCAAAAAATGAGGAACCCATTCCCATACTTTATTTTAGTGTAAATATACTAATTTAAAAAATAAACACCTATAAATATATTTTTTTTTAATTTAAAGCGTAAAAAGCGAGCTGCCACAGAGCCAATCTGATGGAATTAATTGTGAACGGTTAAATGATTTTTGAAGTTACACAGGGATAGATCCAGCTAAGATGATATTTTGCTCTTCCAGGATATTGTACAATGGAGAACTACACATTTGTACCTGCAGAATTCCTCATTTTGCCATTTTCGTATAAGGCTGACAGTCCAGCATTCATTTTCATCATTTTCACAGCGATCTACTTGCTTGGAGTCCTCATGAATGTGCTAATTGTTAGTCTGATCTATCTGGATGAGCATCTGCACAGCCCGATGTATCTGTTCCTCTGTAACTTGTCCTTTGTGGACATATGTTATACAACAACCATCATCCCAAGACTCTTACAGATGCTTTCATCTGGAAATCACAAAGTGTCCTTCAGTCAGTGCTTCACCCAGATGTTCTTCTTCTTCTTGGCTTCTGGAACAGAAGATCTTCTATTGTTCACAATGGCTTATGACCGGTACGTTGCAATCTGTAAGCCCCTACACTACCACTCTATACTGAGTAAAAAAGTGTGCTCTGTCTGTATGGTCACCATATGGCTTTGTGGATCTGTGAATTCATGTTTGGTTACAGCACCAACCATGAAGATGTCCTTCTGTCATTCCACCACAATTCACCATTTCTATTGTGATGCAAAATCTCTGTCAAAGATCTCATGTGCCGGCAAAGAATTATTTTATTTAGTGATTTATTTTGAGTTATTTTTTCTCGGATTTTGCCCATTTGTATGCACTTTGATGTCTTATACAAAAATATTCCAGGTTATATTTCACATAAAATCTGGAGACCGAAGAACAAAGGCTTTCTCCACCTGCTCGTCCCATCTCACTGTCATCATGCTCTACTATGGCACAGCCACATCGATGTATTTATTGCCGACCTCTAGATACTCAGATATTCTGGATCAGATCTTCACCTTGTTATATGCAACAGTTACCCCAATGTTAAACCCACTGATTTATAGTCTTAGAAATAAAGATGTAAAGAGGGCTGTGCTGAAATTATTGTGGTTTAAGTAGAACACTTAGGCCTTCTGTTTCTAAGCTCAACATTTTGTGCTGATTAATTTCTTAACACACAATCATGATAAAATTAAGTAAACTCTCTTTGAATTTTATGGATTTATGTATAAGGCATAATAAAAAAAAATCTGATCCTTAGAGGGTCTTAAAATTAGGTAAATACAGCCTCAGATGACCAACAACACATCACAAATTACATTGTGTTTTTATTTATTTTTCAAAAAGAAGGCTGAAACGCAGAAGCAGTGTGTGAAAAATTAAGTACACCACGTGAGTCAGTAGCTTGTTGAACCACCTTAAGCAGCAATAACTTCGTGTAGTAGTTTTGCGTATTATTTATCAGTCTATCACATCATTCTGGAGGAATTTTGGACCACTCTTCTTGACAATGTGCCTTTAGGTCATTGAGGTTTGTGCGCATTCAAATATGCAGAGCTCTCTTATGGTTCCGCAACAGCATTTCTGTTGAATTAAGGTCTAGACTTTCACTGGGCCATTGTAGCACATTAATATTTTTCTTTATCAGCATTTTGATGCAGATTTGCTATTGTGGGTAGGATGATTGTTTTGTTGTATGACCTGGTTTCAGCAAAGCTTTAGCCTTTGGATAGATGGCCCCACAACTGACTCTAGAATACGTTGCTATACAGAGGAGTACGTGGTCGACTCAATGACTGCAAGGTGCCCAGGTCCTGTGGCTGCAAGACAAGCTCAAATCACCATGCCTTTGTCACCACAGTGCTTGCAAAACGTGGACCATCTACAAACATCACTCAACTTCTGGAAAGATTCCATCAGCATTGCCTTAGAAAAATCCTGCAAATCTCTTCGGAAGACAGGTGGACAAATGTTAGCATTCTGGAAAAAGCAAAGACCACCAGTATTGAAGCGATGGCCACGTTGTGCAAATGTACAATTACTATCTTCCAAAGCAATTACTATGCTCTCAACTGAAGAAAGGAAATTGGAATGTTGGTGGATAGCTAAAGAGATTTAAAGATTGGCTTATAGCTAACCTTAAAAACTGTGGCATAGACACTGAGAACTGGGAAGCCCTGGCCCTTGATCACTCAATTTGGGGGTCAGCCATTAGCAACAGCACTGTGAATTTTTAAGAGGCATGAATGGAGGGTGAAAGGGAGAAATGTATTAAGAGGAAAGCACATCAAGCCAAGCCTTGTCAGGACCATTCTCCACTTGGAAACTGATGTCCCCACTGCGAAAGAACCTGTGGATCAAGAATTGGTCTCTATAGTCACCTATAGACCCACCGCAAAGAACCCATACTTAGAAGGCAATCATGCTTGGCCACGAGTGATAGCCTATGACTGTGTTTCCTTTTCATCAATTTTGCTGCTGGACATTATGGCTGAACACCTCCACTTCCACTGGGCCTCATCTGTCCAAAGGACATTGTTCATGAAGTCCTGTGGTTTGTTCAAATGCCACTTTACAAATTTTAGAAAGAAGAGGCTTTCTCCTGACAACCCTCCGAAACAAGCCATACTTGTTCAATCTCTTTCTAATTGTACTGTCATAAACTTGCACATTTAACAGGCTAATTGAGACCTTTACAGTCTGAGATGTAACTCCTGAGTTATTTGCAATTTTCCCAGCATAATCTGACCTTGGGGTGAATTTGCTGGGACGTCCACTTCTGGGAAGATTCTTAATTGTCTTGAATGTTTTCCATTTGTGAATAATCTTTCTCACGGTAGAGTCATAGACTGCAAATCGCTAAGAAATGGCTTTTTAACCCTTTGTACATTGAATAGCAGTAACAATTAATTCTCTAAGATCATTGCTGATATATTCCCTTCTTGGCATTGTGTTCACACACACCTGAATGCTTCAGACCAGCATCTTAGAGATGTTTTTTCTTGCTGATGATCAATTAATCAAGGGCATTTGATTAGCAGCACCTGGCTACTTTTTACCCTCTTAATTCCTATGGAAGCAGTAACGATGTACTTAATTTTTCACATACTGTTCTGCATTTTGGCCTAGTTTTTGTAAAATAATGGCAGTATGATTTGTCATGTATTGTTGTTCATCTGAGGATGCATTTGCCTAATTTTAAAATCCTCTAAGGACCAGATTTTAGGACTTTTTTTTATTAAGTCTTAATATATAAACCATAGAAGTCAAATAAGGTGTACTTATTTTTTCTCATGACTGCATCCTTGATATAATTAAAATTAAACAAAACTTACCTATGTTGTATTCTAAGGATAGGTCATCAATAGCTGATTGGCAGGAGTCCCCCACTTTGGACAGATATTACACATTGGCCCGGCAAGGTATTATAGACACAGATCCTCTTCACTTTAATGAGATAACCATGCAGTACTCAGATTATACGCTATAGAAAATGCAGCGTTCTACAGTAAGTATGAACCAGATCAAGTTTAGATGTAAACATTGAAGAGCCAACAGCACTTGAACAAGGGTGATCAGTCAGGAAGCGGACCACCACAGATCAGATATTCATGGCCTATCCTGAGTATAGGCCATAACATTTTTATAAGCCAGATAAAGATAAATCCTTTTATGTCAAGACTGTGACTTGGCTATTTCAACACAAAATATTATTTTACAGCAATTCTTTAGTTGATTTACTTGTCTTGTTGCATCACCCAACATTTTTATAGGTTGAGGTCATGGATGGCTGCCCTTACAAGATTTTTACATCCACTACAGAATTCATTGTTCTATTAGTGACCACAAGACTTCAAGACTCTGAGGGCAGCAGAACAGCCCCAAACCATGATGCTCCTCTAGCAGGCTCCACAGTTGGGTGAGGTTTGGTGCTGCTGTTCAGTATTCTTCATACTCCAAATAGCATTGTACAGTTGTGTTAAAAAGTTGAACTTTTTTCTCAACCTTCCATTGAACACTTCCCAAAAGCATCGTGGAATATCCAGGTCAGCTTGAGCAAACATTGTGAGATGTTTCTTTTGGACAGCAGCAGCTTCCCCTATGGTGTAATTCCTTGAGCATGTGTAGATACATTGTCCAACCATGAATTGATGTACAACTAGGTCTTTAGTTTTTGCAACAAAGGTAGACTCCAGCACCAAAGATTAAATAAAAACTGCATGCTAATTAATAAAAAAAAAATGTAATTCATGGAATGCAGGCCATGAAAACACCAAGTTGATGTGCTTCTGACTCAGTTCCAGTCCTTCATCAAAACCTACCATCATAGTCTATTATTGTTATGGTATATTCTTACTCGGGAACCAACCTAACCTTCCATCATCCTTGCATTGATTCCTGGACTTAAAAAATCATGTATCCTTCTGTACAAATGGTGGTGAGCTTGTTTCTTTGTTTATTTATACCTTTTCCAACCCCATGTGTCTGTATAACACATCTTCTGGAAGATTTTTGCATTGATGTGCAGTTCCTACTAGGCAATCAGTAACCAGACTTTGTGTGCCTTTAATAAATTGGCAAAGCACCAATGATACATGTACTTATAATCTCATCGACTTTACTGAAACACCTTTTGTCAATTAGTTCATGGACAAGTCCTTAACACAGAGACCAAATAGAAGAAATCCAGCGCTAGACTTCAGACCAAAGTAATATTTAGTTTATGTTTCATTCTGAAATGCTGCAACATTTCAGAATAAAGCACATTTGGGGGCAATACGCATTCCTGTCCCAGGTTCATGCAGCTGTGATTCAGGCAGGATGAACTTGAGGACAGAATCCCTTTATGCAAGACTGGCTTGTTTTTGCATGTGGATGATTTTAATTGTACAGAATAAAAGTTGATTTTACTTCAGTCCTAAGTCTGGCATCAGCTTTCTCTTGTCCCATGTGGGTGGAAATTGGGACATTTGACTGCACAGACTAGAAGAGCAGGAAGGTACGTTGGGACTAGGGATGAGCGAGTATACTCGCTAAAGCACTACTCGCTCGAGTAATGTGCCTTAGACGAGTATCTCCCTGCTCGTCCCTGAAGATTCAGGAGCCGCCGCAGCTGACAGGTGAGTCTCAGCGGGGAGCAGGGGAGAGCGGGCGGGAGAGAGAGATCTCCCCTCCGTTCCTCCCCGCTCTCCCCCGCAGCTCCCCACCCCGTGCCGGCCCCCGAATCTTTAGGGACGAGCAGGGAGATACTCGGTTAAAGCACATTACTCGAGCGAGTAGTGCCTTAGCGAGTATACCCGCTCATCCCTAGTTGGGACATTTTTAGAACTTCATGTTTCATTAACACAGAGGTTAACACTACACTGTAGAGGTTACTCTGTGTGCTCAATAAAAGACATGAACAGTACGACTATTTGTGTATTATTAGTTACATTGTGTTTATCATCATGAATTACATACAATCATTGTAGCTTTTATTAGCAATCCATGCAGAAATCTGGGGAATTCCAAAGGGTTCACTTACTTTTTCTTGCAACTGAAAATAATGCAATAATCATGCAGATTACTATATAAAGGCGTTATCAATAATATATAAAATGCATTTCCGTGCTGTTTAGCTTGTTGTATCTATTTGGAGGACTCGTGAATGCCGCTACTATTGCAGTGATATACACAAACGGCCACTTGCACACCCCTATGTATTTACTCATATGTAACCTATCGATAGTAGACATCTGCTACACAACAGTCATTATCCCAAAGCTGTTGGACATGTTGTTATCTGGAAACACTTTCATGTCCTTCGCCCAATGTTTCACTCAAATGTACTTCTTTTTCTGGACTGGGAGTACAGAGGACTTGTTATTGTTTGCTATGGCCTACGATTGCTATGTGGCCATCTGCAACCCCTTGCACTATCAACTTGTCTTGAGTCTGGATACTTGCAAATTACTGATCACCTCCATCTGGGTAATTGGATCTTTAAATGCATTCGTCCTTCTATTTTTATTCCAAGGATTGTCTTTTTGTCATTCTCATACCGTTCAACACTTCTTCTGTGACTCTAAGGCCCTCATGAAAATCTCCTGCGGAGGGACCAAGTTGTTTTCTGTTATCATGTACATAGAATTAGTTTTGTTAGGAGTTTGGCTGTTTGCATGCACTGTGGCCTCGTACGTGAAAGTTCTCAATGTTATCTTATGTATTAAATCTAGGGATGGAAGGAAAAAAGCCTTCTCTACTTGTTCATCCCACCTCACTGTCCTCCTCATCTACTACGTCACGGTGGGCGCTGTGATAGTTATGCCATCATCGCAGTACTCACATATCTTGGAGCAGGTCTTCACACTGCTATATACCACAGTTGCCCCCATGATAAATCCGCTAATATACAGTCTTAGAAATAAAGAGGTGATGAGGGCCCTGATGACATTAGTTGGGTTAAAGCCAAGTATCCAAAAGTAAAATATACACTTTCTATAAAAATAATACTCAAGTACTTTCATCACCAGGCTGGTTGTAGGAACATGCAGACATGTTAGGTGTCTACAATCACTACTCTTGTTGTTTGGGAACCTTGCTCTATCTGAAGTTGACCAAGAACTTGTAAATACTTTGCTGTACGTTGTACAGATACTGAGAAGCAGAGCTGCAATCAGAAACTGTGTCGGACCAGTGACTGACATTCGAGCATCTGAGCCAAAGTATCTCTGCTGCTGGGAAATACATTGTCAGTGACTGGTGTAGAGGGCCGCTAGAACATCTTGTTGTCTGTGTCCGGTCCATGCTCTGAGTTCCTGCAGCTTCATCTTCTTGACGACCATGTAGATGAAATTAAATGTTCCTGAAGCACCTTATTGCTGAAGCTCCATGTCTTCGAAACTCCATCTTCCCATAGTACTAAGTCTATAACAGTTCCACCATATAGATAATAGCTGATAATTAGCAATGGATTTTTGCCTTTTTTCTGTTGCATTTTACTTGAAAATAGTGCCTATTCTGCTGTGGGACACTTGAATTAACCATTTGCACTAGACATTAAAGTCATTTCCACCATCTATGTCAGTTTTTAACCCCTTAACGACCAATGACGTACCTGGTACGTCATGGAGCGTCGGGGTATGTATGAAGAGAGATTGCGATGCAACCTCTCTTCATACAGTGCGGGCATCAGCTGTTTATAACAGCTGACATCCGCGGGCAACAGCCGCGAGCGGCCGCGCGGCCGATCGCGGCTATTAACCATTTAAATGCCGCTGTCAATTCTGACAGCGGCATTTAAATCCCCCGAACGATGTTCGGGGGTCCCGCACGGCCCCCCCGCGGTGAGATCGGGAGAGCCGTGCATGTGTCATGGCAGCCGGGGGCCTAATGAAAGGCCCCAGGGCTGCCTTAGCAGACTGCCTATCAAGCCGTCCCCGTGGGGTGGCTTCATAGGCTGCCTGTCAAAAAGCAATATGACGTAATGCTATAGCATTACGTCATACTGCAGGAGCGATCAAAGCATCGCATCTTAAAGTCCCCCAGGGGGACTTCAAAGTAAAGTAAAAAAAAAAATCAATAAAGTTTTTTTTTAATTGAAAAAAAAAAAAAGTTGTAAAAGTTTAAATCACCCCCCTTTTGCCATATCTATTGTTAAAAAATCTAAATAATAAATTAAAAATATGTATTTGGTATCACCGCGTCCGTAAAAGTCCGAACTATCAAAGTACCACATAATTTTTCCCGCACGGTGAACGTCGTTCGAAAAAAGAAATGAAGAACGCCAGAAATGCATTTTTTTAGTTACCCTGTCTCCCAGAAAAAACGCAATAAAAAGCGATCAAAAAGTCATATGTATTCCAAAACGGTACTATCAGAAACTACAGGACATCCCGCAAAAAATGAAACCTTGCTCAACTACGTCGACGGAAAAATAAAAAAGTTATTGCGCGCACAAAATGACCGCAGAAAATAATTGAAAAAATTTTTATGTCTTTAAAAAAAAAAAAAGAGGAGTATAGTAAAAAAAACCTATACAAGTTTGGCATCGTAGTAATCGTACCGACCCATAGAATAAAGTTATCATGTCGTTTTTGTTGCCATTTGTGCG
This sequence comes from Eleutherodactylus coqui, assembly GCF_035609145.1. NCBI lineage: Eukaryota > Metazoa > Chordata > Amphibia > Anura > Eleutherodactylidae > Eleutherodactylus > Eleutherodactylus coqui. Next base: position 153,717,045 of record NC_089844.1, on the reverse strand, counting down.
CCGTAGAAGCAAGACGCACTAAATATGGCAAAATGTCGTTTTTTTTTCATTTTACTCCACTTAGAATTTTTTAAAAGTTTTTCAGTACATTATATGGTACTTTAAATAGCACCATTGAAAAATACAACTCGTCCCGCAAAAAACAAGCCCTCATACAGCGACGTGGATGGATAAATAAAGGAGTTATGATTTTTTTAAAGGGGGGAGAAAAAAAACGAAAATGGAAAAAGAAAAATGCCCGCGTCATTAAGGGGTTAAAAGTGAAGTGAAAAGTGGGCTTTGACATATTTATCCATTGGTATTATGATACGAGGTTGTGTTTTTTAAGGGAACCATTTGATTCATTGAATAGCTTTTCTAAAATGTGTAAGTGAGGTGAAATGGAAGGAAAAAACTTAATTGCAGGATAGTTTTTGGAATTTTGTTTTTACAGCGTTCACAGTGCAGTTAAAATAACTTGTTCATTAAGCAGGTCCTTATAAGTGCAAAGATACCGAATTGATATAGTTTTTTTTTTGTTTTACTAACATTAAAAATCTAAAAAAAACTTTTTGAATTACTTTTTGTCGCCAATTTCTCACACCCATAAATTTTATTTTTCCATTGATGACGCTGTGTGTGAAGGCTTGCATTTTGGGCAGGGGGAGCTGTGCTTTCTATTGGTATCATTAAGGGCCAAATATAACTTTTTGATCACTTTTTCTTCCAATTCTTTAGGTAATGGGGTGCCCAAAAACATTGTGTACTGTGTAGAATTTTTTTTCTTCCAAAATACATAACACAACGTTATCTTATCTAATTAGTGAATAGTATTTACCCTGGTTTGGCTTGAAGGTCCTCAAGTGCTCAGGCTACCCATGAGTCCAACGGCTTAAATACCAACAACTAAGGAGAAAAGCTGGCTCTTTAAAAACATTTCTTTTATTCAAAAAAATCCCTAAAATTACAATTGCACGGTATCGTGTAACACCATGTCTACGTCAGACTTGTTTCGAAATACACTTCTAACAAACTCACATGGTACTTCCCCGTAAAATCAATTGCGGACTAATCATTATGCATTTTGATCATATGTGCAGATTTTCACAAGCTTGACTGCGACACCCAAAGCCATAAAAAAATATATATTTCTTTTCCCTTCTTTTTCCTCTCTTTTTTTAAATAAATGTACAGCAAATCATTTCTAAGATTTAAATGCACTGGTAAGCGAATTCCCAATTTCAAAATACAGAATGCTTCTCTGCTGAGAACAAATTTTCTCCAATCGCCTAAGGTTTTCTTATTGCTTCAATACTGCAGAATCTGAATGACTTCAAAGAGCTGCATGATGTTCCAAAAATTGTCTTGCAAGTCCTGAGGCATTTTTGCAATTTTTTCCTATGTCCTTGGAATTAAAGAAGTGCTTTTAAGGAGCCAGCCTTTCTCCTTAGTTGTTGCTATTTAAGCCATTTGACTCACGGTCAGCCTGAGCACCTGAGTGAGAACCTTCAAGCCTAACGGGTGTAAATACTACTTACTAACCAGATGAAGATAACAATGTGTTATGTATTTTGGAATTTAGAATCTGAGCCATATACGTTACTGGCTGGAAAAGAATTATAAATATAATGAATAGAGATGAGCGAGCGTACTCGGCCATGCCCCTTTTTTGCCCGAGCGCCGCAATTTTCGAGTACTTCCGTACTCGGGCGAAAAGATTCGGGGGGCACCGTGGGTGAGTGGGGGGTTGCAGCGGGGAGTGGGGGGGAGAGGGAGACAGAGAGGGCTCCCCCCTGTTCCCCGCTGCTACCCCCCACTCCGCCACGCCTCCCCCGGCGCCCCCCGAATCTTTTCACCCGAGTACGGAAGTACTCGAAAATCGCGGTGCTCGATCGAGTAATTACTCAAAACGAGTAGGTTCGCTCATCTCTAATAATAACTAGTTTTAGAATAAATTTAACACTTGCACATTTTCCAACTTGAAGAAATGGATGTAAATCCTATATATATGCAAAAGCCCTCACTGACTGACTGACTCACCACTAATTCTTTAACTTTCCGGTGTTGTAAAAATGTGAAATTTGGCATGACCATTTTTAAGGTCCTAAATAGGAAAAGTAAAGAGGTCACAATTTGACTATTCAATGCTAAGTGCAAAAGTAAGTATACCCCTATGTAATGCATCTAATTTAATTCACTAACTTCCCGGTGTAGTACAAACTTGAAATTTGACACGAATATTCTATAGGTGCTAAATAGGAAAAGTAAAGGAGTCACAACTCGATTATTCAATGCTGAGTGCAAAAGTAAGGGGCACCGCTATGTAATGTACCAAATCTAATTCTCTAACTTCCCGGGGTCGTACAAGCGTGAAATTTGGCACGAGCATTCTTTTGGTCCTAAATAGGGAAAGTAAAGGGGGTCACAACTTGATGATTCAATGTTAAGTGCAAAAGTAAGTGCACCTCTATGTAATGTACCAAATCGAACTCTCTAACTTCCCTGTGTCATACAAGTGTAAAATGTGATACGAGCATTCTTTAGGTTGTACATAGGAAAAGTAAAGTGGTCACAACCTGATTATTCAATGCTAAGTGCAAAACTAAGTGCACGCCTATGTAATATACCTAATCTAAATTTCTAACATCCCAGGGTCGTGCAAACTTGAAATTTAACGCAACCATTCTATAGGTGCTAAATAAGAAAACTAAAGGGGTCACAACTTGATTATTTAATTCTAACTGCAAAAGTAATTGACCCCCTACGTAATCTAAATAATAACTAGAGATGAGCGAGCATACTCACTAAGGACAATTACTCGATCGAGTATTGTCCTTAGCGAGTATCTCCCCACTCGGAGGAAAAGGTTTGGCTGCCGGCACGGGTGAGAGGTGAGTTGCGGCCATGAGCAGGGGGGAGCGGGGGGGGACAGAGGGAGAGATCTCCCCTCCGTTCCTCCCTGCTCTCCCCCGCCGCTCCCGTCCACCGCCGGCAGCCGAATCTTTGCTCCCGTGCAGGCAGGTACTGGCTAAGGGCAATGCTCGATCGAGCATTGCCCTTAGCTAGTATTCTTGCTCATCTCTAATTATTATTACACATCTGTACCGCACAAACGTGAAATTTGGCTCAAGCATTCTTTAGGTCATAAATAGGAAAGGCAAAGGGCTCGCAATTTGATTATTTAATTCTAAGTAGAAAAGTCAGTGACCCTCTATGTTATGTAACTTCCCAGGTCTCGTGCAAACTTGAAATTTGGCACAACCATTCTTTAGGTCCCACATAGGAAAAGTAAAGGTGTCACAACTTGATTAATCAATTCTAGGTGCGAAAGTAAGTGACCCCCTATATAATGTAACTAATAACACACATCTGAACCGCACAAACATGAAATTTGCCGCGACTATTCTTTACATCCTAATAGACAAAGTAAAGGGGTTGCAACATCAATATTCAATCCTAAGCGTGAAAAAACTGAAACTGAGCGATACCTGACATAGTTCTTTTCTAAGAAACCATAAAGCTTAGGGAAATGATGTGTATACTGAAGAAAATACCTCACCTCTATGTGTATATACTGAGGACAATCTGACGATCCTCTATGTGTATATACTGAGGAGAATCTACCTCACCTCTATGTGTATATACTGAGAACAATCTAACTGACCTCTATGTGCATATACTGAAAGGCTGTAAAGTACATAAGGAACTATCCATGAACTGCAGGAATGGAGCAAGCTTTTAAGGCAGTGGGTTGCTACCACCAGTCTAGGGTTAAATTTGAAAAAAAGGGGCCATTACCTTTTAGGGTAAAAAGTGAAGAGAGTGGGAGTGGTTGAACATTCTGTAGAAGGACATCAGTTCATGTAGTCTGAGGATAATCTAACGCTCCTATGTGTGTATACATAATTTATTCCTCAGTTCCTGTGAAGGAAACACAGCTTCATAAAATTTTCAGTGCAAACAACTGGTAAACACCTCCACCAAATTAACTAGGGCAAAGCCAGGTATATCAGCTAGTACTATATAAAATGCTTATACTCCCTAAAATCCTCTAATATCTAAGGACTCTCCCTATACCCATCTCAATCACAACTTTTGTCTCCCTCCACAAGCAAATGAACTTGTTTATCTGGCAAAAAGCAAAACTCAGAGTAGCCTTCTCTCTTATGACCAAAAATTTTAAAACTTAGCCTATATAACATCCAAAACTACCACAACTCATTTTTGATTGATCAAATCAAACACCTATGTGCTACTCACCCAGACAAAATGTGACCATCATTAGAATCTCACTTTGCACAAGTCTCAGGGTGGCTTCACACGAGCGTGTTTTTGTGTGTGCATACGCGCACACAAAAACACACGTCTATTAGCCCCAATGCATTTCCTATGGTGTGTGCACATGTCTGTTCTTTACAGGCTTGTGCGTGCAAAAATAGGACATGCGTGCACCATGGTGAATGCACGCATTGTTTTCAATGGAGCCGCGGCTGCTAACGGCAGCTCCATTGAAGACAATGGTCTGCCGGCAGCCCTGCATTGGTTTTCATGGATGGGCTTTACATATAAGCCCTTCCCTGAAAAACAAAAATTTTAGTGTAAAAAGATTTTTTTTTTTTTTTTTTTAAAACGTACCTGTCTGCCACTGCCGTGTCCCCCGCGGGGATGAAGAACACATCTGCTGCATGCGGCAGATGTTTCCTTCATCCCCGCTAGTAAAAAGAATTTCCTGCTGCTCCATCTGCCACATGAATGACAGGTGAGAGCTGCCTCTGATTGGCTGAGCACCTCAGCCAATCACAATCAGCTTTTTCAGCAGACAAGGATTTTAAATCCCTGCCTGCTCAAAGAACAGCACCACAGAGCCGGGGACAGCGCAGAGAAGACCCGGCTGAGCCCCGGCAGCTGAAGGAAGGTGAGTATTCTTTTTTATTTTTTACACTACTTTTACTGTTTTTTCAAAGAGGATTTATATTAAAACCCTTCCCTGAAATTCATTGATGGTTGCCGGCAGCTGGATCTCTACCGCAGCTGTGATAGGGCATTGAAGAATTCCTTTGCTGCATCTGTCACAGATGTGGCAGATGCAGCAGCAGGGAATTCTTTTTACCAGCGGGGATGAAGGAAACATCTGCCGGATGAATCAGAATATCTGTCTTCCGAATATTCTTTAATATCTTTTTTTATGGCATGACAAAATTACAAAGGGGAGTATTTCCTCCTCTCTTATACCCTATTTTGGCTGGTACGAGGTCTCTAAATGAAAGATTAGTGAATGGGTGGATGAAGCTCTGCAAACCACTAGTTCAGAGCATTCCTGGATATTCGAGAGATAGCAAAGATGTGGTAAAACACTTCTGAGATTTTTCATGGAAGGATCGGTATATGTGCTTAATAGAGATGAGCGAGCATACTCACTAAGGCAAACTACTCGAGCGAGTAGTGCCTTATTCGAGTACCTGCCCACTCGTCTCTAAAGATTCGGTAGCTGGCGGGGGAGAGCGGTGAGTTGCGGGAGTGAGCATGGGGGAGCGGAGGGGAGAGAGTGAGAGAGAGATCTCCCCCCCCTTTCCTCCACGCTCTCCCCCGCCGCTCCCCGCCGGCAGCCGAATCTTTAGAGACGAGCGGGCAGGTACTCGCATAAGGCCCTACTCGCTCGAGTAGTTTGCCTTAGTGAGTATGCTCGCTCATCTTTACTGCTTAACATGTGATTCTAAAAGTTTATACTCGAGTATTCCACATCATATGGCTATTATTGCTGTTACATACATCTTCAAAAACACAGCATATACAGTGAGAAGCTACAAGAGTTTATCATAATGAGTGTTGAGGATCTATTAAAACACTATTCTTCTACTTTTAATGGTGACTTTTATTTGCAGGTAACAGTAGCCCCATGGGGTTGAGATTCGCCCCGACGCTAGCTAATATGATGATGGTTTGGTGGGAGGAACAATATAAATACTGTCATTTTAACCCATATAAAACTCAGATAGTGTGGTATGTGCACTTCATAGACGACATGAGAGTGAGAGAAAACACAAAATTATGAAACCAATGATTTTCAATAGTTTCATTCCCATTTGCGATGTTTTCACTCACGCGATGTGGGGTGAAAAAAAAATCACAGCATGCCCCATCTTTCTGCATTTTGTGATTTTTTTCTACCATGTTTCCCTCTGAAGCCACCCTTTTTATTGCAACGCAACACACAAACCTGCGATATTCATGCAATGCTTTTTTAACATTACAAAGTCTCATTGACTTGCTTGCACAAAAATCGAAAGCGGCAGCAATGTTTTTGCAAGAAAAAGCATCGCTAGTGCTCAAAAAACGTGGGAAATAAGACACGATTTTGCTGCGGATTTTCTCATGGCAAAATCGTGATCACCAGTGTGAAGGAGCCCTAAGGCGGCTTTCACACAGCTGAAAAAATCATCTGAGATGTGTGCACTGTGAGGCGCACAAATCTCGCATGAATATGAATCCCATTCTTTTGAAAGGAGTCATATACATATACATATCTAAAGAAGAATATAATGTGGTCTGCAGAAACTGTAGGGCAACTGTCAGAAAAGCTAATAATGAATTGAGGCTTGCAACAGAGGCCAAAAGCAATAAAAAATGATTTTTGGGAGTATATCAAAAGCAAAAGAAAAGTCAAAGATGTTATTGGAGGCTTAAAAGATGAAAATGGTGAATTGGTTAAAAATGATGGTGGAGTCACGGTGTTCATATCTGATTTATCCTGTACTGATCCTGAGTTACATCCTGTATTATACTCCAGAGCTGCATTCACTATTCTGCTGGTGGAGTCACTGTGCACATACATTACTTATCCTGTACTTATCCTGAGTTACATCCTGTATTATGCTCCAGAGCTGCACTCACTATTCTGCTGGTGGAGTCACTGTGTACATACATTACTTATCCTGTACGGATCCTGAGTTACATCCTATATTATACTCCAGAGCTGCATTCACTATTCTGCTGGTGGAGTCACTGCGTACATACATTACTTATCCTGTACTGATCCTGAGTTACATCCTGTATTATACTCCAGAGCTGCACTCACTATTCTGCTGGTGGAGTCACTGTATACATACATTACTTATCCTGTACTGATCCTGAGTTACATCCTGTATTATACTCCAGAGCTGCACTCACTATTCTGCTGGTGGAGTCACGGTGTACATACATGACTTATCCTGTACTGATCCTGACTTACATCCTGTAGTATACCCCAGAGCTGCACTCACTATTCTGCTGGTGTAGTCACTGTGTACATACATTACTTATCCTGTACTGATCCTGAGTTACAGCCTGTATTATACTGCAGAGCTGCACTCACTATTCTGCTGGTGGAGTCACTGTGTACATACATTACTTATCCTGTACTGATCCTGAGTTACATCCTGTATTATACTCCAGAGCTGCACTCACTATTCTGCTGGTGGGGTCACTGTATACATACATTACTTATCCTGTACTGATCCTGAGTTACAGCCTGTATTATACTGCAGAGCTGCACTCACTATTCTGCTGGTGGAGTCACTGTGTACATACATTACTTATCCTGTACTGATCCTGAGTTACATCCTGTATTATACTCCAGGGCTGCACTCACTATTCTGCTGGTGGAGTCACTGTGTACATACATTACTTATCCTGTACTGCTCTTGTGTTACACCCCTTATTATACCCCAGATCAACGCAACTGGGAAAGAACCAGTGCCTGCCACTGGGTTGTTCATATTTGAACTCTCTTCCACGGGACGTGACCAACTAAAATCCCTGGCCAGGGTAGAGTTATGGTGCCCGGAAATAGATAGGCCTTGCAAGTTGTTGTACAGTTCTAGTGTAATGTAACATAGTCTAAAATTTGTTTACTGATGTGTGATGCATAAGAGGATGAAGGATGTGTTATGGCGCAGTGATGCACATGATAAGGAGAGTAAATGTGGAGCAGAAGTATTATGTATTTAAGTAAACGTGACACAGGAAATGAACCGCTAGTAGTGTATGACGACCTCAAGATATGTAAGTGACGTCTATGATGTGTTAAGCGTTCTAAGTAGAGGACGCTGCTCCTACAGACCAAATCACTCATCACTAGTGGTGACCAATACTTTAAGACTTTACTTTAGTTTTTGTATATAAAAAGGGATTATAACAATAAAATCCTGAGAGAATAATAAATTGGCCCCCCGGGAGGAGATCTAGAGAGTACAATTATCCCTGATAATAATGAAGAAGAATCTATATTAATAGATGTAAGATATGATCATTTCCCTATGGGACGCTCCCTCGTTAGCACTTCCCATAGAAAAGATTGATGGGTCACATTATAAAGTCTGCTCTCTTGGCCTTCTGTGATAAACAAGAGGTGGGTGATAGGACCTTCTCCATGTACCGTATATATGTGTATCCTCTCCTGCAGTAGCTGTGGACTCTTCTCTAATGCAGGTCCCTGTAAGTACATTTCCATTTACTTCAAGTAGTTTTTGACATCAGGAGGATCTTCATTATATTCAATTATGGGTCAAAACCATGTATTACTTTTTTACGAGGTGTCTGGCAGCGGCTTTCTCCCCTTTCTACATTTGGATCACGCACATCTGAGCCCATCATGTATGTTGGTGCTGAAGGAGATTGCTGCTTGTGGGGTCAACATTGTTTGGGCCCTATTAGATTTTGTTGAAACTGACATTCAGAGATGTAATGGAACCCTGATAGGCCCCAATATAAATCAAAGGGTTAGTTTGTATGTTTCCTTTACAAATAGAAGACTCATTGCTCTTAATCATCAATATCTACCTGGAAAATCCTGCAATCACTGACTATTGGAAGAATTAAAATATAACATTTATTAGAATTGTTAAATACTTCACTTATATAATTCGAAGATTTAACAAAGTCTATATATAAGATTCTTCCTTGTGATGAAAGCATCATCATCATTCCTTAGATTATGTAAAGGACAAAGGAACATAAGGACCTGGTACTAAATTCTCTGACCCTATTGAGCCCTATCACTGTGTTCTATTCCTATACAGAACTATTGCCCTGACAAGGGCAACCCTGCGCTGGAATCGGGCACTCATTCACCCTGTCACCCTGGTCCCTCAAGCCATGCTTATTGATTATACAACAGAAAAGGATACAATACAGATGGGGCTTTCCATTTAAGATGACGTTGTCATATGAGGACAAGGTGCACACTATTATATCTCCTAAGGGCGCTCGACACTGCTTCAAAAAATTAGACCTACAGCAATTTCCACCTCAACTGGTCTCTACAGCTTCTTCTCCTATATTCCCTTCACCTCCTAAACCTACACCTGGAGTCAGAGAGAAAAATGCTGCAACTCCCAGAAATAATCCATAGTCTCTTGTTGTAGCGGTTATATAAGGTTTTCGAGATAGCATGACCTGAAATTCTTCTGTCGGCTCTTTCTCCCTCACCTGTTGCGAGCATTCGTTTCCATCCTAACGAGTGGGATACTACCTCACAATTATACCCATTAAATTCCTACCCAGCAAACAAGGAGAATAGGCTACGACAGCAAAGTTCCTGGTGACAACTTTTTAGAAGAACAGAATGATGTACCTTCTAAACCGGCTAATATCTACAAATAAGTGACATTCAGACATCCCCGCCAGGTTTTCTTTTGCTCAGATCCCGCTCCATCTCCCTTTTGTCTCGTCTCCCCCTTCACCTCCCCACCTCCCACAGGGTCTTTTCCTATCCTCTCTATCTTTAGCCATCAGTACTATAAATACCTCCACTTCAGAGCTGATGTGGCTTCTCACCTCTAAACCTTCCCGTAACAATGAGATGCATATTAGCTGCTGCCACCAAGGCAGTTCCACCCATTGTTTCTAGAGCTAAATGTATTTGTTGACTGCATCCTATTTTTCCTGACTTCTTTCCTCCTCCTCCCCCCCCCCCCCCACCTCCCCTCTCATTGTGGTGGAGGCTCTGAGACAGTTACCATTAATAATACTCCTTACTTCTCCCCATGGACCAAAAATAATATCTCACAATGTACAGGACTTTAATTCCCAACAAAAACATTGAAATGCATTCTGATACTACTAGAGCAGACACGCAGATATAGTGTGCTGCAAGAGACCAATTTCTCTGCCAACTCTGCCCCACGCTATCTCTCTCCCAAATGTCCCACATTCTATTCAGCTAAAGCCTCAACCAAAATTAAGGAAGTCACCATCTGTTTCAGTAAGTAAGTTCCTTTTACACATACCTCTACCATTGCGGACCCAGAGGGTCGCTATCTATTAACAGGCTCCATCCAGGATGTGCCATCCTAGGATAGTCTCCTACTAAGCTCCAAATTCTAAGCAAATTTATTATTTCATGAAACTTATATAAATAAAACAGGTAGAGTAATTGTCTGCGGTGACTCAAACTGCATTCTTAACCCGAATCTGGATAGGAATTCTATCACTCTCCCAGCCCCTTCTCTGCTGCCCAAACATTCAATCTTGCATAACTTTAAGTATCTCCTTCAGCAATACCACTTAGTAGACACTTGGCGGGAGCTGAACCCAACCACTAAAGCCTATACACATTTTTCATCTGGAATTAGAACAGCGGGTCTCTCAGCTTGAAGAGCTGGCCAAAAAACACCCATCTAAAAAAATCTTCAAACGTTACCTCAGGCTAGAACTGAGTTGGACCTTTGCCTTATTGATTCCATAGAACAGAAATTGCGCTGGTCCCACTACCGATATTATGTACTTAACAATAAACCTTCCATGCTCCTCAACCGCAGAGTCCGCTCACACCCCAACATAAATTCCTTTTACAACTTACGTACAAACCAAAATATAGTCACTGCTAACCCACTCACGATAACTCGAGAATTCCAGCAGTTCCTAGCTAAATTGTACTCCCAGCAATGTTCCCTCTCTTTAAATCAGATCACCTCTTATCTCAAAGAATTATCACTACCTACTCTTGAAGAATCATTTTTTGACAATCTTGCATCTAAAATCACCCAAGAAGAAGTAACAAATGCCATTTAAGCACTGAAAGACAATAAAAGACCTGGCCCAGATGGTTTTTATGCCCCGTATTCTAAAAAAAAGTTTCCAATTCTGTGCTCCTACCTAGCAGATTACTTCAATGCAATGAGAGACACTCATCAATTCGGCCAGATAGCCCTTTTGGTTTTGATATCCATGATACCTAAGCCAGAGAGAGACTCTTTGGACAAACAGAATTATCACCCCATTTCCTTAATAAATGTGGACGTAAAGCTCCTCACCACAATCCTAGTGGTGCTTTCAAATATAGCCCTTCCTTCACTGGTTGGTAAAGATCAGGTTGGATTTGTCCCAGACTGTCAGGCCCCTGACAGCATCCGAAGAATAATCCACCTAACCACTTCTGTAGAACCAGAGGTATCCCAGCCATGCTACTATCTAGACATACACAAAACGTTTGACATTTTCGGTTGGAAGTATCTGTTCTCAGTCCTCAAGCGGTGGGGGTTCCCTGGGGAGTTCCTCTCATGGTTACAGATATTATTTTCCTATCCCAGGGCTGTTGTGTGCTGCAGGGGCTTCTGCTCAGATATATTCCCAATCCACCAAGGAACACAACAGGGTTGTCCTCTGTCCCCTTTACTCTTCATCCTGGCCATGGAACCTTTGGCTATTAAACTTTGCAATAATCCTGTTATAAAGGGGATGCAATAATCCTGTTATAAAGGGGATTTAGGTCGCTTCGGTTCACCCCAAACTCTCAATATTTGCAGATGACCTTCTTATGTTTATATCTCCCCTCACACTACAATACCCAACGTAATGGTAGGACTATCAAGATTTGTGTCTTTCTCCAGTTTAACAATTAACCACACAAAATTCAAAGCATTTAACCTCACACTATCTCCTAAATTGATAGCTTTGCTCCAGATGAACTTTTCTTTTTAGTGGGCGATGGGCTCATTGGGCTACCTGGACATCTACTTGATAAACTCCTATGCATCCTTATATAGTCAAAACCACATCCCGCTCCTCCGCAAAACAAGGGTACTCCTGGAAAATTGGAGCCAATACCATATTTCCTGGATTAGGAGAGTTAAAGCTTTAAAAATGACACTTCTTCCTAAGCCTTGATACTATTTCATAGCTCTCCCGATATAAAAACCTGGATATATGCTGAAAACTCTTCAGCAGATGTCCCTTTGATTTGTCTGGAGTGACTCGGTTCCAAGGGTTTCGTGATCCACCTTGTTTAGACACAGACGGATGGGCGGTTTGGCAGTTCCTAACTATTTAAAATACTAACAGGTGGCCCATGTGGCTCAGCTAGCTCTCTTGCACTCCTCCTCTAACACCCCTCTCTTTGGTGTTTCCTTGGAAGCAACTGAAATACCCCCCCTTACTACCAACTCCATCTTATGGATACCGCCTAATCATAGGCCCCACAATCAACAATCCCATTACCAGCCACTCCCTTAGTATTTCGGACTTCATAAAGAATTCGGGGAAGCTAATATTCCTTCACTAGTCTCTTATGTCACTCTTGCGAAATCCTATGATTCCACCAGGAATGGAATCACCCCAATCATTTGGAAATTGGACGAAATCAGGCCTCACCAAATTATACCAATTGTTTTCAATAAATAGACCCACCTCTTTTCTACCGTACAGGGAAAAATATAATTTACTGCCTTTGGAAGTGTTCCGATACCTACAGCTAAAACATTTTATATCCTCACTCCTTAAGAATACAGGATTGGTGCATTCCCCCTGCCATACATAATTATCATACGTAACGCATTGGAAAAGGGATCTCGGTAAAATGCTGTCTGAAGAAAACTGGACCCAAATATGGGAGTCTACTAACAGTAGCGCCAGAAATATATTAATGCTAGAAACTTAATTTAGAATCTTGTTTAGTTGGTACTTAACCCCAGACCGAGTAGCCCATGCAATACCCAGACTCTCTCCCAACTGTTTCTGCAGATTTTCGGCTGCACCTTTAGTGGTCCTGTCCTTGGATTAAGAGACTATGGATTAGGGTTTACTGCCTAATATATTCAGTCACAGGCCACAATGTACGCTAAAACCCTTGGGAAGAGTCATTAAACAAACGCATAAGTAATGTGTATCATCACACTCCCCCCCCCCCCCCCCATCCCTTCCCTCCCGCCTGACTCCAAAAAACAAATTTCCTTTTTTTGGTCAAATAAGTTATAGCCCATTCGCTGGGCAAAGCCTCCTTGGACTTTACAGAGGTCAAGTGCAGGATGGATTGGTATCTAACAGATGAAAAACTGACTCTATTGAAGCTAAGAGGCAAGGAAAATATGGACCCCATGGCTTGAATACACTCTCCCCCACAAAGTAATAGATCCCTAGCCTCCCTGTAAAAAAAACAGAAATATAAAATGCATGTTAAATTGTCAATCTGTAGCCTGAAACTGTCTTTTGCAGTGTCCACCCCATGGGAAAAATTCCCCGTCCCTATCTTTACCTAAATCTTCCCTGTCCCTCTGAATGCAGGTTAGGCCCTGGCCAGGCCGTTAGTATTCTGTTTGTTTTCTATAACAGTCCAACTTCAAGATTGGATCGGGACACTAAGGAGAAGATTATTCATAATTTGAATTTCAGTCATGTTTTCTTCTCTCTCACCCCCCAATCTTCATAATTGAGAACTACTTTTGTTGTGCATTAATGAGATTGTGATGCATTCTAGTTAAATGTTTATTGGTTTATTGTAAAATTTGAAAATTTCAAATAAAAATGACAGTAAAAAAAAAAAAAAATATATATATAAAAAAGAAAAAGACCCACCGCCAACGCCAACCAAATCCGTCACTATATGCGCCCCATAATCCAAGACTATACAAATTATATAGCCAAACGTCGAAAACAAAATGAGGAACCGATTACTGTACTTTATTTAGTGTAAATATACTAATTAAAATAATAAACAATTTAAATTTTTTCAGCTTCTCACTGCCAATAAAAACAATATAAAAAAATGGCCCTATATGTCACGGAAAAAAAAATCTGCAAAAATATTTTTGGTATCTGAAGAAAAAAAATAGGGCAGTAAAACCACCACATGGGTAAAAGCCCTAAAAAATGTTCGGTCCTTTAGGACCAAAACACCCTAGTCCTTAAGGGGTTAAAGACTTCAGGATATATTTTATTGCATTGGCTAGGCTATTTTATGGAATAAAAAACATATTTGCAGTTGTTTTTTATGAAAAGCATTGCTCCTTTTGGTTTCTGTAGGATAGCTGCATTCTAATACATAACAAGCTGCCGAGTGCCGTTCAGAGTCAATTCTATCAGACCGACTCTGTGATGGCTCGGTCTCCAGCCCCTCCTGTATGATCTTCTAAACTGAATTCTGATTAGATTAAAGTTTTTTAACTTTGATTTAATCAGAATTCCGCTTAAATAGAGGCTGAAGACAAAACAGGAGGAGCAATAGACCGAGCGACCACATTGCCAGTGTAATGGAATTAATTGTGAACGGTTTTATGATTTTGAACGTTACACAGGGATAGATCCAGCTGAGATGATATTTTGCTCTTCCAGGATATTGTACAATGGAGAACTACACGTCTGTTCCTACAGAATTCTACATTTTGCCATTTTTGTATCAGGCTGACAGTCCAGCATTTATTTTCATCCTTTTCACAGCGATCTACTTGCTTGGAGTCCTCATGAATCTGCTGATTGTTAGTCTGATATATCTGAATGAGCATCTGCACAGCCCGATGTATGTGTTCCTCTGTAACTTGTCCTTTGTGGACATATGCTATACAACAACCATCGTCCCAAAACTCTTAAATATGCTTTCATCTGGAAATCACAAAGTGTCCTTCAGTCAGTGCTTCACCCAGATGTTCTTCTTCTTTTTGGCCGCTGGGACAGAAGATCTTCTATTGTTCACAATGGCTTATGACCGGTACGTTGCGATCTGTAAGCCCCTACACTACCACTCTATACTGAGTAGAAAAGTGTGCTCAGTCTGTATGGTCACCATATGGTTTTGTGCAGCTTTGAACTCATGTCTGATTATCACACCAACCATGAAGATGTCCTTCTGTCATTCCACCACAATTCACCATTTCTATTGTGATGCGAAAGCTCTGTCGAAGATCTCATGTGCCGGCCAAGAATTATTTTATTTAGTAATTTATTTTGAGTTATTTCTATTTGGACTTTGCCCATTTTTATGCAGTTTGACATCTTATATAAAAATACTACAGGTTATATTTCACATAAAATCTGGAGACCGGAGAACAAAGGCTTTCTCCACCTGCTCGTCCCATCTCACTGTCATCATGCTCTACTATGGCACAGCCGCATCAATGTATTTATTACCGACCTCTAGATACTCAGATATTCTGGATCAGGTCTTCACCTTGTTATATGCAACAGTCACCCCAATGTTAAACCCACTGATTTATAGTCTTAGGAATAAAGACGTGAAGAGGGCTGCAATTAGACTATTCCAAATTAAGTAGAACACTTAGAGCTTGTTGTTTCTGAGCTTGACATTTTGTGCTGATTCATTTCTTAATTAATATACAATCATAAGAAAATCTCAGTACACCCTCTTTGAATTCTATAATTTTACGTATCAGGACATGATAAAAAAAAACATCTGATCCATAGAGGGTCTTAAAATGAGGTAAATACAGCCTCAGATGAAAACAACACATCACAAATTGCATTGTGTCTTTATTAATTTTATAAAAACTAGGTGAAAATGCAGAAGAAACATTAAGTACACCCCATGAGTCAATAGATTATAGAACCACCTTAAGGTGCAATAACTTGAAGTAATAGTTTTCTACATTATTTATCAGTCTCTCACATCATTCGGGAGGAATTTTAGATCACTGTCCTTTATGTTGTGGCTTCACGTCATTGAAGTTTGTGGGCATTCATTTATGTGCAGTCCGACCTTGAGGTGAATTTGCTGGGATGTCCACTCCTGGGAAGATTATCAATTGTTTGAATGTTTTCCACTTGTGGATAATCTTTCTCACTGCAGAATGATGGACTCAAAATTGCTTAGAAATGGATTTATAACCCTTCGATTGAGGAGCAGCAACAATTCCTTCTCCAAGATCATTGTTGATGTTGTTCCCCCTTAACACACACCTGAATGCTTCAGACCAGCAAACTACCAAAAAGTCTTCTTTTATAGAGGAGTTTTCTCTTAATGCTTTCAATTAATCAAGGGTATTTGATTACCAGCACTTGGCTGCTACTTACCCTCTTAATTCCTATAGAAACAGTAAGGGTGTACTTAATTTTTTCATGGACTGTTCTGCATTTTAGCCTAATTTTGTTAAATAATGACAGTGCAATTTGTCATGTGTTGTTATTCATCTGATGGTGTATTCCTAATTTTAAAACCCTCTAAGGACCAGATATTTTTTGTAATGTCATGATATGTAAAACCATAAAAGGCAAATAAGGTGACTTAGCTTTTCTTATTACTGTATCTCTATAGCGGTTGTAACTTTGTTTTTCTGATATACAGTTCTAAATGTCCTGCATAGTTATAAAGTTAAAGAGGTTTTCTAGTTAAAAAAAAACAACCGATAACTTATCCTCAGAATAATTAGAACTAAACGAAACGTACCTATCTTGTGTCCTCTGGACGCCCGCCAATCAGCTGTTCGCTGGGCTGCTGACATGGTATATGAAGCTAGAAACAGATAGTTCCATACATTACACATTGGCATGACAAGGTATTGCAGGCACAGCTCCCCTTCACTTCAATGAGATAACATTGCAGTACTTGGATGAGCTGTTATGAAAAGTACACTCAGTACAAGCTAGCGTTCTGATATAACCATTAAAGAGGCCACAGCGCTTGAGCGAGAGTGATCAGTTGGGAATCAGATCACCACCGATCAGATGTTCAGGGCCAGTCCTGAGGATAGACTATCAATTTTTATAACCCAGTTAATGATAAACCCTTTTAGATCAGGACTGTGACCTGGCGAATTCCAAAGCACAAAATATTCTTTTTCAGCAATTCTTTAGTTGATTTACTTGTGTGATCATTGTCTTGTTGCATCACCTAAAATTTCTTCAGCTTAAGGTCATAGATGGCTGCCCTTACATTCTCTTGTAAGATGTTCTGACCAACATACAATTCGTTGTTCTATTAGTGATCACAATAATAATAATAATCTTTATTTGTATAGCGCCAACTTATTCCGCAGCGCTAAGACTTCCAGACTCTAAGGCAGCATAGCAGCCCCAAACCATGATGCTCCTCCACCAGGCTCCATGGTTGGATGAGGCTTGGTATTGCTGTGCATTGCTCCTTCAAATAGCATTGTACATTTGTTCTAAAGAGTTCCACTTTTGTCTCTTCCTTCCATAGAACACTTCCCAGAAGCATTGTGAAATAGCCAGGCCATCTTGAGATGGGCGTCAATACTTTTTTTTGGACAGCAGCAGCTTCTTTGAACCTGTGTAGATAATTTGTCTAGCCATGAATTGATGCCCACCCAGGTCTTTAGTTTTTGTTCCAATGGTAGACTCCAGCACCAAAGATAAAATTAAAACTTCATGCTTTATTAATAAACAAATTTAAAAACTCATGGTATGCAGACCATAAAAACACCAAGCTGACGTGTTTCTGACTCAATTCGAGACCTTAACCCCTTAGTGACTGGCCTATAGTCTTTTTACATCCTGGCTTTATGGGCTTTAATCCTCAGGGCGAGCTGTGGGCGGCAATCACATGAAAGTAAACAGAGGTTTCAGCTTCGATCATGGATCGGATTCATGACAGGAGCTGAAACTACTCACCTCTGTCCTCCATGATGTTCCGCGGCATTCTGGTCCTTCCAGGACTTGACGCCGTCTTCTGCGCATGCGGGCCAGATGTAAAATGTTGGGCACATGAACAGAACACCAGGGAGCCCGGGAGATTTAAAGTTTCCCTGCTGCTGGCTAGCATGAATAGCCAAGAGCAGGGAGATTTAACCAGGAACCCCAGCATGCGGTTCCCTGCCACATGATTGCCGTTATCCAATGGATAATGGTGATCATGTAAAGTAAAAAAAAAGTTTCATCCCCCCTCATAGATCATTGTGTATGGGCTGCGGCATCACAGGAAATATAAACAAAAAAAAGCTGTACTGCGCATGACCACCTGTGTGAGTTTGCAGTTATGCACAGTACATTATGCGGCCGTACGCAGCGCCACAGCCGGGCTCACAGCTGGAATCCACTGCGGGCCTCCACAAGCAGATTCCACATACGGCCATGTGAGCACAGCATTATTCACATTGCTACCTGTAATACGTAATTTACAAGAAGCCCGGGAACGCTCACCTTTCTGCAGTTCCAGGAGCAGCTTGTTGAGCCCTTCTGTGTGAGACCGCCGCACTTTCGCAAGCTTACGATGCCTCACACAGCACAACTTTTTACACCCCATCCCTGCTGCTGAGGTCAAGAAATACCCCTCTCCTCCCAAAAAAAATTGTTGGGTATTGCTCCATGTTCCCATGCCAACCAGCCTCCAGAAGTACCCCTGTTTTCAGACATACCACACAGTTTACATTATTATTATTACAGCTTAGTCAATTTTTTTCTGCACAAGTGGGCAATGGGGCCTGGAATTTATTCAGTTGTGCCCTGAAATCCAATGGGTGTTCCCTCCATTACAGGCCTAGCCATGTGTCCAGTAAGTAGAATGGGGCTACAATAGGTAAGTTTCTGAACACGGGACAAACAGGGGTATCAATTTTGGGGTGCAAGTCTTCATTCATATGTGTGCTTTACAAAAAAACAGTTTTTAAAATGATACAATTGCCAAACAAAAATGAAAATTGTATTTTTTTTCTTTCTGCTTTTCTTTAATTCATTCAAAAACTGCAGAGTCAAAATACGCAGTACACCCCTAGATGAATTTATTAAGGGGTCTTGTTTTCAAAATGGGGTCATTTGTGGGGGGGGGGGCACTATTCTTTGGGCCACCCAAGGGCTCTACAAGTGGGCAATGGGGCCTAAAACACCTTCAAGCAAAATGTCTGTTCTGAAAGCCACCGGCTGCTCCTTTCAGTTTGGGCCCCATTATGCATACAGACATAGGATTAAGGGCTCAAACCCACTTGCGATAGATTTTTCTGCCGTGGGCACGAGGCCCAACATGTCTTCTGAAAGATTTTTGCAATGATGTGCAGTTCCTAATAACCAATCTTTCTTAAGAAGAACAGATTCATCAGCAACCAGGCTTTGTGTGCCTTGAATAAATTGGCAAAGCACCTGTGAGACCCGCACTTAGCTAAAATATCTTTTGCCAATTAGTTCATGGAAAGGTCCTTAGCACAGAGACCAAATAGAGGAAATCCAGCACCAGACTTCAGACCAAAGTAAAATCAACTTTATTTCCATGCAATAAAGCCACCCACATGCAGGAACAAGTCAGTCTGGTTAAAAGAAAGGACTAAAGCTGAAGCTTAAAGAGATTCTGTCATCAGGTTTGCCGATTGTCCCTGTGTTTGTTTTATTCTAAAATGCTGCGGCGTTTCAGAAAAAAACATACCTAGAAGTTTGACTCGTGATTGGAGCTCCGAGTCACAGAAGCAGACTGCGCCAGCCTCTCTCTGCCTACAATATGTGGAGTGAAAGCTTCCTCCCATTTTGTGTATAGTGAGGGAGCTGTCAGTTTAATGTTTTGGTTGAGGAGAGGCTGGTACAGCCAACCTCCATAACTCACAGTTGCCTTAGTCATAGAATCATAGCATCATAGAATGGTAGAGTTGGAAGGGACTTCTAGGGTCATCAGGTCCAACCCCGTGCTCAATGCAGGATTCCCTAAATCATCCTAGACAGATAGTTGTCCAGCCTTTGTTTGAACACTTCCATTGAAGGAGAACCTGTTCCACTCATTGATCACCCTCATTGTCAGAAAGTTATTTCTAATATCTAATCTGTGTCTCCTCCCTTTCAGTTTCATCCCATTACTTCTAGTCTTTCCTTGTACAATTAGGAATAGCAATGATCCCTCTGCACTGTGACAGCCCTTCAGATATTTGTAGACAGCTATTAAGTCTCCTCTCAGCCTTCCTTTTTGCAAGCTAAACATTCCCAAATCCTTTAACCGATCCTCATAAGACATGATTTGCTCTGCTTTGTCTATGTCTTTTTTAAAGTGGGGTGCCCAGAACTGAACACCATATTCCAGATGAGGTCTGACTAAGGAAGAGTAGAGGGGGATCATAGAATGGTAGAGTTGGAAGGGACCTCCAGGGTCATCGGGTCCAACCCCCTGCACACGTGCTTACCTCACGTGATCTAGACTCTATGCTGCTCTTAATACATCCCAAAAGTGTGTTTACCTCTTTGGCTGCTGCATCACATTGTTGACTCATGCTCAGTCTATGATCTATTAGTATACTCAAGTCTTTTTCACATGTGCTGCTGCTTAGCCCAATTCCTCCCATTCTGTGTGTGCTTTTTTCATTTTTCTTGCCCAGATGTAGGACTTTGCATTTCTCCTTGTTAAATACCATTCTGTTAGTCGCTGCCCACAGTGCAAGCTTTTCTAGATTTTTTTGAATCCTCTCTCTCTCTTGTCTACTGTAAGCTATCCCTCCTAGCTCTGTGCCGTCGGCAAATTTGATCAGTTTCCCATCAATTCCCTCCTCCAGATCATTTATAAAAAAAAAAAAGTATAGATACTTTTCTCAAATGCTTTACTAAGGTCAAGATATACTACATCTACTGCATTTCCCCGATCAACCCAATCGGTGATTCTGTCATAAAAGGAAATTAGATTAGTCTGGCATGACTTGTTTGTTACAAGCACATGCTGGCTCTGGATAATTACTTCATTTTTATCCAAGTACTTGGATATATGCTGTTTAATAATTTGTTCAAGGATCTTACCCAGTGCTCCTGCGCTGCAAATCGGAATGGAGGCCCCCCTGGAGACACAGCTGCTGACTGCTCCTCACACTGTACCCGAGTGAGTGACACTGCTGCTGGCAGCGGCGCTGCAGACACCCGGTCTGTGACTTATGAGCCCCGGCTCCAGGCTCTCTGCATAGCAGTGCTCCTTGGACATCTAGGGCAGTGGTCCCCAACCTTTTTGGCACCAGGGACCGGCTTCAAGCAAGACCATTTTTACAAGGCCCGGCAGGGTTGGGTGGGACATGGGCGGGGCTTTGGTTATATGGGGCGGGGTTATGAAGTGGGTTGGAGTTTAGTGCATACTTATTTAATTATGACATTTGGAATGTCCTGGCACAACACACATAGGGCAGCATATAATTTATCTCCTCCCCCCCCCCAGCACACACATAGGGCAGCATATAATTTATCTCCCCCCCAAGCACACACATAGGGCAGCATATAATTTATCTCCCCCCCCCCAAGCACACACATAGGGCAGTATATAATTCATCCCCCCCCCTCCAGTAATAGACAGCCCCCCCCCCCAGTAATAAGCAGCCCCCCCGAAATAAGCAGCCTCCCCCTAGTAATTAGCAGTCCCCCCAGTAATAAGCAGCCCCCACACCCAGTAATAAGCAGCCCCCCCCCCAGTAATAAGCAGGCCCCCCCAGTAATAGGCAGCCCCCCCTCAGTAATAGGCAGACCCCCCAATAACAGCCCCCGCAGTAGTAAGCAGCCCCCCCACCCCGTAGTAAGCAGCCCCCCCCGTAGTAAGCAGCCCCCCAGTAGTAAGCAGTCCCCCCAGTAATAACCAGCCCCCCCGCCCAGTAATAAGCAGCCCCCCCAGTAGTAAGCATCCCCCCCAGTAGTAAGCAGCCCCCCCAGTAATAAGCAGCCCCCCAGTAATAAGCAGCCCCCCAGTAACAGGCAGCCCCCACCCCTCAGTAATAGACAGTCCCCCCAAGTAATAAGCACCCCCCCAACCCGTATACTTACCTCCTCCCTGCTCTCAGCGTCGCTCTCTCTCTCTGCTTGCCCTGACGTCAGTGTGCAGCCCGTCACGCTTCCTCCCCAAGTCCTCTCCTGCGGAACTAATAAGCAGGGGACTCGGGGAGGAGGATCCTGGCTGCACACTGACGTCAGTGTGCACTGGGATCAGCGCGATTACTAGCGGGGAGCTGCGGCACCCCCGCTGGTAATCGCTTCAGTGGTGAGCGGTGTCGGCATGCCGCGGGCCACATAACACGAGGCAGTGGGCCGGGTGTTTAGAAGAAAAGTTCCCGGCAGGGCCATGGACCGGCGCTAAACACCTGTCGGCCCGGCCCCGGTCCGTGGACCGGAGGTTGGGGACCCCTGATCTAGGGACATCAGGGACCCACCTCAGCCTCAGGACACGCTACTGCTGGACTCTGTCCAGGTGTGCACCATCTTAGAGCCGGGGATAGAGCATTACATCCCTCCTGCTGTGCTCCACTGCTGTGGAGCTCTCCGAAGAGTAGGAACTGAATCGCAGAGAGGGATAAAGGGGGGAGGCAGAGAGGAGGAGGCTGACAGAGAGAAGAGCAGAGGAAGAGCAGGCCCTGTGGAGTCCCCATAGCTACACAGTGCCCCACTCCTCCCCTCCTTACCTGCATAATCTGCTGCAGCCTGTGGAGTGAAGGGAATGCAGGCCCATGCAGGCCCATGGGTGAAGAAAGCAGGGGGAGCCACACTGCTAATCTGATGGAATAAAACCTCTGCTGCACTCTGCTGCCACCAAGTGGTCACTTGCTGGAGGAGCGCCATACATTTCTGCTGCACTCTGCCGCCACCAGGTGGTCATTTACTGTTGGTACACCCTACATTTAAGCTACAATCTGCCACCACCTGGTGGTCGTCCACTGGAAGGACACCCTTCACTATTACTGATTTAGAACCTTGAGCTTAAAATTACAAGCCAAATAGCAGGCTGTAGCCTGCGTGACGGACTTTCAATGATACACACTCTGCACTTGGCTACATTGAAGAATCCTGACCTGTAGTAAATAAATAAAATTCTTAGAGGACTCCCCCTGTTATACTACAGCAGCTCTGACCGGGTGACGCCTTCCCTTCTGGCTACGCTTTTCTATACTTAATATACAGCTTCTGCCCACATGGCCCCTACAAAGCACACAAAACTCACCAATAAGGTGCAGCAGACTACAAAACCTGGCGCTATGGGGGATGCCCAACCTGGCATGCCTCAGGGGTCTCCACCTGGATCCAGTGCTCAAAGTTCAACCATTGCAGATGTACTGAGAGCTAATAGAGAGAGTTGATCTGCATTTACAGAGAAAATTGATGTCCTACAATCTGAGTTTAGATTGCTGTGGGCGGATGTCCATAATCTAGGAGAACGCATTACCACAGTGGAGACTCGGGTTTCCAACCTGGAGAACACAGTCGCACCACTCAGGGTGCAAGTGCAGGTGCTCGAATCTGTCACCTTGGCCCAGCAACTGAAGATTGATGACCTGGAGAATTGCTCCCGCAGATGCAACATCAGATTGGTTGGCCTACCGGAGGGAGTGGAGGGGAGACAACCATGTGAGTACCTTGAATCACCTTTTCCGCAACTATTCCCTAGAGGTGCAGAAGCGTCGTCAGAAGTTCACAGAGGCAAAGCTCCAAACAGCTGGACTATTCAATACTGTTCCCGGCTAAACTTAAGGGGATCAGAGACAACCGGGCTCATTTTTTTTGATAAGCAACAGGATGTGATCGCCTGGTTAGACCGTCAATAGATCCTGAATGCCCTATGGCACTTTAAGGGGACTGACGGGTTGGAATGAGTATTGATGCTCCCTATTGCCACCATTTACAATACTGCTTTCCTCTCCGGAAGGGGAGATAGACTCTTCTTGGGGGGAGGGAGATATGTGATAAATTGTATGTTATACTAAGCTAAGACTGATTTCTGCATGTCCCATAATTGTATTGGTGTAACTGTTCTGTACTGTCTGTTGCCTCTCCTCCTCTCTTTTTTGGTTTCTGACTGGATGACCCCAAGTACAAATTTAGGCCCGCAAATCAAATATGCTGTGGTCTTGTTGGGGGCTCCTGGCCTTGGGAGGAGGACTCCTCCGTGGATAAATCGACCCTTTCCCTGCACTGGGCCACCGTCTGGACTGTGGAATACGTGATCCTAGGCTTCATATGGGCCTATGTTTGCCGTACTGATATGGGCGTAGATGGGGGGGGGGTCCTCCCTCTTCTTCCTTCTTGCTCTGTCTTTTTCACAAGGTTTCTTCTCTTCTATTCTTCAGAAGTTGTTTGGTGGGCCCACGCCCCCTTTTTCTTGATTGAAATGTTTCAGGGATTCAAACCTGTCCTCGATTGGGTTGGATGGGTAGGGTGGGTAGGGAAGTTTGTGTTTATGTATAGTTTGATTTTCAGGTTTGACCCGCGATACGATAATCTATATAAGGTTGCACAGTTGCCTTGTGCTGGAGTGACCTTCCTGAGTTTTCTCTTGATTCCCAATGGCTGATAAACTTAAGCTGATTTCATGGAATGTCAGAGGCCTTAATTCGAAAGTAAAGAGAGCCATAGTGTTTAATTTTTTTTTTAATTACTCCCCTCATATCCTCTTGCTACAAGAGACGCACTTACAGGGCTCTAAGGTTATGGCACTTAAATGTGCATTTGTCGGCTCAGCCTACCACGCCACATACTCTAATTATGCTAGAGGTGTGACAATCCTGGTGGCTAAATCTATACCATTTACCTTTGAAAGATTACATATTGACCTTGATGGCTGTTTCCTTATACTGCAGGGTTACTTCAGTTTATTTACCTCCCCCAGCTGATACTCAAGTGTTGCATGATATCATGGCTAGAGTGGTGCTCTTGGGCACAGCCCCATTAATACTGATGAGAGATTTTAACCAACTTATGGACCCGGTATGGGACCGTCTTTGCCAGACGACCTCGGTGGGAACCCAACTACAGACATGGGCGTCCTCTTACCTGCTGGAGGACATGTGGTGTTTGAGACACCGGCATAATACTGCATACTCTAGCCACTCAGTGTCGCATTGCCCATTTTCCAGAATAGATTTGTGTTTTGGGTCCCCGGACTGCCTTCCCTGGTGTGTGACATCTCTTACTAGCCCCGAGGTGTTTCCGATCACTCACTCCTTCAGCTAGTTCTAAATTTGAGGGGGGAAGGGGGGAACTCATCCCCCGTGGAAGCTTAATCCCTTATGGCTGGATCAGCAGGAGGTCTGTATCTATACTGATCAGAAGCGGGATGCCTATTGGGGAAGCAATGCTGCTTCAGCACCTGAGTCTGTGGTCACGGAGGCCTTTAAGGCCTTTAGCAGGGGCTCCTTCGCAGTAGCTATATCTGTCCATAGAAAGTCCCTGCAACAGGCTAGACTTACCTTGGAGCACCACCTCTGTGAGGCAGAGGCTTGCTATTCTACAAGCCCCACCGAAGCTAACCACTCTGCACTTAATAATCTACAGAGGCAATATAGACTACTACTGCTTGATTGCACCAAGAAAAAACTTCTGTGCTCCCAGCACCGTGTTTTTGACTAAGGGGATAAAAATGGTCGACTGTTTACTTATCTGGCTAGTAAAGACAATATTATACCCCCAATTGTGGTGGTCTGGGATATGTCTGGAGCCATGGTCACTGACCCTGAGCTTATCAATAATACATTTACTAACTTCTACACCACCCTGTACACGTCTAAACTCAATTTGCCCTGAGGAAGCACTTACCTCAACACTATTGGATTCCCAACATTGCCCCAGAGTAGCATGACTATGCTAGATAGGAAGTTTGAGCTAGAGGAGGTAGTAGAAGCTATCCAATCCTTCCCGAACTGACTCCCTATAGAGTGGTACAAAAGAAACACGGAATTCATTACCCCGAAACTTCTCGAGTTATATAATAATATCATTCAGGAAGGGATCTTGCCAGCAACCATGCGTGAGGCCCTAATAGTTTTAAAATCCAAACCTGGAAAGGACCCATGGGACTGTGGCGCACACCGACCCATCTCCCTCCTTAACAGCAATATTAAAATCCTAGCAAAAGCACTGTCAGTACATATTAATAGGGCCCTTTACCATATCACACACGCTGATCAATTGGGATTCATACCAGGCAAGAGTGCGACCATGAATGTTAAGCGACTTTTTACTAACCTTGCACTACCACCCTCCAACCGTATTCCAAAGCGTATTCCAGACCAAAGCATACTCTAGTCTTCATCGACCAAGCTAAGACCTTTGATTCAGTGGAATGGAGATATCTGTCGGAGGTGATCACACGGTTCGGTTTGGGGGCAAGCTTCATTAAACAGGTACAAACATTACACTATGTCTCTGTGGCTCACATACGCACAAACACCTATATATCTAAGCAGTTCTCCCTAGCTAGAGGAATGCGTAAGGGATGCCCTCTGTCCCTAGTGCTTTTTGCGATTGCAATCAAACCACTAGCAATCCAAATCAGGGCGTCAGCTGAGGTCGCAGGGTTCCGACTGAGAGCATACAAAGAATGGGTGGCACTTTATGCGGACGATACCCTCTTATTCTCGCAAGACCCAGAATCCTCCTTGGCTGCAGTATCCTCTATTTTTGATGTATTTGGAATATACTCTGGTGTGAAGGTCAATTGGAATAAAACTGGGCTGCTGGCGGTAGATGCCCATGCGACTTCTTTGGCCCTCCCTACTCCTCTGAGGTGGACTGACAGAGTTACCTACCTTAGGATAGTAGTGCAAAAGTGTTACCATACAGTGCGGCATGGGGTCCCGCGGTCGGCGCGCGTCGCTCCGGCGTCGGCTCCAGCAGCCTGGAGCCCTGTGTCGAGGTCATCCCAGCAGTTTGGGTTGGCCAGTGGGCGGCGGCGTGGGCGTGCCCGCCCGTAGGGTGCCGCCCGCACTCCTCTGTGCTTCTTATACAGCAGTAGGTGGAGTTGCCTCCTCCCACTCTCCGCCCCTGGGCGGAACCTTGTGGTTAAAAGACTGGCAGTGAACTGAGCTCATTGCCAGTTATTGGTTCTGCATGCACCTAGCCAGTCTGTCTGCGGTTCTCCTCAGTCAGTCCCTAGTTGTCGGTCAGCTCCCTCTGGTCCCCTGTTACTCAGTCTGTTTTAGTTGGTTCTGTTTGCCTCTAATCTAGTCTGGCCCAGTCAGCACTAGTTGCTATCCAGCACCCTGCCAGTTTGCCTGTGAGCTCCATCTCCAGCCTTGTCAGTTTTGTTGGTCTGATTCATCTGCCTCCTCTGTCGGCACTCTGTTCCCCCCATTAGGTAGGTTCCTGCTTGTCAGTCGCCAGGTCCCTAGCCAGGGCAGGGACCGCCGTCCAGTTGTCCGCCTGGGGTTAGCCAGGGCCGAGGCAAGTAGGCAGGGACAGTGGGGGTGCGGGAGATCAGGGCACCCCAACTGGCGCTCGGGGGGCAGAGTGCCGTAACATAATAACTGGCCCTTAAAATACTGTTTTTCTTTTCATGGCGGCGATCAGCGCCCTCGCAAACCAGCTGCAAGACCTGGTGCCGGTGATCCGGGATTTGTCAGCTCGCATGGTGGCCCAGGAGCAGTGGGCATTGTCGCAGGAGCAGAATGCCGTTACCAGTCCCGAACCCAAGTGCCCTCTTCCCGAGGTGTTCTCTGGGGAGAGGAACAAGTTTTTTGTTTTTCAACAGGCGTGTCGCCTGTTTTTTCGGATGCGTCCCCGCTCTTCCGGCTCGGAGGTCCAGAGGGTCGGGCTCATAATGTCCCTGCTGCGGGGCTCTGCCCAGACTTGGGCCTTTTCCATTCCCGAGGGTTCCCCCTCCCTGCATTCGGTGGACTCCTTTTTTCAGGAACTTGGGGGCATCTTCGATGAACCGGACAGAGTGGGGTTGGCGGTTTCTCGGTTGCTGGCGCTGCATCAGGGGTCGCTTTGTGTGGAGGATTATTGCTCCAATTTCAGACGCTATGCGGGTGATACTGCATGGAACGATAGTGCCCTGAAAGACGTTTTTATGCAAGGTCTCTCAGACGCAGTCAAAGAACTGTTGATCTCCCATCCCGTTCCCGGGTCCTTAAAGGAGGCTATGGAGTTAGCAGTGAAGGCAGATAGGAGGTTCAGGGCTGGGAAGCAAGATAGACCGACCCATAGAGTCAGGGAGGTCATTTGTCCTGTTCCCTCCCCGTCCGTACCAGTCTCTGTTCCCGAACCTATGGAACTGGACCCGCTGGACCCCAAGGAGCGACGCCGGATTCGGTTGTTACATAATCTCTGTCTCTACTGCGGGAAAGCTGGACATCGGGTGATAACTTGCCCCTGGAGGCCTCAGCGTCCACAGTCTGAATCGGCAGAAAGACTTCCAGTCCTAGGCGACTGCAAGGAGGGTCGCCTAGGACCTCAGGTACGTCCTAGATTTCTGATACCTTGCCAGGTTAGATTCCGGAACTTCTCCCGCCTAGGGCAGGCGTTTATTGATTCCGGAGCAGCTGCTAACCTGATAAGCAGGCGTCTCGTTAAGCCCCTGAGGGCTGAATTTGTGGCGCTGAAGACGCCAATTCGTTTTGCTAGCATTGATGCTACTCCTCTTGCTTCGGGCTTGGTTCGATGGAGGACCCCAGTGTTACAACTCATGGTGGGGGGTCGCCATTCGGAAGGTCTATCATTCCTGGTGATGGAGAAAATGTCGGTAGACATGGTACTAGGGATGCCGTGGCTGGCGTTGCACAACCCCCAATTCGATTGGCCCACTGGGGAGCTAACCCAGTGGGGGCCGTCCTGCCATAGCCATCGCGCTCCCCCTCCCCCCTGCTCAGTCGAACAGAAGGGGTACCGGTCCTCTGGAAATCGCAAAAGGAGGGGTCGCACGGGGTGCCATAAGTCTTTGTCGAAACCTGTTGTCTCTTCGGTGATGCCCACCTCCGGTCCCCCGCCGCCCACCCTGGTCTGTGATGAAGTTGAACACAAGGCCCAGGAGGTCCTGGATTCTTGCCGGGGTCCAGGAACCGTACAATATTTGGGGGCCCGGAAGAGTTTTTTGGAGTATGATAGCTCGGATGACAGTGATTTTAAAGTTAGAGATGCCTCAGATTTTGAAGGCAGCGTCATTGGTAGCGAGGATGGGTCAAAAGACAGTGGCGAATGGTTGGACATTGACTCGGAAGACGACCTGAAACATGACGATATGTCAACGGTTGGCCCTGAAGGAAATGGGACAGCCACAGACTACCGAAGTCATGGACCTGAGGATCAGTCCATGGTGTCCGCTCAGGAGGGTCACATTCTCGGGTTGGTACAGCATTTTCACAGCCTTTGCCTGGATAAGCCTGGTCGAGTTTCCGGGGGCCCGGAGGTCCCCCGTCAGAGGGGGGGTAATGTTACCATACAGTGCGGCATGGGGTCCCGCGGTCGGCGCGCGTCGCTCCGGCGTCAGCTCCAGCAGCCTGGAGCCCTGTGTCGAGGTCATCCCAGCAGTTTGGGTTGGCCAGTGGGCGGCGGCGTGGGCGTGCCCGCCCGTAGGGTGCCGCCCGCACTCCTCTGTGCTTCTTATACAGCAGTGGGTGGAGTTGCCTCCTCCCACTCTCCGCCCCTGGGCGGAACCTTGTGGTTAAAAGACTGGCAGTGAACTGAGCTCATTGCCAGTTATTGGTTCTGCATGCACCTAGCCAGTCTGGCTGCGGTTCTCCTCAGTCAGTCCCTAGTTGTCGGTCAGCTCCCTCTGGTCCTCTGTTACTCAGTCTGTTTTAGTTGGTTCTGTTTGCCTCTAATCTAGTCTGGCCCAGTCAGCACTAGTTGCTATCCAGCATCCTGCCAGTTTGCCTGTGAGTTCCATCTCCAGCCTTGTCAGTTTTGTTGGTCTGATTCATCTG
Source organism: Eleutherodactylus coqui (assembly GCF_035609145.1). Lineage (NCBI taxonomy): Eukaryota > Metazoa > Chordata > Amphibia > Anura > Eleutherodactylidae > Eleutherodactylus > Eleutherodactylus coqui. The sequence continues at coordinate 153,687,283 of NC_089844.1, read as the reverse complement.
CCTCCTCTGTCGGCACTCTGTTCCCCCCATTAGGTAGGTTCCTGCTTGTCAGTCGCCAGGTCCCTAGCCAGGGCAGGGACCGCCGTCCAGTTGTCCGCCTGGGGTTAGCCAGGGCCGAGGCAAGTAGGCAGGGACAGTGGGGGTGCGGGAGATCAGGGCACCCCAACTGGCGCTCGGGGGGCAGAGTGCCGTAACAGAAAGTCTGCTGACCATTTCTATGCACACAACCTTGCCCCACTGTTGAAGTGGGCAGGAGTTATGGCAACCCGATGAAATTCACTCCCACTGACACTAGTAGGTCACATAAACTTAATCAAAATGAAGCTATTACCCAAATTTCTATATATATTCCAGAATACACCTATTTTGATCCCTAAAACGTTTGTTACGGCTCTCCGAAAGATACTACTCCGTATACTGTAGCAAGGATCCACCCCGAGAATTAAACTAGAAACTCTGTCTGCCCATGGAGGGAGATGGACTAGCCCTCTCGCACTTTCACCCCTACTACCTGGCTAGTGAGCAGGTATGTGCGGGGCGGTGGCTGTCTTGTACTGATTACAACCCAGTGGTAGGGTTGAGTGCAGAATAGTAATTCCTGAACGTTTGAGAGGATTATTACTAAGGGGCCCTACTTCACACATAACTACTCTGCCTGCACCTATGTGGGTGACCCTTAAAAGTTGGAGTATAGCCCTTCACTTGATACAGGAAGAGGCAGCAAAATGGTCCCCTCATACTCCCTTGTGGAAAAATCCTAACCTTCCGCACTTGCAAGAAATGCCAGACATTATCTTCTGGAGACGTCATGCAATAACTAACCTCTCAGATGTGGTTGAGAATGGTGTTCTTAGTACCTTCTCACATCTACAGATGTAACTGGGCCTTCCTAATAATTCCCTTTTTAGATATCTCGAACTCTGTCATGCACTCGGTGCCCAGTTTGGAGGCCTGAACATACCCCTCGCACTGACCCGACTAGAGGAGCTGGCACTAATGGCCAACATTCTGAAGCCGCTCTCCTGCTTTTATAGACAACTGACAAGGAGTATTGCCTCGCTGAAGTTGACATATATGGCCCCAGGCTGCCCCGACAAATTTGCTAAGATATGGGGCCAGTGGGTTGACTGCCCTAATAATGCATCAGGCGTATCTGACTAGTTTCTTGGCCAAAGGGAAATTTGGAGGTTTTTCTTTTTCTACTCCTTGCTATGTGCAGAAATATTGAATGTTTGCTGTGATGACGGTCATGTCGTGGGTGAAACCTTGTTTTTATGTTTTAGTTACTATTTCCCAGGTTGGGAATCTTCAGTTCTGTTTTGGGGAGAAAACAAATAAAAGAGTATATGTAATTACAAAGGACGGGAGGAGTACAAAAGTTCTGATTTTTAAATTTACAAAACACTGTTGATATCTCTTCCTATGCATGTTTGTATTATATTGTATGAGAATGCCCAATAAATGTTTCTTTAAAAAAAAAAAGATCTTTCCCAGTATAGAAGTCAGGCTCACAGGCCTGTAGTTTCCTGGATCCACCTTCTTCCCTTTTTTTGAAGATAGGGACAACATTTACCCTTTTTCAATCTTCTGGAATTTCTCCTGTTTCCAGGAATTTTCAAAGATTATGGCGAGTGGTTCAGCAATTACCTTCGCTGCTTCCTTTAATATCCTAGGATGTAATTCATCTAGACCTTGAGTCTTGAATTCATTTAAGGTAGCTATGTGTTCCCTCACCATCTCTCTGCTTATAGATATCCTGCATTCTTTTATTCCCTCAATAGCACAGGGAACATCAGTTAATGTTCCATCTGTCATGTCTGTGCAGCACATGAGCACCACGCTCAGCACGGACACAGGGTGACATTCACACTACTGCAGTTGAAACAATGCACTGTAGAACAGTGTGCACCACACCAGAAATCTAAAAAGCCAGTGTGTAAAGTCTGTGCGGCACAAGAGCCCCACACTCAGCACGGCATCAGGTAACGTACACACTGTGGGAAAATAGGAAAACACCACACTAAGTAGATCAGTAGCACCACTCCAGAGGGGAAGGAAGCCTGGCCCTAACCTAGCAGGGAGGTGACAGGTCCCTGCCTAAAGCGGAGTCATCGCCTCAATAGAGGCCGCCCCACTGTCTTCTTTCTGGACCTCAGGAAGAAAAAGAATTACAGCAGCACTCCAAAAGTTCAGTCACACCACTGGTGTAAGGCACTATGCAATAGGCCAGTTAGGGTCCCGACTCCCCGGGTCCACCGTTGATCATCAATACAGAAAAAGGAGAAGAACCAGGCAGCATTCATTAAAAATCCTCTTCTTTATTGGAATAACATGAGGAAGCAAGCAGCCTTCTTTCTGGGCCTGATTGTCCCTATTGGAACCCCTGAAGAGATGAACTGACACCACCAAGCAACAACAATAAGGGAAACCAAAATACAACTGATAGCAAACAGAACTTATAGGAATTCAACCAGCCTAAAGAAACACCAGACTCCAGCCTTTCCTCTACGGAACTGAATAAGCAGCATTGAGCAAAGGGAGGGGGGAGAATATAAGGCTACTCCACACCTGAGGACTGGCATAGCAATTAGAGAACCAAACCTCCAACCTTCTCCCAGGCATGCCTAATCCAGCATGCATCCATGCAGCAAAGAGAAACAGTACCTAGCAGTCTCTGCACATGGTGCATTAACCCTTCTCCTGCATAATAAGGCAATAGGTTTTGGCCTGCATCAAGGCCACCATGCCACGACAGTGTCGCTCGCGACAAGCTGCGGCACCATCCACTTTCTGAGAGAAAATGAATATAAGATAGAAATTTAAAAGTTCGGTCTTCTCAACATCATTCTTAACCAATTCACCATTTTTATCTTGTAAGCATCCAATAGCATCTTTGAACTTTCTTTTGCTTTTGACGTACCCCCCAAAATCCTTTTTTATTGCTTTTGGCCTCTGTTGCAAGCCTCAATTCAATATTAGCTTTAGCTTTTCTGACAGTTGCCCTACAGTTTCTGCAGACTGCATTATATTCTTCTTAAGATATTTTCCCCTCTTTTCATTTGGTAAACATGTTTCTTCGTCTTTAACATGCGTGCAAGTTGTGTGTTCAATCATCCTGGTCTCTTTAAATGCTTCCCATTCTTCCTTCTTTTGGGGATTGTTAGTCAAACTTCAAAGAATATTTTGTCTGAAGTACTGCAGCATTTCAGAATAACACAGGCACGGGGACAATAGGCATACCTGTCTCTGTGGTTCAAGCAATATGAACCTGGGGACAGAATGCCTTTAAACTGGACTAGCTTGTTTCTGCATTTGGATGGTTTTAATTACATGAAACTAAAGTTGATTTTACTTTACTCCTAAGTGTGGTACTGGATTTCCCATGAGATTCGGCCTTTTGACTGCACAGACTAGAGGAGCAGGAAGGTACGCTGGAACATCTTTGCAACTTCACGCTTCATTAACACAGAGGTTCACTTACTTTTCTTCCTGCACTGAAGATGTTACTCAGTGTGCTCAATAAAAGACAAGAACGGTACGACTATTTGTGTGCTATTAGTTACATTGTGTTCGTTTATCATCGTGATTTAGATACAATCAGACCACTTTTTATAAGCAATTCGTGGGTTCACTTATTTTTTCTTGCCCCTGTAAATAATGCAATAACTATACATATTACTAGATAATGGTGTTATTGATAATATATAAAATGCATATAAAGAAGTCATTGCTCTCAAATCCCAAAGGCAGCACAAGTAGAGATGTTATTCCTTAGTTTAATCATTTTCCCAATAGAATCTTTAGCAGTGTGTGAACCTCCCATGAGGATCTGCAGAGTCTGTATATCCTCCTTTGTTTCTTCCTACTTGCAATGTAACTGCAGTCATGCACATCATGCTGGAAATCTTTGGACATTCTCATCTGTAATCTTCTACCATACAACTATGTATTAAATATATTATATATTGAATATACTGAAATATTGAGATTTTCACGACAATGGTGACGTAAGCTCCTCCAATTTATATATGTAAATGTAAAAACATTTGGCTTTTTTTTAACACAATTTTTATGAACTTTTCAGTAATTTTGCATCAAAGGCACCTTGTGCAATACAACTTATTGGAATGTTATCTGACTGTATATATAGAAATGAGAAACCTTCATAAAGCCCCAGTCAATTTAGCTAGAGGTGAGTCAGGGGCACCATAAGTAGGGCCTTATAAAGTGTTAACCCCTTACTATACAGCACTGAACTAAAGTTTTTGGGAACACTCATCCCATCAATTATCCAGATGAACTGGATGGCTGGCACCTCTTATAGTATGCACTACGGACATTAAAGGGATATTGAAAAACATTCATTATGTGTGCTTCCATTTTTCCTGGTTGTATTTACCTAAACTTAACCTAGAACACCCCTCGTCAATACTGTCATTGTCTATAGCTTTTGACTTGAGTACACGAGAATAGCTAGAACTAGTGCAGACGTAACAGTTGCAACCGGAACCTATCTTCTGGAGAACCCACAGGTCTCATCTACACAATGACCACTCATACTCTATATTGTAGTTCCCATCCAAAGTGGGTTGCTACTTCATTCTTGATAAGCCAATGTGATGCTTCAACGTTACCAGAATAAACACCATCTGATAGCACTTGAAGATCATCGTGGAAACTAGGAACCATCCAATAGTTTTTTTCCCCCATTGGAGTTGTGTCTTTGTGTATAACGATCTTTATTGTCACAACGTGTTTAATTATTTTCTTATAGTGCAACTCAAAAATATAATGAAGAACCTCACCTCCCCTCAATATTTCCACATTGTGCCGTTTTCAAGTACAGTGGAAGATAAGCTGCTTATTTCCGTGGTGTTTAGCTTGTATCTATTTGGAGGACTCGTGAATGGCGCTACTATTGCAGTGATATACACAAACTGCCACTTGCACACCCCTATGTATTTACTCATATGTAACCTATCGATAGTAGACATCTGCTACACAACAGTCATTATTCCAAAGCTGTTGGACATGTTGTTATCTGGAAACACTTTCATGTCCTTCGCCCAATGTTTCACTCAAATGTACTTCTTTTTCTGGACTGGGAGTACAGAGGACCTGTTATTGTTTGCTATGGCCTACGATCGCTATGTGGCCATCTGCAACCCCTTGCACTATCAACTTGTCTTGAGTCCGAATACTTGCAAATTAATGATCACCTCCATCTGGGTAATTGGATCTTTAAATGCATTCTTCCTTCTATTTTCATTCCAAGGATTGTCTTTTTGTCATTCTCATACCGTTCAACACTTCTTCTGTGATGCTAAGGCCCTCGCAAAAATCTCCTGCGGAGGGACCAAGTTGTTTTCTGTTGTCATGTACATAGAATTTGTTTTGTTAGGACTTTGTCCATTTGCATGCACTGTGGCCTCGTACGTGAAAATTCTTAATGTTATCTTATGTATTAAATCTAGGGATGGAAGGAAAAAAGCCTTCTCTACTTGTTCATCCCACCTCACTGTCCTCCTCATCTACTACGTCACGGTGGGTGCTGTGATAGTTATGCCGTCATCGCAGTACTCACATATCTTGGAGCAGGTCTTCACACTGCTATATACCACAGTTGCCCCCATGATAAATCCACTAATATACAGTCTTAGGAATAAAGAGGTGATGAGGGCCCTGATGACATTAGTTGGGTTAAAGCCAAGTATCCAAAAGTAAAATATACACTTTCTATAAAAATAATACTCCAGTACTTTCATCACCAGGCTGGTTGTAGGAACATGCAGACATGCTAGGTGTCTCCAATCTTGTTTGGGTACCTGAAGCGCACCAAAAATTTGTAAATACTTTGCTGTAGTTTGTACGGATACTGACAAGCAGAGCTGCATTCAGAAACTGCGTCGAACCAGTGACTGACATTCGAGCAGCTGAGCCAAAGTATCTCTGCTGCTGGGAAATACATTGTCAGTGACTGGTGTAGAGGGCCGCTAGAATATTTTGTTGTCCGTGTCCGGTCCATGCTCTGGGTTCCTGCAGCTTCATCTTCTTGAAGACCTTGTAGTTGAAATTAAATGTTACTGAAGCACCTTATTGCTGAAGTTCCACGTTTCCAGAGCTCTGTCTTCACATAGTACTATGTTTATAACACTTCCACCATATTGATTATAGCTGATAAATATCAATGTATTTGCGCCTTCTTTAGGTGTATTTTACTCCTAATCTGCTGTGGGACACATTTATTAACCACCAGCTGATATACCCGGCCTCGCCCGAGTTAATTAGATAAAGGTGTTTACGTGCTGTTTGCACAGAAAATTTTAAGAGGTCAAGGTTACTTTAGAGTAACTGAGGAATAAAATATGTATACACATAGATGAGCGTTAGATTCTCCTCAGGCTGCTTGTACCAATGTCCCTCTGCAGAATGTGCCACCCCTCCTACTCTGCTCATTTAGGACCTAAAGAATGCTTGCGCCAAATTTCACGCTTCTACAACACCAAGAAGTTACATTACATAGGGGTGCGCTTACTTTTGCACTTATCATTGAATAATCGAGTTGTGATACCTTAACTTTTCCTGTTTAGGACCTAAACAATGGTTGCGCCAAATTTCATGTTTGTACGACACCAGGAAGTTACATTACACAGGGGTGCCTATACTTTTTAATTAGCATTGAATAATCGAGTTGTGACCCCTTTACTTTTCCTATTTAAGACCTAAAGAATGCTTGTGTCAAATTTCACACTTATAGGACATCAGGAAGTTAGAGAATTAGATTAGGTACATTACACAGGGGCACTAATACTTTTGCACTTAGCATTGAATAATCGAGTTGTGACCCCTTAACTCTTTCTTTTTAGGACTAGAGATGAGCAAGTATACTCGCTAAGGCACATTATTCCAGCGAGTAGTGCCTTAGCCGAGTATCTCCCAGCTCGTCTCTAAAAATTCGGGGGGCGGGGAGCAGCGGGGAGGAACGGAGGGGAGATCTCCCTCTCTCCCGCCCGCTCTCCCCAGCACCCCGCCGCAACGCACCTGTCACCCGCGCCAGCCCCCAAATCTTTAGAGACGAGTGGGGAGATACTCGGCTAAGGCACTACTCGCTCGAGTAATGTGCCTTAGCGAGTATACTCGCTTATCTCTATTTAGGACCTAAAGAATGCTTGTGCCAAATTTCACACTTATATGATACTGGTAAATTACATTACATAGGGGTGCACATACTTTTGCAATAAGGATTGAATAATCCAGTTGTGACCCCTTTACTTTTCCTATTTAGGACCTAAAGAATGCTCCTGCCAAATTTCATGTTTGTACGACAACCGGAAGGTAGAGAATTAGATTAAGTACATTACATAGAGGTGCTAATACTTTTGCACTTAGCATTGCATTATCATGTTGCGACTCCTTTACTTTTGCTATTTGGGACATAAAGAATGCTCATGCCAAATTTCATGTTTGTGCGACACCAGAAACTTACAGAATTAGTGGTCAGTCAGTCAGTCAGTCAGTTAGTCAGTCAGTCAGTGAGGGCTTTCACCTTTATATATATATATATATATATATATATATATTTGTGCCAGAAATTAGAGCTGTTTGCACAACTCATGTCAGTGGGCTTTGACATATTTAGCCATTGGCATAGCAGTAAGAAGTTGTGTTTTTTAAGGGAGGAGTTGTGTTTTTATAGATCCTATTTGATGCATTGAATAACTTTTCTAAAATGTTTAAGTGATGTGAAATTGTAAGAAAAGACTTGATTGCACCAAAGTTTTTGGGATTTTGTTTTTACAGCATTTGCAGTGCAGTGAAATGACATGTTCATTCTGCAGGTCATTACAACTGCAGATATACCAAATTTGTATCGTTTTTCTTGTTTTACTACCTTTTAAAAATAAAAAAATGTTAATTACTTTTTGTCACCAATTTGTATAACTTTTTTCTATATTCTCATGGATGGCGCTGGTTAAAGGCTTGCTGTTTGGGCAGGGAGAGGCGTCATTTCTATGGTATTATTATGGGCTACATATAGCTTTGTGATCACATTTTACTTGATCTTTTTAGGTAATGGGGTGCCCAAAAACATTGCCTACTGCGAATTACTTGTTCCTTACAGCAGTTCCCCTTGCAGGGTAAATAATATGGTCATTTTATTGTATGGACTTTTGCACATGCAGCAATACCAATTACATTTATTTTTTTTCTTTTTATGTTAAAAAATGGAAAAAGGGGGAATTTAGAATTTTTAATACTTGTTGACACTTTTAACCCCTTAGTGACAAAGCCTGTTTGCACCTTAGTGATGGAGCCAAATTTTGGAAATCTGACATGTGTCACTTTAACATATAATAACTCCCTAAAGGTTTTGCATATCCAAGTGATTCTGAGATTGTTTTTCTCCACATGTTGTACTTCATTTAGGCGATAAAAATAGACCCATAGAATTTGTGAAGTGCCAACATTGGGAAAATTTGGGAAAAAATATTTATTTTTTCACATTTTCAACTGTAATTTCTCAAATCTGTGCAAACTTACTGTACAAATTTAAGATTATATATATAAACTTTGTTTTTTCTAACTATTTCGGAGACAAATTTAACATTACTTATCAACATTTTGAGGAACACTTTGTTTTCCGGCACCAAGCCAAGTTTTCAAAGGTTAACAGGTGTCAGAATGATAGATAGCCCCACAAATAACCCCATTTTAAAAACTACACCACTTAATATATTCATTGAGGGGGGTCAGGAGTATTTTTACACCCCAGTTTTTTTTTTCAAGAATTATTTTAATTTAGAGGAGAAAAAATAAAATTATATTTTTTTGCAAACATTTTTTTTTCTATAGTGTACATAAAAATGAGGATTTGCACCTCCAAATGGCCTGTTTGTCTTGTGTGGCATACCCGTTGTGGCCCTGTTCTTACGTCTGTATGCACAATGGGGCCCAAACCGAAAGGAGCAGCCTGTGACTTTCAGAATGGACATTTTGCTTGAAGGTGATTTAGGCCCCATTGCACACTTGTAAAGCTCCTGAGCGGCCATTTTGAAAACTAGACCCCTTAACGAATTCATCTAGCGGTGTACTGTATATTTTGACAGGACAGTTTTTGAATGAATCTAAGCAAAGCAGAAAGAAAAAATATGATTTTCATTTTTTTGGCAATCATGTCATTTTAAAACCTGTTTTTTTTTTGTAAAGCACACAAATGAATAAAGATTTTGACCCCCAAATGGATTCCCCTGTTTGTCCTGTGTTCATAATTATACCTATTGGGGTCCTAATCTTATGTCTGTAATCACAACCCAAACCGAAAGAAGTAGCCGGATGGCTTTCAGAACAGACATTTTGCTTGAAGGTATTTTTAAGGTCCTATTGCCCACTTGTAGAGCCCTTGAGCAGCCAAAACAATGGAGAACCCCCACAAATTACCCTATTTTGAAAACAAGGCCCCTTAACGCATTCACCTAAGGGTGTAATGTGTATTTTACTCCCACAGTTTTTGACTTAATCTAAGCCAAGCAGAAGAATAAAATTACAATTTTTATTTTTTATGGCAATTGTGTCATTTAAAAAAAGTTTTTTTGTATAGCACATATATGAATGAACCCCAAAATGGATACCCCTGTTTGTCCTGTGCTCAGAAACATACCCATTTTGTCCCTAATCTTATGTCTGGGTGCACAAAGGATCCCAAACCAAAAGGAGCATTGAAGTTTAACTGTGTTTAACTTTTACGTGATCGCCATTATCCGTTGGATAACGGTGATCACGTGACCGGGGACCACTCACCGCAGCACTTAGTTACTGCTCCAGGCTCTCGGTTACCTGTAGTAGCCAGGAGCAAGGGGATTTTAAGGTTCACAGACCCTCCCTAGCTTTTGCGCTTATGCCCACCAGTTTGCCATTGGGCGCATGCACCGAAGTTGAAGAAAGGCCAATGGATAAAGATCTTATTGGGGGACATCACCGAAGGTCTTAGGTAAGTAATTTCACCTCCCCTCATGAATCGGATCCGTGACAGGAGGTGAAATTGTAACCTTGTTTAACATTTTCGTGATAATCATTATCCATTGGATAGTGGCGATCACGTGACCAGGGAACACGTATCGCGGCATGTCATGATAAATCCAGGGGCCTTAGATACGTAATTTCATGCTTTCCCTCATGTATATAATCCGTGAGGGAGATGAAACTTTAACTTTTTAAACTTTTTTTTTACCTTACATGATCACTGTTATCCATTGGATAACAGTGATCATGTGACTGGGAACCGCGTACAGCGGTCCCTGGTGACATCTCTCTGCTTCCAGCTACACATGCTGGCCGCGAGCAGAGGGATTTTAAATTTCCCGGGGCGCAAACCCTTCTGTAAAAACATCGGGCGCGCACGCGCAGAAGGCTACGTGAGGTCCGGGAAGGACAATATTGCCGGGATACATCGGAGGACAGGGGTGAGTATTATCACTTCCCCTCGTGGATACGATCCATGAGGGGAGGTGAAACTTTTACCTTATTTAACTGTTTTGTACTTTTTTGTGATCGCCGTTATCCATTGGGAAGCAGGAGATTTCAAATGTCCCGCGCCAATCTGATCATCTGCGCATGCGTCGCCATTTTACCTTAGCTGCGCATGAGCTAAAGACACTCCGTTCCAACCAGATCATCGGGGGATATCGCGGAGGATGGGGATGAGTAGTTTAAGCCCCCATCGTGGATGCAATTTGTGAGGGGAGTGGAAATTCTAGCTTTTAAAATTTTTTTATTTACTTTAATGTGATCGGTGTTCGCATTACGGGGGGGGGGGCTTCCCGTGGCCACCCATGACAGCTGTTATCTTGTTGGCTACCTCCGGGAACCGACAGCATGGAGCTATCATGTCCAGAGCCTGCAGGGCTTTAATCCTCATGGGATGCATATTTTTTACGCCCCTGGGGAATTAAAGCCCACAAAGCAATGAGGCAATGAGACTGTCACTAAGGGGTTAATCTAACAATTTTATTTAAACTAATTTTTCAATTTTTTTTTCATCCCACTAGGCATACATGAGAAATAATGCTCAAAAAGCAGGGATACACAGTTGAATATGCAGTGTATTACAATATGGTTGTGTGAGTCCGGCCTAAGAGCTTTATTTCCAAAAATACTCCATTCTCCAGATATTATAGATATTGATTCCTCTGCCCACTGGTTGTTTACTGCTTGTTGCCAGGGAAACAGACCACCTCTTGTCATGTGATGTCATCATTAGGGGCTGACTGGCTGGCTCCAGTGGCAGATTGAGGGGACCAAAGGCTAAGAGCTATCCACACAACCTAAATTTCCCTCCCCTCCACAAGCTCCAGGATCAGTGGATTTATCAATAGCAGTAATTTGGGTGTGCCCCCTGGAGTTTCATGCCCAGGTTGGCAGCCCCTATTACAATCTGCCATTGGCTGGCTCATTACAATAACTAAACCAGTCTTCTTCTCTATTATGGCCAATGTAGAAAAAGAGAAAGGGGCTGGCTTAGTTATTATAATGAGTCAGTCAGAGACTGAGAGAAGGAAAGGATAAGGTCAAGGGGTGTCAGAGAATGTTAAAGCGGGCGGGGACGAATGCAGAAGGTTGTTTGAATGTTGAGAGGTGAAATGGCGAATAGTTGAAGGAGAGTTTCAGATGAAGTGACATGTGATGGACATAAGAAGTATGCCAGTGGAAAGGGGCATGTGTTGTACTGTGCTCTGAGAATCGTCATCGGAGGACCAATATTGGATGAAACATGTCAAAACGCGGTACGAGTTTCTCTTATTAGAGACACTGGCTCTTTTGCAGCGTCCGAGGAGCGGGCCCACAGCTGAGGAAATAGCGGGGTAAATTGCAGCCTTGTCATGGGGCTCTACCATCTCCTCCCCTGGGGGTAGCAGGGGACCTGACCAAGTTACTGCTGGGGGAGTTTCACAGGGTAACCCAGTATGCGTTTTACCTTAAGGGCTCATGTCCACGGGCAAAATGTGATTTAAAATCCGCAGCGGATCTCCCGCGCGCGGATCCGCACCCCATAGGGATGCATTGACCACCCGCGGGTAGATAAATACCCGCGGATCGTCAATAAAAGGCATTTAAAAAAAAATGGAGCATGAAAAAATCTGGACCATGCTCCATTTTCATGCGGGTCTCCCGCGGGGACTGCTCCCGCGGGCTTCTATTGAAGCCTATGGAAGCCGTCCGGATCCGCGGGAGACCTAAAATAGGAATTAAAAGCATTTACTCACCCGCAGCGGGCCGCGAAGCTCTGCTCTTCCTCACGGCCGCATCTCCCTTGCTTCGGCTCGGCGGATGTGCCCGGCGCATGCGCGCGGCACGTCGACGACGTGCCGGCGACGTGCCGCCGGCGTCAGGAATTCATCCGCCGGCCGAAAATGAAGATCCGGCCGTGAGGAACAGCTGACCTTCGCCGCCCGCTACGGATAGGTAAATGCTTTTAAATTTCTATTTTCAGCGCTCATGTCCGCGGGGCAGGAGGGACCCGCTGCAGATTCTACATGTAGAATCTGCAGCGGATCTGATTTTCCCCGTGGACATGAGGCCTAAGTCTTTTTGTCACTCGTGATGCCATCATCCCGTTCTCTGTGGTGAATCCAGAAGTTGGTAATAAAGAGTCCACACACAGGGCCAACGTTTCAGAGCAAAACCGGGAGCTTTATTGGGGATGACTGCAATGTGTTTCAGCGCATAAAAAGTACCTTTTTGAAGCTAAAACATTATTTTAAGCAAGTATATACAACAAATGAATACACATACTACAGCTTGTCTGCTGGACGCCAGGTTGATTTGCTGTGACGTCATCTAAAGGAGGAGTAATCTCTTTGGAATAGTAACAGGTCTAACGTGGTGACGTGGAGTGCAACGTGCGATCCATGATCATATGTTGTTGGAGTGCAGACATGCGCTCCATACTTTACTATATGAATACACGCGCTGCAGTCATCCCCAATAAAGTATGGGTACAATAACCATCAGACATTTATTGAATACAATTAGTTTCCCCTGACCCGTGGATTGAGCAGTTCTTTTTCTTCTTTTGGCCCCCTGGAATCAGTTTGGTTTTCTCTGTCCAAGAGGTCTCTCCAGGATTCCTGGATTGTGGAAAGGCATTTCATTTTACATTCGAACTTGGGCTCTAGGTGCTGGTGGGAGCCCCATAGCTGGATTTTCCCATCACGCACCAGGTGAGTGCAAATATATATATATATCTTTATATTATTTACAGATATACCTTTGGTTACTACAAGGCGCTGTTCACACCCTGTTTTTGACTATTACTACTGAGGCCACTGTGGAGGTCAGTATTACTATTGAGGCCACTGTGGGGTACACTATTACTACTGAGGCCACTATTGTGGGGCATTAGTACTACTGAGGCCACTGTGGGGCTCAGTATTACTACTGATGCCACTGTGGGGGACACTATTACTACTGATGCCGCTGTGGGGTACACTATTACTACTGAGGTCACTGTGGGGCTCAGTATTACTACTGAGGCCACTGTGGGGGTCACTATTACTACTGAGGCCACTGTGGGGTACACTATTACTACTGATGCCACTGTGGCAGTCACTATTACTATGAGATTATAGTTTAGAAATAGCTGGAGACCACAGGTTGTCATTCTGAACTGAACAGTCAAGTGGGCGGCCCTATCAGTAACTGACAGCTATGTGTGTATGACTGTACATAGAGGTAGCTGTCAGTCACTGATAGGACCGCCCACTGGACTATTTAGCTCAGAAAGTGCAGAGAATAAAATATACTGAATCTTTCCCCATAAGCTCTATACAATCTGCTGAGCCCCTCCTGCTCTATAACATGATGCCTGCAGTCTGGATAACATGTTCCAGCCCACAGATTCTCTAAATAACAGAAGCTCTTTCCTATTTCCTAGGACTTTCTGCTTCCTCTTCTGTTATAAGTTTCCTCCAATGTTATTGTTAAGCAAAGTCAAACAATTTGCTGAAAACTTCTCTGGACTCAGCGCTCATCGTCTTAATGCTTCCCAACTCTCCCAGTATGTCCGGGATTCTCAGACATAAGGGGAGATCGCCCGATGGCCCCACATACCTAACTACCCCCAAATGGGAAGATGAAACAGTGCCTCTCTAGCGCCACCTATTAGAAGGCAGCATTTCTGCAAGTCAATGTCCGACTTGCTGGAATGCTGCCTTATAATAGGTGGCGCTGTAGAGTCATTGCTCAATCTTACCATTTGCATCAATTTCCCCAGGGCATGCATGGCCTTATAAGTTTCCTCTCACTTATTTGGACCTGGGCCCCCACCCATAAGTATGTCGCTTGTAGACAGGATCCCAGTGGCAACACTATAAAGACATCCAATGTAAATAAAAACACGGACACAAAGATATAAGGGGAAAAAAGAACATTTTATTTATAGTTGTAGGAAATGGAAGATTTTATCATGGGGAATTTTGAGTCTGAGTTGATCCAGAGGAAGGCGAAAAAAACCCTTGAGGTATGAGCCAATTGTCCTCAAGGGGAAAAAAATCCTTCCTGACCCCAAATATGGCGATCAGAACAAGTCCCAGGATCAAAGCCGACCTCTGACCTATCTGACTGTGTAAAATGTATTATTTTCATAAACCTAAATAAATTAATCTTTATTACTATTTATTGTTTGTGTGAAATATAAAGTGCATCAAACTAAACCTATTTATAGACTGTGTTGATCCAGAGGAAGGCGAAAACCCCCTTGAGGAAAGAGCCAATTATCCTGTTTAAAGGGGGAAAAATTCCTTCCTGATCCCAAATATGGAGACCAGAATAAATCTCAGGATCAAACGCCAGCCGCTCCCCTCCCTGGTATATGTGATGTCAGCTGGGGTTTCTTTTTTATGAACCTATTTAAGGCTGTGAGTTGACCCAGAGGAAGGCAAAAACCTCATTGAGGTATGAGCCAATTGTCCTCAAGTTGGAAAAATTCCTTCCTAACCCCAAATATGGCGATCAGAACAAGTCCCAGGATCAAAGCCGAAATCTACACCTATCTGTGTGTATGCTTGTGTCTATGTATGTGTTTGTGTATACTTGTGTCTATGTATGTGTTTGTGTGTCTACTTGTGTCTATGTATGTGTTTGTGTCTATACTTGTGTCTAATCTTCATGTGTGTGGTATGTGCTACTTACCTGGCCTGTGCTGAGGTCTTACTAGTAACCAGGAGTTCAGGGAAAATAGTCACTTGGGCTATTCTTCCTGAACTCACCAGTTACCAATCAAGCACTGGCTGCTCCGGCGGGTGTAGAGGGTTTTCAGGAGAGGATGTCGTCTGCCATAGGAGGTCAAGGTTCAGCGTAGCGGATGCTAATGTGCAGCATACAGATGGTGGAGAGAGGGTGTTGGTGGTAAGCCGAGCTCTTCTACAGCAGAGTCGTGAGTTCAGGAGGCAGTTGGCGCGGGCCAAGCCTACAAGACATAAGAGAGAATTGTTAGTTTTTCCTCTTGTGGATACAAACAAGTGACCGTCTGTAACATGACAACTTGTATCAGGAGCAGATTTGTACCTCATATAAAAAGGAGTGAATTTCTGCAGCTGTGTCTTTACTATTAGTTGTTATTAGGAGTTTTGCAATTACTGAAAAGATAATGGAAGCCATATTGCTTGTCAACCAGATTTACCAAACTTGGCAGAGAAAAAATTTGCGACCCATTGTCTGCTGTGATGGCTCATGCCATTTCCACAAAAAGAGGGCATGGCTGGTCAGGAGGGGGCGTGGCTTCCCTACACTAAGGGCCCTTTTGCACTGTATGATCATTAGTAATTTACAAGAGGTATATTTGTCTGAGGATATGAAACACAGACGGCAGGGAATAGTTAAACACATAGAAAAGACAACATGCTAATCGCTTCTAACAGCGCAACATTTTCTGCATTTTTAACTCTTGTATTCTTACAAGCCCCCACAGATGTGAGTGGGGTATAACTTTCTTACACTTGTATGAAGGAGACTAAAACGTACAACAAAGATTAGATTACATAACGTCAAGACATACAAGACAAACAATAATGGTTATTTGTCACATAATTGTGCACAGATTCTGCATGAACTTGCTTTATGTCACAGAGGAACACAGACTAAAGGGATTCCCTTTCTCTGATAACCCATTACTGCCATATCTACACTTGCCTCAATCCATCTGTCTAACATACTTTTATCCAACCTTTTGATTATCTCTGAATCTTTCCCAAACTTGCTGGTGTAAGACTCCCTTCTCCGAAAATTCTAAACACCTGCTTTTCTCAACAACTTACTACATTCTCTCCCCACCGCTAACTTGCTTTCTCTATCTTTTGCTATTTCTCTAGCTGTTTCCATATAGGCATACTCCTTGCCCTGTACGTTTCCCATATTGTCTGTTCTTAGAGCCCTCTTATCCCTTCCCTGACTCTATTTTTCTTCTTTTATTATGGCTTTTATTCCCTTTTCTAGACCGGCGTCTCTGATATCTTTCATGCTTTTTCCCGTACTATTGCCAGAACTCATAGTTAAAGGTTCCCGCTTTCCTAAGTCCTATCCGTTTATATACTTTATAGGCTTGCCTACAAATGTCCTTCCCTTCCTCTTCTCTCATGGACTTACCTCTTGATTTACCACTATCACACAGTGTTGAGGATGCACACAGCTTCCTCTGGTAAATCTGGCGGTCACACAGACCTTCTAGTCCCTTCTGCCAGGTCCGCGGCTGGCAGGACATTTATGGACTTACCTGTTTTTACCTCAATCACGCAGTATAAGGATGCACACAGCTTCCTTCGGGTAAATCAGGCGGTCACACAGACCTTTTTTAGTCCCCTTCTGCCAAGTTTGCAACTGGCAGGACACGTCACACAGACCTATTTACGAGGATAGGGGGGACCACGGCTTGCCTTTATACGCGGCTTTAGTAATCTTGTAACAAATTACAGCTAACATTATGAGTCCGGCAGTTAAAGCACAACAGAAAGCTATCAGTTCAATACTTTTAGCAGACAGCATTGCAATGTACACACAAGGGTTCTTCCGTCTAGCACAGTTACTAAGAACACTGTAAAATTACAGGCAGAAGCATCTATAAACATGCAGCAACTCACCTCCTGTCAACACGGGACTGAAGTCAGGGGAGCCCAGAGCTGGAGTGGCAAGTCAAGGGCTTACCTTACACCGGTGTTTTGTAGATCTGGGGTCCCGTGGGCTCTGGTCCGGCTGGTCGGCAGGTAGGGTCGTCAGGTATCGGCTTCAGGTAAGGATTTAGCTCCTGCCCCACGTTTTAGGCACCAAGTAATGTTAGGGGTCTAAACCAGACCGTTCAGCTGATGCTGTCTGCTTCCGAATTAGTATAGATATGAGTACTCATAGACGACGCAAATCGACGACCACATATGACATGCGATGCCAAAAAGCGAAGTAAGTTTATTTTGGAAAGTACAGAAGATATATAGGAAGCTTGCTTATGTCAGATTTAATCACTGCGCATGTCCAAGGTTGCTGGACATCTGGAGAAAACTATTAATAATACTTCTTTCAAAAGACATCTGCTACAAGAACAATATATCAACACTTTGTGATAACTTTATCAAGCAAAAGTATCCTTGACTACGTTCCCAGAGCGGGATGACATAAGAGGACAGATAATTCATGTGAGAACAAGATTAGAAAGAAAGTGAAATAATAATACAGGGAAATTAAACTTATTTTCTCTTATTTATTCAAGGTAAAATGGAAAACTAGAATTAACCCCTCACAGGGCAGAGGAGGGTTATTGGTTTCCTCCAGGGGTAACAAGCACTGGAGATGCAACAGTACATGCACAGAATATCAGTCACAAAGTGTTAGGGCTGCTACTCATGTCTGCTGCCCTCTTGCGGTTCCAGGTAACTGCAAGTATCTTTCTGCTTTTCCTGTGCATTTGGGTCCTTGTCTTTGTCCAGTGCTGATGGGGTTAAAAAGCAACAGTACATGCACAGAATATCAGTCACAAAGTGTTAGGGCTGCTACACATGTCTGCTGCCCTCTTGCGGTTCCAGGTAACCGCAAGCATCTTTCTGCTTTTCCTGTGCATTTGGGTCCTTGTCTTTGTCCAGCGCTGTGGGGGTTAAAAAGCCCAATGGCTCTCAGCTCAGCTGCAGAGTTAATGAGCAATTGTTTTGCTATTTAAGCTGAGCTGGTCCACTTCTGGGTTGCCTTAGTATTGGTGTTTCCTCTGGTCACTCCACTGCTAGGTCCTCTGTTTCTGGACTCTTAGTCTTTCTCTGTTTGTCTGCTTGTAGTATTTGCATCTTTGTCTTATTGATGTCCATTTCCCTTCAGTTTGTCCATCTTGCTCCTCTCGGTATTCTCGGTTCTATGCAGTGTTCCCGTTTTTTGTCAGGGATAGTCAGGGCTGAGGTTCCAGTGAGGGGCTGCCCTTATCGAGGCGATTGCTCTACATATAGGTTGGGTCCCTTTCACATTCTTGCTTAACTTAGGGCCAGCTTCCCTCCTGTAGGTATCCCTGTCTTCTGGGGTCAGCTGCTAGTCTCCCGCTCTGATGTAATTCCAGGCTGGTTGGTTAGTCCAGTGGGTCCACTTTCCATAAATCCATAACACAAAGGAGGTTGATCTGGGCTTGTCATTCATGGTTAAATGGCACATACTGGAAGCAACGCCTGTAACAAGTCAGAATGCTTGCACGAGATATGGGAGCATGCACCTTCATTGGCCGTAGCCACTCACTACCGCACGTGAAAGAGCATCTAGGTAGTATGTTTGTATGCGTCCCGTATTATTATTAATTTAGGACGCAAGAAAGTGATTATCTGATGGGTATGGGGTGGGGGAATGATGGGGGTGGGGGGTGGGATAGGATTATTGGGGAGGGGGGGTGGGAGGATTGGGAAAGGCGGAGGATTTACGCGTCCTCAGTTGTTGTGGGCATGCAGCCACAGCATAATCTTCTGCAGAATCTAAAGAAAAAAAAGAAGAAGTGTGAGATTTCCTGAGAGGAGACGAGTCTTGTGGGAACAGTAGTGACTGGGGAATAGGCTTCATACTAGAGGATGGAGGGTCGGTCGGGGAGGTTTAGTGGGGGCTGAGGTGTGGGGTCAGAGAAGCAGGGATGTATATCGGGCTTCATCTCCAGGTTATACAATAGACCAATGTGAGGGTTCAGGGGGCTCTTGCCCCCATTATCCTTCCCTACACGGACTAGATGTACTTATCATTGTCTCAGGGGGTTGTGGTTTTATCTACTGAACATGAACGTGGTCATTATATGTTTGTATACCGCACAACATACAGCGCACAGTATACAGTAATTTACACTGAGCACAACACAGGCGTCCAATGGGAAGCTGAGAAGTGCGGCTATTCATGGCACTGAGGGTCCCCTTGATGTCAGGGGGGGCATCGCTCTCTACATATGGCTGGTAACACTGGTTAATGGCTAGTAACTATTGGATCCCCATTACGTTGAATCTGTACATAGATGAACAGAGGGGAGAAAATAGGATTTTTTTCTCCGGCATGAAATGTTGGACAAAACAGGACAGGATGACAAAGGAGGCAGAAGGGCGTCTATCCTGCACTGAAGGGTTGAGGAAGAGTCCTGCCATGTATTGAGCATCTCTTTACCTTTAAATGGGACACCTTTTGGGCACGCAGGCGCCCTGACAGCTGTCCCAGGGAATATCGCTCCGGTGCTTTCACACAGCGATGGTCATTTAGTGAATGAAGGTGGAGCGCACCGCGGATCTCTTTCGGCCACTCGCCTCCAATCACTGTGAACAGTCTTTCATGGATGAAGTGTTTCCATGGGCTGATAGTTACTTGGTTGAGTGAGTGATTTCTCCCTCAGTGCCCTGTCATTGGCCATGAGCGCATACGCCGATTATCGCCAAAATCACTATTTCCAGCGACTATTCGGCCGATGATCACCCAGTGTAAATTACCTTTAGGCTCCGTTCTGAGCCTCCAGCGCAGATCCAGCATGAAAAGCTGGGCCAAAATGTCCTGAATAGAGGACTTATTCTTTTCGTGAAATGTTGGGCAAGATGGCAGGAAGCAAACCGACTTCATTATAGTCCACATTCAGCGCCGTTAGCCTCCGCCATAAAATAAACCATCCGGCAGGCGATTCTGTCTTCCTGCTCTTATAATGGTGCAGGAAAATGGAATCCCCAACAGAAATGTGAACATCGCCTGAGCTGCCCTGAAAACCTCACAGAAAAACTACTGCAAGGCACAGTGACAGAATGCAGGGATAAACAGAAGTAGAAAGGAATCTTGTATTTACCTCGTAAAGCTGGACCATGCTCTCCTAATACGGCTGCGTCGTCTGCAGGTAAAGATATACATGATTAGAAACCAAACGACCAAAAACAAAACTAAAACAACAATCATCAATTAAATGCCTCTCCGGCTACTCGCACTTGGGCAAATTTAAAGGTTGCACCCAACATTCTTGGGCAAAACTGACTG
Organism: Eleutherodactylus coqui; assembly: GCF_035609145.1. Lineage (NCBI taxonomy): Eukaryota > Metazoa > Chordata > Amphibia > Anura > Eleutherodactylidae > Eleutherodactylus > Eleutherodactylus coqui. The sequence goes on along the minus strand of NC_089844.1, from coordinate 153,666,790 downwards.
GAGTTTAAACTGCCGCCGAGGGAGAAGAAATGTCCCTGGTTCAGGCGCAGCTCCCTCCGTACCGCTGAGCGTAGTTGTGCCTACGGCCGTGTGAGTGGGCCCTAATGTGTAATATCTGGTGTCTGCAGGTGATTCTGTACTTACACAGTGATGGTCTGTACTTCTTCCATAATGGTGTCATGGTCTGTGGTATTAACACCTTCCATATTGGTGTTATTATCTGCGGTATTAATAACATCTTCCTCCTCCATGACGTCTTCTTCTTCCACGACGTCTTCTTCTCTGTTGGACAACACATAATATATATATATAATAATGTAGCAGCTAATAGGACCAGAGGACAATATGGTAACTAAGTGTAAAAGGACATCTCTGTAGATAGTTGGGTTAGCCTCATGCAGGACCGGCTCATTTTGAACTTTAAGGACGCAGCAATTCTTCTAGTATCGCTTTTACATTCAGCCATCACAACAATCATATGACGGCTCATTTTTTTGTGGGATCATTTTTTAATTGCACCATTTTGGGGTACCTGGGATTTAATGACCAACTGCCATTCCTTTCATTCCTTTTTATAGGGGGAGAATGAAACAATCAAACAACAATTCCCATAACAGGCCTATTGGAGCACATGGTCTGCATGAGGCTGTATTTACACCGGGGAGTGTGATGTCGGTCCTAGACAATTGCACTGATATCGCACTCGTAAACCTGCTATTCTTCTGTCATTGCGATGCATTCTGATACTTACATTTCGTCGTCTGACTCATGGTCATCATAAAAATCTAGCGGCACCCAATCCGCTTCCTCGTCCGGCGGGAACCTGTTGGAGAGTAAACAAGATGGTGACAATCTCGGACATCGTCTCTACTATACAATACCGATACAAGCAGCACTTCTGACAATGGGGATGAATAGATGTCGTCTATCAGAACCGTCCGCACCCCGTACCCGCACCACAAGACTGACAGGCACCCGCAATGTGTTTCACCAGGACTCTGGCGTCATCAGGGGTACAGGGGCTATGGTAGCCGTACCAGCTGTAGTGTGTTATAGGCATGACCCTGATATCTGTGTATCATCACCAAGGCAGGATATGGTTCCTCGTAGACGGGTTTGGTCTATTGTATTACATTCACTCACACTATATTGTGACTCTGATCTTTTTAATTCATTGCTACTCTAATATATTTTATTACATATCGATGAAAGTTACTTTCTAAGGGGACCCAACTGTGGGTTTCAGCTTATGGCAAAGGCTGTGGTGGGATTGGTTATATATTACTGCCAGTGCGGATAATAGAAGTCATTATCATGAACTGTCTGTAATGTGGTGTGATATATGGTGTGTAGAATGATGCATTGTAGAGGGTTCTGTACTTACAAAATGAAGTTGTTATCCTTTCTCAAGTTTTCTAGTCTGATGGCCGCAGCGCCATCCTCCTGGCTGATGGCCGCAGCGCCGTCTTCCTGTCTTATAGCCGCAGCGCCTTCCTCCTGTCTGATAACACATAACATATATATTAATGTAGTTCTGGCAGCTAATAGGACAATATGATAACATAAAAAACAGTAATTCTAGAATACATTTTTGCCTTTTCTCTGTGGGGTTTACTGTGTGGCATAAATGAACTTTTCTCCTCATTCTGAGGGTCAATATGATGGCAGCCGTTCACAATTTATGCAGTTTTTAACTTTTGTTTCTGATAGGCTGAGATACCGGGCGGACATGAAGGTTTCCTGCTGCCATGGTAACCTATCAGCACCTCGTGATTGCATTGGGGGTTGATGGGTGACAGGAGCCCACCACCCATCTCCTGCTTCCATGCCACAGTAGATGGGGGGTACAGTAGCAGCTGGGTTGTCAGTAGACAGTCGAGCACCCAAAGGGCGGGTTTAAAGCCCAGGACCAAGCATTGTATATTTACGGTACTTGGTCACTAAAGCGTTAAATAACATGGTCTGCATCATTGTGAATATAAACCTGCTACTTCTATATACTTACGGAAACAACTGTTGGGTGAGGTGAAAGTATGTGGGGTCTCCAAATGCAGTAGGTCTGGAAGAGAAAACATTGAATCAGTTATAATGGAAGAAACGACGGCTACCAAAATATCCTGTATAATGTGCGGCCGGAGGGTCTGCGATCTATAAGTATTCCCGTAGATGATAGGAGTGATGGTCCTTTATGTGGACATACTAGTGCTCACCCCAGGAATACTCCGACCCGTGTAACAGCGCTAACTCATCTTGCTAACGCAGCGCGGCTACGCTATTTACAGGGCATGGCTGCTATTCAGACTGAACGGCAGCGCCCGCGGTACCCAAATAGTGTAGTGGCGCCTGGAGAGTAAATGTAGCGTGCCATCCGTGAAGCATGGCGCTGCTACATCTATGTACCCTCTGCACGGAGCCCTCCTACAAGATATAACACAAGAAGATACTTACGGATGAGGCTCCTCCAACATCTGAAATAAGCCCCTCAATCTGTGTAAGAAGGAAGAAAAAAAATGATGACGCCCCTTTATACTAAGTCCCATTATTAAAAAAGTGATGATTTGCAGAGTAATAATTTAAAAGGTGCAGTATTTGTACAAATACAATGTATTCAAAAGTTGCAATTTTTTTTTACTTATGCATGTGATATCCAGTGTGTATCGCCCCAACCCCTCACCTATGTGATGTCCACTGTGTACCGCCCCGACTCCACACGTATGTGATATCCAGTGTGTACTGCCCCAACTCCTCTCCTATGTGATATCCAGTGTGTACCGACCTAACTTCTCACCTATGTGATATCCAGTGTGTACCGCCCCAACTTCTCATCTATGTGATATCCAGTGTGTACCGCCCTGACTCCACATGTATGTGATATCCAGTGTGTATCGCCCCAACCCCTCACCTATGTGATATCCAGTGTGTACCGCCCTGACTCCACATCTATGTGATATCCAGTGTGTACCTCCCCGACTCCACATGTATGTGATATCCGGTGTGTACCGCCCCAACTCCTCACCTATGTGATATCCAGTGTGTACCGACCTAACTTCTCACCTATGTGATATCCAGTGTGTACCGCCCCAACTTCTCACCTATGTGATATCCAGTGTGTACCGCCTGACTCCACATGTATGTGATATCCAGTGTGTATCGCGCCAACCCCTCACCTATGTAATATCCAGTGTGTACCGCCCTGACTCCACATGTATGTGATATCCAGTGTGTATCGCCCCAACCCCTCACCTATGTGATATCCAGTGTGTACCGCCCTGACTCCACATCTATGTGATATCCAGTGTGTACCGCCCCGACTCCACATGTATGTGATATCCAGTGTATACCGACCTGACTCCTGATCAATGTGATATCCAGTGTGTACCAACCTGACTCCTGGTCTATGTGATATCCAGTGTGTACCAACCCGACTCCTGATCTATGTGATATCCAGTATATACCGCCCCAACTCCGCATCTATGTGATATTCAGTGTGTACCGCCCCGACTCCGTATCTATGTGATATTCAGTGTGTACCGCCCCGACTCCGCATCTATGTGATATCCAGTGTGTACCGCCCCGACTCCTCATCTATGTGATATCCATTATGTACCGTCCCGACTCCGTATCTATGTGATATCCAGTATATACCGCCCTGACTCCACATCTATGTGATATCCGGTGTTTACCGCCCCGACTCCACATGTATGTGATATCCAGTGTATACCGACCTGACTCCTGATCAATGTGATATCCAGTGTGTACCAACCTGACTCCTGGTCTATGTGATATCCAGTGTGTACCAACCCGACTCCTGATCTATGTGATATCCAGTATATACCGCCCCAACTCCGCATCTATGTGATATTCAGTGTGTACCGCCCCGACTCCGTATCTATGTGATATTCAGTGTGTACCGCCCCGACTCCGCATCTATGTGATATCCAGTGTGTACCGCCCCGACTCCTCATCTATGTGATATCCATTATGTACCGTCCCGACTCCGTATCTATGTGATATCCAGTATATACCGCCCCGACTCCACATCTATGTGATATCCAGTGTGTACCAACCTGACTCCTGATCTATGTGATATCCAGTGTGTACCGACCCGACTCCTGATCTATGTGATATCCAGTATATACCGTCCAGACTCCTCATCTATGTGATATCCAGTGTGTACCGACCCGACTGCTCATCTATGTGCTAACCAGTGTGTACCGACCTGACTCCTCATCTATGTGATATCCAGTGTGTACTGCCCCAACCCCTCATCTATGTGATATCCAGTGTGTACCGCCCCGACTCCTCATCTATGTGATATCCAGTGTATACTACCATGTTATGTATTACTGCCAGTCTGGATAATACATTCCTTATCAGTTAATATTTCTAATGTTGTGTAATATATGGTGTGTAGCATAATGCATTGTAGATGTACTTACAGATCAGTGTGGTTTAGTCCATCAACCACTAAATTCCTTGCAGCAGCAACTCTGTCTAGCTCGACCATACTGTAGGAGAACACATAATATATATAGAAATTTAGTTCTGGCAGCTAATAGGACCAGAGGACAATATGGTAACTCTAAGTGTAAAGCCCTATTTACATGGCATGGCTGCTAATCAAACTGAATGGCAGCGGCCGCGCTTTTAAAGTAGCGTGGCGCCATCTGGCGGTCTGCAGAATAAATGTAGCCTGCCATCCATGAAGCATAGCGCTGGTACATCCATGTATCCTACATGATGTAACACAAGAAGATACTTACGGACTATATAGCTCCAACTCTTCGTACATGAAGCTAAATCTGTGGAAGAAGGAAGAAAGAAACCAATGATGACCATGACATTTACCGGGTATAAAGCGCTCCGGAAAAGGAACATTTCATTAAAAATATCTAGAACTATGACTGATAGAGATACTAGTCTTAGGGTCCGACTACAGAGGTGATAGCGAGTGGGAAACATGGAACGATCAATGTCTAAGCGGAATGACAAGTGAATGAACCACTGATGAGTTTTATGGCTGCAGAAACTGAACGGCGAACCAGAAGCGAACTGTTCTCATTCGTCGTTCAGCCATTTCTGGCGGTCTGCAGGATAAATGGAGCGTGCCATCCGTGAAGCATGGCGCTGCTACATCTATGTATCACTCTGCACGGAGGACTCCTACGAGATGTAACACAACAGACATAGACATTATGGGAAGAAGATACTTACGGGTGTTGGGGCTGCAGATCTTCATATATCCCCCCTAATCTGTGGAAGAAGGAAGAGAAGAAACAATTACAAGGATGACATTTACAGGGTATAAAGCGCTCCGGGAAAGGAAGAGTTCATTAAGAACTCTAGAACTATGGCTGACTGAGATGCTATTCTTGGGTCCGACTATGGAGGTGATAGCGAAGGTAAAACACGGAACGATCAATGTCTTAGCGGAGCGACAAGTGAACGCGCCAATGATGAGTTTTATACCTGCAGAAGCTGAATGGCGAATGAGCGGTGAACCATTCTCGTTGGTCGTTCAGTCGCTGCCTTGTGTTTAGACCGAACATTATTGTTCACTTTCATTCGTTTTAATGCTTTTTGAACGATAATTTATTCTGTCTAAAAGCCCCTTAGTTTAGAAATAAATTCACTTTCTTATATTAAAGGGGATGTACCAAAATTACTGGTTATCTGCTATCCGCAGGGGCCGCAAGAAAATCACTGTTTTAAGCAATTATTCAGGCGATAATCCCCCCGTGTAAAGATACCGAAAGTACAAAAAGAAACCATATAAACAAAAGACCCGAATACCAACATTACATAACATAAAAACAGACTAAGGGCACCAAAGGGTGATGTCACCTGGGGCAGCATGCAGCCCTAAGCCCCCTGATGGTGGGGGTCTTACAGGGATACTTACGTCAAACGGGTGATATTTTGGAAATCATTCCGCTCTTGTAAAGCTAAGAACCGGCGCTGTCTCTCCTGGGGAGACTCTCTAGCTGGATCTCCTGCCTCCTCCGGGTTCCTGTTAGAGAGTAAAGAAGATGGTGACAATCTTGGACATCGTCTGAAAAGTCTATGGCAGCTATGAGCTGGGGCAGATTTGTTCCATAAGTTACACCAGGTTTAGGCATACATGGTAGTAAATCTGTTGAGGCCACACGCCTTTGTACTAAGCCCCAATTTTTATTAAAGAAGTGATGATTACAGTGTAGAAAAAAAATAAGTTGCAATATTTATATAAATACAATATACTCAAATTTTACTATTTTTTTCCTATTGGAAAACCGAGTTAGTCCGCTTGCAGCCAGCCAGATCAGATCCCGCTGTGAGAATTCTCGCAGCGGGATGCAGTCCCGTGCCCCTGCGGCTTACCTGCTCCCGGCGTCTCCTCTCTGCGCTGTGTGCCGGCCGGCGCATGCGTATAAAGCAGCCGGCCCGTCACCACTGACATTTCTGTGCGGGCCTCTGTGAGACCCGCACAGAAATACAACATGCCGCGATTTGTTTGCCGTGTGTGTTTTCACGCGGACTGCCTAGAATTGTGTAACCTAATGCAATCCTATGCAGGCAGTCATGAGTGGAAATCCCGCCGCGGAATTTCCGCCCGTGTGCAGGGAGCCTTATAAAGACCCTAAATAAATGTTTCCCATCATAATCTGCGGACAGTAGAATAATACACATAGAGCCGCTCCACGTGTGACCGCAGTAATGGCGTCAGATGTTGTAATGTCCTGCATCAGAGTGTAACCCAACCACAATAATATCTACTAACATAATCCTATCCATTTATACCGTGAATGCATCCCGTGTACCTCCCCGGCTCCGGAACTATGTGATATCCAGTGTGTACTGCCCCGACTCCTAGGCTATGTGATATCCAGTGTGTACTGCCCCGACTCCTAAACTATGTGATATCCAGTGTGTACCGAGCCGACTCCTAAACTATGTGATATCCAGTGTGTACCGAGCCGACTCCTAAGCTATGTGATATCCAGTGTGTACTGCCCCGACTCCTAAACTATGTGATATCCAGTGTGTACTGCCCCGACTCCTGAACTATGTGATATCCAGTGTGTACCGCCCCGACTCCGGAACTATGTGATATCCGGTGTGTACCGACCTGACTCCTCATCTATGTATCCGGTGTGTACCGAACTGACTCCTCATCTATGTGATATCCGGTGTGTACCGACCTGACTCCTCATCTATGTGATATCCAGTGTGTACCTCCCTGACTCCTCATCTATGTGATATCCACTGTGTACCGCCCCGACTCCTCATCTATGTGATATCCAGTGTGTACCGCCCTGACTCCTCATCTATGTGATATCCAGTGTGTACCGCCCCGACTCCGGAACTATGTGATATCCGGTGTGTACCGACCTGACTCCTCATCTATGTATCCGGTGTGTACCGACCTGACTCCTCATCTATGTGATATCCGGTGTGTACCGACCTGACTCCTCATCTATGTGATATCCAGTGTGTACCTCCCTGACTCCTCATCTATGTGATATCCAGTGTGTACCTCCCTGACTCCTCATCTATGTGATATCCACTGGGTACCGCCCCGACTCCTCACCTATGGGATATCCACTGTGTACCACCCCGACTCCTCATCTATGTGATATCCAGTGTGTACCGCCCCGACTCCTCATCTATGTGATATCCAGTGTGTACCTCCCTGACTCCTCATCTATGTGATATCCAGTGTGTACCTCCCTGACTCCTCATCTATGTGATATTCACTGTGTACCGCCCCGAATCCTCATCTATGTGATATCCGGTGTGTACCGCCCCGACTCCTCTTCTATGTGATATCCAGGGTGTACCACCACGACTCCTCATCTATGTGAGATCCAGTGTATATCACCTCAACTCCTTATCTATGTGATATGCAGTGTGTATTGCCCCAACTCCTCATCTATGTGATGTCCAGTGTATATCACCCCAACTCCTTATCTATGTGATATCCAGTGTGTATTGCACCAACTCCTCATCTATGTGATATTCAACGTGTACTACCATGTTTTATATCACTGCCATTCTGGATAATACATTCCTATTAGTTAATATTTCTAACGTTCTGTAATATATGGTGTGTAAAATAATGCATTGCAGATGTACTTACAGATTGACGTTCCCAGGTGCTTCCATCATCGGATTGATGTCATTTCCGATGGCCTGATCTTCTTCATCATCATCATCTTCCTCACTATTGGACAACACATAATATATATGAAATGTAGTTCTGGCAGCTAATAGGACCAGAGGACAATATGATAACTCTAAGTGTAAAAGTAAACTCTGTAGGTGGTTGGATTAACCCCTTAAGCATTGGCCTATTTTGGGCCTTAACCTCATAATGCTATATGACATAGAGTCATGTCCTGCAGCTTTAGGATATGTATGAAGGGAGATCGCCACAATCTCCCTCCATACACCGCAGGTGCGGGCTGTTTCTTATAGTTGACACCCGGCAGCAACAGCTCAGACCAGCCGCGAAGCTGATCGGGTCTGTTAACCCTTTAAATGCCGCTGTCAATACTGACGATGGCACTTAAATCCCCTGAATGATGTTTGGCGGTCCCATATGGCCCCCCGCCATAAGATCACAAGGAGCCATACATGTGTCATGGCAGCCGGGGGCCATTTTTGTCGCAGTTTGTGTGCCATAAAAACAAGACGCACCGAAAGATGGCGTAATGTTTTTTTTTTTCTGTTTCCCTCCACTTAGAATTTTTTAAATGTTTTTCAGTACATTATATGGTACATTAAATATTGCAATATTTATACAAATATAATGGACTCAAATTTTGCTAATTTTTTTCCCAACGGTAAAAATGACTTATAAATACACTAAATAAATTCTTCCCATCACAATCTGCAGACAGTAGAATAAAACACATAGAGCCGCTCCACGTGTGACCGCAGTAATGGCTTCAGATCTCGTAATATCTTGCATCAGAGTGTAACCCAACCACAATTATATCTCTACTAACATAATCCTATCCAGTTATACCATGAATGCATCCCGTGTACCGAGCCGAATGCTCATCTATGTGATATCCAGTGTGTACTGACCTGACTCCTGATCTATGTGATATCCAGTATATACCGACCCGACTCCTCATCTATATGATATCCAGTGTGTACTGACCTGACTCCTGATCTATGTGATATCCAGTACATACCGACCTGACTCCTCATCTATATGATATCCAGTGTGTACCGACCTGACTCCTCATCTATGTGATATCCAATATATACCGAGCCGAATGCTCATCTATATGATATCCAGTTTGTACGCCCTGACTCCTGATCTATGTGATATCCAGTGTGTACCGCCCCGACTCCTCATCTATATGATATCCAGTGTGTACCGACCTGACTCCTGATCTATGTGATATCCAATATATACCAACCCGACTCCTCATCTATATGATATCCAGTGTGTAACGACCTGACTCCTGATCTATGTGATATCCAATATATACCGACCGAACTCCTGATCTATGTAATATCCAGTGTGTGCGCCCTGACTCCTCAACTATGTGATATCCATTATGTACCGCCCCAACTCCTCACCTATGTGATATCCAGTGTGTACCGCCCCGACTCCTCATCTATGTGATATCCAGTGTCTACCGAACCGACTCCTCGTCTATATGATATCCACTGTTTACCTCCCGACTTCTGATCTATGTGATATCCAGTGTGTACTGCCCCAACTCCTCATCTATGTGATATTTAGTGTGCACCACCCCAGCTCCTCATCTATGGGATATCCAGTATGTACCGCCATGTTATAAATCACTGCCAGTCTGGATAATACATTCCTATTAGTTAATATATCAACCAGTGTGTAAAATAATGTATTGCAGATGTACTTACGCATTGATGTTCTCTGCTGCATCCATCATCGGGTTGTTGTTAATACCGATGGCCTGATCTTCTTCCTCCTCCTCCTCATCCTCTTCCTCAGACAACTCATCCTCAAATAGATCATAGTAGTCCAGCGGGACCCAATCGTCTGGACGGTCTTCATCATCAGGGCTCCTGTTAGAGAGTAAAGAAGATGGTGACGATCTTGTACATCGTCTCTACTATACAATACAGATACAAGCAGCCCTTCTGACAATGGTGAAGAATATCGGTGCCGTCCGCACCCCGTACCCGCACCGCAAGACTGACAACCCTCCATCCACATCATCCAAACCCATCTTGTACATGGTACATAGGTCTACATATAACTAGTCCTCCTAGATATAACATAGACTCCTCATCTATGTGATATCCGGTGTGTACCGCCCCGACTTCTCATCTATGTGATATCTAGTGTATACCGCACTGACTCCTCATCTATGTGATATCCAGTGTGTACCGCCCCAACTTCTCATCTATGTGATATCCAGTGTGTACCGGCCTGACTCCTCATCTATGTGATATCCAGTGTGTACCGCCCCGACTCCTCATCTATGTGATATCCAGTGTGTACCGCCCCGACTTCTCATCTATGTGATATCCGGTGTGTACCGCACTGACTCCTCATCTATCTGATATGCAGTGTATACCGCCCCAACTCCTTATCTATCTATTGTGTACTGCTCCGAGTCCTCATCTATGTGATATCCAGTGTGTACCGCCCTGACTCCTCATCTATGTGATATCCAGTGTGTACCGACCCGACTTGTCATCTAACCAGTATGTACCGACCCAACTACTTATCTCTACAGTGTGTACCGCCGCGACTCCTAATCTATACATTGTGTACTTCCTTGACTGCCGATCTATGTGACATCCAGTGTATACCGCCCAACTCCTCATCTATGTGATATCCAGTGTGTACCGCCCCGACTCCTCATCTATGTGATATCCAGTGTGTACTGCCCCGACTCCTCATCTATGTGATATCCGGTGTGTACCGACCTGACTCCTCATCTATGTGACATCCAGTGTGTACCGCCCCGACTCCTCATCTATGTCATATCCAGTGTGTACCGGCCTGACTCCTCATCTATGTGATATCCAGTGTGTACCTCCCTGACTCCTCATCTATGTGATATCCAGTGTGTACCGCCCCGACTCCTCATCTATGTGACATCCAGTGTGTACCGCCCCGACTCCTCATCTATGTGACATCCAGTGTGTACCTCCCCGACTCCTCATCTATGTGATATCCAGTGTGTACCGCCCTGACTCCTCATCTATGCGATATCCAGTGTGTACTGCCCCGACTCCTCATCTATGTGACATCCAGTGTGTACCGCCCCGACTCCTCATCTATGTGACATTCAGTGTGTACCGCCCCGACTCCTCATCTATGTGACATCCAGTGTGTGCCGCCCCGACTCCTCATCTATGTGACATTCAGTGTGTACCGCCCCGACTCCTCATCTATGTGACATCCAGTGTGTACCGCCCCGACTCCTCATCTATGTGATATCCAGTGTGTACCGCCCCGACTCCTCATCTATGTGACATCCAGTGTATACCGCCCAACTCCTCATCTATGTGATATCCAGTGTGTACCGCCCCGACTCCTCATCTATGTGACATCCAGTGTGTACCTCCCTGACTCCTCATCTATGTGATATCCAGTGTGTACCGCCCCGACTCCTCATCTATGTGATATCCAGTGTGTACCGCCCTGACTCCTCATCTATGTGTGATATCCAGTGTGTACCGCCCCGACTCCTCATCTATGTGACATCCAGTGTGTACCGACCTGACTCCTCATCTATGTGACATCCAGTGTGTACCGCCCTGACTCCTCATCTATGTGATATCCAGTGTATACCGCCCCGACTCCTCATCTATGTGATATCCAGTGTGTACCGCCCTGACTCCTCATCTATGTGTGATATCCAGTGTGTACCGCCATGTTATATAATACTGCCAGTCTGGATAACACAGTCTTATTAGTTAATATTTCTAACGTTGTGTAATATATGGTGTGTAAAATAATGCATTGCAGATGTACTTACTCATTGATGTTCTCTGCTGCATCCATCATCGGATTGATGTCATATCCGATGGCCTGATCTTCTTCCTCCTCGTCTTCCTCACTATTGTATAAACACATAACATATATAAAGTGTAGTTCAGACCCGCTGCAACTATGTAACGCAGATTTCTGCTGTGGATGCAGTGCGGATGAGCTTAAAATTGTATTTAATTGCATGCGGGTGACATGCAGATGCCGCCCCCATAGAGATCAATGGGGGCCATCCGGAGTGTGATCCGCACTTAAATGGAGCATGTCGCGTTTTTTTTTCCACGCACACAAAATTTTAAAATCACTTTAAATACCATCCGCGGCTATTCATATAACCGCGGGTGGTCAGTACATTCCTACGGGACATTTTACATGCGGATCACGCTGCGGATTTGAAAATATATTTTCCCCGTGGACATGAGGCCTTAGACTGCTATGGGAGCCGTCTGGCAAAGCGAAGGTGTGGGAGGCGTAGGAAGGTAGAGTGGCATACTTGTGAAAGCTAGCCGCAACGTGTTTGTAGTTGGTCTTATTGCACACGATGAAACTCTCAGATAGTTGCAATATTTTAAGCCCTCCCTCCGTCTCCCGCTTTAATGCCACGATGGGTAGGAGGCACGGTACCAGCTGGGTTGTCAGTAGACAGTCGCCGCCCGACCTGCTGCTGCTAGATTATAGGAGCTTTAAGCCCGCACTGTAAATTTACTATAGAGCAGGTGTGAAGCCCAGAACCAAGCATTGTGTATTTACAGTACTTGGTCACTAAGGGGTTAAACAACATCATCTGCATCATTATGAATATAATCCTGCTATATCTATATACTTACGGTATTGTCTCGAGGGTGCTAGAATATCGAGGGGTTCCAAATTCAACCGGTCTAGAAGAGAAAACACAAAACCAGTTATAATGGAAGAAATGGCGGCTACCAAAATATGGTGTATATTATGCCGGTCTGAGATAAACCCGCGGCCGGAGGGTCTGCGATCTATAAGTATTCCTGTAGATGATAGGAGTGATTGTCCTTTATGTGGACATACTAGTGCTCACCCCAGGAATACTCCGACCCGTGTAACAGCGCTAACTCATCTTGCTAACGCAGCGCGGCTACGCTATTTACAGGGCATGGCTACTATTCAGACTGAACGGCAGCGCCCGCGGTACCCAAATAGTGTAGTGGCGCCTGGAGAGTAAATGTAGCGTGCCATCCGTGAAGCATGGCGCTGCTATATCTATGTTTCACGCTGCACGAGATCTAACCCCAAAGACCTTATGGTACGTAGAAGATACTTACGGGAAATACACCACCCAGTCTCGAATTGTCTGAAGCCATCTGTGGAAGAAGGAAGAGAAGAAACAATTACAAACATGACATTTACAGGGTATAAAGCACTCCGGGAAAGGAAGAGTTCATTAAGAACTCTAGAACTATGACTGGGGTCCGACAATAAAGACCAGACTAAGGGCACCAAAGGGTGATGCAACACGGGGCAGCATGCAGCCCTAAGCCCCCTGCTGGTGGGGGTCCTACAGGAATACTTACATCTCATCCAGGATGTCATCAAGGTTTTCTTCAATCATGTAATCATCATCGTCATCGCTGAGATCCAGCGGGACCCACTCTATCTCTTCCTCCGATGTTCTAGTAGAGAGTAAAGAAGATGGTGACAATCTCAGACATCGTCCCTCTGCTATACAATACAGATGCCGTCTATCGGAGTCGTCCGCACCCCATTACCGCACTGCAAGGCTGACTGCCCACAGTCTGCCGTCCACACCCCGTACCCGCATCACAAGGCTGACTGTCCTCAATCCGCCATCCACACCCCTTACCCACACTGTAAGGCTGACCGCCCACAATCTGCCATCCACACCCCATACCCGCATCACAAGGCTGACTGTCCTCAATCCGCCATCCACACCCCTTACCCACACTGCAAGGCTGACTGCCCTCAATCCGCCATCTGCACCCTGTACCTGCACCGCAAGGCTGACCCAACCACAAGCTGCCATCCACACCCCGTACCCACACTGCAAGGCTGACCCCCTAAGACATTGCGATCATAGCCAATGGCAAAGCAGAACGCCTGTAGCTGGTGTCCTGTTGCCATGGCAACCCATTGGTCTTTCAATGATGTCACAAAGGAAGCACCCTCCCTCTGTGAACCCTTTATATGCTGCGATCTACATAGGTCACAGCATATAACAGTTAACAGTGGGGGTCGCTTTCCTTATACACCCCCACTGTTAAAGTTGGAGGTTGGCTATCAGTAACAGTCAGTTCCACTGCGGATGGCGCGGACGCTCAGCTTCTGATCCTGCGCCATCCACATGACATAAGGTAATGACTTGTGATGTTAAGGGTTTAAAGGGTTAATGAAGCCATTCCAGTAGTCCTGATCCTTGTAAGGTGGTGGAGGGGCTGACTTGCTCCTCCACTAAAGAAATGATTCTCCAACGGTTGCTTATAGCGCCAAACACAAGCCCAGCCCCAGGTGACATGGGTAAAAGAAGTCCCACCTCCAAGATGACATAGGTAGGGGAAATCCCACCCCCAGGTGACATGAGTGAGAGAATTCCCACCGCACAGGTGACATAAGCAGGAGAAGTCCCACCCCCAGGTGACATGAGTGAGAGTAGTCCCACACCTCAGGTGAAATGAGTGAGAGAAGTTCCACTATCTAGGTGACATGGGTAGGACGAGTCTCAACCCCCAGGTGACATAGGTGTAAGAAGTCCCACACCCCAGGTGACATGGGTGTAAGAAGTCCCACCCCCCAGGTGACGTGGTAGGAGAAGTCCCACCCCCCTCGGTAATGAAGGCCTGGTGTAGCCAACCTGCTAGAGTTGTTCAGGCTTATATTTGCAATGTTAAACGTTTGTGTTCTCTTGTGGAGTGAAGGAATGTATTTAATGTACGGAAGTAAAACTTTTTGTTTTGCTGTACCCCATTACATTCTGACCAAGCAAAATTAGTGGATCTTAGACCTTCAGCCCCATTATATATACATATATATAGGTGGGTGGTGGTTATATGGATTGGGAGCTGAACCTGCTCTATACATGGTGGGTGCTGGCTGTCTGACATCCAACACCCTACAGCAACAGCCATGATCAGCGTTCATGCCAATCATGTCTGTTAACCCTTTTAATATCTGATTGAAGTTTGGGAGTTCAAAGGCCCCGCCCCCACGATAAGAAAATTCCCTTGCTAACCGGAATGCATCCTTTAAGCCTTATATCTTCTGCCATTTGGAATATAAGCATTGCTTTAGGGCGCGTTCGCATATCCATGATTTTTCACAAATTTTGGTGCAGATCGGCAGCAGATTTCACCCTTCAAATTCAATTTTACTGAAAGGGTCAAATGTGCTGCAGATCTGCGCCAAAATCCACACAAAATCTGCAGCCAATCAGCGGCGCGTGAACGCACTCTTAGGGCTTTTGCCCACTAACAATTTTTTTTCGCTGCGTTTTTTTTTTACCAAATGCCAATGGGACTTTCTAATGTTACAATCGCATCGCACAGAAATCGCAGCAACGCAAACTTGTGATTTTTGTGCGATTTTAACATTAGAAAGTCCCATTGGCATTTTGAAAGAAACACAGTGAAATCGCAGGAGAAAAAAAATACTAGTGGGCAAAAGCCCTTAGGGTGGGTTCACACGGGACTGAAATCCCGCAGAAAACTCGTGGAATGATCGCAGGAAAATACAGCGATATTTCCATGGGAGGAACGCAGCTTCAGAAAACGGCAAATCTTTTTTGCAAATCTTGTCCACTTTGCCAGCTAATCCCAGGATTAAAACCGCGGGCGGGATTTTTGTGCAGAAAGTCGGCACGACGTTCCGCAGCAATTACGCCCTGTTAGAACCCAGCCTTATAGCAGTCATGGGGTCATACAGTAAACTACTTACATCTCCGCTGGGATCTCGTTATCCATATCTAGAACTCTAGAACTCGCTTTCGCACAGTGTTTCTCTCTCCAAACTATTAAAGAGTAAATAAAACAGTGAGATTTTTCAGGATCAGCCATTATTCTATAACAACCCCCCATGAAGAAAGATAATGATGGAGACAACAGGAGCTCCACATCCAGTGAACCTACCTCCAACCACTACAACACTCAAGGGAATGTTGGCACTGCAGCTCCTTATATCATGCTCGTGATGTCATAAAAGCCATGATGCCATAATATGCATGATGTCATACAATGAGGGGGAGGAGCCAACAACCACCACATTCTGTGACATCACAGGCTGCAGCCGTCTGAGACCAGACAAGGCCAAACAGCCAATCAAATTCCATATAGATAAAATAGTCTCTATAGTCTCCCCCAGCCCACAAAACCTTATACAAGTGGCCACATTATCATTATGTGCATCAGTCATGTTAAAGCCTCTTGTACAAAAGACACAAGTATTATAAACCAAATAAATGATATATGATCCCTGCAAGCCATCCAGGCCACTTAATGGCCTTCAGTAACAGTATGGCGGTATTATTCCATCACTATGTGCTCGTGGTGTGGTGGGATTATTAGGCCTTCTATAACAGGATTATTGCTAATATTGGTTATTCAGTAAGGCTGTAATCATTTTTGGTCAGTATTAGCAGTGATCGCGGTGTGGCGGTATTATTTGGACTTTGTATAGTGGTATCATTAGTCATGTTGTCCCTTGTATAGCACATTTTGTTCATTAACCCCTTAAGGGCACGGCCTATTTTGGGCTTAAGGATGCAACGATTTTTCAGATTTTCATTTCCACTTTTCAAGAACCATAACTTTTGTATTTTTCCATTATTACGGCCGTCTAACCGCTTGTTTTTTGCGTGGCGAACTGTAGTTTTTTTGGGTACCATTTTTGGGGGCTTATAACCTATTGTACAACTTTAATTATTATATTGAAAGCAGGGAGAGAAAACACATGAATTCTGCCATTGTTATTTTTAACTTTGCTTTATTTGCACCAATACAATTGTACGGTCCAGAATGCAAAGAAGATTATCAAGAGTAGAACATTCAGCATAAAATTGTGTTATCCCAAAGGGTGAGGTCTGGCATCACCCCCCGGTAACCCTGTAGTCATTTAGCTTCCCTCCAAACACTAAGCGCCAACCTGTGTAGTGGTAAGGTTTCCAATGAATTTGTGCAATTTGGGAATTCTGAATAGTTTAGTACGTTTTTGCCTGTTACTTGCATTGCTAAGTATTGATCTGCAGTGGGCATCTCTTGGGTTAGAAACCACGATTGGATATTCCGTAATTGTCCTGCCAGGTAATATAGGCGGACGTCTGGTAGGGCCATTCCTGCTTGGTCTTTAGGTCTTTGCAGCGACGAAAGGCTTAATTTGGAGCGGGCAGAGTTCCATATAAATGATGTAATCAAGGAACTAAAGGATTGAAAGAAACGTTTTGGGACCCGAAGCGGCATGTGTTGTAGTTAGAGATGAGCGAACGTACTCGTCCGAGCTTGATACTCGTTCGAGTATTAGCGTGTTCGAGATGCTCGTTACTCGTAACGAGTACCACACGATGTTCGAGTTACTTTCACTTTCATCACTGAGACGTTAGCGCGCTTTTCTGGCCAATAAAAAGACAGGGAAGGCATTACAACTTCCCCCTGCGACGTTCAAGCCCTATACCACCCCCCTGCAGTGAGTGGCTGGCGAGATCAGGTGTCACCCGAGTATATAAATCGGCCCCTCCCGCGGCTCGCCACAGATGCATTCTGACAGAGATCAGGGACAGTGCTGCTGGTGGTGCTGCTGCTATAGGGAGAGCATTAGGAATTATTTTAGGCTTCAAGAACCCCAAGGGTCCTTCTTAGGGCCACATCTGACCGTGTGCAGTACTGTTGAGGCTGCTTTTAGCAGTGTTGCACTTTTTTTTTTTTGTATATCGGCCGTGCAGAGCATTGCGTCTGTAGTCTGCAGTCATTGTACAGAGTATAGGGCCAGTACTGGTGAGGCAGGGAAAGAGATATTCAGGCTATATAGGCAGTGGGCTTTTTCCCAAAAATTGATCGCCGTCATCCCGCCAGAGGGAAAGAGTATACATAATATTATACGCTGCCTACAGTATCTATCTGCTGGGGGTAGTAGTCCTAATTAATACGCAGCTAAACGTTACAGCAGACTTGCGCAAAATTGTTTCCTGGATCTGCTGTCTCTGTTACATGATCGCCGTCATCCCGCCAGAGGGAAAGAGTATACATAATATTATACGCTGCCTACAGTATCTATCTGCTGGGGGTAGTAGTCCTAATTAATACGCAGCTAAGCGTTACAGCAGGCTTGCGCAAAATTGTTTCCTGGATCTTCAGTCTCTGTTACATCAGCGCTGTCATCCCGCCAGAGGGAAACAGTATACATAATATTATACGCTGCCTACAGTATCTGTCTGCTGTATCAGCTCAGCATTTTAAAAAAATTGAAGCAAAATACTTAAGGCCTACTATTGGCCTTTGGCCACTTGACTGCTTCTGCGCTGTGAATTCCACTAGCTCAGTCTTACGCACCTACGTCTCACTACAGGCGTGCGCAAAATTGTTTCCTGGCTCTGCTGTCCGTTCCGTAAGGGAAGTCAGCCTCCAACCACAGGCCAATAAGCGGCACATTTAATTACAGCGTTCTGTTTCTGCACTACTGGTAATACAGCATGCTGAGGGGTAGGGGTAGGCCTAGAGGACGTGGACGCGGGCGAGGACGCGGAGGCCCAAGTCATGGTGTGGGCACAGGCCGAGCTCCTGATCCAGGTGTATCGCAGCCGACTGCTGCGGGATTAGGAGAGAGGCACGTTTCTGGCGTCCCCACATTCATCTCACAATTAATGGGTCCACGCGGTAGACCTTTATTAGAAAATGAGCAGTGTGAGCAGGTCCTGTCGTGGATGGCAGAAAGTGCATCCAGCAATCTATCGACCACCCAGAATTCTGCGCCGTCCACTGCTGCAACTCTGAATCCTCTGGCTGCTGCTCCTCCTTCCTCCCTGCCTCCTCACTCCATTACAATGACACATTCTGAGGAGCAGGCAGACTCCCAGGAACTGTTCCCGGGCCCCTGCCCAGAATGGCCAGCAATGGTTCCTCTCCCACCAGAGGACTTTGTCGTGACCGATGCCCAACCTTTGGAAAGTTCCCGGGGTCCGGGGGATGAGGCTGGGGACTTCCGGCAACTGTCTCAAGAGTTTTCAGTGGGTGAGGAGGACGATGACGATGAGACACAGTTGTCTATCACTCAGGTAGTAGTAATGTCAGTAAGTCCGAGGGAGGAGCGCACAGAGGATTTGGAGGAAGAGCAGCACAATGATGAGGTGACTGACCCCACCTGGTTTGCTTCGCCTACTGAGGACAGGTCTTCAGAGGGGGAGGCAAGGGCAGCAGCAGGGCAGGTTGGAAGAGACAGTGCGGTGGCCAGGGGTAGAGGCAGGGCCAGACTGAATAATCCACTAACTGTTTCCCAAAGCGCCCCCACGCGCCATGCCACCCTGCAGAGGCCGAGGTGCTCAAAGGTCTGGCAGTTTTTCACTGAGAGTGCAGATGACCGACGAACAGTGGTGTGCAACCTTTGTCGCGCCAAGATCAGCCGGGGAGCCACCACCACCAGCCTCACCACCACCAGCATGCACAGACATATGATGGCCAAGCACCCCACAAGGTGGAACGAAGGCCGTTGACCGCCTCCGGTTTGCACCGCTGCCTCTCCCCCTGTGCCCCAACCTGCCACTGAGATCCAACCCCCCTCTCAGGACACAGGCACTACCGTCTCCTGGCCTGCACCCACACCCTCACCTCCGCTGTGCTCGGCCCCATCCACCATTGTCTCTCAGCGCACCATCCAGCCGTCGCTAGCGCAAGTGTTGGAGCGCAAGCGCAAGTAAGCCGCCATGCACCCACACGCTCAAGCGTTAAACGTGCACATAGCCAAATTTATCAGCCTGGAGATGCTGCCGTATAGGGTTGTGGAACGGAGGCTTTCAGAGGTATGATGGCGGCGGCGGCCCCGCGCTACTCAGTTCCCAGTCGCCACTACTTTTCCCGATGTGCCATCCCAGCCCTGCACGACCACGTCTCCCGCAACATTGTACGCGCCCTCACCAACGCGGTTACTGGCAAGGTCCACTTAACAACGGACACGTGGACAAGCACAGGCGGGCAGGGCCACTATATCTCCCTGACGGCACATTGGGTGAATTTAGTGGAGGCTGGGACAGAGTCAGAGCCTGGGACCGCTCACGTCCTACCCACCCCCAGAATTGCGGGCCCCAGCTCGGTGGTGGTATCTGCGACGGTGTATGCTTGCTCCACTCAACCACCCTCCTCCTCCTCCTCCTCCTCCTCCTCCTACGCAACCTCTGTCTCGCAATCAAGATGTGTCAGCAGCAGCACGTCGCCAGCAGTCGGTGTCGCGCGTCGTGGCAGCACAGCGGTGGGCAAGCGTCAGCAGGCCGTGCTGAAACTACTCAGCTTAGGAGAGAAGAGCCACACGGCCCACGAACTGCTGCAGGGTCTGACAGAGCAGACCGACCGCTGGCTTGCGCCGCTGAGCCTCCAACCGGGCATGGTCGTGTGTGACAACGGCCGTAACCTGGTGGCGGCTCTGCAGCTCGGCAGCCTCACGCACGTGCCATGCCTGGCCCACATCTTTAATTTGGTGGTTCAGCACTTTCTGAAAAGCTACCCACGCTTGTCAGACCTGCTCGGAAAGGTGCGCCGGCTCAGTGCACATTTCCGCAAGTCCCACACGGACGCTGCCACCCTGCGCACCATGCAACATCGGTTTAATCTGCCAGTGCACCGACTGCTGTGCGACGTGCACACACGATGGAATTCTATGCTCCACATGTTGGCCAGGCTTTATGAGCAGCGTAGAGCTATAGTGGAATACCAACTCCAACATGGGCGGCGCAGTGGGAGTCAGCCTCCTCAATTCTTTACAGAAGAGTGGGCCTGGTTGGCAGACATCTGCCAGGTCCTTGGAAACTTTGAGGAGTCTACCCAGATGGTGAGCGGCGATGCTGCAATCATTAGCGTCACCATTCCTCTGCTATGCCTCTTGAGAAGTTCCCTGCAAAGCATAAAGGCAGACGCTTTGCGCTCGGAAACAGAGGTGGGGGAAGACAGTATGTCGCTGGATAGTCAGAGCACCCTCATGTCTATATCTCAGCACGTTGAGGAGGAGGAGGGGGAGGAGCATGAGGAGGAGGGGCAAGAGACAGCTTGGCCCACTGCTGAGAGTACCCATGCTGCTTGCCTGTCATCCTTTCAGCATGTATGGCCTGAGGAGGAGGAGGAGGAGGATCCTGAAAGTGATCTTCCTAGTGAGGACAGCCATATGTTGCGTACAGGTACCCTGGCACACATGGCTGACTTCATGTTAGGATGCCTTTCTCGTGACCCTCGCGTTACACGCATTCTGGCCACTACGGATTACTGGGTGTACACACTGCTCGACCCACGGTATAAGGAGAACCTTTCCACTCTCATACCCGAAGAGGAAAGGGGTTCGAGAGTGATGCTATACCACAGGACCCTGGCGGACAAACTGATGGTAAAATTCCCATCCGACAGCGCTAGTGGCCGAAGGCGCAGTTCCGAGGGCCAGGTAGCAGGGGAGGCGCGGAGATCAGGCAGCATGTATAGCACAGGCAGGGGAACACTCTCTAAGGCCTTTGACAGCTTTCTGGCTCCCCAGCAAGACTGTGTCACCGCTCCCCAGTCAAGGCTGAGTCGACGGGAGCACTCTAAAAGGATGGTGAGGGAGTACGTAGCCGATCGCACGACCGTCTTCCGTGACGCCTCTGCCCCCTACAACTACTGGGTGTCGAAGCTGAACACGTGGCCTGAACTCGCGCTGTATGCCCTGGAGGTGCTTGCTTGTCCTGCGGCTAGCGTCTTGTCAGAGAGGGTGTTTAGTGCGGCTCGGGGAATCATCACAGATAAGCGTACCCACCTGTCAACCGACAGTGCCGACAGGCTTACACTCATCAAGACGAACAAAGCCTGGATTTCCCCAGACTTCTCTTCTCCACCAGCGGACAGCAGCGATACGTAAGCAATACGTAGGCTGCACCCGCGGATGGAAGCATTGTTCTCTATCACCATCAAAAACGGGGACCTTTTAGCTTGATTAATCTGTGTATAATATTCATCCTCCTCCTCCTGAAACCTTACATAATCACGCCGAACGGGCAATTTTTCTTAGGCCCACAAGGCTCAGTCATATAATTTTTGTGAACAATTTTTATACGTTTCAATGCTCATTAAACTTGCACCTGAACCAATTTTTATTTTAACTGGGCTGCCTCCTGGCCTAGTTACAAATTAAGCCACATTAACCAAAGCGATTAATGGGTTTCACCTGCCCTCTTGGTTGGGCATGGGCAATTTTTCTGACGTACATTAGTACTGTTGGTACACCAATTTTTTGGGGCCCTCGCCTACAGTGTAATCCAATTAATTTTTTGCCCACCTGCATTAAAGCTGATGTTACATCAGCTGTGCTGGGCACTGCAATGGGATATATTTATGTACCGCCGGTGGGTTCCAGGGAGCCACCCATGCTGTCGGTCCACACGGAGTTGTAACTGCATGTGTCCACTTCTAAAGAACACCAGTCTCACTGGGGCATGCAGTGTGGGCCGAAGCCCACCTGCATTTAACATGACATTACCTCAGCTGTGATGGGCACTGCAATGGGATATATTTATGTACCGCCGGTGGCTTCCTGGCACCCACCCATGCTGTCGGTCCACACGGAGTTGTAACTGCATGTGTCCACTTCTAAAGAACCCCAGTCTGACTGGGGCATGCAGCGTGGGCCGAAGCCCACCTGCATTTAATCTGATGTTAGCTCTGCTGTCCAGGGCACTGCAATGGGATACATTTATGTACAGCCGGTGGGTTCCAGGGAGCCACCCATGCTGTGGGTGCACATGGAATTCCCATTGTGGAGATGTACCTGCCTGTGACTATTTATAAAAAAAACACGGTCTGACTGGGGCATGCAGACACCTTGACAGAATGAATAGTGTGTGGCACATAGGTTCCCCATTGCTATGCCCACGTGTGCAGCTCCTGATGGCGGTGGCACAGGATTATATTTCTCATTGCTTCTGTACAGCATTGTGGGCTATCGCCCCGCCCCTTTTAGTTTCAACAGATTTTATTAAAGTTCAGAGTTAAAACAGTAGTCATTCATGCTTTCTTATTTCCCCTACGCAGGGGGCGGTGAGATTAATAGAAGGAATGACAAAGGTTTATTTTCAGACATTTTTGTACATTTCTTACATAACCTCTCTTTTAACGAGCTGAATTCTACTATATCGCCTGTTTCTGGCCTTTTCGGTGAATTCTAGATATTCAGGCTTCAGCAATTACAAAATTATAAAGGAAACATAAAAACATGAATTTTGTACAGCATTGTGGGCTATCGCCCCGCCCCTTTTAAAGAGGGTCGTTGCCTAGCTGTGCCAACCCTCTGCAGTGTGTGTCTGCGGTTCCTCCTCATGGCAGACGCACTTATAAATAGACATGACGGTGGTGTGGCATGAGGGCAGCTGAAGGCTGTGCAGGGACACTTTGGTGTGCGCTGTGGACACTGGGTCATGCGGGGGGGGTTGGGCAGCATGTGACCCAGGAGAAGTGGCAGCGGAGTGTCATGCAGGCAGTGATTGTGCTTTGTTGGAGGTACTGTGGTGCTTAGCTAAGGTATGCATTGCTAATGAGGGCTTTTCAGAAGTAAAAATTGTTGGGAGGGGGGGGCCCACTCTTGCCGCTATTGTGGCTTAATAGTGGGACCTGTGAACTTGAGATGCAGCCCAACATGTAGCCCCTCGCCTGCCCTATCAGTTGCTGTGTCGTTCCCATCACTTTCTTGAATTGCCCAGATTTTCACAAATGGAAGCCTTAGCGAGCATCGGCGATATACAAAAATGCTCGGGTCGCCAATTGACTTCAATGGGGTTCGTTACTCGAAACGAACCCTCGAGCATCGCAAAAATTTCGTCCCGAGTAACGAGCACCCGAGCATTTTGGTGCGCGCTCATCTCTAGTTGTAGTATATATAAACATTTAGGTTGAATTACCATTTTAACCAGATTTATACGGCCAGCCACTGATAGTGGTAGTTTGGTCCGTTTTTTGAATTTATGTCTAAGCTTCTCCTGTAGGGGTACGATGTTGTCATCTATGGCATTATGGTGGCCCCTAGACATAATTAATCCCAGATATTTAAATTTAGTGACTACGGCCAGATCGTATTTAGATACCCAGGGGTCCTTTTTTCAGTCATGCAGCATAAATGACACAATACGTTTTTTCTGCGGGTCGGTATGATTACAACAATACCGTAAACATTATAATTTTTTATATATTTTTCCCCTTTTGCAAAATAAAACCCTTTTTTAAAAATTATAATTATTTTTAAATTGTTGTGTTTAAAATCACACATCTTTTTTATTTTTCCATGGACGGAGGTCGGTGAGGGCGCGTTTTTTGCGTCGTGAGCTGTAGGATTTATTTGTACCATTTTGGTTTTGTTACACTCTTTGTGTCCCTGAAGGGGACCTGAACCATAGCAGCTGTGATCGCTATGATAATGCATTGCAGGATTTATGTATTGCCATGCCTTATCGCTTGTTATAGCAATTAAAGGCAAAGCAGGACGCCTGTATCTGGTGTCCTGTTGCCACTGAAACCCATGGGCCCTCTGCGATTACATCACAGGGGTCTGATGACGTATTAGAGGGAGTGCTCTTCCTCTGTACACTCTTTACATGCCACAATCTACGTAGATCGCGGTATGCAGGGGGTTAACAGCAGGGGTCTCTGTCCTCAAGGACCCCCGCTGTTGCAGCAAGAGGCCGGCTATTGGTAACAGCTGGCTCCCACTGCAAATCCTGCACCATCCAAATAACGGAAGGTTATGTCATGTTGTGTTAAGTACCCCGCTGCCATGGTATAACCTTAGGGAGGGGGTTACCTGTATGGACATATGTGTACCGCTAGGGGTTGCAATTGCGACCTGAGCCCTGCGCAGAGGAAGCCCAGAAGCCCCGCAATACACAAAATCCACACTAACTGCATTGCCAACCGGTCGCACTGTTGGCCACGTAACTAGTGCAGCAGCCAGTGTGTGGCTGTTGGAGGAGGAAAGGAAGGGGAGCCGCTGCCATGCACGCAGCGGAGCATAGCCGGATGATGACGTCATCATCCTGCTGCTCCTGGGGACTAAGTGCACGGCGTCTGCGCACTCTGCCCTCCTCTGACTGCGACAGAAGTATACAAGATGTGATACAGGTGGGCATGAAGGCTCTAGTACACTGCTATATTGTCTCTAGCTTGAATACAAGACGTGATACGGTTGGGCATGAGGGCTCTAGTACCCTGTTAGGCTGCCATTAGCTTGGATACAAGATGTAATACGGGCGGGCATGGATGCTCTAGTACCCTGTTGTACCACCTCTAGCCTGGATACAATATGTCATACAGGTGGGCATGAAAGCTCTAGTACCTTGCTGTGCCCACTCTAGCTTGGATACAAGATGTGATACAGGCAGGCATGGAGGCTCTAGTACCCTGTTGGGCCGCCTCTAGCTTGGATACAAGATGTGATACCAGTGGGCATGGAGGCTCTAGCTTGGATACAAGATATGATACAGGCAGGCATGGATGCTCTAGTACACTGCTGTACCGTCTGTAGCTTAAATACAAGATGTGATACAGGCAGGCATGGAGGCTCTAGTACCTGCTGGGCTGTCTCTAGCTTGGATATAAGATGTGATACAAGTGGACATGAACTCAAGTACCCTCTTGTACCGCCTCTATCTTGGATACAAGATGTGATATGGGCATGCATGGACGCTCTAGTACCTTGATGTACCGTCTCTAGCCTGGATACAAGATGTGATACAGGTGGACATGAAAGCTTTAGTACCTTGCTGTGCCGCCTCTAGCTTGGATACAATATCTGATACGGGCGGGCATGGATGCTCAAGTACACTGCTGTACCATCTCTAGCTTCAATAAAAGATATGATACAGGCGGGCATGGAGGCTCTTGTTCCTTGCTGTGCCACCTCTTGGTTGGATAGAAGATGTAATATGGGTGGGCATGGAGGCTCTAGTATCCTGTTCTACCGTATCTCGCTTAGATACAAGATGTGATACGGGCATGCATGGAAGCTCTAGTGTTCTGTTGGGCTGCTTCTAGCTTGATTACAAGATGTGATACAGGTGTGCATGGAGGCACCAGTACCCTGTTGTACCACCTTTAGCTTGGATACAAAATGTGATACAGGCAAGGTTGAAAGCTCTAGTATCCTGCTGTACCACCTCTAGCTTGGATACAAGATGTAATACAGAAGGGCATGGTTGCTTAAGTACCTTGCTGTACCACCTCTAGCTTGGTTACAAGATGTGATACGGGTGGGCATGGAGGCTCAAGTATCCTGTTGGGCTGTCTCTAGCTTGGATACAAGATGTGATATAAGCAGGCATAGAGGCTCTGGTACACTGCTGTGCTGTCTCTAGTTTGGATACAAGATGTGATAGAGGTGGGCATAGAAGCTCTAGTAACTTGCTGTGTTGCCTCTAGCTTGGATACAAGATGTGATACAGGCAGGCATAAAGGCTCAATACCCTGTTCTACTGCCTCTAGCTTGGATATAAGATGTTATACGGGCATGCTTGGAAGCTCTAGTACCCTGTTCTACTGCCTCTAGTTTTGATATAAGATGTGATACAGGCAGGCATGGAGGCTCAAGTACCTTGCTGTAGCACCCTAGCTTGATTACAAGATGTAATACAGGCGGGCATGAGGCTTTTGCACCTTGTTCTACCACCTCAAGCTTGGATACAAGATGGGATATGGACATACGTACAGGTCCTAGTACCCTGTCAGGCTGTCTCTAGCTTGGATTCCAGTTGTGATACAGGTGAGCATGGAGGCTTTGGCACCCTGTTGGGCCGTCTCTACCTTGGATACAAGATGTGATGCAGGTGGAAATGAAGGCTCAATACTTTGCTGTACCACCCTAGCTTGATTACAAGATGTGATACAGATGGGCATGAAAGGCTCTAGTACATTGCTGTACCATTGTAGTGCCCCAGAATTAAGGGGGCTCCTCCATAAATTTGAATGTATTTGTCTTGTGCATTTGTATTGTCAGTGTCTTTTAATGGGTCACTGTCTGGATTATGTCTGGAAAATGTATCTTGTTGTGTGTCATGTGACTATATATATATATATATATATATATATATATATATTTATATATATATAATGTGTGTGTGACTGCAAGCTGTAGTGGAAGGATCTTCTGCTTGAAAGGGTCTAGGACAGTGGTGGCGAACGTATGGCATGCGTGCCAGAGGCAATATGCAGAGCCCTCCCTTCTGGCATGCGCCACCATGGGCCACTCACTACGTTAGGGAATATCGGCAGGATCCGCGGCTGCCCTGCCGGTCTTGACTCAGCTGCACTGCTAGTGGCACTGATACTGGAGCACACTCTGATGTCAACATTAGTACTGGAGGCCACTGTGGCATGTCACTATTACTACTGGGGCTGTTGTGGGATGTCACTGTTACCGCTGGGGCCACTGTGGGATTTCACTTTTACCGCTGGGGCCGTTGTGGGAAGTCACTGTTACCACTGGGCCGCTGTGTGGAGTCACTATCACTGCTGGAGTATATTTACACGTAGCGGAAATACTGCAGAATGTCCTCAGCGGAAAATTTCCTGGCAAATTTTGCAGCATTTCCGCATCCGAAAAGCAGTCAAAATCTGGACGCTGTCTATTCTGAAGCGGCCCTGTCCTTTTTAGAACAACAGAGGTAAAATCATACTTTGTCATAAGTCCCGCCCCCTGACGTGTTGACACTTTGCTATACATAAGTGGGTTTTGGGTTGCGGTTTGGGCACTCGGTCTCTAAAAGGTTCACCATCACTGGTATAGTCCATTTAAAGTAACAATAACATGAGTACAGAGGGGTATCATCTCTCCTTAGGGAGAGCTCCAAGAAGCTGAGTGAGAAGACTTATAAGGCCATGCCTACTCCTCTGGGTAATATGCAAATAAGAAAGATGGATGGAGAAGCATGGATAGTCTTATAAGTCTCCTCACTTATCTTGCTGGTGCTCTCCCCAAGGAGGGATGCTACCCCTCCCGACACATGTCACAGGCCTTTCACTAGCCAAGCCAGAATCCTACTGCACACTGATGAGGGGCAAAACCCTGAAACAGCTGTCTGTGTATGGATTCTGGCTTGGTTTTCAATTCTACTTTACTCTCAATGCTCTACAAACCTGTATAAAGGGTCAATGATTGATTTGAAGGAATGCAGCTATCCAATACGTGGCGCTGCAGAGGTGTTGTTCCCTCTTCCTTATAGGAAAATGAGTAACAAAGCTGAAAAAAAACAAACGTCCATCCAGTTTAGCCTAATAATACCCCTGCCCCACCTTTGTTGATCCAGAGAAAAGCAAAAAAAAAAAAAAAACAACAGGGCTGAAGTGAATTTATCCCATTTTGAGGAAAAAAAATCCTTCCCGCCTCCATAATGGCAGTCAGAATAATCTCTGGATCAACATTTGAAACTTCCTACCTGACTCCAAGACCGGCAGAAGGCCGATACCTGGATCAACAACCCTTCTGATTATTAAATGTCTATATCCTGTAATATCACAGCACCCTAGAAAGACATCTAGTCCCTCTTAAACTCCTCTATGGATTTTGCCATTACCACTTCCTCCGGTAGAGAGTTCCACAGTCTAACTGCTCTTACAGTAAAGAACCCCTTCTATGTTGGTGATGAAACCTGCTTTCCTCTAATCGTAGCAGATGTCCTCTTGTTACAGTCGCAGTCCTGGGTATAAACAGATCATGGGAGAGGTCCTTGTATTGTCCCCTCATGTATTTATACATAGTCAATTGGTCTCCCCTTAACCATCTTTTTTCCAGGGTGAATAATCCCAATTTCGATAGCCTCTCTGGGTATTCTAGTTCTCCCATTCCGTTTATTAATTCAGTTGCGCTTCTTTGAACCCCCTCCAGCACTGTAACATCTTTCCTGAGCACCGGTGTCCAGAACTGTACGCAGTATTCCATGTGGGGCCTGACAAGTGCCTTATATAGTGGGAGGATAATGTTCTCGTCCCTCGCCCCTATACCTCTTTTAATGCACCCCAAGACTTTATTTGCCTTTGCAGCAGCTGACTGGCATTGATTGCTCCAGTTAAGTCTACAGTCCACTAGTACCACCAGGTCTTTTTCCATATCACTTTTCCCTAGCAGTACCCCATTTAGTGTATATTGGTGACATCCGTTTCTCCTGCCCATGTGCATAACCTTATCTTTATCAACACTGAACTTCATTTGGCATTTTCCTACCCAAGCCAACACAGGCCTTGTACACAGGATACGTCCTTGAAGGGACACTGCTCAACTCTGAGCTCCATAAACTACATTGTGGGGCTTAAAGATGAGGGAGTCCGGGGGGATTTTGTACTCACTAGGCACTCTGTTCCAACTTCGTGTCTCCTCAAAGCTGGTGTGCCAATAGTTTGACTCTTTGGTACACAAACCTCCCATAGAGATAAATGGGAGATGCGTATGCAGAAAGAATCAAGTTGTTTGCGGGCTCCATCTTGTGGAGACACGACACCGGATGGAGACCCGTGGAGCAGGTCAGTATGTGGTTTGTCTTTATGTTAGTCATCTCTGAGCCACTGAAATGTTATTTGTAAGTCTTGGAATATCCCTTTTATTCATGTGATGTGATGGAGAGCATCCAGCGGGTCCAGGAAGTCTTCACACCTTTCAATTTTTTTCAAAAATTTTGTTATGTTGTGGCCCCATTCCTTTTACCCATCATGCTATGTTCAATACCCCAAAATGACAACAGAATGTTAGAAATTTTTATAATTTAAGAAAATGAAAAGCTCCCATTTTGCATTGACATAAGTATTTACACCCTGTGCTCAGTACTCAGATGAAGCACCTTTGGCAGTGATTCCAGCTTGGGTCTGATGCCACAAGGTATGTAGAGGATTGCCCTTTTCAGGGCAGAAGCTCCTCTTGATAGTAACCAGGCTAGGGTTATAATAGTGGGCTTCTGTGTTTATTCTGTGTTTTGCTTTTTAACTAATTTGCTGCCATATCGATACTTAACCCCTCGGGGTATATATCTAGGTTCCTGTGATTTCTTAAATCGGTAGTAAAGCAGTAAAAGTGAAGAATTATGATGTGGAATCCCCTATACACCGTGTCACCAATGTTGTGAAACTACAATGCCCGTCATCCTGTAGCTGTCAGGGCATGCTGAGTTTTAGTTTTGTAACAGATGGAGAGCTGCAGATGAAGAGTAGTAATGACCGACAGCGCAGTGCCACCTGCAGGAGGAAGAGGATGAGGGGGTAGTAATGACTGGCACCGCACCTCTTCCAGCAGGAGGGTAGTAATGATTGGAACCACACTGCCGGCTGCAGGAGGAAGAGGGGTAGTAATGACCGCTGCCACACAACCACATTCAGGAGGGTAGTAATAACTAAAAGCACAGCACCACCTACAGGAGGAGGCAGGGTAGTAACGACCTATAAGTGGTGCTGCACTGTCGGAGAACGAGGGGTAGTAATGACCGATAGTGCAGTGCAACCTACAGGGGAGGGATAGTAAAGACCAGAAGAACATACAGCAGGAGGCTAGTAATGACTGCTTTCCAGGGCAGTCTACCAAGATGAAGTAGTGCCACCAAGTCTGGAAGGTGGAAGGGGTTAAACATAGTCATATACACTTACATGCAATATGTCAGCACTGAGTCTTTGAGATGCTAAGTCTCTAATCCATCATGCACTGTAGCTTCTTCACGTCTCTCCCTGCTGGACTCCAGTGCTTATAGTACAGTGAATTCCGAAACCCAGCGGGGAAGAAGAGTAAAGAATCTTCTATGCCCGATGGGTCAGAGACTCAGTATGTCAAAGACTCACAGCAGACGACAACACATGTGAGTGCATGTTACTGCATTTAACCCCCTCCACCTGCCAGACTTTTAGCAGCAGGGCTGGGCTGCCCTAAACATGTACTGGAGCAAAGAGAAATCCACAACTAATTGTGGCCATTGAGGGGGTCACTATTACTAAGTGGGGCCACATACAACTTGACACACAGTGTGTCAGTGTGTCCACTATAGGTTTACCTCAGCGGAAAACCCACAGTGGCCAATGCTACAGCTAAATGGTTTGCTGTGGTCTTCATTGCAGATTTGTCTCAGATTTTGACACTTGCATTTTAACCCCTTCCAATCCACTGTCAGACCTTATAAGGGGAGATCGCCCGATGGCCCCACGTACCTAACTACCCCCAAATGGGAAGATGAAACAGTGCCTCTCTAGCGCTACCTATTAGAAGGCAGCATTTCTGCAAGTCAATGTCCGACTTGCTGGAATGCTGTCTTCTAATAGGTGGCGCTGTAGAGTCATTGCTCAATCTTACCATTTGCATCAATTTCCCCAGGGCATGCATGGCCTTATAAGTTTCCTCTCACTTATTTGGACCTGGGCCCCCACCCATAAGTATGTCGCTTGTAGACAGGATCCCAGTGGCAACACTATAAAGACATCCAATGTAAATAAAGACACGGACACAAAGATAAAAGGGGAAAAAAGAACATTTTATTTATAGTTGTAGGAAATGGAAGATTTTATCATGGGGAATTTTCAGTCTGAGTTGATCCAGAGGAAGGCAAAAAAAAGCCTTGAGGTTGAGCCAATTGTCCTCAAGGGGAAAAAAATCCTTCCTGACCCCAAATATGGCGATCAGAACAAGTCCCAGGATCAAAGCCGACATCTGACCTATCTGACTCTGTAAAATGTATTATTTTCATAAACCTAAATAAATTAATCTGTTATTACTATTTATTGTTTGTGTGAAATATAAAGTGTATCAAACTAAACCTATTTATAAACTGTGTTGATTCAGAGGAAGGCGAAAACCCCCTTAAGGAAAGAGACAATTATCCTGTTTAAAGGGGGAAAATTCCTTCCTGATCCCAAATATGGCGACCAGAATAAATCTCAGGATCAAACGCCAGCCGCTCCCCTCCCTGGTATATGTGATGTCAGCTGAGGGGTTTGTTTCTTTTTTTATGAACCTATTTAAAGCCGTGAGTTGACCCAGAGGAAGGCAAAAACCTCATTGAGGTATGAGCCAATTGTCCTCAAGTTGGAAAAATTCCTTCCTAACCCTAAATATGGCGATCATAACAAGTCCCAGGATCAAAGCCGGAATCTCCACCTATCTGTGTGTATGCTTGTGTCTATTTATGTGTCTGTGTGTATACTTGTGTCTATGTATGTGTTTGTGTCTATACTTGTGTCTAATCTTCATGTGTGTGGTATGTGCTACTTACCTGGCCTGTGCTGAGGTCTTACTAGTAACCAGGAGTTCAGGGAAAATAGTCACTTGGGCTATTCTTCCTGAACTCACCAGTTACCAATCAAGCACTGGCCGCTCCGGCGGGTGTAGAGGGTTTTCAGGAGAGAATGTCATCTGCTGCCAGCCATAGGAGGTCAAGGTTCAGGGTAGCGGATGGTAATGTGCAATATACAGATGGTGGAGAGAGGGTGTTGGTGGTAAGCCGAGCTCTTCTACAGCAGAGTCGTGAGTTCAGAAGGCAGTTGGCGCAGGCTGAGCCTACAAGACATAAGAGAGAATTATTAGTTTTTCCTCTTGTGGATACAAACAAGTGACCGTCTGTAACATGACAACTTGTATCAGGAGCAGATTTGTACCTCATATAAAAAGGAGTGAATTTCTGCAGCTGTGTCTTTACTATTAGTTGTTATTAGGAGTTTTGCAATTACTGAAAAGATAATGGAGGCCATATTGCTTGTCAACCAGATTTACCAAACTTGGCAGAGAAAAAATTTGCGACCCATTGTCTGCTGTGATGGCTCATGCCATTTCCACAAAAAGAGGGCATGGCTGGTCAGGAGGGGGCGTGGCTTCCCTACACTAAGGGCCCTTTTGCACTGTATGATCATTAGTAATTTACAAGAGGTATATTTGTCTGAGGATATGAAACACAGACGGCAGGGAATAGTTAAACACATAGAAAAGACAACATGCTAATCGCTTCTAACAGCGCAACATTTTCTGCATTTTTAACTCTTGTATTCTTACAAGCCCCCACAGATGTGAGTGGGGTATAACTTTCTTACACTTGTATGAAGGAGACTAAAACGTACAACAAAGATTAGATTACATAACGTCAAGACATACAAGACAAACAATAATGGTTATTTGTCACATAATTGTGCACAGATTCTGCATGAACTTGCTTTATGTCACAGAGGAACACAGACTAAAGGGATTCCCTTTCTCTGATAACCCATTACTGCCATATCTACACTTGCCTCAATCCATCTGTCTAACATACTTTTATCCAACCTTTGACTATCTCTGAATCTTTCCCAAACTTGCTGGTGTAAGACTCCCAAAATTCTAAACACCTGCTTTTCTCAACACCTTACTACATTCTCTCCCCACGGCTAACTTGCTTTCTCTGTCTTTTGCTATTTCTCTAGCTGTTTCCATATAGGCATACTCCTTGCCCTGTACGTTTCCCATATTGTCTGTTCTTAGAGCCCTCTTATCCCTTCCCTGACTCTATTTTTCTTCTTTTATTATGGCTTTTATTCCTTTTTCTAGACCGGCATCTCTGATATCTTTCATGCTTTTTCCCGTACTATTGCCAGAACTCATAGTTAAAGGTTCCCGCTTTCCTAAGTCCTATCCGTTTATATACTTTATAGGCTTGCCTACAAATGTCCTTCCCTTCCTCTTCTCTCATGGACTTACCTCTTGATTTACCACTATCACACAGTGTTGAGGATGCACACAGCTTCCTCTGGTAAATCAGGCGGTCACACAGACCTTCTAGTCCCTTCTGCCAGGTCCGCGGCTGGCAGGACATTTATGGACTTACCTGTTTTTACCTCAATCACGCAGTATAAGGATGCACACAGCTTCCTTCGGGTGAATCAGGCGGTCACACAGACCTTTTTTAGTCCCCTTCTGCCAAGTTTGCAACTGGCAGGACACTTATTTGTCACACAGACCTTTTTACAAGGATAGGGGGGACCACGGCTTGCCTTTATACGCGGCTTTAGTAATCTTGTAACAAATTACAGCTAACATTATGAATCCGGCAGTTAAAGCACAACAGAAAGCTATCAGTTCAATACTTTTAGCAGACAGCATTGCAATGTACACACAAGGGTTCTTCCGTCTAGCACGGTTACTAAGAACAATGTAAAATTACAGGCAGAAGCATCCATAAACATGCAGCAACTCACCTCCTGTCAACACGGGACTGAAGTCAGGGGAGCCCAGAGCTGGAGTGGCAAGTCAAGGGCTTACCTTACACCGGTGTTTTGTAGATCTGGGGTCCCGTGGCCTCTGGTCCGGCTGGTCGGCAGGTAGGGTCGTCAGGTATCGGCTTCAGGTAAGGATTTAGCTCCTGCCCCGCGTTTTAGGCACCAAGTAATGTTAGGGGTCAAAACCAGACCGTTCAGCTGATGCTGTCTGCTTCCGAATTAGTATAGATATGAGTACTCATAGACGACGCAAATTGACGACCACATATGACATGCGATGCCAAAAAGCGAAGTAAGTTTATTTTGGAAAGTACAGAAGATATATAGGAAGCTTGCTTATGTCAGATTTAATCACTACGCATGTCCAAGGTCGCTGGACATCTGGAGAAAACTATTAATAATACTTCTTTCAAAAGACATCTGCTACAAGAACAATATATCAACACTTTGTGATAACTTTATCAAGCAAAAGTATCGTTGACTACGTTCCCAGAACGGGATGACATAAGAGGACAGATAATTCATGTGAGAACAAGATTAGAAAGAAAGTGAAATAATAATACAGGGAAATTAAACTTATTTTCTCTTATTTATTCAAGGTAAAATGGAAAACTAGAATTAACCCCTCACAGGGCAGAGGAGGGTTATTGGTTTCCTCCGGGG
This sequence comes from Eleutherodactylus coqui, assembly GCF_035609145.1. Classification (NCBI taxonomy): domain Eukaryota; kingdom Metazoa; phylum Chordata; class Amphibia; order Anura; family Eleutherodactylidae; genus Eleutherodactylus; species Eleutherodactylus coqui. The sequence goes on along the minus strand of NC_089844.1, from coordinate 153,631,765 downwards.
GTAACAAGCACTGGAGATGCAACAGTACATGCACAGAATATCAGTCACAAAGTGTTAGGGCTGCTACTCATGTCTGCTGCCCTCTTGCGGTTCCAGGTAACTGCAAGTATCTTTCTGCTTTTCCTGTGCATTTGGGTCCTTGTCTTTGTCCAGTGCTGATGGGGTTAAAAAGCAACAGTACATGCACAGAATATCAGTCACAAAGTGTTAGGGCTGCTACACATGTCTGCTGCCCTCTTGCGGTTCCAGGTAACCGCAAGCATCTTTCTGCTTTTCCTGTGCATTTGGGTCCTTTTCTTTGTCCAGCGCTGTGGGGGTTAAAAAGCCCAATGGCTCTCAGCTCAGCTGCGGAGTTAATGAGCAATTGTTTTGCTATTTAAGCTGAGCTGGTCCACTTCTGGGTTGCCTTAGTATTGGTGTTTCCTCTGGTCACTCCACTGCTAGGTCCTCTGTTTCTGGACTCTTAGTCTTTCTCTGTTTGTCTGCTTGTAGTATTTGCATCTTTGTCTTATTGATGTCCATTTCCCTTCAGTTTGTCCATCTTGCTCCTCTCGGTATTCTCGGTTCTACGCAGTGTTCCCGTTTTTTGTCAGGGATAGTCAGGGCTGAGGTTCCAGTGAGGGACTGCCCTTATCGAGGCGATTGCTGTACATATAGGTTGGGTCCCTTTCACATTCTTGCTTAACTTAGGGCCAGCTTCCCTCCTGTAGGTATCCCTGTCTTCTGGGGTCAGCTGCTAGTCTCCCGCTCTGATGTAATTCCAGGCTGGTTGGTTAGTCCAGTGGGTCCACTTTCCATAAATCCATAACACAAAGGAGGTTGATCTGGGCTTGTCATTCATGGTTAAATGGCACATACTGGAAGCAACGCCTGTAACAAGTCAGAATGCTTGCACGAGATATGGGAGCATGCACCTTCATTGGCCGTAGCCACTCACTACCGCACGTGAAAGAGCATCTAGGTAGTATGTTTGTATGCGTCCCGTATTATTATTAATTTAGGATGCAAGAAAGTGATTATCTGATGGGTATGGGGTGGGGGAATGATGGGGGTGGGGGGTGGGATAGGATTATTGGGGAGGGGGGGTGGGAGGATTGGGAAAGGCGGAGGATTTATTGGTCCTCACTTGTGGCAATGCAGCCACAGCATAATCTTCTGCAGAATCTAAAGAAAAAAAAGAAGAAGTGTGAGATTTCCTGAGAGGAGATGAGTCTTGTGGGAACAGTAGTGACTGGGGAATAGGCTTCATACTAGAGGATGGAGGGTCGGTCGGGGAGGTTTAGTGGGGGCTGAGGTGTGGGGTCAGAGAAGCAGGGATGTATATCGGGCTTCATCTCCAGGTTATACAATAGACCAATGTGAGGGTTCAGGGGGCTCTTGCCCCCATTATCCTTCCCTACACGGACTAGATGTACTTATCATTGTCTCAGGGGGTTGTGGTTTTATCTACTGAACATGAACGTGGTCATTATATGTTTGTATACCGCACAACATACAGCGCACAGTATACAGTAATTTACACTGAGCACAACACAGGCGTCCAATGGGAAGCTGAGAAGTGCGGCTATTCATGGCACTGAGGGTCCCCTTGATGTCAGGGGGGGCATCGCTCTCTACATATGGCTGGTAACACTGGTTAATGGCTAGTAACTATTGGATCCCCATTACGTTGAATCTGTACATAGATGAACAGAGGGGAGAAAATAGGATTTTTTTCTCCGGCATGAAATGTTGGACAAAACAGGACAGGATGACAAAGGAGGCGGAAGGGCGTCTATCCTGCACTGAAGGGTTGAGGAAGAGTCCTGCCATGTATTGAGTATCTCTTTACCTTTAAATGGGACACCTTTTGGGCACGCAGGCGCCCTGACAGTTGTCCCAGGGAATATCGCTCCGGTGCTTTCACACAGCGATGGTCATTTAGTGAATGAAGGTGGAGCGCACCGCGGATCTCTTTCGGCCACTCGCCTCCAATCACTGTGAACAGTCTTTCATGGATGAAGTGTTTCCATGGGCTGATAGTTACTATGTTGACTGAGTGATTTCTCCCTCAGTGCCCTGTCATTGGCCATGAGTGCATACGCTGATTATCGCCCAAATCACTATTTCCAGTGACTATTCGGCCGATGATCACCCAGTGTAAATTACCTTTAGGCTCCGTTCTGAGCCTCCAGCGCAGATCCAGCATGAAAAGCCGGGCCAAAATGTCCTGAATAGAGGACTTATTCTTTTCGTGAAATGTTGGGCAGGATGGCAGGAAGCAAACCGACTTCATTATAGTCCACATTCAGCGCCGTTAGCCTCCGCCATAAAATAAACCATCCGGCAGGCGATTCTGTCTTCCTGCTCTTATAATGGTGCAGGAAAATGGAATCCCCAACAGAAATGTGAACATCGCCTGAGCTGCCCTGAAAACCTCACAGAAAAACTACTGCAAGGCACAATGACAGAATGCAGGGATAAACAGAAGTAGAAAGGAATCTTGTATTTACCTCGTAAAGCTGGACCATGCTCTCCTAATACGGCTGCGTCGTCTGCAGGTAAAGATATACATGATTAGAAACCAAACCAGCAAAAACAAAACTAAAACGACAATCATCAATTAAATGCCTCTCCGGCTACTCGCACTTGGGCAAATTTAAAGGTTGCACCCAACATTCTTGGGCAAAACTGACTGGAGTTTAAACTGCCGCCGAGGGAGAAGAAATGTCCCTGGTTCAGGCGCAGCTCCCTCCGTACCGCTGAGCGTAGTTGTGCCTACGGCCGTGTGAGTGTGCCCTAATGTGTAATATCTGGTGTCTGCAGGTGATTCTGTACTTACACAGTGATGGTCTGTACATTTTCCATATTGGTGTCATTGCTTGTGGTATTAACACCTTCCATAATGGTGTTATTATCTGCGGTATTAATAACATCTTCCTCCTCCTCCATGATGTCTTCTTCTTCCACGACGTCTTCTTCTCTGTTGGACAACACATAATATATATAATAATGTAGCAGCTAATAGGACCAGAGGACAATATGGTAACTAAGTGTAAAAGGACATCTTTGTAGATAGTTGGGTTAGCCTCATGCAGGACCGGCTCATTTTGAACTTTAAGGGCGCAGCGATTCTTCTAGTATCGCTTTTACATTCAGCCATCACAACAATCATATGACGGCTCATTTTTTTGTGGGATCATTTTTTAATTGCACCATTTTGGGGTACCTGGGATTTAATGACCAACTGCCATTCCTTTCATTCCTTTTTATAGGAGGAGAATGAAACAATCAAACAACAATTCCCATAACAGGCCTATTGGAGCAACTGGTCTGCATGAGGCTGTATTTACTCCGGGGAGTGTGATGTCGGTCCTAGACAATTGCACTGATATCGCACTCGTAAACCTGCTATTCTTCTGTCATTGCGATGCATTCTGATACTTACATTTCGACGTCTGACTCATGGTCGTCGTAAAAATCTAGCGGCACCCAATCCGCTTCCTCGTCCGGCGGGAACCTGTTGGAGAGTAAACAAGATGGTGACAATCTCGGACATCGTCTCTACTATACAATACCGATACAAGCAGCACTTCTGACAATGGGGATGAATAGATGTCGTCTATCAGAACCGTCCGCACCCCGTACCCGCCCCACAAGACTGACAGGCCCCCGCAATGTGTTTCACCAGGACTCTGGCGTCATCAGGGGTATAGGGGCTATGGTAGCCGTACCAGCTGTAGTGTGTTATAGGCATGACCCTGATATCTGTGTATCATCACCAAGGCAGGATATGGTTCCTCGTAGACGGGTTTGGTCTATTGTATTACATTCACTCACACTATATTGTGACTCTGATCTTTTTAATTCATTGCTACTCTAATATATTTTATTACATATCGATGAAAGTTACTTTCTAAGGGGTCCAACTGTGGGTTTCAGCTTATGGCAAAGGCTGTGGTGGGATTGGTTATATATTACTGCCAGTGCGGATAATAGAAGTCATTATCATGAACTGTCTGTAATGTAGTGTGATATATGGTGTGCAGAATGATGCATTGTAGAGGGTTCTGTACTTACAAAATGAAGTTGTTATCCTTTCTCAAGTTTTCTAGTCTGATGGCCGCAGCGCCATCCTCCTGGCTGATGGCCGCAGCGCCGTCTTCCTGTCTTATAGCCGCAGCGCCTTCCTCCTGTCTGATAACACATAACATATATATTAATGTAGTTCTGGCAGCTAATAGGACAATATGATAACATAAAAAACAGTAATTCTAGAATACATTTTTGCTGTTTCTCTGTGGGGTTTACTGTGTGGCATAAATGAACTTTTCTCTTCATTCTGAGGGTCAATATGATTGCAGCCGTTCACAATTTATGCAGTTTTTAACTTTTGTTTCTGATAGGCTGAGATACCGGGCGGACATGAAGGTTTCCTGCTGCCATGGTAACCTATCAGCACCTCGTGATTGCATTGGGGGTTGATGGGTGACAGGAGCCCACCCATCTCCTGCTTCCATGCCACAGTAGATGGGGGGTACAGTAGCAGCTGGGTTGTCAGTAGACAGTCGAGCACCCAAAGGGCGGGTTTAAAGCCCAGGACCAAGCATTGTATATTTACGGTACTTGGTCACTAAAGCGTTAAATAACATGGTCTGCATCATTGTGAATATAAACCTGCTACTTCTATATACTTACGGAAACAACTGTTGGGTGAGGTGAAAGTATGTGGGGTCTCCAAATGCAGTAGGTCTGGAAGAGAAAACATTGAATCAGTTATAATGGAAGAAACGACGGCTACCAAAATATCCTGTATAATGTGCGGCCGGAGGGTCTGCGATCTATAAGTATTCCCGTAGATGATAGGAGTGATTGTCCTATATGGGGACATACTAGTGCTCACCCCAGGAATACTCCGACCCGTGTAACAGCGCTAACTCATCTCGCTAACGCAGCGCGGCTACGCTATTTACAGGGCATGGCTGCTATTCAGGCTGAACGGCAGCGCCCGCGGTACCCAAATAGTGTAGCGGCGCCTGGAGAGTAAATGTAGCGTGCCATCCGTGAAGCATGGCGCTGCTACATCTATGTACCCTCTGCACGGAGCCCTCCTACAAGATATAACACAAGAAGATACTTACGGATGAGGCTCCTCCAACATCTGAAATAAGCCCCTCAATCTGTGTAAGAAGGAAGAAAAAAAATGATGACGCCCCTTTATACTAAGTCCCATTATTAAAAAAGTGATGATTTGCAGAGTAATAATTTAAAAGGTGCAGTATTTGTACAAATACAATGTATGCAAAAGTTGCAATTTTTTTTACTTATGCATGTGATATCCAGTGTGTATCGCCCCAACCTCTCACCTATGTGATATCCAGTGTGTACCGCCCTGACTCCACATGTATGTGATATCCAGTGTGTGTATCGCCCCAACCCCTCACCTATGTGATATCCAGTGTGTACCGCCCTGACTCCACATCTATGTGATATCCAGTGTGTACCGCCCCGACTCCACATGTATGTGATATCCGGTGTTTACCGCCCCGACTCCACATGTATGTGATATCCAGTGTATACCGACCTGACTCCTGATCAATGTGATATCCAGTGTGTACCAACCTGACTCCTGGTCTATGTGATATCCAGTGTGTACCAACCCGACTCCTGATCTATGTGATATCCAGTATATACCGCCCCAACTCCGCATCTATGTGATATTCAGTGTGTACCGCCCCGACTCCGTATCTATGTGATATTCAGTGTGTACCGTCCTGACTCCACATCTATGTGATATCCAGTGTGTACCGCCCCGACTCCTCATCTATGTGATATCCATTATGTACCGCCCCGACTCCGTATCTATGTGATATCCAGTATATACCGCCCTGACTCCACATCTATGTGATATCCAGTGTGTACCAACCTGATTCCTGATCTATGTGATATCCAGTGTGTACCGACCCGACTCCTGATCTATGTGATATCCAGTATATACCGTCCAGACTCCTCATCTATGTGATATCCAGTGTGTACCGACCCGACTGCTCATCTATGTGCTAACCAGTGTGTACCGACCTGACTCCTCATCTATGTGATATCCAGTGTGTACTGCCCCAACCCCTCATCTATGTGATATCCAGTGTGTACCGCCCCGACTCCTCATCTATGTGATATCCAGTGTATACTACCATGTTATATATTACTGCCAGTCTGGATAATACATTCCTTATCAGTTAATATTTCTAATGTTGTGTAATATATGGTGTGTAGCATAATGCATTGTAGATGTACTTACAGATCAGTGTGGTTTAGTCCATCAACCACTAAATTCCTTGCAGCAGCAACTCTGTCTAGCTCGACCATACTGTAGGAGAACACATAATATATATAGAAATTTAGTTCTGGCAGCTAATAGGACCGGAGGACAATATGGTAACTCTAAGTGTAAAGCCCTATTTACATGGCATGGCTGCTAATCAAACTGAATGGCAGCGGCCGCGCTTTTAAAGTAGCGTGGCGCCATCTGGCGGTCTGCAGAATAAATGTAGCGTGCCATCCATGAAGCATGGCGCTGGTACATCCATGTATCCTACATGATGTAACACAAGAAGATACTTACGGACTATATAGCTCCAACTCTTCGTACATGAAGCTAAATCTGTGGAAGAAGGAAGAAAGAAACCAATGATGACCATGACATTTACCGGGTATAAAGCGCTCCGGAAAAGGAACATTTCATTAAAAATATCTAGAACTATGACTGATAGAGATACTATTCTTAGGGTCCGACTACAGAGGTGATAGCGAGTGGGAAACATGGAATGATCAATGTCTAAGCGGAATGACAAGTGAATGAACCACTGATGAGTTTTATGGCTGCAGAAACTGAACGGCGAACCAGAAGCGAACTGTTCTCATTCGTCGTTCAGCCATTTCTGGCGGTCTGCAGGATAAATGGAGCGTGCCATCCGTGAAGCATGGCGCTGCTACATCTATGTATCACTCTGCACGGAGGACTCCTACGAGATGTAACACAACAGACATAGGCATTATGGGAAGAAGATACTTACGGGTGTTGGGGCTGCAGATCTTCATATATCCCCCCTAATCTGTGGAAGAAGGAAGAGAAGAAACAATTACAAGGATGACATTTACAGGGTATGAAGCGCTCCGGGAAAGGAAGAGTTCATTAAGAACTCTAGAACTATGGCTGACTGAGATGCTATTCTTGGGTCCGACTACGGAGGTGATAGCGGAGGTAAAACACAGAACCATCAATGTCTTAGCGGAGCGACAAGTGAACGCGCCAATGATGAGTTTTATACCTGCAGAAGCTGAATGGCGAATGAGCGGTGAACCATTCTCGTTGGTCGTTCAGTCGCTGCCTTGTGTTTAGACCGAACATTATTGTTCACTTTCATTCATTTTAATTCTTTTTGAACGATAATTTATTCTGTCTAAAAGCCCCTTAGTTTAGAAATAAATTCACTTTCTTATATTAAAGGGGATGAACCACAATTACTGGTTATCTGCTATCCGCAGGGGCCGCAAGAAAATCACTGTTTTAGGGCGAGCACCCACTGGCGTTTTTATACCTGCGTTTTGCGTTTTGCGTTTTTCCTGCACAGGCATAGAGATAACATGTGTTCCTGTCCACTGGCGTTTTTTTTGCATTGCGTTTGCGTTTTTAACATAGGAACTGTCAGTTGCATATGTGTCCTTATTTTTCTCCATGGAAATTAATGGCAAAGCCGCGAAAACGCCGCGAAAAACGCCGCGAAAAACGCCGCGGAAAACGCTGCGTTTTTTTCCCGCGGGAAACGCAAACGCCAGTGGGTGCTCGCCCTTAAACAATTATTCAGGCAATAACCCACCCCCCACCCCCCCCACCCCCGTGTAAAGATACCGAAAGTACAAAAAAGAAACCATATAAACAAAAGACCCGAATACCAACATTACATAACATAAAAACCAGACTAAGGGCACCAAAGGGTGATGTCACCTGGGGCAGCATGCAGCCCTAAGCCCCCTGATGGTGGGGGTCTTACAGGGATACTTACGTCAAACGGGTGATATTTTGGAAATCATTCCGCTCTTGTAAAGCTAAGAACCGGCGCTGTCTCTCCAGGGGAGACTCTCTAGCTGGATCTCCTGCCTCATCCGGGTTCCTGTTAGAGAGTAAAGAAGATGGTGACAATCTTGGACATCGTCTGAAAAGTCTATGGCAGCTATGAGCTGGGGCAGATTTGTTCCATAAGTTACACCAGGTTTAGGCATACATGGTAGTAAATCTGTTGAGGCCACACCCCTTTGTACTAAGCCCCAATTTTTATTAAAGAAGTGATGATTACAGTGTAGAAAAAAAATAAGTTGCAATATTTATATAAATACAATATACTCAAATTTTACTATTTTTTTCCTATTGGAAAACTGAGTTAGTCCGCTTGCAGCCAGCCAGATCAGATCCCGCTGTGAGAATTCTCACAGCGGGATGCAGTCCCGTGCCCCTGCGGCTTACCTGCTCCCGGCGTCTCCTCTCTGCGCTGTGTGCCGGCCGGCGCATGCGTATAAAGCAGCCGGCCCGTCACCACTGACATTTCTGTGCGGGCCTCTGTGAGACCCGCACAGAAATACAACATGCCGAGATTTGTTTGCCGTGTGTGTTTTCACGCGGACTGCCTAGAATTGTGTAACCTAATGCAATCCTATGCAGGCAGTCATGAGCGGAAATCCCGCCGCGGAATTTCCGCCCGTGTGCAGGGAGCCTTATAAAGACCCTAAATAAATTTTTCCCATCATAATCTGCAGACAGTAGAATAATACACATAGAGCCGCTCCACGTAATGGCGTCAGATGTTGTAATGTCCTGCATCAGAGTGTAACCCAACCACAATAATATCTACTAACATAATCCTATCCATTTATACCGTGAATGCATCCCGTGCACTGCCCCGGCTCCGGAACTATGTGATATCCAGTGTGTACTGCCCCGACTCCTAGGCTATGTCATATCCAGTGTATACTGCCCGGACTCCTAAACTATGTGATATCCAGTGTGTACTGCCCCGGCTCCGGAACTATGTGATATCCAGTGTGCACTGCCCCGACTCCTAGGCTATGTGATATCCAGTGTGTACTGCCCGGACTCCTAAACTATGTGATATCCAGTGTGTACTGCCCCGACTCCTAAACTATGTGATATCCAGTGTGCATTGCCCCGACTCCTAAACTATGTGATATCCAGTGTGCATTGCCCCGACTCCTAAACTATGTGATATCCAGTGTGTACCGAGCCGACTCCGGAACTATGTGATATCCAGTGTGTACTGCCCCGACTCCTAAACTATGTGATATCCAGTGTGTACTGCCCCGATTCCTGAACTATGTGATATCCAGTGTGTACCGCCCCGACTCCGGAACTATGTGATATCCGGTGTGTACCGACCTGACTCCTCATCTATGTGATATCCGGTGTGTACCGACCTGACTCCTCATCTATGTGATATCCGGTGTGTACCGACCTGACTCCTCATCTATGTGATATCCAGTGTGTACCTCCCTGACTCCTCATCTATGTGATATCCAGTGTGTACCTCCCTGACTCCTCATCTATGTGATATCCACTGTGTACCGCCCCGACTCCTCACCTATGTGATATCCAGTGTGTACCTCCCTGACTCCTCATCTATGTGATATCCAGTGTGTACCTCCCTGACTCCTCATCTATGTGATATCCACTGTGTACCGCCCTGACTCCTCATCTATGTGATATACAGTGTGTACCTCCCTGACTCCTCATCTATGTGATATCCACTGTGTACCGCCCCGAATCCTCATCTATGTGATATCCAGTGTGTACCACCACGATTCCTCATCTATGTGATATCCAGTGTATATCACCTCAACTCCTTATCTATGTGATATGCAGTGTGTATTGCCCCAACTCCTCATCTATGTGATGTCCAGTGTATATCACCCCAACTCCTTATCTATGTGATATCCAGTGTGTATTGCCCCAACTCCTCATCTATGTGATATTCAACGTGTACTACCATGTTTTATATCACTGCCATTCTGGATAATACATTCCTATTAGTTAATATTTCTAATGTTCTGTAATATATGGTGTGTAAAATAATGCATAGCAGATGTACTTACAGATTGACGTTCCCAGGTGCTTCCATCATCGGGTTGATGTCATTTCCGATGGCCTGATCTTCTTCATCATCATCATCTTCCTCACTATTGGACAACACATAATATATATGAAATGTAGTTCTGGCAGCTAATAGGACCAGAGGACAATATGATAACTCTAAGTGTAAAAGTAAACTCTGTAGGTGGTTGGATTAACCCCATAAGCATTGGCCTATTTTGGGCCTTAACCTCTTAATGCTATATGACATAGAGTCATGTCCTGCAGCTTTAGGATATGTATGAAGGGAGATCGCCACAATCTCCCTCCATACACCGCAGGTGCGGGCTGTTTCTTATAGCTGACACCCGGCGGCAACAGCTCAGACCAGCCGCGAAGCTGATCGGGTCTGTTAACCCTTTAAATGCCGCTGTCAATACTGACGACGGCACTTAAATCCCCTGAATGATGTTTGGCGGTCCCATACGGCCCCCCGCCATAAGATCACAAGGAGCCATATATGTGTCATGGCAGCCGAGGGCCATTTTTGTCGCAGTTTGTGTGCCATAAAAACAAGACGCACCGAAAGATGGCGTAATGTGTTTTTTTTCTGTTTCCCTCCACTTAGAATTTTTTAAATGTTTTTCCGTACATTATATGGTACATTAAATATTGCAATATTTATACAAATATAATGGACTCAAATTTTGCTATTTTTTTTTCCAACGGTAAAAATGACTTATAAATTCACTAAATAAATTCTTCCATGATAATCTGCGGACAGTAGAATAAAACACATAGAGCCGCTCCTCGTGTGACCGCAGTAATGGCTTCAGATCTCGTAATATCTTGCATCAGAGTGTAACCCAACCACAATTATATCTCTACTAACATAATTCTATCCAGTTATACCATGAATGCATCCCGTGTACCGAGCCGAATGCTCATCTATGTGATATCCAGTGTGTACTGACCTGACTCCTCATCTATATGATATCCAGTATATACCGACCCAACTCCTGATCTATGTAATATCCAGTGTGTACGCCCTGACTCCTCAACTATGTGATATCCAGTGTGTACCGCCCCGACTCCTCATCTATGTGATATCCAGTGTGTACTGACCTGACTCCTGATCTATGTGATATCCAGTGTGTACCGCCCCGACTCCTCATCTATATGATATCCAGTGTGTACCGACCTGACTCCTCATCTATGTGATATCCAGTGTGTACTGACCTGACTCCTGATCTATGTGATATCCAGTATATACCGACCTGACTTCTCATCTATATGATATCCAGTGTGTACCGACCTGACTCCTCATCTATGTGATATCCAATATATACCGAGCCGAATGCTCATCTATATGATATCCAGTTTGTACGCCCTGACTCCTGATCTATGTGATATCCAGTGTGCACCGCCCCGACTCCTCATCTATATGATATCCAGTGTGTACCGACCTGACTCCTGATCTATGTGATATCCAATATATACCGACCCGACTCCTCATCTATATGATATCCAGTGTGTAACGACCTGACTCCTGATCTATGTGATATCCAATATATACCGACCCAACTCCTGATCTATGTAATATCCAGTGTGTATGCCCTGACTCCTCAACTATGTGATATCCATTATCTACCGCCCCAACTCTTCACCTATGTGATATCCAGTGTGTACCGCCCCGACTCCCCATCTATGTGATATTCAGTGTCTACCGAACCGACTCCTCGTCTATATGATATCCACTGTTTACCTCCCGACTTCTGATCTATGTGATATCCAGTGTGTACTGCCCCAACTCCTCATCTATGTGATATTTAGTGTGCACCACCCCAGCTCCTCATCTATGGGATATCCAGTATGTACCGCCATGTTATAAATCACTGCCAGTCTGGATAATACATTCCTATTAGTTAATATATCAACCAGTGTGTAAAATAATGTATTGCAGATGTACTTACGCATTGATGTTCTCTGCTGCATCCATCATCGGGTTGTTGTTAATACCGATGGCCTGATCTTCTTCCTCCTCCTCCTCCTCATCCTCTTCCTCAGACAACTCATCCTCAAATAGATCATAGTAGTCCAGCGGGACCCAATCGTCTGGACGGTCTTCATCATCAGGGCTCCTGTTAGAGAGTAAAGAAGATGGTGACGATCTTGGACATCGTCTCTACTATACAATACAGATACAAGCAGCCCTTCTGACAATGGTGAAGAATATCGGTGCCGTCCGCACCCCGTACCCGCACCGCAAGACTGACAACCCTCCATCCACATCACCCAAACCCATCTTGTACATGGTACATAGGTCTACATATAACTAGTCCTCCTAGATATAACATAGACTCCTCATCTATGTGATATCCGGTGTGTACCGCCCCGACTTCTCATCTATGTGATATCTAGTGTATACCGCACTGACTCCTCATCTATGTGATATCCGGTGTGTACCGCCCCAACTTCTCATCTATGTGATATCCAGTGTGTACCGGCCTGACTCCTCATCTATGTGATATCCAGTGTGTACCGCCCCGACTCCTCATCTATGTGATATCCAGTGTGTACCGCCCCGACTTCTCATCTACGTGATATCCGGTGTGTACCGCACTGACTCCTCATCTATCTGATATGCAGTGTATACCACCCCAACTCCTTATCTATCTATTGTGTACTGCTCCGAGTCCTCATCTATGTGATATCCAGTGTGTACCGCCCTGACTCCTCATCTATGTGATATCCAGTGTGTACCGACCCGACTCGTCATCTAACCAGTATGTACCGACCCAGATACTTATCTCTACAGTGTGTACCGCTGCGACTCCTAATCTATACATTGTGTACTGCCTTGACTGCCCATCTATGTGACATCCAGTGTATACCGCCCAACTCCTCATCTATGTGATATCCAGTGTGTACCGCCCCGACTCCTCATCTATGTGATATCCAGTGTGTACTGCCCCGACTCCTCATCTATGTGATATCCGGTGTGTACCGACCTGACTCCTCATCTATGTGACATCCAGTGTGTACCGCCCCGACTCCTCATCTATGGGATATCCAGTGTGTACCGCCCCGACTCCTCATCTATGTGATATCCAGTGTGTACCGACCTGACTCCTCATATACGTGATATCCAGTGTGTACAGAGCCAACTCCTCATCTATGTGATGTCCAGTGTGTACCGCCCCGACTCCTCATCTATGTGACATCCAGTGTGTACCGCCCCGACTCCTCATCCATGTGATATCCAGTGTGTACTGCCCCGACTCCTCATCTATGTGACATCCAGTGTGTACCTCCCTGACTCCTCATCTATGTGATGTCCAGTGTGTACCGCCCCGACTCCTCATCTATGTGATATCCACTGTGTACCTCCCTGACTCCTCATCTATGTGATATCCAGTGTGTACAGAGCCAACTCCTCATCTATGTGACATCCAGTGTGTACCGCCCCGACTCCTCATCTATGTGACATCCAGTGTGTACCGCCCCGACTCCTCATCTATGTGACATCCAGTGTGTACCGCCCCGACTCCTCATCTATGTGACATCCAGTGTGTACCGCCCCGACTCCTCATCTATGTGTGATATCCAGTGTGTACCGCCCTGACTCCTCATCTATGTGATATCCAGTGTGTACCGCCCCGACTCCTCATCTATGTGATATCCAGTGTGTACCGCCCTGACTCCTCATCTATGTGTGATATCCAGTGTGTACCGCCATGTTATATAATACTGCCAGTCTGGATAACACAGTCTTATTAGTTAATATTTCTAACGTTGTGTAATATATGGTGTGTAAAATAATGCATTGCAGATGTACTTACTCATTGATGTTCTCTGCTGCATCCATCATCGGATTGATGTCATATCCGATGGCCTGATCTTCTTCCTCCTCGTCTTCCTCACTATTGTATAAACACATAACATATATAAAGTGTAGTTCAGACCCGCTGCAACTATGTAACGCAGATTTCTGCTGTGGATGCAGTGGGGATGAGCTTAAAATTGTATTTAATTGCATGCGGGTGACATGCAGATGCCGCCCCCATAGAGATCAATGGGGACCATCCGGAGTGTGATCCGCACTTAAATGGAGCATGTCGCGTTTTTTTTTCCACGCACACAAAATTTTAAAATCACTTTAAATACCATCCGCGTCTATTTATATAACCGCGGGGGGTCATTACATTCCTACGGGACATTTTACATGCGGATCACGCTGCGGATTTGAAAATATATTTTCCCCGTGGACATGAGGCCTTAGACTGCTATGGGAGCCGTCTGGCAAAGCGAAGGTGTGGGAGGCGTAGGAAGGTAGAGTGGCATACTTGTGAAAGCTAGCCGCAACGTGTTTGCAGTTGGTCTTATTGCACACGATGAAACTCTCAGATAGTTGCAATATTTTAAGCCCTCCCTCCGTCTCCCGCTTAAATGCCACAATGGGTAGGAGGCACGGTACCAGCTGGGTTGTCAGTAGACAGTCGCCGCCCGACCTGCTGCTGCTAGATTATAGGAGCTTTAAGCCCGCACTGTAAATTTACTATAGAGCAGGTGTGAAGCCCAGAACCAAGCATTGTGTATTTACAGTACTTGGTCACTAAGGGGTTAAACAACATCATCTGCATCATTATGAATATAATCCTGCTATATCTATATACTTACGGTATTGTCTCGAGGGTGGTATAATATCGAGGGGTTCCAAATTCAACCGGTCTAGAAGAGAAAACACAAAACCAGTTATAATGGAAGAAATGGCGGCTACCAAAATATGGTGTATAATATGCCGGTCCGAGATAAACCCGCGGCCGGAGGGTCTGCGATCGATAAGTATTCCCGTAGATGATAGGAGTGATTGTCCTTTATGTGGACATACTAGTGCTCACCCCAGGAATACTCCGACCCGTGTAACAGCGCTAACTCATCTCGCTAACGCAGCGCGGCTACGCTATTTACAGGGCATGGCTGCTATTCAGACTGAACGACAGCGGCCGCGGTACCCAAATAGTGTAGTGGCGCCTGGAGAGTAAATGTAGCATGCCATCCGTGAAGCATGGCGCTGCTATATCTATGTTTCACGCTGCACGAGATCCAACCCCAAAGACCTTATGGTACGTAGAAGATACTTACGGGAAATACACCACCCAGTCTCGAATTGTCTGAAGCCATCTGTGGAAGAAGGAAGAGAAGAAACAATTACAAACATGACATTTACAGGGTATAAAGCGCTCCGGGAAAGGGAGAGTTCATTAAGAACTCTAGAACTATGGCTGGGGTCCGACAATAAAGACCAGACTAAGGGCACCAAAGAATGATGCCACACGGGGCAGCATGCAGCCCTAATCCCCTGATGGTGGGGGTCCTACAGGAATACTTACATCTCATCCAGGATGTCATCAAGATTTTCTTCAATCATGTAATCATCATCGTCATCGCTGAGATCCAGCGGGACCCACTCTATCTCTTCCTCCGATGTTCTAGTAGAGAGTAAAGAAGATGGTGACAATCTCAGACATCGTCCCTCTGCTATACAATACAGATGCCGTCTATCGGAGCCGTCCGCACCCCATTACCGCACTGCAAGGCTGACTGCCCACAGTCTGCCGTCCACACCCCGTACCCGCATCACAAGGCTGACTGTCCTCAATCCGCCATCCACACCCCTTACCCACACTGTAAGGCTGACCGCCCACAATCTGCCATCCACACCCCATACCCGCATCACAAGGCTGACTGTCCTCAATCCGCCATCCACACCCCTTACCCACACTGCAAGGCTGACTGCCCTCAATCCACCATCTGCACCCTGTACCTGCACCGCAAGGCTGACCCAACCACAAGCTGCCATCCACACCCCGTACCCACACTGCAAGGCTGACCCCCTAAGACATTGCGATCATAGCCAATGGCAAAGCAGAACGCCTGTAGCTGGTGTCCTGTTGCCATGGCAACCCATCGGTCTTTCAATGATGTCACAGAGGAAGCACCCTCCCTCTGTGAACCCTTTATATGCTGCGATCTACATAGATCACAGCATATAACAGTTAACAGTGGGGGCTGCTGTCCTTATACACCCCCACTGTTAAAGTTGGAGGTTGGCTATCATTAACAGTCAGTTCCACTGCGGATGGCGCGGACGCTCAGCTTCTGATCCTGCGCCATCCACATGACATAAGGTAATGACTTGTGGTGTTAAGGGTTTAAAGGGTTAATGAAGCCATTCCAGTAGTCCTGATCCTTGTAAGGTGGTGGAGGGGCTGACTTGCTCCTCCACTAAAGAAATGATTCTCCAACGGTTGCTTATAGCGCCAAACACAAGCCCAGCCCCAGGTGACATGGGTAAAAGAAGTCCCACCTCCAAGATGACATAGGTAGGGGAAATCCCACCCCCAGGTGACATGAGTGAGAGAATTCCCACCGCACAGGTGACATAAGCAGGAGAAGTCCCACCCCCAGGTGACATGAGTGAGAGTAGTCCCACACCTCAGGTGAAATGAGTGAGAGAAGTTCCACTATCTAGGTGACATGGGTAGGATGAGTCTCAACCCCCAGGTGACATAGGTGTAAGAAGTCCCACACCCAAGGTGACATGGGTGTAAGAAGTCCCACACCCCAGGTGACATGGGTGTAAGAAGTCCCACCCCCCAGGTGACGTGGTAGGAGAAGTCCCACCCCCCTCGATAATGAAGGCCTGGTGTAGCCAACCTGCTAGAGTTGTTCAGGCTTATATTTGCAATGTTAAACGTTTGTGTTCTCTTGTGGAGTGAAGGAATGTATTTAATGTACGGAAGTAAAACTTTTTGTATTGCTGTACTCTATTATATTCTGACCAAGCAAAATTAGTGGATCTTAGACCTTCAGCCCCATTATATATACATATGTATGGGTGGGTGGTGGTTATATGGATTGGGAGCTGAACCCTGCTCTATACATGGTGGGTGCTGGCTGTCTGACATCCAACACCCTACAGCAACAGCCATGATCAGCGTTCATGCCAATCATGTCTGTTAACCCTTTTAATATCTGATTGAAGATTGGGAGTTCAAAGGCCCCGCCCCCACGATAAGAAAATTCCCTTGCTAACCGGAATGCATCCTTTAAGCCTTATATCTTCTGCCATTTGGAATATAAGCATTGCTTTAAGGCGCGTTCGCATAGCCATGATTTTTCACAAATTTTGGTGCAGATCGGCAGCAGATTTCACCCCTTCAAATTCAATTTTACTGAAAGGGTCAAATGTGCTGCAGATCTGCGCCAAAATCCACACAAAATCTGCAGCCAATCAGCGCGCGTGAACGCACTCTTAGGGCTTTTGCCCACTAACAATTTTTTTTCGCTGCGTTTTTTTTTTACCAAATGCCAATGGGACTTTCTAATGTTACAATCGCATCGCACAGAAATCGCAGCAACGCAAACTTGTGATTTTTGTGCGATTTTAACATTAGAAAGTCCCATTGGCATTTTGAAAAAAACACAGCGAAATCGCAGGAGAAAAAAAATACTAGTGGGCAAAAGCCCTTAGGGTGGGTTCACACGGGACTGAAATCCCGCAGAAAACTCATGGAATGATCGCAGGAAAATACAGCGACATTTCCACGGGAGGAACGCAGCTTCAGAAAACGGCAAATCTTTTTTGCAAATCTTGACCACTTTGCCAGCTAATCCCAGGATTAAAACCGCGGGCGGAATTTTTGTGCAGAAAGTCAGCAGGACATTCCATAGCAATTACGCCCCGTTAGAACCCAGCCTTATAGCAGTCATGGGGTCATACAGTAAACTACTTACATCTCCGCTGGGATCTCGTTATCCATATCTAGAACTCTAGAACTCGCTTTCGCACAGTGTTTCTCTCTCCAAACTATTAAAGAGTAAATAAAACAGTGAGATTTTTCAGGATCAGCCATTATTCTATAACAACCCCCCCATGAAGAAAGATAATGATGGAGACAACAAGAGCTCCACATCCAGTGAACCTACCTCCAACCACTACAACACTCAAGGGAATGTTGGCACTGCAGCTCCTTATATCATGCTCGTGATGTCATAAAAGCCATGATGCCATAATATGCATGATGTCATACAATGAGGGGGAGGAGCCAACAACCACCACATTCTGTGACATCACAGGCTGCAGCCATCTGAGACCAGACAAGGCCAAACAGCCAATCAAATTCCATATAGATAAAATAGTCTCTATAGTCTCCCCCAGCCCACAAAACCTTATACAAGTGGCCACATTATCATTATGTGCATCAGTCATGTTAAAGCCTCTTGTACCAAAGACACAAGTATTATAAACCAAATAAATGATATATGATCCCTGCAAGCCATCCAGGCCACTTAATGGCCTTCAGTAACAGTATGGCGGTATTATTCCATCACTATGTGCTCGTGGTGTGGTGGGATTATTAGGCCTTCTATAACGGGATTATTGCTAATATTGGTTATTCAGTAACGCTGTAATCATTTTTGGTCAGTATTAGTAGTGATCGCGGTGTGGCGGTATTATTTGGACTTTGTATAGTAGTATCATTAGTCATGTTGTCCCTTGTATAGCACATTTTGTTCATTAACCCCTTAAGGGCACGGCCTATTTTGGGCTTAAGGATGCAACGATTTTTCAGATTTTCATTTCCACTTTTCAAGAGCCATAACTTTTGTATTTTTCCATTATTACGGCCGTCTAACCGCTTGTTTTTTGCGTGGCGAACTGTAGTTTTTATGGGTACCATTTTTGGGGGCTTATAACCTATTGTACAACTTTAATTATTTTATTGAAAGCAGGGAGAGAAAACACATGAATTCTGCCATTGGTATTTTTAACTTTGCTTTATTTGCACCAATACAATTGTACGGTCCAGAATGCAAAGAAGATTATCAAGAGTAGAACATTCAGCATAAAATTGTGTTATCCCAAAGGGTGAGGTCTGGCATCACCCCCCGGTAACCCTGTAGTCATTTAGCTTCCCTCCAAACACTAAGCGCCCACCTGTGTAGTGGTAAGGTTTCCGATGAATTTGTGCAGTTTGGGAATTCTGAATAGTTTAGTACGTTTTTGCCTGTTACTTGCATTGCTAATTATTGATCTGCAGTGGGCATCTCTTGGGTTAGAAACCACGATTAGATATTCCGTAATTGTCCTGCCAGGTAATATAGGCGGACGTCTGGTAGGGCCATTCCTGCTTGGTCTTTAGGTCTTTGCAGCGACGAAAGGCTTAATTTGGAGCGGGCAGAGTTCCATATAAATGATGTAATCAGGGAACTAAAGGATTGAAAGAAACGTTTTGGGACCTGGAGCGGCATGTGTTGTAGTTAGAGATGAGCGAACGTACTCGTCCGAGCTTGATGCTCGTTCGAGTATTAGCGTGTTCGAGATGCTCGTTACTAGAGGCGAGCACCACGCGATGTTCGAGTTACTTTCACTTTCATCTCTGAGACGTTAGCGCGCTTTTCTGGCCAATAGAAAGACAGGGAAGACATTACAACTTCCCCCTGCGACGTTCAAGCCCTATACCACCCCCCTGCAGTGAGTGGCTGGCGAGATCAGGTGTCACCCGAGTATATAAATCGGCCCCTCCCGCGGCTCGCCACAGATGCATGGTGACAGAGATCAGGGAAAGTGCTGCTGATGCCAGAGCTGCTATAGGGAGAGTGTTAGGATTGATTTTAGGCTTCAAGAACCCCAACGGTCCTTCTTAGGGCCACATCTAACCGTGTGCAGTACTGTTGAGGCTGCTTTTTGCAGTGTTGCACTTTTTTTTTTTTTTTGTATATCGGCCGTGCAGAGCATTGCGTCCAGAGCATTGCGTCCTGCATTAATTTTACATAGTCCACGGCCAGTAGTGGTGGTGAGGCAGGGACAGTGAAAGACATATCCAGTCTATATACGCAGTGGGCTTTTCCAAAAAAAATTTGGGAAAAAAAATCTATTTAGGCTGCCTGTGACCGTCCTGACTGTACTGCGTCTCTGGTGGGGGTAGTTGTCCTAATTCATACGCAGCCAGCTAAGTGTTACAGCAGGCTTGTGAAAAATTCTTTCCTGCCTCTGCGTTGCTTCTTACATCACCGCTGTCATCCTGTGTG
Organism: Eleutherodactylus coqui; assembly: GCF_035609145.1. NCBI lineage: Eukaryota > Metazoa > Chordata > Amphibia > Anura > Eleutherodactylidae > Eleutherodactylus > Eleutherodactylus coqui. The sequence continues at coordinate 153,611,550 of NC_089844.1, read as the reverse complement.
ACTGAAACAGTCTGCAGTAATTTTACATAGTCCACGGCCCGTAGTGGTGGTGAGTAGAGATGAGCGAACGTATTCGTCCGAGCTTGATACTCGTTTGAGCATTAGCGTGTTCGAGATGCTCGTTACTCGAGACGAGTACCACGCAATGTTCGAGTTACTTTCACTTTCATCTCTGAGACGTTAGCGCGCTTTTCTGGCCAATAGAAAGACAGGGAAGGCATTACAACTTCCCCCTGCGACGTTCAAGCCCTATACCACCCCCCTGCAGTGAGTGGCTGGCGAGATCAGGTGTCACCCGAGTATATAAATCGGCCCCTCCCGCGGCTCGCCACAGATGCATTCTGAAATAGCTCAGGGAAAGTGCTGCTGCTGGTGCTGCTGCTATAGGGAGAGCATTAGGAATTATTTTAGGCTTCAAGAACCCCAAGGGTGCTTCTTAGGGCCACATCTGACCGTGTGCAGTACTGTTGAGGCTGCTTTTAGCAGTGTTGCACTTTTTTTTTTTTTTGTATATCGGCCGTGCAGAGCATTGCGTCCGCAGTCTGCAGTCATTGTACAGAGTATGGGGCCAGTACTGGTGAGGCAGGGAAAGAGATATTCAGGCTATATAGGCAGTGGGCTTTTTCCCAAAAATTGATCTCCGTCATCCCGCCAGAGGGAAAGAGTATACATAATATTATACGCTGCCTACTGTATCTATCTGCTGGGGGTAGTAGTCCTAATTAATAAGCAGCTAAGCGTTACAGCAGGCTTGCGCAAAATTGTTTCCTGGATCTGCTGTCTCTGTTACATCAGCGCTGTTATCCCGCCAGAGGGAAAGAGTATACATAATATTATACGCTGCCTACAGTATCTGGCTGTAGGCAGAACCCCTTTCCTCTCGAACCCCTTTCCTCTTCGGGTATGAGAGTGGAAAGGTTCTCCTTATACCGTGGGTCGAGCAGTGTGTACACCCAGTAATCCGTAGTGGCCAGAATGCGTGTAACGCGAGGGTCACGAGAAAGGCATCCTAACATGAAGTCAACCATGTGTGCCAGGGTACCTGTACGCAACACATGGCTGTCCTCACTAGGAAGATCACTTTCAGGATCCTCCTCCTCCTTCTCAGGCCATACACGCTGAAAGGATGACAGGCAAGCAGCATGGGTACTCTCAGCAGTGGGCCAAGCTGTCTCTTCCCCCTCCTCCTCATGCTCCTCCCCCTCCTCCTCCTCCTCAACGTGCTGAGATATAGACATGAGGGTGCTCTGACTATCCAGCGACATACTGTCTTCCCCCACCTCTGTTTCCGAGCGCAAAGCGTCTGCCTTTATGCTTTGCAGGGAACTTCTCAAGAGGCATAGCAGAGGAATGGTGACGCTAATGATTGCAGCATCGCCGCTCACCATCTAGGTAGACTCCTCAAAGTTTACAATGACCTGGCAGATGTCTGCCAACCAGGCCCACTCTTCTGTAAAGAATTGAGGAGGCTGACTCCCACTGCGCCGCCCATGTTGGAGTTGGTATTCCACTATAGCTCTACGCTGCTCATAGAGCCTGGCCAACATGTGGAGCGTAGAATTCCCCCGTGTGGGCACGTCGCACAGCAGTCGGTGCACTGGCAGATTAAACCGATGTTGCAGGGTGCGCAGGGTGGCAGCATCCGTGTGGGACTTGCAGAAATGTGCGCTGAGCCGGCGCACCTTTCCGAGCAGGTCTGACAAGCTTGGGTAGCTTTTCAGAAAGCGCTGAACCACCAAATTAAAGATGTGGGCCAGGCATGGCACGTGCATGAGGCTGCCGAGCTGCAGAGCCGCCACCAGGTTACGGCCGTTGTCACACATGACCATGCCCGGTTGGAGGCTCAGCGGCGCAAGCCAGCGGTCGGTCTGCTCTGTCAGACCCTGCAGCAGTTCGTCGGCCGTGTGCCTCTTCTTTCCTAAGCTGAGTAGTTTCAGCACGGCCTGCTGACGCTTGCCCACCGCTGTGCTGCCACGGCGCGAGACACCGACTGCTGGCGATGTGCTGCTGCTGACACATCTTGATTGCGAGACAGAGGTTGCGTAGGAGGAGGGGGAGGAGGAGGCTGGTTGAGTGGAGGAAGCATACACCGCCGCAGATACCACCACCGAGCTGGGGCCCGCAATTCTGGGGGTGGGTAGGACGTGAGCGGTCCCAGGCTCTGACTCTGTCCCAGCCTCCACTAAATTCACCCAATGTGCCGTCAGGGAGATATAGTGGCCCTGCCCGCCTGTGCTTGTCCACGTGTCCGTTGTTAAGTGGACCTTGCCAGTAACCGCGTTGGTGAGGGCGTGTACAATGTTGCGGGAGACGTGGTCGTGCAGGGCTGGGACGGCACATCGGGAAAAGTAGTGGCGACTGGGAACTGAGTAGCGCGGGGCCGCCGCCGCCATCATACCTTTGAAAGCCTCCGTTCCACAACCCTATACGGCAGCATCTCCAGGCTGATAAATTTGGCTATGTGCACGTTTAACGCTGGAGCGTGTGGGTGCGTGGCGGCGTACTTGCGCTTGCACTCCAACACTTGCGCTAAGGACGGCTGGATGGTGCACTGAGAGACAATGGTGGATGGGGCCGAGCACAGCGGAGGTGAGGGTGTGGGTGCAGGCCAGGAGACGGTAGTGCCTGTGTCCTGAGAGGGGGGTTGGATCTCAGTGGCAGGTTGGGGCACAGGGGGAGAGGCAGCAGTGCAAACCGGAGGCGGTCAACGGTCTTCGTCCCACCTTGTGGGGTGCTTGGCCATCATATATCTGCGCATGCTGGTGGTGGTGGCTCCCCGGCTGATCTTGGCACGACAAAGGTTGCACACCACTGTATGTCGGTCATCTGCACTCTCAGTGAAAAACTGCCAGACCTTTGAGCACCTCGGCCTCTGCAGGGTGGCATGGCGCGAGGGGGCGCTTTGGGAAACAGTTGGTAGATTATTCGGTCTGGCCCTGCCTCTACCCCTGGCCACCGCACTGCCTCTTCCAACCTGCCCTGCTGCTGCACTTGCCTTCCCCTCTGAAGACCTGTCCGCAGTAGGCGTAGCAAACCAGGTGGGGTCAGTCACCTCACCGTCCTGCTGCTCTTCCTCCGAATCCTCTGTGCGCTCCTCCCTCGGACTTACTCCAATTACTACTACCTGAGTGATAGACAACTGTGTCTCATCGTCATCGTCCTCCTCACCCACTAAAAGCTCTTGAGACAGTTGCCGGAAGTTCCCAGCCTCATCCCCCGGACCCCGGGAACTTTCCAAAGGTTGGGCATCGTTCACGACAAACTCCTCCGGTGGGAGAGGAACCATTGCTGGCCATTCTGGGCAGGGGCCCGGGAACAGTTCCTGGGAGTCTGCCTGCTCCTCAGAATGTGTCATTGTAATGGAGTGAGGAGGCTGGGAGGAAGGAGGAGCAGCAGCCAGAGGATTCAGAGTTGCAGCAGTGGACGGCGCAGAATTCTGGGTGGTCGATAGATTTCTGGATGCACTTTCTGCCATCCACGACAGGACCTGCTCACACTGCTCATTTTCTAATAAAGGTCTACCGCGTGGACCCATTAATTGTGAGATGAATGTGGGGACGCCAGAAACGTGCCTCTCTCCTAATCCCGCAGCAGTCAGCTGCGATACACCTGAATCAGGAGCTCGGCCTGTGCCCACACCCTGACTTGGGCCTCCGCGTCCTCGCCCGCGTCCACGTCCTCTAGGCCTACCCCTACCCCTCAGCATGCTGTATTACGAGTAGTGCAGAAACAGAATGCTGTAATTAAATGTGCCGTTTATTGGCCTGTGGTTGGAGGCTGACTTCCCTTACGGAACGGACAGCAGAGCCAGGAAACAATTTTGCACACGCCTGTAGTGAGACGTAGGTGCGTAAGACTGAGCTAGTGGAATTCACAGCGCAGAAGCAGTCAAGTGGCCAAAGTCCAGTAGTAGGCCTTAAGTATTTTGCTTCTATTTTTTTAAAATGCTGAGCTGATACAGACCACAGGACCCTGGCGGACAAACTGATGGTAAAATTCCCATCCGACAGCGCTAGTGGCCGAAGGCGCAGTTCCGAGGGCCAGGTAGCAGGGGAGGCGCAGAGATCAGGCAGCATGTACAGCACAGGCAGGGGAACACTCTCTAAGGCCTTTGACAGCTTTCTGGCTCCCCACCAAGACTGTGTCACCGCTCCCCAGTCAAGGCTGAGTTGACGGGAGCACTGTAAAAGGATGGTGAGGGAGTACGTAGCCGATCGCACGACCATCCTCCGTGACGCCTCTGCCACCTACAACTACTCGAAGCTGGACACGTGGCCTGAACTCGCGCTGTATGCCCTGGAGGTGCTTGCTTGTCCTGCGGCTAGCGTCTTGTCAGAGAGGGTGTTTAGTGCGGCTCGGGGAATCATCACAGATAAGCGTACCCGCCTGTCAACCGACAGTGCCGACAGGCTTACACTCATTAAGATGAACAAAGCCTGGATTTCCCCAGACTTCTCTTCTCCACCAGCGGACAGCAGCGATACCTAAACAATACATAGACTGCACCCGCGGATGGAAGCATTGTTCTCTATCACCATCAAAAACGGGGACCTTTTAGCTTCATCAATCTGTGTATAATATTCATCCTCCTCCTCCTGCTCCTCCTCCTGAAACCTGACATAATCACGCCGAACGGGCAATTTTTCTTAGGCCCACAAGGCTCAGTCATATAATTTTTCTAAACAATTTTTATACGTTTCAATGCTCATTAAACTTGCACCTGAACCAATTTTTATTTTAACTGGGCTGCCTCCAGGCCTAGTTACAAATTAAGCCACATTAACCAAAGCGATTAATGGTTTTCACCTGCCCTCTTGGTTGGGCATGGGCAATTTTTCTGACGTACATTAGTACTGTTGGTACACCAATTTTTTGGGGCCCTCGCCTACAGTGTAATCCAATTAATTTTTTGCCCACCTGCATTAAAGCTGACGTTACATCAGCTGTGCTGGGCACTGCAATGGGATATATTTATGTACCGCCGGTGGGTTCCAGGGAGCCACCCATGCTGTGGGTCCACACGGAGTTGTAACTGCATGTGTCCACTTCTAAAGAACACCAGTCTTACTGGGGCATGCAGTGTGGGCCGAAGCCCACCTGCATTAAACATGACATTACTTCAGCTGTGATGGGCAATGCAATGGGATATATTTATGTACCGCCGGTGGCTTCCTGGCACCCACCCATGCTGTCGGTCCACACGGAGTTGTAACTGCATGTGTCCACTTCTAAAGAACCCCAGTCTGACTGGGGCATGCAGTGTGGGCCGTAGCCCACCTGCATTTAATCTGACATTAGCTCTGCTGTCCAGGGCACTGCAATGGGATACATTTATGTACAGCCGGTGGGTTCCAGGGAGCCACCCATGCTGTGGGTGCACATGGAATTCCCATTGTGGAGATGTACCTGCCTGTGACTATTTATAAAAAAAACGCGGTCTGACTGGGGCGTGCAGACACCTTGACAGAATGAATAGTGTGTGGCACATAGGTTCCCCATTGCTATGCCCACGTGTGCAGCTCCTGATGGCGGTGGCACAGGATTATATTTCTCATTGCTTCTGTACAGCATTGTGGGCTATCGCCCCGCCCCTTTTAGTTTCAACAGATTTTATTAAAGTTCAGAGTTAAAACAGTAGTCATTCATGCTTTCTTATTTCCCCACGCAGGGGGCGGTGAGATTAATAGAAGGAATGACAAAGGTTTATTTTCAGACATTTTTGTACATTTCTTACATAACCTTTCTTTTAACGAGCTGAATTCTACTATATCGCCTGTTTCTGGCCTTTTCGGTGAATTCTAGATATTCAGGCTTCAGCAATTACAAAATTATAAAGGAAACATAAAAACATGAAAGAACATGGAAAAGTAGGTCTTCACACTTTGTTTTCCATTCGCTACCGACTTTGGGTAATTCTTTTGCTTAGCTCTTTTAGGATTTGTGTGGATATCGGGGGGGATTTAGGTTGAGAGCAAGTTATGTCTAAGGCCTGGGATGTCCATCATTTCAATCCAAGGTCTCCATAATTCACTGTATTTCGTTAGAGTGTCAGTTTGTATAGCATGTATTCTCTCATACAGGGCAATCTGGGAGATCCGGTTTTGGACTTCATTATATGAGAGGGTTGGCTGTTTCCACCTCGCTGCTATATGGATTCTAGTTGCCATGCATATGTGCTGGATCAATTTATGTGCTTGGTATTTTATTCCTGGCGGACGATCTCCTAGTAGGAATATTGTTGGAGATTTTGGGAGTGGACCAATAAATAGTCTTTGCAATAGTCTGTGTATCTGAGACCATAGTCTGGCTACCACCGGGCAACTCCACCATATGTGGGCTTGAGATCCTACTTCTGTACATCCCCTAAAGCAGAGTGGTGAAGTCAAGGGGAAAAATTTATTTATTCTTACTGGGACTAGGTGAGTGCGGTGTAAGATTTTAATGGACGTTTCCATTAAGGAGACTTGGTGGCTTCCTCTAGTGATAGTTTCACAACAATGTTGCCATCTTTCAACTGACATGTGGATTTGTAGTTCCGTTTCCCACTTTCGCATAAACGGAAGTTTGCTTTCTGTATCAGGCTCGTTTAACATTTTGTATAGTAAAGATAAAGTTCCTTTCCTCAAGGGGTTGTTTTTACATAATCTTTCAAGTGTTGTCATTTCAGGGATCACCCTAGGTAAGTCCAGTGAATGTAGGAAGTGGAATATTTGGTTGGCTCGGAAGTTTTCTGCTGTTGGGAGATTGTAGTTAGCTTGGAGTTGGCTTAGTGTTATTATCTGGGAGCCCATTAAAAAGTGGTTAAGATTTGTCAGTTCATTTGTCTTCCACCACTGAAAATGGATTAAGTCCATACTCGGTGGAAATCTTATGTTCGGTATAATAGGCATCATCCTAGAGGGTTTATTGGAGAGTTTATATTTAAATTGGGTACTTCTCCAGATTCTCATGGTGTGGAAGGTGAGGGGACTTCTGGCATGTAGGTTTGAGTTTAGGGTATTGTTAGACCATATTAGATTAGGAAAAGTTTGTGGGGATATTCTGGATGATTCTAGCCTTACCCATAATGGAGCTTTTTCTCCCCCCAGTGTCGTTAACCCTTGGGCTGTTTGTGCCGCCACGTAGTACTTCCAAAGGTTGGGGACAGAAAGACCTCCCCTGTTTTTATGCTTATACATAAGGGTGTTTTTGATTCTTGGTTTTTTTGAGGCCCAGATGAATTGAAAGATACGTTTCTGTAGATTTGCTATCGTCGGGCGGGGGATTGGGATAGGTAGTGTCCTGAATAAATATAGTATGCGGGGTAGTAGGTTCATTTTAATTGTGCTGATTCTTCCCACCCAAGATAGTAGGGGATCATCCCATTTGGTCAGGTCTGCCATAAGTTTTTGTATTAGGGGTGGATAGCTCCATTTGTATAAGGTGGTTAAGGATGTGGTTAAGTTGATACCCAGGTAGGGGATATAGTGATGTTGGTGTTGGAAGCCAAAATTTAAATCTATTAATTTTGTTAGTGCTGGCGGGGAGTTTAAATATATGATGTCGCATTTATCTGGATTGATTTTTAGTCCCGAGAGCACCGCCCACTTGTCCAGTAATCCCATTAAATTGGGGAGGGAAATTAATGGTTGGGTCATTGTAAGTAAAAGGTCGTCCGCGAATAGGCTTAATTTATACTCCACCCCCTCCACTGTCACTCCTCTTATATTGGGGTTTTGCCTAATGGCTATTGCGAGGGGTTCGACCGCCAGTGCAAATAAAGCAGGTGAGAGGGGACAGCCTTGCCGTGTACCTCTCCTGATTGGGATAGGGGTTTCTTTGCTTGTAGGTAGCTTTAATAAGGTGGAGGGAGTGGAGTACAATGCTGCCATCGAGCGCACGAAGGCTCCCTCGAAGCCCATACACTGCAGGATAAAGAATAGATAGTCCCAGGCCAATGAATCAAAAGCCTTTTCTATGTCTAGGGCTAATAAGGTGACGGGGATTTTTGTGTCTTTTGAATGGTCAATTATATTTAGTACCTTTCTAATGTTGTCTGGGGCTTGTCTTGATGGGATGAAACCGACCTGGTCTTTATGTATGAGATTTGGGAGAAATTGGTTCAGTCGGGCAGCGCCCCGCCCCTTTTAAAGAGGGTCGCTGCCTAGCCGTGCCAACCCTCTGCAGTCTGTGCCTGCGGTTCCTCCTCATGGCAGACTCACTTATAAATAGACATGAGGGTGGTGTGGCATGAGTGCAGCTGAAGGCTGGGCAGGGACAGTTTGGTGTGCGCTGTGGACACTGGGTCGTGCTGGGGGGGGGGGGGGTTGGGCTGCATGTAACCCAGGAGAAGTGGCAGCGGAGTGTCATGCAGGCAGTGATTGTGCTTTGTTGGAGGTAGTGTGGTGCTTAGCTAAGGTATGCATTGCTAATGAGGGCTTTTCAGAAGTAAAAATTGTTGGGAGGGGGGGGCACTCTTGCCGCTATTGTGGCTTAATAGTGGGGACCTGGTAACTTGTGATGCAGCCCAACATGTAGCCCCTCGCCTGCCCTATCAGTTGCTGTGTCGTTCCCATCACTTTCTTGAATTGCCCAGATTTTCACAAATGGAAGCCTTAGCGAGCATCGGCGAAATACAAAAATGCTCGAGTCGCCCATTGACTTCAATGGGGTTCGTTACTCGAAACGAACCCTCGAGCATCGCGAAAATTTCGTCCCGAGTAACGAGCACCCGAGCATTTTGGTGCGCGCTCATCTCTAGTTGTAGTATATATAAACATTTAGGTTGAATTACCATTTTAACCAGATTTATACGGCCAGCCACTGATAGTGGTAGTTTGGTCCGTTTTTTGAATTTATGTCTAAGCTTCTCCTGTAGGGGTACGATGTTGTCATCTATGGCATTATGGTGGCCCCTAGACATAATTAATCCCAGATATTTAAATTTAGTGACTACGGCCAGATTGTATTTAGATACCCAGGGGTCCTTTTTTCAGTCATGCAGCATAAATGACACAATACGTTTTTTCTGCGGGTCGGTATGATTACAACAATACCGTAAACATTATAATTTTTTATATATTTTTCCCCTTTTGCACAATAAAACCCTTTTTTTTAAATTATAATTATTTTTGCATGGTTGTGTTTAAAATCACACATCTTTTTTATTTTTCCATGGACGGAGCCCGGTGAGGGCGCGTTTTTTGCATCAGGAGCTGTAGGATTTATTTGTACCATTTTGGTTTTGTTACACTCTTTGTGTCCCTGAAGGGGACCTGAACCATAGCAGCTGTGATCGCTATGATAATGCATTGCAGGATTTATGTATTGCCATGCCTTATCCCTTGTTATAGCAATTAAAGGCAAAGCAGGACGCCTGTATCTGGTGTCCTGTTGCCACTGAAACCCATGGGCCCTCTGCGCTTACATCACAGGGGTCTGATGACGTATTAGAGGGAGTGCTCTTCCTCTGTGAACTCTTTACATGCCACAATCTACGTAGATCGCGGTATGCAGGGGGTTAACAGCAGGGGTCTCTGTCCTCAAGGACCCCCGCTGTTGCAGAAAGAGGTCGGCTATTGGTAACAGCCGGCTCCCACTGCAAATCCTGCACCATCCAAATAACGGAAGGTTATGTCATGTTGTGTTAAGTACCCCGCTGCCATGGTATAACCTTAGGGAGGGGGTTACCAGTATGGACATATGCGTACCGCTAGGGGTTGCAATTGCGACCTGAGCCCTGCACTGAGGAAGCCCAGAAGCCCCGCAATACACAAAATCCACACTAACTGCATTGCCAACCGGTCGCGCTGTTGGCCACGTAACTAGTGCAGCAGCCAGTGTGTGGCTGTTGGAGGAGGAAAGGAAGGGGAGCCGCTGCCATGCACGCAGCGGAGCATAGCCGGATGATGACATCATCATCCTGCTGCTCCTGGGGACTAAGTGCACGGCGTCTGCGCACTCTGCCCTCCTCTCACTGCGACAGAAGTATACAAGATGTGATACAGGTGGGCATGAAGGCTCTAGTACACTGCTATATTGTCTCTAGCTTGAATACAAGACGTGATACGGTTGGGCATGAGGGCTCTAGTACCCTGTTAGGCTGCCATTAGCTTGGATACAAGATGTAATACGGGCGGGCATGGATGCTCTAGTACCCTGTTGTACCACCTCTAGCCTGGATACAATATGTCATACAGGTGGGCATGAAAGCTCTAGTACCTTGCTGTGCCCACTCTAGCTTGGATACAAGATGTGATACAGGCAGGCATGGAGGCTCTAGTACCCTGTTGGGCCGCCTCTAGCTTGGATACAAGATGTGATACCAGTGGGCATGGAGGCTCTAGCTTGGATACAAGATATGATACAGGCAGGCATGGATGCTCTAGTACACTGCTGTGCCGTCTGTAGCTTAAATACAAGATGTGATACAGGCAGGCATGGAGGCTCTAGTACCTGCTGGGCTGTCTATAACTTGGATATAAGATGTGATACAAGTGGACATGAACTCAAGTACCCTCTTGTACCGCCTCTATCTTGGATACAAGATGTGATATGGGCATGCATGGACGCTCTAGTACCTTGATGTACCGTCTCTAGCCTGGATACAAGATGTGATACAGGTGGACATGAAAGCTTTAGTACCTTGCTGTGCCGCCTCTAGCTTGGATACAATATCTGATACGGGCGGGCATGGATGCTCAAGTACACTGCTGTACCATCTCTAGCTTCAATAAAAGATATGATACAGGCGGGCATGGAGGCTCTTGTACCTTGCTGTGCCACCTCTTGGTTGGATAGAAGATGTAATATGGGTGGGCATGGAGGCTCTAGTACCCTGTTCTACCGTATCTCGCTTAGATACAAGATGTGATACGGGCATGCATGGAAGCTCTAGTGTTCTGTTGGGCTGCTTCTAGCTTGATTACAAGATGTGATACAGGTGTGCATGGAGGCACCAGTACCCTGTTGTACCACCTTTAGCTTGGATACAAAATGTGATACAGGCAAGGTTGAAAGCTCTAGTATCCTGCTGTACCACCTCTAGCTTGGATACAAGATGTAATACGGAAGGGCATGGTTGCTTAAGTACCTTGCTGTACCACCTCTAGCTTGGTTACAAGATGTGATATAGGCATGCTGGAGGCTCTAGTACCCTGTTGGGCTGTCTCTAGCTTGGATACAAGATGTGATATGAGGAGGCATAGAGGCTCTGGTACACTGCTGTGCTGTCTCTAGTTTGGATACAAGATGTGATAGAGGTGGGCATAGAAGCTCTAGTAACTTGCTGTGTTGCCTCTAGCTTGGATACAAGATGTGATACAGGCAGGCATAAAGGCTCAATACCCTGTTCTACTGCCTCTAGCTTGGATATAAGATGTTATACGGGCATGCTTGGAAGCTCTAGTACCCTGTTCTACTGCCTCTAGTTTTGATATAAGATGTGATACAGGCAGGCATGGAGGCTCAAGTACCTTGCTGTAGCACCCTAGCTTGATTACAAGATGTAATACAGGCGGGCATGGAGGCTCTTGCACCTTGTTGTACCACCTCAAGCTTGGATACAAGATGGGATATGGACATGCGTACAGGCTCTAGTACCCTGTCAGGCTGTCTCTAGCTTGGACTCCAGTTGTGATACAGGTGAGCATGGAGGCTTTGGCACCCTGTTGGGCCGTCTCTACCTTGGATACAAGATATGATGCAGGTGGAAATGAAGGCTCAATACTTTGCTGTACCACCCTAGCTTGATTACAAGATGTGATACAGATGGGCGTGAAAGGCTCTAGTACATTGCTGTACCATTGTAGTGCCCCAGAATTAAGGGGGCTCCTCCATAAATTTGAATGTATTTGTCTCGTGCATTTGTATTGTCAGTGTCTTTTAATGGGTCACTGTCTGGATTATGTCTGGAAAATGTATCTTGTTGTGTGTCATGTGACATATATATATATATATATATATATATATATATATATATATATATATATATATATATATAAAATGTGTGTGACTGCAAGCTGTAGTGGAAGGGTCTTCTGCTTGAAAGGGTCTAGGACAGTGGTGGCGAATGTATGGCATGCGTGCCAGAGGCAATATGCAGAGCCCTCCCTGCTGGCATGCGCCACCGTAGGCCACTCACTACGTTAGGGAATATCGCCAGGGTCCACGGCTGCCCTGCCGGTGTTCACTCAGCTGTACTGCTAGTGGCACTGATACCGGAGCACACTCTGATGTCAATATTAGTACTGGGGCCGCTGTAGGATCTCACTATTACTACTGGAGGCCACTGTGGCATGTCACTATTACTACTGGGGCTGCTGTGGGATGTCACTGTTACCGCTGGGGCCACTGTGGGATTTCACTTTTACCGCTGGGGCCGCTGTGGGAAGTCACCGTTACCACTGGGCCTGCTGTGTGGAGTCACTATCACTGCTGGAGTATATTTACACGTAGCGGAAATACTGCAGAATGTCCTCAGCGGAAAATTTCCTGGCAAATTTTGCAGCATTTCCGCATCCGAAAAGCAGTCAAAATCTGGACGCTGTCTATTCTGAAGCGGCCCTGTCCTTTTTAGAACAACAGAGGTAAAATCATACTTTGTCATAAGTCCCGCCCCCTGACGTGTTGACACTTTGCTATACATAAGTGGGTTTTGGGTTGCGGTTTGGGCACTCGGTCTCTAAAAGGTTCACCATCACTGGTATAGTCCATTTAAAGTAACAATAACATGAGTACGGAGGGGTATCATCTCTCCTTAGGGAGAGCTCCAAGAAGCTGAGTGAGAAGACTTATAAGGCCATGCCTACTCCTCTGGGTAATATGCAAATAAGAAAGATGGATGGAGGAGCATGGATAGTCTTATAAGTCTCCTCACTTATCTTCCTGGTGCTCTCCCCAAGGAGGGATGCTACCCCTCCCGACACATGTCACCGGCCTTTCACTAGCCAAGCCAGAATCCTACTGCACACTGATGAGGGGCAAAACCCTGAAACAGCTGTCTGTGTATGGATTCTGGCTTGGTTTTCAATTCTACTTTAGTCTCAATGCTCTACAAACCTGTATAAAGGGTCAATGATTGATTTGAAGGAATGCAGCTATCCAATACATGGCGCTGCAGAGGTGTTGTTCCCTCTTCCTTATAGGAAAATGAGTAACATGGTATGCAAAGCTGAAAAAAAACAAACGTCCATGCAGTTTAGCCTAATAATGCCCCTGCCCCACCTTTGTTGATCCAGAGAAAAGCAAAAAAAAAACACAACAGGGCTGAAGTGAATTTATCCCATTTTGAGGAAAAAAAATCCTTCCCGCCTCCATAATGGCAGTCAGAATAATCTCTGGATCAACATTTGAAACTTCCTACCTGACTCCAAGACCGGCAGTAGGCCGATACCTGGATCAACAACCCTTCTGATTATTAAATGTCTATATCCTGTAATATCACAGCACCCTAAAAAGGCATCTAGGCCTCTTAAACTCCTCTATGGATTTTGCCATCACTACTTCCTCAGGCAGAGAGTTCCACAGTCTCACTGCTCTTACAGTAAAGAACCCCCTTCTATGTTGGTGATGAAACCTGCTTTATTCCATATGTAGAAGGCACCCTCTTGTTACAGTCGCAGTCCTGGGTATAAACAGATCATGGAGAGATCCTTGTATCGTCCCCTAATGTATTTATACATAGTCATTTGGTCTCCCCTTAACCGTCTTTTTTCCAGGGTGAATAATCCCAATTTCGATAGCCTCTCTGGGTATTCTAGTTCTCCCATTCCGTTTATTAATTTAGTTACCCTTCTTTGAACCCCCTCCAGTACCGTAACATCTTTCCTGAGCACCGGTGTCCAGAACTGTACGCAGTATTCCATGTGGGGCCTGACAAGTGCCTTATATAGTGGGAGGATAATGTTCTCGTCCCTCGCCCCTATACCTCTTTTAATGCACCCAAGACTTTATTTGCCTTTGCAGCAGCTGACTGGCATTGATTGCTCCAGTTAAGTCTACAGTCCACTAGTACCACCAGGTCTTTTTCCATATCACTTTTCCCTAGCAGTACCCCATTTAGTGTATATTGGTGACATCCGTTTCTCCTGCCCATGTGCATAACCTTACCTTTATCAACACTGAACTTCATTTGCCATTTTCCTACCCAAGCCAACACAGGCCTTGTACACAGGATACGTCCTTGAAGGGACACTGCTCCACTCTGAGCTCCATAAACTACATTGTGGGGCTTAAAGATGAGGGAGTCCGGGGGGATTTTGTACTCACTAGGCACTCTGTTCCAACTTCGTGTCTCCTCAAAGCTGGTGTGCCAATAGTTTGACTCTTTGGTACACAAACCTCCCATAGAGATAAATGGGAGATGCGTATGCAGAAAGAATCAAGTTGTTTGCGTGCTCCATCTTGTGAAGACACAACACCGGATGGAGACCCGTGGAGCAGGTCAGTATGTGGTTTGTCTTTATGTTAGTCATCTCTGAGCCACTGAAATGTTATTTGTAAGTCTTGGAATATCCCTTTCATTCATGTGATGTGATGGAGAGCATCCAGCGGGTCCAGGAAGTCTTCACACCTTTCAATTTTTTTCAAAAATTTTGTTATGTTGTGGCCCCATTCCTTTTACCCATCATGCTATGTTCAATACCCCAAAATGACAACAGAATGTTAGAAATTTTTATAATTTAAGAAAATGAAAAGCTCCCATTTTGCATTGACATAAGTATTTACACCCTGTGCTCAGTACTCAGATGAAGCACCTTTGGCAGTGATTCCAGCTTGGGTCTGATGCCACAAGGTATGTAGAGGATTGCCCTTTTCAGGGCAGAAGCTCCTCTTGATAGTAACCAGGCTAGGGTTATAATAGTGGGCTTCTGTGTTTATTCTGTGCTTTGCTTTTTAACTAATTTGCTGCCATATCGATACTTAACCCCTCGGGGTATATATCTAGGTTCCTGTGATTTCTTAAATCGGTAGTAAAGCAGTAAAAGTGAAGGATTATGATGTGGAATCCCCTATACACCGTGTCACCAATGTTGTGAAACTACAATGCCCGTCATCCTGTAGCTGTCAGGGCATGCTGAGTTTTAGTTTTGTAACAGATGGAGAGCTGCAGATGAAGAGTAGTAATGACCGACACCGCAGTGCCACCTGCAGGAGGAAGAGGATGAGGGGGTAGTAATGACTGGCACCGCACCTCTTCCAGCAGGAGGGTAGTAATGATTGGAACCACACTGCCGGCTGCAGGAGGAAGAGGGGTAGTAATAACTAAAAGCGCAGCACCACCTACAGGAGGAGGCAGGGTAGTAACGACCTATAAGTGGTGCTGCACTGTCGGAGAATGAGGGGTAGTAATGACCGATAGTGCAGTGCAACCTACAGGGGAGGGATAGTAAAGACCAGAAGAACATACAGCAGGAGGCTAGTAATGACTGCTTTCCAGGGCAGTCTACCAAGATGAAGTAGTGCCACCAAGTCTGGAAGGTGGAAGGGGTTAAACATAGTCATATACACTTACATGCAATATGTCAGCACTGAGTCTTTGAGATGCTAAGTCTCTAATCCATCATGCACTGTAGCTTCTTCACGTCTCTCCCTGCTGGACTCCAGTGCTTATAGTACAGTGAATTCTGAAACCCAGCGGGGAAGAAGAGTAAAGAATCTTCTATGCCCGATGGGTCAGAGACTCAGTATGTCAAAGACTCACAGCAGACGACAACACATGTGAGTGCATGTTACTGCATTTAACCCCCTCCACCTGCCAGACTTTTAGCAGCAGGACTGGGCTGCCCTAAACATGTACTGGAGCAAAGAGAAATCCACAACTAATTGTGGCCATTGAGGGGGTCACTATTACTAAGTGGGGCCACATACAACTTGACACACAGTGTGTCAGTGTGTCCACTATAGGTTTACCTCAGCGGAAAACCCACAGTGGCCAATGCTACAGCTAAATGGTTTGCTGTGGTCTTCATTGCAGATTTGTCTCAGATTTTGACACTTGCATTTTAACCCCTTCCAATCCACTGTCAGACCTTATAAGGGGAGATCGCCCGATGGCCCCACGTACCTAACTACCCCCAAATGGGAAGATGAAACAGTGCCTCTCTAGCGCTACCTATTAGAAGGCAGCATTTCTGCAAGTCAATGTCCGACTTGCTGGAATGCTGCCTTCTAATAGGTGGCGCTGTAGAGTCATTGCTCAATCTTACCATTTGCATCAATTTCCCCAGGGCATGCATGGCCTTATAAGTTTCCTCTCACTTATTTGGACCTGGGCCCCCACCCATAAGTATGTCGCTTGTAGACAGGATCCCAGTGGCAACACTATAAAGACATCCAATGTAAATAAAGACACGGACACAAAGATATAAGGGGAAAAAAGAACATTTTATTTATAGTTGTAGGAAATGGAAGATTTTATCATGGGGAATTTTGAGTCTGAGTTGATCCAGAGGAAGGCAAAAAAAAGCCTTGAGGTCGAGCCAATTGTCCTCAAGGGGAAAAAAATCCTTCCTGACCCCAAATATGGCGATCAGAACAAGTCCCAGGATCAAAGACGACATCTGACCTATCTGACTCTGTAAAATGTATTATTTTCATAAACCTAAATAAATTAATCTGTTATTACTATTTATTGTTTGTGTGAAATATAAAGTGTATCAAACTAAACCTATTTATAAACTGTGTTGATCCAGAGGAAGGCGAAAACCCCCTTAAGGAAAGAGACAATTATCCTGTTTAAAGGGGGAAAATTCCTTCCTGATCCCAAATATGGCGACCAGAATAAATCTCAGGATCAAACGCCAGCCGCTCCCCTCCCTGGTATATGTGATGTCAGCTGAGGGGTTTGTTTCTTTTTTTATGAACCTATTTAAAGCCGTGAGTTGACCCAGAGGAAGGCAAAAACCTCCTTGAGGTATGAGCCAATTGTCCTCAAGTTGGAAAAATTCCTTCCTAACCCTAAATATGGCGATCATAACAAGTCCCAGGATCAAAGCCGGAATCTCCACCTATCTGTGTGTATGCTTGTGTCTATTTATGTGTCTGTGTGTATACTTGTGTCTATGTATGTGTTTGTGTCTATACTTGTGTCTAATCTTCATGTATGTAGTGTGTGCTACTTACCCGGCCTGTGCTGAGGTCTTACTAGTAACCAGGAGTTCAGGGATAATAGTCACTTGGGCTATTCTTCCTGAACTCACCAGTTACCAATCAAGCACAGGCCGCTCCGGCGGGTGTAGAGGGTTTTCAGGAGAGAATGTCATCTGCTGCCAGCCATAGGAGGTCAAGGTTCAGGGTAGCGGATGGTAATGTGCAACATACAGATGGTGGAGAGAGGATGTTGGTGGTAAGCCGAGCTCTTCTACAGCAGAGTCGTGAGTTCAGAAGGCAGTTGGCGCAGGCTGAGCCTACAAGACATAAGAGAGAATTGTTAGTTTTTCCTCTTGTGGATACAAACAAGTGACCGTCTGTAACATGACAACTTGTATCAGGAGCAGATTTGTACCTCATATAAAAAGGAGTGAATTTCTGCAGCTGTGTCTTTACTATTAGTTGTTATTAGGAGTTTTGCAATTACTGAAAAGATAATGGAGGCCATATTGCTTGTCAACCAGATTTACCAAACTTGGCAGAGAAAAAATTTGCGACCCATTGTCTGCTGTGATGGCTCATGCCATTTCCACAAAAAGAGGGCATGGCTGGTCAGGAGGGGGCGTGGCTTCCCTACACTAAGGGCCCTTTTGCACTGTATGATCATTAGTAATTTACAAGAGGTATATTTGTCTGAGGATATGAAACACAGACGGCAGGGAATAGTTAAACACATAGAAAAGACAACATGCTAATCGCTTCTAACAGCGCAACATTTTCTGCATTTTTAACTCTTGTATTCTTACAAGCCCCCACAGATGTGAGTGGGTTATAACTTTCTTACACTTGTATGAAGGAGACTAAAACGTACAACAAAGATTAGATTACATAACGTCAAGACATACAAGACAAACAATAATGGTTATTTGTCACATAATTGTGCACAGATTCTGCATGAACTTGCTTTATGTCACAGAGGAACACAGACTAAAGGGATTCCCTTTCTCTGATAACCCATTACTGCCATATCTACACTTGCCTCAATCCATCTGTCTAACATACTTTTATCCAACCTTTGACTATCTCTGAATCTTTCCCAAACTTGCTGGTGTAAGACTCCCAAAATTCTAAACACCTGCTTTTCTCAACACCTTACTACATTCTCTCCCCACGGCTAACTTGCTTTCTCTGTCTTTTGCTATTTCTCTAGCTGTTTCCATATAGGCATACTCCTTGCCCTGTATGTTTCCCATATTGTCTGTTCTTAGAGCCCTCTTATCCCTTCCCTGACTCTATTTTTCTTCTTTTATTATGGCTTTTATTCCTTTCTCTAGACCGGCATCTCTGATATCTTTCATGCTTTTTCCCGTACTATTGCCAGAACTCATAGTTAAAGGTTCCCGCTTTCCTAAGTCCTATCCGTTTATATACTTTATAGGCTTGCCTACAAATGTCCTTCCCTTCCTCTTCTCTCATGGACTTACCTCTTGATTTACCACTATCACACAGTGTTGAGGATGCACACAGCTTCCTCTGGTAAATCTGGCTGTCACACAGACCTTCTAGTCCCTTCTGTCAGGTCCGCAGCTGGCAGGACACTTATGGACTTACCTGTTTTTACCTCAATCATGCAGTATAAGGATGCACACAGCTTCCTTCAGGTAAATCAGGCGGTCACACAGACCTTTTTTAGTCCCCTTCTGCCAAGTTTGCAACTGGCAGGACACTTATTTGTCACACAGACCTTTTTACAAGGATAGGGGGGACCACGGCTTGCCTTTATACGCGGCTTTAGTAATCTTGTAACAAATTACAGCTAACATTATGAGTCCGGCAGTTAAAGCACAACAGAAAGCTATCAGTTCAATACTTTTAGCAGACAGCATTGCAATGTACACACAAGGGTTCTTCCGTCTAGCACGGTTACTAAGAACAATGTAAAATTACAGGCAGAAGCATCCATAAACATGCAGCAACTCACCTCCTGTCAACACGGGACTGAAGTCAGGGGAGCCCAGAGCTGGAGTGGCAAGTCAAGGGCTTACCTTACGCCGGTGTTTTGTAGATCTGGGGTCCCGTGGCCTCTGGTCCGGCTGGTCGGCAGGTAGGGTCGTCAGGTATCGGCTTCAGGTAAGGATTTAGCTCCTGCCCCACGTTTTAGGCACCAAGTAATGTTAGGGGTCAAAACCAGACCGTTCAGCTGATGCTGTCTGCTTCCGAATTAGTATAGATATGAGTACTCATAGACGACGCAAATTGACGACCACATATGACATGCGATGCCAAAAAGCGAAGTAAGTTTATTTTGGAAAGTACAGAAGATATATAGGAAGCTTGATTATGTCAGATTTAATCACTACGCATGTCCAAGGTCGCTGGACATCTGGAGAAAACTATTAATAATACTTCTTTCAAAAGACATCTGCTACAAGAACAATATATCAACACTTTGTGATAACTTTATCAAGCAAAAGTATCCTTGACTACGTTCCCAGAACGGGATGACATAAGAGGACAGATAATTCATGTGAGAACAAGATTAGAAAGAAAGTGAAATAATAATACAGGGAAATTAAACTTATTTTCTCTTATTTATTCAAGGTAAAATGGAAAACTAGAATTAACCCCTCACAGGGCAGAGGAGGGTTATTGGTTTCCTCCGGGAGTAACAAGCACTGGAGATGCAACAGTACATGCACAGAATATCAGTCACAAAGTGTTAGGGCTGCTACTCATGTCTGCTGCCCTCTTGCGGTTCCAGGTAACTGCAAGTATCTTTCTGCTTTTCCTGTGCATTTGGGTCCTTGTCTTTGTCCAGTGCTGATGGGGTTAAAAAGCAACAGTACATGCACAGAATATCAGTCACAAAGTGTTAGGGCTGCTACACATGTCTGCTGCCCTCTTGCGGTTCCAGGTAACCGCAAGCATCTTTCTGCTTTTCCTGTGCATTTGGGTCCTTGTCTTTGTCCAGCGCTGTGGGGGTTAAAAAGCCCAATGGCTCTCAGCTCAGCTGCGGAGTTAATGAGCAATTGTTTTGCTATTTAAGCTGAGCTGGTCCACTTCTGGGCTGCCTTAGTATTGGTGTTTCCTCTGGTCACTCCACTGCTAGGTCCTCTGTTTCTGGACTCTTAGTCTTTCTCTGTTTGTCTGCTTGTAGTATTTGCATATTTGCCTTATTGATGTCCATTTCCCTTCAGTTTGTTTATCTTGCTCCTCTCGGTATTCTCGGTTCTATGCAGTGTTCCCGTTTTTTGTCAGGGATAGTCAGGGCTGAGGTTCCAGTGAGGGGCTGCCCTTATCGAGGCGATTGCTCTACATATAGGTTGGGTCCCTTTTACATTCTTGCTTAACTTAGGGCCAGCTTCGCTCCTGTAGGTATCCCTGTCTTCTGGGGTCAGCTGCTAGTCTCCCGCTCTGATGTAATTCCAGGCTGGTTGGTTAGTCCAGTGGGTCCACTTTCCATAAATCCATAAAACAAAGGAGGTTGATCTGGGCTTGTCATTCATGGTTAAATGGCACATACTGGAAGCAACGCCTGTAACAAGTCAGAATGCTTGCACGAGATATGGGAGCATGCACCTTCATTGGCCGTAGCCACTCACTACCGCACGTGAAAGAGCATCTAGGTAGTATGTTTGTATGCGTCCCGTATTATTATTAATTTAGGACGCAAGAAAGTGATTATCTGATGGGTATGGGGTGGGGGAATGATGGGGGTGGGGGGTGGGATAGGATTATTGGGGAGGGGGGGTGGGAGGATTGGGAAAGGCGGAGGATTTATTGGTCCTCACTTGTGGCAATGCAGCCACAGCATAATCTTCTGCAGAATCTAAAGAAAAAAAAGAAGAAGTGTGAGATTTCCGGAGAGGAGACGAGTCTTGTGGGAACAGTAGTGACTGGGGAATAGGCTTCATACTAGAGGATGGAGGGTCGGTCGGGGAGGTTTAGTGGGGGCTGAGGTGTGGGGTCAGAGAAGCAGGGATGTATATCGGGCTTCATCTCCAGGTTATACAATAGACCAATGTGAGGGTTCAGGGGGCTCTTGCCCCCATTATCCTTCCCTACAAGGACTGGATGTACTTATCATTGTCTCAGGGGGTTGTGGTTTTATCTACTGAACATGAACGTGGTCATTATATGTTTGTATACCGCACAACATACAGCGCACAGTATACAGTAATTTACACTGAGCACAACACAGGCGTCCAATGGGAAGCTGAGAAGTGCGGCTATTCATGGCACTGAGGGTCCCCTTGATGTCAGGGGGGGCATCGCTCTCTACATATGGCTGGTAACACTGGTTAATGGCTAGTAACTATTGGATCCCCATTACTTTGAATCTGTACATAGATGAACAGAGGGGAGAAAATAGGATTTTTTTCTCCGGCATGAAATGTTGGACAAAACAGGACAGGATGACAAAGGAGGCGGAAGGGCGTCTATCCTGCACTGAAGGGTTGAGGAAGAGTCCTGCCATGTATTGAGCATCTCTTTACCTTTAAATGGGACACCTTTTGGGCACGCAGGCGCCCTGACAGCTGTCCCAGGGAATATCGCTCCGGTGCTTTCCCACAGCGATGGTCATTTAGTGAATGAAGGTGGAGCGCACCGCGGATCTCTTTCGGCCACTCGCCTCCAATCACTGTGAACAGTCTTTCATGGATGAAGTGTTTCCATGGGCTGATAGTTACTTGGTTGAGTGAGTGATTTCTCCCTCAGTGCCCTGTCATTGGCCATGAGTGCATACGCCGATTATCGCCCAAATCACTATTTCCAGTGACTATTCGGCCGATGATCACCCAGTGTAAATTTCCTTTAGGCTCCGTTCTGAGCCTCCAGCGCAGATCCAGCATGAAAAGCCGGGCCAAAATGTCCTGAATAGAGGACTTATTCTTTTCGTGAAATGTTGGGCAGGATGGCAGGAAGCAAACCGACTTCATTATAGTCCACATTCAGCGCCGTTAGCCTCCGCCATAAAATAAACCATCCGGCAGGCGATTCTGTCTTCCTGCTCTTATAATGGTGCAGGAAAATGGAATCCCCAACAGAAATGTGAACATCGCCTGAGCTGCCCTGAAAACCTCACAGAAAAACTACTGCAAGGCACAATGACAGAATGCAGGGATAAACAGAAGTAGAAAGGAATCTTGTATTTACCTCGTAAAGCTGGACCATGCTCTCCTAATACGGCTGCGTCGTCTGCAGGTAAAGATATACATGATTAGAAACCAAACCAGCAAAAACAAAACTAAAACGACAATCATCAATTAAATGCCTCTCCGGCTACTCGCACTTGGGCAAATTTAAAGGTTGCACCCAACATTCTTGGGCAAAACTGACTGGAGTTTAAACTGCCGCCGAGGGAGAAGAAATGTCCCTGGTTCAGGCGCAGCTCCCTCCGTACCGCTGAGCGTAGTTGTGCCTACGGCCGTGTGAGTGTGCCCTAATGTGTAATATCTGGTGTCTGCAGGTGATTCTGTACTTACACAGTGATGGTCTGTACATTTTCCATATTGGTGTCATTGCTTGTGGTATTAACACCTTCCATAATGGTGTTATTATCTGCGGTATTAATAACATCTTCCTCCTCCTCCATGATGTCTTCTTCTTCCACGACGTCTTCTTCTCTGTTGGACAACACATAATATATATAATAATGTAGCAGCTAATAGGACCAGAGGACAATATGGTAACTAAGTGTAAAAGGACATCTTTGTAGATAGTTGGGTTAGCCTCATGCAGGACCGGCTCATTTTGAACTTTAAGGGCGCAGCGATTCTTCTAGTATCGCTTTTACATTCAGCCATCACAACAATCATATGACGGCTCATTTTTTTGTGGGATCATTTTTTAATTGCACCATTTTGGGGTACCTGGGATTTAATGACCAACTGCCATTCCTTTCATTCCTTTTTATAGGAGGAGAATGAAACAATCAAACAACAATTCCCATAACAGGCCTATTGGAGCACATGGTCTGCATGAGGCTGTATTTACACCGGGGAGTGTGATGTCGGTCCTAGACAATTGCACTGATATCGCACTCGTAAACCTGCTATTCTTCTGTCATTGCGATGCATTCTGATACTTACATTTCGACGTCTGACTCATGGTCGTCGTAAAAATCTAGCGGCACCCAATCCGCTTCCTCGTCCGGCGGGAACCTGTTGGAGAGTAAACAAGATGGTGACAATCTCGGACATCGTCTCTACTATACAATACCGATACAAGCAGCACTTCTGACAATGGGGATGAATAGATGTCGTCTATCAGAACCGTCCGCACC
The DNA here is from genome assembly GCF_035609145.1 of Eleutherodactylus coqui. Taxonomy (NCBI): domain Eukaryota; kingdom Metazoa; phylum Chordata; class Amphibia; order Anura; family Eleutherodactylidae; genus Eleutherodactylus; species Eleutherodactylus coqui. The sequence goes on along the minus strand of NC_089844.1, from coordinate 153,588,194 downwards.
CCGTACCCGCCCCACAAGACTGACAGGCCCCCGCAATGTGTTTCACCAGGACTCTGGCGTCATCAGGGGTATAGGGGCTATGGTAGCCGTACCAGCTGTAGTGTGTTATAGGCATGACCCTGATATCTGTGTATCATCACCAAGGCAGGATATTGTTCCTCGTAGACGGGTTTGGTCTATTGTATTACATTCACTCACACTATATTGTGACTCTGATCTTTTTAATTCATTGCTACTCTAATATATTTTATTACATATCGATGAAAGTTACTTTCTAAGGGGTCCAACTGTGGGTTTCAGCTTATGGCAAAGGCTGTGGTGGGATTGGTTATATATTACTGCCAGTGCGGATAATAGAAGTCATTATCATGAACTGTCTGTAATGTGGTGTGATATATGGTGTGTAGAATGATGCATTGTAGAGGGTTCTGTACTTACAAAATGAAGTTGTTATCCTTTCTCAAGTTTTCTAGTCTGATGGCCGCAGCGCCATCCTCCTGGCTGATGGCCGCAGCGCCGTCTTCCTGTCTTATAGCCGCAGCGCCTTCCTCCTGTCTGATAACACATAACATATATATTAATGTAGTTCTGGCAGCTAATAGGACAATATGATAACATAAAAAACAGTAATTCTAGAATACATTTTTGCTGTTTCTCTGTGGGGTTTACTGTGTGGCATAAATGAACTTTTCTCTTCATTCTGAGGGTCAATATGATTGCAGCCGTTCACAATTTATGCAGTTTTTAACTTTTGTTTCTGATAGGCTGAGATACCGGGCGGACATGAAGGTTTCCTGCTGCCATGGTAACCTATCAGCACCTCGTGATTGCATTGGGGGTTGATGGGTGACAGGAGCCCACCCATCTCCTGCTTCCATGCCACAGTAGATGGGGGGTACAGTAGCAGCTGGGTTGTCAGTAGACAGTCGAGCACCCAAAGGGCGGGTTTAAAGCCCAGGACCAAGCATTGTATATTTACGGTACTTGGTCACTAAAGCGTTAAATAACATGGTCTGCATCATTGTGAATATAAACCTGCTACTTCTATATACTTACGGAAACAACTGTTGGGTGAGGTGAAAGTATGTGGGGTCTCCAAATGCAGTAGGTCTGGAAGAGAAAACATTGAATCAGTTATAATGGAAGAAACGACGGCTACCAAAATATCCTGTATAATGTGCGGCCGGAGGGTCTGCGATCTATAAGTATTCCCGTAGATGATAGGAGTGATGGTCCTTTATGTGGACATACTAGTGCTCACCCCAGGAATACTCCGACCCGTGTAACAGCGCTAACTCATCTCGCTAACGCAGCACGGCTACGCTATTTACAGGGCATGGCTGCTATTCAGGCTGAACGGCAGCGCCCGCGGTACCCAAATAGTGTAGCGGCGCCTGGAGAGTAAATGTAGCGTGCCATCCGTGAAGCATGGCGCTGCTACATCTATGTACCCTCTGCACGGAGCCCTCCTACAAGATATAACACAAGAAGATACTTACGGATGAGGCTCCTCCAACATCTGAAATAAGCCCCTCAATCTGTGTAAGAAGGAAGAAAAAAAATGATGACGCCCCTTTATACTAAGTCCCATTATTAAAAAAGTGATGATTTGCAGAGTAATAATTTAAAAGGTGCAGTATTTGTACAAATACAATGTATTCAAAAGTTGCAATTTTTTTTACTTATGCATGTGATATCCAGTGTGTATCGCCCCAACCTCTCACCTATGTGATATCCAGTGTGTACCGCCCTGACTCCACATGTATGTGATATCCAGTGTGTGTATCGCCCCAACCCCTCACCTATGTGATATCCAGTGTGTACCGCCCTGACTCCACATCTATGTGATATCCAGTGTGTACTGCCCCGACTCCACATGTATGTGATATCCAGTGTGTACCGCCCTGACTCCACATCTATGTGATATCCAGTGTGTACCGCCCCGACTCCACATGTATGTGATATCCGGTGTTTACCGCCCCGACTCTACATGTATGTGATATCCAGTGTATACCGACCTGACTCCTGATCAATGTGATATCCAGTGTGTACCAACCTGACTCCTGGTCTATGTGATATCCAGTGTGTACCAACCCGACTCCTGATCTATGTGATATCCAGTATATACCGCCCCAACTCCGCATCTATGTGATATTCAGTGTGTACCGCCCCGACTCCATATCTATGTGATATTCAGTGTGTACCGTCCTGACTCCACATCTATGTGATATCCAGTGTGTACCGCCCCGACTCCTCATCTATGTGATATCCATTATGTACCGCCCCGACTCCGTATCTATGTGATATCCAGTATATACCGCCCTGACTCCACATCTATGTGATATCCAGTGTGTACCAACCTGATTCCTGATCTATGTGATATCCAGTGTGTACCGACCCGACTCCTGATCTATGTGATATCCAGTATATACCGTCCAGACTCCTCATCTATGTGATATCCAGTGTGTACCGACCCGACTGCTCATCTATGTGCTAACCAGTGTGTACCGACCTGACTCCTCATCTATGTGATATCCAGTGTGTACTGCCCCAACCCCTCATCTATGTGATATCCAGTGTGTACCTCCCTGACTCCTCATCTATGTGATATCCAGTGTATACTACCATGTTATGTATTACTGCCAGTCTGGATAATACATTCCTTATCAGTTAATATTTCTAATGTTGTGTAATATATGGTGTGTAGCATAATGCATTGTAGATGTACTTACAGATCAGTGTGGTTTAGTCCATCAACCACTAAATTCCTTGCAGCAGCAACTCTGTCTAGCTCGACCATACTGTAGGAGAACACATAATATATATAGAAATTTAGTTCTGGCAGCTAATAGGACCGGAGGACAATATGGTAACTCTAAGTGTAAAGCCCTATTTACATGGCATGGCTGCTAATCAAACTGAATGGCAGCGGCCGCGCTTTTAAAGTAGCGTGGCGCCATCTGGCGGTCTGCAGAATAAATGTAGCGTGCCATCCATGAAGCATGGCGCTGGTACATCCATGTATCCTACATGATGTAACACAAGAAGATACTTACGGACTATATAGCTCCAACTCTTCGTACATGAAGCTAAATCTGTGGAAGAAGGAAGAAAGAAACCAATGATGACCATGACATTTACCGGGTATAAAGCGCTCCGGAAAAGGAACATTTCATTAAAAATATCTAGAACTATGACTGATAGAGATACTATTCTTAGGGTCCGACTACAGAGGTGATAGCGAGTGGGAAACATGGAATGATCAATGTCTAAGCGGAATGACAAGTGAATGAACCACTGATGAGTTTTATGGCTGCAGAAACTGAACGGCGAACCAGAAGCGAACTGTTCTCATTCGTCGTTCAGCCATTTCTGGCGGTCTGCAGGATAAATGGAGCGTGCCATCCGTGAAGTATGGCGCTGCTGCATCTATGTATCACTCTGCACGGAGGACTCCTACGAGATGTAACACAACAGACATAGGCATTATGGGAAGATACTTACGGGTGTTGGGGCTGCAGATCTTCATATATCCCCCCTAATCTGTGGAAGAAGGAAGAGAAGAAACAATTACAAGGATGACATTTACAGGGTATGAAGCGCTCCGGGAAAGGAAGAGTTCATTAAGAACTCTAGAACTATGGCTGACTGAGATGCTATTCTTGGGTCCGACTACGGAGGTGATAGCGAAGGTAAAACACGGAACGATCAATGTCTTAGCGGAGCGACAAGTGAACGCGCCAATGATGAGTTTTATACCTGCAGAAGCTGAATGGCGAATGAGCGGCGAACCATTCTCGTTGGTCGTTCAGTCGCTGCCTTGTGTTTAGACCGAACATTATTGTTCACTTTCATTCATTTTAATTCTTTTTGAACGATAATTTATTCTGTCTAAAAGCCCCTTAGTTTAGAAATAAATTCACTTTCTTATATTAAAGGGGATGAACCACAATTACTGGTTATCTGCTATCCGCAGGGGCCGCAAGAAAATCACTGTTTTAGGGCGAGCACCCACTGGCGTTTTTATACCTGCGTTTTGCGTTTTGCGTTTTTCCTGCACAGGCATAGAGATAACATGTGTTCCTGTCCACTGGCGTTTTTTTTGCATTGCGTTTGCGTTTTTAACATAGGAACTGTCAGTTGCATATGTGTCCTTATTTTTCTCCATGGAAATTAATGGCAAAGCCGCGAAAACGCCGCGAAAAACGCCGCGAAAAACGCCGCGGAAAACGCTGCGTTTTTTTCCCGCGGGAAACGCAAACGCCAGTGGGTGCTCGCCCTTAAACAATTATTCAGGCAATAACCCACCCCCCACCCCCGTGTAAAGATACCGAAAGTACAAAAAAGAAACCATATAAACAAAAGACCCGAATACCAACATTACATAACATAAAAACCAGACTAAGGGCACCAAAGGGTGATGTCACCTGGGGCAGCATGCAGCCCTAAGCCCCCTGATGGTGGGGGTCTTACAGGGATACTTACGTCAAACGGGTGATATTTTGGAAATCATTCCGCTCTTGTAAAGCTAAGAACCGGCGCTGTCTCTCCAGGGGAGACTCTCTAGCTGGATCTCCTGCCTCCTCCGGGTTCCTGTTAGAGAGTAAAGAAGATGGTGACAATCTTGGACATCGTCTGAAAAGTCTATGGCAGCTATGAGCTGGGGCAGATTTGTTCCATAAGTTACACCAGGTTTAGGCATACATGGTAGTAAATCTGTTGAGGCCACACCCCTTTGTACTAAGCCCCAATTTTTATTAAAGAAGTGATGATTACAGTGTAGAAAAAAAATAAGTTGCAATATTTATATAAATACAATATACTCAAATTTTACTATTTTTTTCCTATTGGAAAACTGAGTTAGTCCGCTTGCAGCCAGCCAGATCAGATCCCGCTGTGAGAATTCTCACAGCGGGATGCAGTCCCGTGCCCCTGCGGCTTACCTGCTCCCGGCGTCTCCTCTCTGCGCTGTGTGCCGGCCGGCGCATGCGTATAAAGCAGCCGGCCCGTCACCACTGACATTTCTGTGCGGGCCTCTGTGAGACCCGCACAGAAATACAACATGCCGAGATTTGTTTGCCGTGTGTGTTTTCACGCGGACTGCCTAGAATTGTGTAACCTAATGCAATCCTATCCAGGCAGTCATGAGCGGAAATCCCGCCGCGGAATTTCCGCCCGTGTGCAGGGAGCCTTATAAAGACCCTAAATAAATTTTTCCCATCATAATCTGCAGACAGTAGAATAATACACATAGAGCCGCTCCACGTAATGGTGTCAGATGTTGTAATGTCCTGCATCAGAGTGTAACCCAACCACAATAATATCTACTAACATAATCCTATCCATTTATACCGTGAATGCATCCCGTGTACCTCCCCGGCTCCGGAACTATGTGATATCCAGTGTGCACTGCCCCGACTCCTAGGCTATGTGATATCCAGTGTGTACTGCCCGGACTCCTAAACTATGTGATATCCAGTGTGTACTGCCCCGACTCCTAAACTATGTGATATCCAGTGTGCATTGCCCCGACTCCTAAACTATGTGATATCCAGTGTGTACCGAGCCGACTCCGGAACTATGTGATATCCAGTGTGTACTGCCCCGACTCCTAAACTATGTGATATCCAGTGTGTACTGCCCCGATTCCTGAACTATGTGATATCCAGTGTGTACCGCCCCGACTCCGGAACTATGTGATATCCGGTGTGTACCGACCTGACTCCTCATCTATGTGATATCCGGTGTGTACCGACCTGACTCCTCATCTATGTGATATCCGGTGTGTACCGACCTGACTCCTCATCTATGTGATATCCAGTGTGTACCTCCCTGACTCCTCATCTATGTGATATCCAGTGTGTACCTCCCTGACTCCTCATCTATGTGATATCCACTGTGTACCGCCCCGACTCCTCACCTATGTGATATCCAGTGTGTACCTCCCTGACTCCTCATCTATGTGATATCCAGTGTGTACCTCCCTGACTCCTCATCTATGTGATATCCACTGTGTACCGCCCTGACTCCTCATCTATGTGATATACAGTGTGTACCTCCCTGACTCCTCATCTATGTGATATCCACTGTGTACCGCCCCGAATCCTCATCTATGTGATATCCAGTGTGTACCACCACGACTCCTCATCTATGTGATATCCAGTGTATATCACCTCAACTCCTTATCTATGTGATATGCAGTGTGTATTGCCCCAACTCCTCATCTATGTGATGTCCAGTGTATATCACCCCAACTCCTTATCTATGTGATATCCAGTGTGTATTGCCCCAACTCCTCATCTATGTGATATTCAACGTGTACTACCATGTTTTATATCACTGCCATTCTGGATAATACATTCCTATTAGTTAATATTTCTAATGTTCTGTAATATATGGTGTGTAAAATAATGCATAGCAGATGTACTTACAGATTGACGTTCCCAGGTGCTTCCATCATCGGGTTGATGTCATTTCCGATGGCCTGATCTTCTTCATCATCATCATCTTCCTCACTATTGGACAACACATAATATATATGAAATGTAGTTCTGGCAGCTAATAGGACCAGAGGACAATATGATAACTCTAAGTGTAAAAGTAAACTCTGTAGGTGGTTGGATTAACCCCATAAGCATTGGCCTATTTTGGGCCTTAACCTCTTAATGCTATATGACATAGAGTCATGTCCTGCAGCTTTAGGATATGTATGAAGGGAGATCGCCACAATCTCCCTCCATACACCGCAGGTGCGGGCTGTTTCTTATAGCTGACACCCGGCGGCAACAGCTCAGACCAGCCGCGAAGCTGATCGGGTCTGTTAACCCTTTAAATGCCGCTGTCAATACTGACGACGGCACTTAAATCCCCTGAATGATGTTTGGCGGTCCCATACGGCCCCCCGCCATAAGATCACAAGGAGCCATATATGTGTCATGGCAGCCGAGGGCCATTTTTGTCGCAGTTTGTGTGCCATAAAAACAAGACGCACCGAAAGATGGCGTAATGTGTTTTTTTTCTGTTTCCCTCCACTTAGAATTTTTTAAATGTTTTTCCGTACATTATATGGTACATTAAATATTGCAATATTTATACAAATATAATGGACTCAAATTTTGCTATTTTTTTTTCCAACGGTAAAAATGACTTATAAATTCACTAAATAAATTCTTCCATGATAATCTGCGGACAGTAGAATAAAACACATAGAGCCGCTCCTCGTGTGACCGCAGTAATGGCTTCAGATCTCGTAATATCTTGCATCAGAGTGTAACCCAACCACAATTATATCTCTACTAACATAATTCTATCCAGTTATACCATGAATGCATCCCGTGTACCGAGCCGAATGCTCATCTATGTGATATCCAGTGTGTACTGACCTGACTCCTCATCTATATGATATCCAGTATATACCGACCCAACTCCTGATCTATGTAATATCCAGTGTGTACGCCCTGACTCCTCAACTATGTGATATCCAGTGTGTACCGCCCCGACTCCTCATCTATGTGATATCCAGTGTGTACTGACCTGACTCCTGATCTATGTGATATCCAGTGTGTACCGCCCCGACTCCTCATCTATATGATATCCAGTGTGTACCGACCTGACTCCTCATCTATGTGATATCCAGTGTGTACTGACCTGACTCCTGATCTATGTGATATCCAGTATATACCGACCTGACTTCTCATCTATATGATATCCAGTGTGTACCGACCTGACTCCTCATCTATGTGATATCCAATATATACCGAGCCGAATGCTCATCTATATGATATCCAGTTTGTACGCCCTGACTCCTGATCTATGTGATATCCAGTGTGCACCGCCCCGACTCCTCATCTATATGATATCCAGTGTGTACCGACCTGACTCCTGATCTATGTGATATCCAATATATACCGACCCGACTCCTCATCTATATGATATCCAGTGTGTAACGACCTGACTCCTGATCTATGTGATATCCAATATATACCGACCCAACTCCTGATCTATGTAATATCCAGTGTGTATGCCCTGACTCCTCAACTATGTGATATCCATTATCTACCGCCCCAACTCTTCACCTATGTGATATCCAGTGTGTACCGCCCCGACTCCTCATCTATGTGATATTCAGTGTCTACCGAACCGACTCCTCGTCTATATGATATCCACTGTTTACCTCCCGACTTCTGATCTATGTGATATCCAGTGTGTACTGCCCCAACTCCTCATCTATGTGATATTTAGTGTGCACCACCCCAGCTCCTCATCTATGGGATATCCAGTATGTACCGCCATGTTATAAATCACTGCCAGTCTGGATAATACATTCCTATTAGTTAATATATCAACCAGTGTGTAAAATAATGTATTGCAGATGTACTTACGCATTGATGTTCTCTGCTGCATCCATCATCGGGTTGTTGTTAATACCGATGGCCTGATCTTCTTCCTCCTCCTCCTCATCCTCTTCCTCAGACAACTCATCCTCAAATAGATCATAGTAGTCCAGCGGGACCCAATCGTCTGGACGGTCTTCATCATCAGGGCTCCTGTTAGAGAGTAAAGAAGATGGTGACGATCTTGGACATCGTCTCTACTATACAATACAGATACAAGCAGCCCTTCTGACAATGGTGAAGAATATCGGTGCCGTCCGCACCCCGTACCCGCACCGCAAGACTGACAACCCTCCATCCACATCACCCAAACCCATCTTGTACATGGTACATAGGTCTACATATAACTAGTCCTCCTAGATATAACATAGACTCCTCATCTATGTGATATCCGGTGTGTACCGCCCCGACTTCTCATCTATGTGATATCTAGTGTATACCGCACTGACTCCTCATCTATGTGATATCCGGTGTGTACCGCCCCAACTTCTCATCTATGTGATATCCAGTGTGTACCGGCCTGACTCCTCATCTATGTGATATCCAGTGTGTACCGCCCCGACTCCTCATCTATGTGATATCCAGTGTGTACCGCCCCGACTTCTCATCTACGTGATATCCGGTGTGTACCGCACTGACTCCTCATCTATCTGATATGCAGTGTATACCACCCCAACTCCTTATCTATCTATTGTGTACTGCTCCGAGTCCTCATCTATGTGATATCCAGTGTGTACCGCCCTGACTCCTCATCTATGTGATATCCAGTGTGTACCGACCCGACTCGTCATCTAACCAGTATGTACCGACCCAGATACTTATCTCTACAGTGTGTACCGCTGCGACTCCTAATCTATACATTGTGTACTGCCTTGACTGCCCATCTATGTGACATCCAGTGTATACCGCCCAACTCCTCATCTATGTGATATCCAGTGTGTACCGCCCCGACTCCTCATCTATGTGATATCCAGTGTGTACTGCCCCGACTCCTCATCTATGTGATATCCGGTGTGTACCGACCTGACTCCTCATCTATGTGACATCCAGTGTGTACCGCCCCGACTCCTCATCTATGGGATATCCAGTGTGTACCGCCCCGACTCCTCATCTATGTGATATCCAGTGTGTACCGACCTGACTCCTCATATACGTGATATCCAGTGTGTACAGAGCCAACTCCTCATCTATGTGATGTCCAGTGTGTACCGCCCCGACTCCTCATCTATGTGACATCCAGTGTGTACCGCCCCGACTCCTCATCCATGTGATATCCAGTGTGTACTGCCCCGACTCCTCATCTATGTGACATCCAGTGTGTACCTCCCTGACTCCTCATCTATGTGATGTCCAGTGTGTACCGCCCCGACTCCTCATCTATGTGATATCCACTGTGTACCTCCCTGACTCCTCATCTATGTGATATCCAGTGTGTACAGAGCCAACTCCTCATCTATGTGACATCCAGTGTGTACCGCCCCGACTCCTCATCTATGTGACATCCAGTGTGTACCGCCCCGACTCCTCATCTATGTGACATCCAGTGTGTACCGCCCCGACTCCTCATCTATGTGACATCCAGTGTGTACCGCCCCGACTCCTCATCTATGTGTGATATCCAGTGTGTACCGCCCTGACTCCTCATCTATGTGATATCCAGTGTGTACCGCCCCGACTCCTCATCTATGTGATATCCAGTGTGTACCGCCCTGACTCCTCATCTATGTGTGATATCCAGTGTGTACCGCCATGTTATATAATACTGCCAGTCTGGATAACACAGTCTTATTAGTTAATATTTCTAACGTTGTGTAATATATGGTGTGTAAAATAATGCATTGCAGATGTACTTACTCATTGATGTTCTCTGCTGCATCCATCATCGGATTGATGTCATATCCGATGGCCTGATCTTCTTCCTCCTCGTCTTCCTCACTATTGTATAAACACATAACATATATAAAGTGTAGTTCAGACCCGCTGCAACTATGTAACGCAGATTTCTGCTGTGGATGCAGTGGGGATGAGCTTAAAATTGTATTTAATTGCATGCGGGTGACATGCAGATGCCGCCCCCATAGAGATCAATGGGGACCATCCGGAGTGTGATCCGCACTTAAATGGAGCATGTCGCGTTTTTTTTTCCACGCACACAAAATTTTAAAATCACTTTAAATACCATTCGCGGCTATTCATATAACCGCGGGGGGTCATTACATTCCTACGGGACATTTTACATGCGGATCACGCTGCGGATTTGAAAATATATTTTCCCCGTGGACATGAGGCCTTAGACTGCTATGGGAGCCGTCTGGCAAAGCGAAGGTGTGGGAGGCGTAGGAAGGTAGAGTGGCATACTTGTGAAAGCTAGCCGCAACGTGTTTGCAGTTGGTCTTATTGCACACGATGAAACTCTCAGATAGTTGCAATATTTTAAGCCCTCCCTCCGTCTCCCGCTTAAATGCCACAATGGGTAGGAGGCACGGTACCAGCTGGGTTGTCAGTAGACAGTCGCCACCCGACCTGCTGCTGCTAGATTATAGGAGCTTTAAGCCCGCACTGTAAATTTACTATAGAGCAGGTGTGAAGCCCAGAACCAAGCATTGTGTATTTACAGTACTTGGTCACTAAGGGGTTAAACAACATCATCTGCATCATTATGAATATAATCCTGCTATATCTATATACTTACGGTATTGTCTCGAGGGTGGTATAATATCGAGGGGTTCCAAATTCAACCGGTCTAGAAGAGAAAACACAAAACCAGTTATAATGGAAGAAATGGCGGCTACCAAAATATGGTGTATAATATGCCGGTCCGAGATAAACCCGCGGCCGGAGGGTCTGCGATCGATAAGTATTCCCGTAGATGATAGGAGTGATTGTCCTTTATGTGGACATACTAGTGCTCACCCCAGGAATACTCCGACCCGTGTAACAGCGCTAACTCATCTCGCTAACGCAGCGCGGCTACGCTATTTACAGGGCATGGCTGCTATTCAGACTGAACGACAGCGGCCGCGGTACCCAAATAGTGTAGTGGCGCCTGGAGAGTAAATGTAGCATGCCATCCGTGAAGCATGGCGCTGCTACATCTATGTACCCTCTGCACGAGATCCAACCCCAAAGACCTTATGGTACGTAGAAGATACTTACGGGAAATACACCACCCAGTCTCGAATTGTCTGAAGCCATCTGTGGAAGAAGGAAGAGAAGAAACAATTACAAACATGACATTTACAGGGTATAAAGCACTCCGGGAAAGGAAGAGTTCATTAAAAACTCTAGAACTATGACTGGGGTCCGACAATAAAGACCAGACTAAGGGCACCAAAGGGTGATGCCACACGGGGCAGCATGCAACCCTAATCCCCTGATGGTGGGGGTCCTACAGGAATACTTACATCTCATCCAGGATGTCATCAAGGTTTTCTTCAATCATGTAATCATCATCGTCATCAGTGAGATCCAGCGGGACCCACTCTATCTCCTCCTCCGATGTTCTAGTAGAGAGTAAAGAAGATGGTGACAATCTCAGACATCTCAGAGCCGTCCGCACCCCATTACCGCACTGCAAGGCTGACTGCCCACAGTCTGCCGTCCACACCCCGTACCCGCATCACAAGGCTGACTGTCCTCAATCCGCCATCCACACCCCTTACCCACACTGTAAGGCTGACCGCCCACAATCTGCCATCTGCACCCTGTACCTGCACCGCAAGGCTGACCCAACCACAAGCTGCCATCCACACCCCGTACCCACACTGCAAGGCTGACCCCCTAAGACATTGCGATCATAGCCAATGGCAAAGCAGAACGTCTGTAGCTGGTGTCCTGTTGCCATGGCAACCCATCGGTCTTTCAATGATGTCACAGAGGAAGCACCCTCCCTCTGTGAACCCTTTATATGCTGCGATCTACATAGATCACAGCATATAACAGTTAACAGTGGGGGCTGCTGTCCTTATACACCCCTACTGTTAAAGTTGGAGGTTGGCTATCAGTAACAGTCAGTTCCACTGCGGATGGCGCGGACGCTCAGCTTCTGATCCTGCGCCATCCACATGACATAAGGTCCTGCGGTGTTAAGGGTTTAAAGGGTTAATGAAGCCATTCCAGTAGTCCTGATCCTTGTAAGGTGGTGGAGGGGCTGACTTGCTCCTCCACTAAAGAAATGATTCTCCAACGGTTGCTTATAACGCCAAACACAAGCCCAGCCCCAGGTGACATGGGTAAAAGAAGTCCCACCTCCAAGATGACATAGGTAGGGGAAATCCCACCCCCAGGTGACATGAGTGAGAGAATTCCCGCCGCACAGGTGACATAAGCAGGAGAAGTCCCACCCCCAGGTGACATGAGTGAGAGTAGTCCCACACCTCAGGTGAAATGAGTGAGAGAAGTTCCACTATCAAGGTGACATGGGTAGGACGAGTCTCAACCCCCAGGTGACATAGGTGTAAGAAGTCCCACACCCCAGGTGACATGGGTGTAAGAAGTCCCACCCCCAGGTGACATGAGTGAGAGTAGTCCCACACCTCAGGTGAAATGAGTGAGAGAAGTTCCACTATCTAGGTGACATGGGTAGGACGAGTCTCAACCCCCAGGTGACATAGGTCTAAGAAGTCCCACACCCCAGGTGACGTGGGTGTAAGAAGTCCCACACCCCAGGTGACGTGGTAGGAGAAGTCCCACCCCCCTCGGTAATGAAGGCCTGGTGTAGCCAACCTGCTAGAGTTGTTCAGGCTTATATTTGCAATATTAAACGTTTGTGTTCTCTTGTGGAGTGAAGGAATGTATTTAATGTACGGAAGTAAAACTTTTTGTATTGCTGTACCCCATTACATTCTGACCAAGCAAAATTAGTGGATCTTAGACCTTCAGCCCCATTATATATACATATGTATGGGTGGGTGGTGGTTATATGGATTGGGAGCTGAACCTGCTCTATACATGGTGGGTGCTGGCTGTCTGACATCTAACACCCTACAGCAACAGCCATGATCAGCGTTCATACCAATCATGTCTGTTAACCCTTTTAATATCTGATTGAAGTTTGGGAGTTCAAAGGCCCCGCCCCCACGATAAGAAAATTCCCTTGCTAACCGGAATGCATCCTTTAAGCCTTATATCTTCTGCTATTTGGAATATAAGCATTGCTTTAGGGTGCGTTCGCATATCCATGATTTTTCACAAATTTTGGTGCAGATCGGCAGCAGATTTCACCCTTCAAATTCAATTTTACTGAAAGGGTCAAATGTGCTGCAGATCTGCGCCAAAATCCACACAAAATCTGCAGCCAATCAGCGATGCGTGAACGCACTCTTAGGGCTTTTGCCCACTAACAATTTTTTTTCGCTGCGTTTTTTTTTTACCAAATGCCAATGGGACTTTCTAATGTTACAATCGCATCGCACAGAAATCGCAGCAACGCAAACTTGTGATTTTTGTGCGATTTTAACATTAGAAAGTCCCATTGGCATTTTGAAAAAAACACAGCGAAATCGCAGGAGGAAAAAAATACTAGTGGGCAAAAGCCCTTAGGGTGGGTTCACACGGGACTGAAATCCCGCAGAAAACTCGTGGAATGATCGCAGGAAAATACAGCGACATTTCCACGGGAGGAACGCAGCTTCAGAAAACGGCAAATCTTTTTTGCAAATCTTGTCCACTTTGCCAGCTAATCCCAGGATTAAAACCGCGGGCGGAATTTTTGTGCAGAAAGTCAGCACGACGTTCCGCAGCAATTACGCCCCGTTAGAACCCAGCCTTATAGCAGTCATGGGGTCATACAGTAAACTACTTACATCTCCGCTGGGATCTCGTTATCCATATCTAGAACTCTAGAACTCGCTTTCGCACAGTGTTTTTCTCTCCAAACTATTAAAGAGTAAATAAAACAGTGAGATTTTTAGGATCAGCCATTATTCTATAACAACCCCCCCATGAAGAAAGATAATGATGGAGACAACAGGAGCTCCACATCCAGTGAACCTACCTCCAACCACTACAACACTCAAGGGAATGTTGGCACTGCAGCTCCTTATATCATGCTCGTGATGTCATAAAAGCCATGATGCCATAATATGCATGATGCCATAATATGAATGATGTCATACAATGAGGGGGAGGAGCCAACAATCACCACATTCTGTGACATCACAGGCTGCAGCCATCTGAGACCAGACAAGGCCAAGCAGCCAATCAAATTCCATATAGATAAAATAGTCTCTATAGTCTCCCCCAGCCCACAAAACCTTATACAAGTGGCCACATTATCATTATGTGCATCAGTCATGTTAAAGCCTCTTGTACCAAAGACACAAGTATTATAAACCAAATAAATGATATATGATCCCTGCAAGCCATCCAGGCCACTTAATGGCCTTCAGTAACAGTATGGCGGTATTATTCCATCACTATGTGCTCGTGGTGTGGTGGGATTATTAGGCCTTCTATAACGGGATTATTGCTAATATTGGTTATTCAGTAACGCTGTAATCATTTTTGGTCAGTATTAGTAGTGATCGCGGTGTGGCGGTATTATTTGGACTTTGTATAGTAGTATCATTGGTCATGTTGTCCCCTGTATAGCACATTTTGTTCATTAACCCCTTAAGAGCACGGCCTATTTTGGGCTTAAGGATGCAATGATTTTTCAGATTTTCATTTCCACTTTTCAAGAGCCATAACTTTTGTATTTTTCCATTATTACGGCCGTCTAACCGCTTGTTTTTTGCGTGGCGAACTGTAGTTTTTATGGGTACCATTTTTGGGGGTTTATAACCTATTGTACAACTTTAATTATTATATTGAAAGCAGGGAGAGAAAACACATGAATTCTGCCATTGTTATTTTTAACTTTGCTTTATTTGCACCAATACAATTGTACGGTCCAGAATGCAAAGAAGATTATCAAGAGTAGAACATTCAGCATAAAATTGTGTTATCCCAAAGGGTGAGGTGTGGCATCACCCCCCGGTAACCCTGTAGTCATTTAGCTTCCCTCCAAACACTAAGCGCCCACCTGTGTAGTGGTAAGGTTTCCGATGAATTTGTGCAATTTGGGAATTCTGAATAGTTTAGTACGTTTTTGCCTGTTACTTGCATTGCTAAGTATTGATCTGCAGTGGGCATCTCTTGGGTTAGAAACCACGATTGGATATTCCGTAATTGTCCTGCCAGGTAATATAGGCGGACGTCTGGTAGGGCCATTCCTGCTTGGTCTTTAGGTCTTTGCAGCGACGAAAGGCTTAATTTGGAGCGGGCAGAGTTCCATATAAATGATGTAATCAGGGAACTAAAGGATTGAAAGAAACATTTTGGGACCTGGAGCGGCATGTGTTGTAGATATATAAACATTTAGGTTGAATCGCCATTTTAGCCAGATTTATACGGCCAGCCACTGATAGTGGTAGTTTGGTCCGTTTTTTGAATTTATGTCTAAGCTTCTCCTGTAGGGGTACGATGTTGTCATCTATGGCATTATGGTGGCCCCTAGACATAATTAATCCCAGATATTTAAATTTAGTGACTACGGCCAGATCGTATTTAGATACCCAGGGGTCCTTTTTTCAGTCATGCAGCATAAATGACACAATACGTTTTTTCTGCGGGTCGGTATGATTACAACAATACCGTAAACATTATAATTTTTTATATATTTTTCCCCTTTTGCAAAATAAAACCCTTTTTTAAAAATTATAATTATTTTTGCATTGTTGTGTTTAAAATCACACATCTTTTTTATTTTTCCATGGATGGAGCCCGGTGAGGGCGCGTTTTTTGCGTCAGGAGCTGTAGGATTTATTTGTACCATTTTGGTCTTGTTACACTCTTTGTGTCCCTGAAGGGGACCTGAACCATAGCAGCTGTGATCGCTATGATAATGCATTGCAGGATTTATGTATTGCCATGCCTTATCGCTTGTTATAGCAATTAAAGGCAAAGCAGGACACCTGTATCTGGTGTCCTGTTGCCACTGAAACCCGTGGGCTCTCTGCAATTACATCACAGGGGTCCGGTGATGTATTAGAGGGAGCGCTCTTCCTCTGTGAACTCTTTACATGCCACACTCTACATAGATCGTGGTATGCAGGGGGTTAACAGCAGGGGTCTCTGTCCTCAAGGACCCCCGCTGTTGCAGTAGGAGACCGGCTATCGGTAACAGCCGGCTCCCACTGCAAATCCTGCACCATCCAAATAACATAAGGTTATGTCACGTTGTGTTAAGGACCCTGCTGCGATGGTATAACCTTAGGGAGGGGGTTACCAGTATGGACATATGCGTACCGCTAGGGGTTGCAATTGTGACCTGGCCCCTGCGCTGAGGAAGCCCAGAAGCCCCGCAATACACAAAATGCACACTAACTGCATTGCCAACCGGTCGCGCTGTTGGCCACATAACTAGTGCAGCAGCCAGTGTGTGGCTGTTGGAAGAGGAAAGGAAGGGGAGCCGCTGCCATGCACAAAGTAGAGCATAGCCGGATGATGACGTCATCATCCTGCTGCTCCTGGGGACTAAGTGCACGGCGTCTGCGCACTCTGCCCTCCTCTGACTGCGACAGAAGTATACAAGATGTGATACAGGTGGGCATGAAGGCTCTAGTACACTGCTATATTGTCTCTAGCTTGAATACAAGACGTGATACGGTTGGGCATGAGGGCTCTAGTACCCTGTTGTACCACCTCTAGCCTGGATACAATATGTCATACAGGTGGGCATGAAAGCTCTAGTACCTTGCTGTGCCCCCTCTAGCTTGGATACAAGATGTGATACAGGCAGGCATGGATGCTCTAGTACACTGCTGTATCGTCTGTAGCTTAAATACAATATGTGATACAGGCAGGCATGGATGCTCTAGTACCTGCTGGGCTGTCTCTAGCTTGGATATAAGATGTGATAGAGGTGGGCATGAACTCAAGTACCCTCTTGTACAGCCTCTATCTTGCAAACAAGATGTGATATGGGCATCCATGGACGCTCTAGTACCTTGCTGTACAGTCTCTAGCCTGGATACAAGATGTCATACAGGTGGGCATGAAAGCTTTAGTACCTTGCTGTGCCGCCTCTAGCTTGGATACAATATCTGATACGGGCGGGCATGGATGCTCAAGTACACTGCTGTACCATCTCTAGCTTCAATAAAAGATATGATACAGGCAGGCATGGAGGCTCTTGTACCTTGCTGTGCCACCTCTTGGTTGGATAGAAGATGTAATATGGGTGGGCATGGAGGCTCTAGTACCCTGTTCTACCGTATCTCGCTTAGATACAAGATGTGATACGGGCATGCATGGAAGCTATAGTGTTCTGTTGGGCTGCTTCTAGCTTGATTACAAGATGTGATACAGGTGTGCATGGAGGCACCAGTACCCTGTTGTACCACCTTTAGCTTGGATACAAAATGTGATACAGGCAAGGTTGAAAGCTTTAGTATCCTGCTGTACCACCTCTAGCTTGGATACAAGATGTAATACGGAAGGGCATGGTTGCTTAAGTACCTTGCTGTACCACCTCTAGCTTGGTTACAAGATGTGATATGGGCATGCTGGAGGCTTTAGTACCCTGTTGGGCTGTCTCTAGCTTGGATACAAGATGTAATACGGGTGGGCATGGAGGCTCAAGTATCTTGTTGGGCTGTCTCTAGCTTGGATACAAGATGTGATATGAGCAGGCATAGAGGCTCTGGTACACTGCTGTGCTGTCTCTAGTTTGGATACAAGATGTGATAGAGGTGGGCATAGAAGCTCTAGTAACTTGCTGTGTTGCCTCTAGCTTGGATACAAGATGTGATACAGGCAGGCATAAAGGCTCAATACCCTCTTCTACTGCCTCTAGCTTGGATATAAGATGTTATACGGGCATGCTTGGAAGCTCTAGTACCCTGTTCTACTGCCTCTAGTTTTGATATAAGATGTGATACAGGCAGGCATGGAGGCTCAAGTACCTTGCTGTAGCACCCTAGCTTGATTACAAGATGTAATACAGGCGGGCATGGAGGCTCTTGCACCTTGTTGTACCACCTCAAGCTTGGATACAAGATGGGATATGGACATGCGTACAGGCTCTAGTACCCTGTCGGGCTGTCTCTAGCTTGGACTCCAGTTGTGATACAGGTGAGCATGGAGGTTTTGGCACCCTGTTGGGCCGCCTCTACCTTGGATGCAAGATATGATGCAGGTGGAAATCAAGGCTCAATACTTTGCTGTACCACCCTAGCTTGATTACAAGATGTGATACAGATGGGCGTGAAAGGCTCTAGTACATTGCTGTACCATTGTAGTGCCCCAGAATTAAGGGGGCTCCTCCATAAATTTGAATGTATTTGTCTTGTGCATTTGTATTGTCAGTGTCTTTTAATGGGTCACTGTCTGGATTATGTCTGGAAAATGTATCTTGTTGTGTGTCATGTGACCATGATATATATATATATATATATATATATATATATATATATATATATATATATATATATATATATACATAAAATGTGTGTGCGTGACTGAAAGCTGTAGTGGAAGGGTCTTCTGCTTGAAAGGGTCTAGGACAGTGGTGGTAAACATATGGCATGCGTGCCAGAGGCAGCATGCAGAGCCCTCCCTGCTGGCATGCGCCACCGTGGGCCACTCACTACGTTAGGGAATATCGGCAGGGTCCACGGCTGCCCTGCCGGTGTTGACTCAGCTGCACTGCTAGTGGCGCTGATCCCGGAGCACACTGTGATGTCAATATTACTACTGGGGCCGCTGTAGGCTCTCAATATTACTACTGGAGGCCACTGTGGCATGTCACTATTACTACTGGAGGCCACTGTGGCATGTCACTATTACTACTGGGGCTGCTGTGAGATGTCACTGTTACCGCTGGGGCCACTGTGGGATTTCACTTTTACCGCTGGGGCTGCTGTGGGAAGTCACTGTTACCACTGGGGCCGCTGTTGGGGTCACTGTTACCACTGGGCCGTTGTGTGGGGTCACTGTTACCACTGGGCCTGCTGTGTGGGGTCACTATCACTGCTGGAGTATATTTACATGTGGCAGAAATGCTGCAGAATGTCCTCAGCGGAAAATTTCCTGGCAAATTCTGTAGCATTTCCGCATCCAAAAAGCAGTCAAAATCTGCACACTGTCTATTTTGAAACAGCCTTGTCCATTTTAGAACAACAGAAGTAAAATCATACGTCGTGATAAGTCCCGCCCCCTGACGTGTTCGCACTTTGCTATACATAAGTGGGTTTTGGGTTGCGGTTTGGGCACTTGGTCTCTAAAAGGTTCACCATCACTGGTATAGTCCATTTAAAGTAACAATAACATGAGTACGGAGGGGTATCATCTCTCCTTAGGGAGAGCTCCAAGAAGCTGAGTGAGAAGACTTATAAGGCCATGCCTACTCCTCTGGGTAATATGCAAATAAGAAAGATGGATGGAGGAGCATGGATAGTCTTATAAGTCTCCTCACTTATCTTCCTGGTGCTCTCCCCAAGGAGTGATGCTATCCCTCCCGACACATGTCACAGGCCTTTCACTAGCCAAGCCAGAATCCTACTGCACACCGATGAGGGGCAAAACCCTGAAACAGCTGTCTGTGTATGGATTCTGGCTTGGTTTTCAATTCTACTTTAGTCTCAATGCTCTACAAACCTGTATAAAGGGTCAATAATTGATTTGAAGGAATGCAGCTATCCAATACGTGGCGCTGCAGAGGTGTTGTTCCCTCTTCCTTATAGGAAAATGAGTAAACAACAGGGCTGAAGTGCATTTATCCCATTTTGAGGAAAAAAATCCTTCCCGCCTCCATAATGGCAGTCAGAATAATCTCTGGATCAACATTTGAAACTTCCTACCTGACTCCAAGACCGGCAGTAGGCCGATACCTGGATCAACAACCCTTCTGATTATTAAATGTCTATATCCTGTAATATCACAGCACCCTAAAAAGGCATCTAGGCCTCTTAAATTCCTCTATGGATTTTGCCATCACCACTTCCTCAGGCAGAGAGTTCCACAGTCTCACTGCTCTTACAGTAAAGAACCCCCTTCTATGTTGGTGATGAAACCTGCTTTATTCCAGATGTAGAAGGCACCCTCTTGTTACTGTCGCAGTCCTGGGTATAAACAGATCATGGGAGAGATCCTTGTATCGCCCCCTAATGTATTTATACATAGTCATTTGGTCTCCCCTTAACCGTCTTTTGTCCAGGGTGAATAATCCCAATTTCGATAGCCTCTCGAGGGTATTCCAGTCCTCCCGTTCCGTTTATTAATTTAGTTGCCCTTCTTTGAACCCCCTCAAGCACTGCTACATCTTTCCTGAGCACCGGTGACCAGAACTGTACGCAGTATTCCATGTGGGGCCTGACAAGTGCCTTATATAGTGAGAGGATAATGTTCTCGGCCCTCGCCTCTATACCTCTTTTAATGCACCACAAGACTTTATTTGCTTTTGCAGCAGCTGACTGGCATTGATTGCTGCAGTTAAGTCTACAGTCCACTAGTACCCCCAGGTCTTTTTCCATATCACTTTTCTCTAGCAGTACCCCATTCAGTGTATATTGGTGACATCCGTTTCTCCTGCCCATGTGCATAACCTTACCTTTATCAACATTGAATCTAATTTGCCATTTTCCTACCCAAGCCAACACAGGCCTTGTACACAAGGATACATCCTTGAAGGGACACTGCTCAACTCTGAGCTCCATAAACTACATTGTGGGGCTTAAAGATGAGGGAGTCCAGGGGGATTTTGTACTCACTAGGCACTCTGTTCCAACTTCGTGTCTCCTCAAAGCTGGTGTGCCAATAGTTTGACTCTTTGGTACACAAACCTCCCATAGAGATGAATGGGAGAAGCGTATGCAGAAAGAATCAAGTTGTTTGCGCGCTCCATCTTGTGGAGATACAACACCGGATGGAGACCCGTGGAGCAGGTCAGTATGTGGTTTGTCTTTATGTTAGTCATCTCTGAGCCACTGAAATGTTATTTGTAAGTCTTGGAATATCCCTTTCATTCATGTGATGTGATGGAGAGCATCCAGCGGGTCCAGGAAGTCTTCACACCTTTCAATTTTTTTCAAAAATTTTGTTATGTTGTGGCCCCATTCCTTTTACCCATCATGCTATGCTCAATACCCCAAAATGCCAACAAAATGTTAGACATTTTTATAGTTTAAGAAACTGAAAAGCTCCCATTTTGCATTGACATAACTATTCACACCCTGTGCTCAGTACTCATATGAAGCACCTTTGGCAGTGATTCCAGCTTCTTGGGTCTGATGCCACAAGGTATGTAGAGGATTGCCCTCTTCAGGGCAGAAGCTCCTCTTGATAGAAACCAGGCTAGGGCCTGAGAGGGTTATAATTAGGGATGAGCGAGCATACTCGTCCGAGCTTGATGCTCGTTCGAGTATTAGGGTGTTCGAGATGCTCGTCACTCGAGATGAGCACCACGCGATGTTCGAGTTACTTTCTTCTCTGAGACATTTGCGCGCTTTTCTGGCAAATAGAAAGACAGGGAAGGCATTACAACTTCCTCCTGTGACGTTCCAGCCCTCTACCACCCCCCTGCAGTGAGTGGCTGGGGAGATCAGATGACACCCCAGTATTAAAATCTGCCCCACCCGCGGCTCACCACCGATGCATGCTGACATAGATCAGGGAAAGTGCTGCTGATGCTGATGCTGCTATAGGGAGAGTGTTAGGTGTTATTTTAGTCTTCAAGAACCCCAACGGTCCTTCTTAGGGCCACATCTGACCGTGTGCAGTACTGTTGAGGCTGCTTTTAGCAGTTTTGCACAATATTTTTTTTTTTGTATATCGGGCGTGCAGACCATAGTGTCCTCAGTCTGCAGTCATTTTACAGAGTATAGGGGCAGTACTGGTGAGGCAGGGACAGTGGGAAAGGTGAAAGAGATATACTGGCTATATAGGCAGTGGGCTTTTTCCCAAAAAGTTCAAAAAAATACTGTATTTGGCCTGCCTGTCACTGCCTTCAGTTTACTGCGTCTCTGCTGGGGGGAGTAGTTGGTGAATTAATACCCAGCCTTGCGCATAATTGTATCCTGCCTCTGCAGTGCGTTACGTTCGCGAAGTCAGCCTCCAACAGGGAAATCGAAATACAGTGTATATCACAGGCAGTGTGGTTGTTCCCAAAAAGTTCAAAAATATACAATATTTGGCTTGCCTGTCACTGCCTTCAGTTTACTGCATCTCTGCTGGGGGTAGTTGTTGGTGAATTAATACCCAGCCTTGCGCATAATTGTTGCCTGCCTCTGCAGTGCGCTACGTACGCGAAGTCAGCCTCCAACCACAGGCAAATAAGCGGCACATTTAATTACAGCGTTCTGTTTCTGCACTACTGGTAATACAGCATGCTGAGGGGTAGGGGTAGGCCTAGAGGACGTGGATGGGGGCGAGGACGCGGAGGCCCAAGTCAGGGTGTGGGCACAGGCCGAGCTCCTGGTCCAGGTGTATCGCAGCCGACTGCTGCGGGATTAGGAGAGAGGCACGTTTCTGGGGTCCCCAGATTCATCTCACAATTAATGGGTCCACACGGTAGACCTTTATTAGAAAATGAGCAGTGTGAGCAGGTCCTGTCGTGGATGGCAGAAAGTGCATCCAGCAATCTATCGACCACCCAGTCTTCTAGGCCGTCCACAGCTGCAACTCTGAATCTTTTGGCTGCTGCTCCTCCTTACTCCCAGCCTCCTCACTCCATGAAAATGACACATTCTGAGGAGTAGGCAGACTCCCAGGAACTGTTCTCCGGCCCCTGCCCAGATTGGGCAGCAATGGTTCCTCTCCCACCAGAGGAGTTTATCGTGACCGATGCCCAACCTTTGAAAAGTTCCCAGGGTCCGGGAGATGAGGCTGGGGACTTCCGGCAACTGTCTCAAGAGCTTTCAGTGGGTGAGGAGGACAATGACGATGAGACACAGTTGTCTATCACTCAGGTAGTAGTAAGGGCAGTAAGTCCGAGGGAGGAGCACACAGAGGATTCGGAGGAAGAGCCGCTGGACGATGAGGTGACTGACCCCACCTGGTTTGCTAAGCCTGCTGAGGACAGGTCTTCAGAGGGGGAAGCAAGTGCAGCAGCAGGGCAGGTTGGAAGAGGCAGTGCGGTGGCCAAGGGTAGAGGCAGGGCCAGACCGAATAATCCACCAACTGTTTCCCAAAGCGCCCACTCGCGCCATGCCAAGCTGCAGAGGCCAAAGTGCTCAAAGGTGTGGCAGTTTTTCACTGAGAGTGCAGACGACCGACGAACAGTGGTGTGCAACCTTTGTTGCGCCAAGATCAGCCGGGGAGCCACCACCACCAGCATGCGCAGGCATATGATGGCCAAGCACCCCACAAGGTGGGACGAAGGCTGTTCACCGCCTCCAGTTTGCACCACTGCCTCTCCCCCTGTGCCCCAACCTGCCACTGAGATCCAACCCCCCTCTCAGGACACAGGCACGACCGTCTCCCGGCCTGCACCCACACGCTCACCTCCGCTGTCCTTGGCCCCATCCAGCAATGTCTCTCAGCGCAGCGTCCAGCCGTCGCTAGCGCAACTGTTTGAGTGCAAGCGCAAGTACACCACCACGCACCCGCACGCTCAAGTGTTAAACGTGCACATAGCCAAATTCATCAGCCTGGAGATGCTGCCTTATAGGCTTGTGGAAACGGAGGCTTTCAAAAACATGATGGCGGCGGCTGCCCCGCGCTACTCAGTTCCCAGTCGCCACTAATTTTCCTGATGTGCCGTCCCAGCCCTGCACGACCACGTCTCCCGCAACATTGTACGCGCCCTCACCAACGCGGTTACTGCCAAGGTCCACTTAAGAACGGACACGTGTACAAGCACAGGCGGGCAGGGCTACTATATCTCCCTGACGGCACATTGGGTGAATTTAGTGGAGGCTGGGACCGACTCAGAGCCTGGGACCGCTGACGTCCTACCCACCCCCAGAATTGCGGGCCCCAGCTCGGTGGTGGTATCTGCGTCGGTGTATGCTTCCTCCACTAAACCACCCTCCTCCTCCTCATACGCAACCTCTGTCTCACAATCAAGATGTCTCAGCAGCAGCACATCGCCACCAGTCGGTGTCGCGCGGGGTGGCAGCACAGCGGTGGGCAAGTGCCAGCAGGCCGTGCTGAAACTACTCAGCTTAGGAGAGAAGAGGCCCACGGCCCACGAACTGCTGCAGGGTCTGACAGAGCAGACCGACCGCTGGCTTTCGCCACTGAGCCTCCAACCGGGCATGGTCGTGTGTGACAACGGCCGTAACCTGGTGGCAGCTCTGCAGCTCGGCAGCCTCACGCACGTGCCATGCCTCGCCCACGTCTTTAATTTGGTGGTTCAGCGCTTTCTGAAAAGCTACCCACGCTTGTCAGACCTGCTCGGAAAGGTGCGCTGGCTCAGCGCACATTTCCGCAAGTCCAACACGGACGCTGCCACCCTGCGGACCCTGCAACATCGGTTTAATCAGCCAGTGCACCGACTGCTGTGCCACATGCCCACACTGTCGAATTCTACGCTCCACATGTTGGCCAGGCTCTATGAGCAGCGTTGAGCTATAGTGATTGGTATTCGGAGGAAGAGCAGCAGGACGGTGAGGTGACTGACCCCACCTGGTTTGCTACGCCTACTGCGGACAGGTCTTCAGAGGGGAAGGCAAGTGCAGCAGCAGGGCAGGTTGGAAGAGGCAGTGCGGTGGCCAGGGGTAGAGGCAGGGCCAGACCGAATAATCTACCAACTGTTTCCCAAAGCGCCCCCTCGCGCCATGCCACCCTGCAGAGGCCGAAGTGCTCAAAGGTGTGGCAGTTTTTCACTGAGAGTGCAGATGACCGATGAACAGTGGTGTGCAACCTTTGTCGCGCCAAGATCAGCCGGGGAGCCACCACCACCAGCATGCGCAGATATATGATGGCCAAGCACCCCACAAGGTGGGACGAAGGCCGTTGACCGCCTCCGGTTTGCACTGCTGCCTCTCCCCCTGTGCCCCAACCTGCCACTGAGATCCAACCCCCCTCTCAGGACACAGGCACTACCGTCTCCTGGCCTGCACCCACACCCTCACCTCCGCTGTGCTCGGCCCCATCCACCATTGTCTCTCAGCGCACCATCCAGCCGTCGCTAGCACAAGTGTTGGAGTGCAAGCGCAAGTACGCCGCTACGCACCCACACGCTCCAGCGTTAAACGTGCACATAGCCAAATTTATCAGCCTGGAGATGCTGCCGTATAGGGTTTTGGAACGGAGGCTTTCAAAGGTATGATGGCGGCGGCGGCCCCGCGCTACTCAGTTCCCAGTCGCCACTACTTTTCCCGATGTGCCGTCCCAGCCCTGCACGACCACGTCTCCCGCAACATTGTACGCGCCCTCACCAACGCGGTTACTGGCAAGGTCCACTTAACAACGGACACGTGGACAAGCACAGGCGGGCAGGGCCACTATATCTCCCTGACGGCACATTGGGTGAATTTAGTGGAGGCTGGGACAGAGTCAGAGCCTGGGACCGCTCACGTCCTACCCACCCCCAGAATTGCGGGCCCCAGCTCGGTGGTGGTATCTGCGGCGGTGTATGCTTCCTCCACTCAACCAGCCTCCTCCTCCTCCTCCTACGCAACCTCTGTCTCGCAATCAAGATGTGTCAGCAGCAGCACATCGCCAGCAGTCGGTGTCGCGCGTCGTGGCAGCACAGCGGTGGGCAAGCGTCAGCAGGCCGTGCTGAAACTACTCAGCTTAGGAAAGAAGAGGCCCACGGCCCACGAACTGCTGCAGGGTCTGACAGAGCAGACCGACCGCTGGCTTTCGCCACTGAGCCTCCAACCGGGCATGGTCGTGTGTGACAACGGCCGTAACCTGGTGGCGGCTCTGCAGCTCGGCAGCCTCACGCACGTGCCATGCCTCGCCCACGTCTTTAATTTGGTGGTTCAGCGCTTTCTGAAAAGCTACCCACGCTTGTCAGACCTGCTCGGAAAGGTGCGCTGGCTCAGCGCACATTTCCGCAAGTCCAACACGGACGCTGCCACCCTGCGGACCCTGCAACATCGGTTTAATCAGCCAGTGCACCGACTGCTGTGCCACATGCCCACACTGTCGAATTCTACGCTCCACATGTTGGCCAGGCTCTATGAGCAGCGTTGAGCTATAGTGATATACCAACTCCAACATGGGCGGCGTAGTGGGAGTCAGCCTCCTCAATTCTTTACAGAAGAGTGGGCCTGGTTGGCAGACATCTGCCAGGTCCTTGGAAACTTTGAGGAGTCTACCCAGATGGTGAGCGGCGATGCTGCAATCATTAGCGCCACCATTCCTCTGCTATGCCTCTTGAGAAGTTCCCTGCAAAGCATAAAGGCAGACGCTTTGCGCTCGGAAACGGAGGCGGGGGAAAACAGTATGTCGCTGGATAGTCAGAGCACCCTCCTGTCTATATCTCAGCGCGTTGAGGAGGAGGAGGATGAGGAGGAGGAGGAGGGGGAAGAGACAGCTTGGCCCACTGCTGAGGGTACCCATGCTTGCCTGTCATCCTTTCAGCGTGTATGGCCTGAGGAGGAGGAGGAGGAGGATCCTGAAAGTGATCTTCCTAGTGAGGACAGCCATGTGTTGCGTACAGGTACCCTGGCACACATGGCGGACTTCATGTTAGGATGCCTTTCTCGTGACCCTCGCGTTACACGCATTCTGGCCACTACGGAATACTGGGTGTACACACTGCTCGACCCACGGTATAAGGAGAACCTTTCCACTCTCATACCCGAAGAGGAAAGAGGTTCGAGAGTGATGCTATACCACAGGACCCTGGCGGACAAACTGATGGTAAAATTCCCATCCGACAGCGCTAGTGGCCGAAGGCGCAGTTCCGAGGGCAAGGTAGCAGGGGAGGTGCGGAGATCAGGCAGCATGTACAGCGCAGGCAGGGGAACACTCTCCAAGGCCTTTGCCAGCTTTATGGCTTCCCAGCAAGACTGTGTCACCGCTCCCCAGTCAAGGCTGAGTCGGCGGGAGCACTGTAAAAGGATGGTGAGGGAGTACGTAGCTGATCGCACGACCGTCCTCCGTGACGCCTCTGCTCCCTACAACTACTGGGTGTCGAAGCTGGACACGTGGCCTGAACTCGCGCTGTATGCCCTGGAGGTGCTTGCTTGTCCTGCGGCTAGCGTCTTGTCAGAGAGGGTGTTTAGTGCGGCTGGGGGAATCATCACGGATAAGCGTACCCGCCTGTCAACCGACAGTGCCGACAGGCTTACACTCATCAAGATGAACAAAGCCTGGATTTCCCCAGACTTCTCTTCTCCACCAGTGGACAGCAGCGGTACTTAAACAATACGTAGGCTGCACCCGCGGATGGAAGCATCGTTCTCTATCACCATCAAAAACGGGGACCTTTTAGCTTCATCAATCTGTGTATTATATTCACCCTCCTCCTCCTGCTCCTCCTCCTGAAACCTCACGTAATCACGCCGAGCTGGCAATTTTTCTTAGGCCCACAAGGCTCAGTCATATTACTTTAGTAAACAATGTTAATACGTTTCAATGCTCATTAAAGCGTTGAAACTTTCACCTGAACCAATTTTTATTTTAACTGGGCTGCCTCCTGGCCTAGTTACCAATTAAGCCACATTAACCAAAGCGATTAATGGGTTTCACCTGCCCTCTAGAAGCGCCGGAATATCAGCCGCAGGCGCATATATATAGGCAGCACATGACAGGGTTAACGGGGAGGCTAGGGTTAACAGTAGTGTAAGAGGTGGGGGGGGAGAATAGTGAGGAGTAAAGGGGGGAAGCAGTTAGAAAGTGCGGGGAAAAGCAGGAGGAGGAGTTTCAGTCGGCAGCAGAAGGAAGAAGGAGCAGAAGAGAAGAAGACGGAGACAGCGAGGAAGAAGAGAGAAGAAACCAAGAGTAAAGAAGAGTGAAGACGGCTGGAAGCACCGAAGAGCCCGAAGTGGAGCGTCTGGAAGAGCCCAGAAGACAACTTACCGGTATGGACGGCGTCATGGAGAGGATCCGGGCAGCGGTGGAGGAGCGGGGCTTAGACTGGCTGGTGAGCTTACTGGACGCAGGGGCCCCTGGCCCGGAGCACGTGGGAGCGGGTCCGGCACAGGTTGAAGGAGCGGAGGAAGCGGCGCCCGTTGTAGCAGCAGCAGCTCCGGGCAGAGGAAGAGGACGGAGTCCGGCTGCTGCTGGGAGCCGTTCGACGGAAGTGGCAGCGGGACAGAGCCCAGGGACAGACCATGGCCGCAATGCCTCAGCAGTGGGGAGGCGCGGGACACAGGCAGTGGAGAGGAGAGAGCCGAGGCCACGGAGGGCTCGCACTCCGGCGCGTCTAAGCCCTCATTTAACCCCTCAGCGTCGGCGCCGCATTGAGAGTCCCTCACGGGCCCCTCCGGGCCGGCTCCCAGCAGTTTCCACTTCAGCAGGTGGGGAGCGCAGGCCCGGGAGGAATCTCACCAGGCGGGTCGGTGCAGCGTCTGGCTCCAGGTCCCGTGCTGCCAGGGGGGCGGGGCCTGGTACCGGACTGACGGCGGAGAGAGCTGGAGCAGCGTGGGGCCACTCGCCGGGAGAGATGGAGGTCGGCGAGCAGCCTCACAGTTTTCTTTCAGTCCTACAGGACACGCGGCCCGCGGGAGCCAGTTCGAGCAGCAGAGGAGCGGCTGCGACTCCGGTGGGGTGACTGCAGCCAGATGAGGACCTCGAGTGCCAGCGCGGATCACCGTCTGACGAGGATTCGGATCCGCTGGAGGGAGGATCGGCGGCTGGTGGGACTACAGCCCCTACGCAGCCAGGTGAGCGAACACACGGGGACACACATATCGCAGTTAGCCGCGTTGCGCCAGCGGCAGATAGTGTGGGGGGGCGGACAGGGGGCGGGGGGCGACGGTAGGCACACGGGGCGCAGCGAGCTAGCTGGGGTTAATTTTAGGTGGATTATTGGAGCTTTGGCGCAAGCAACAGACAGAGCCAGGGCCGTCGCCTGTATCTGCCTGGACTTTACCGTCCAATGCGTTGAGCGGTCGCGATAGCGACACGGGGGGAGTTGCGATGGGATCGTCGGTGGGGCAGCAAACAGCTCCTGTTACGGTAGGCGTTCAGACAGAAGAGGAAGGGGACAGGATTCGCCTGGATGACAGAGTGAAGGGGGAGGTATATGTTTGCTTTGAGGGCCCCCTAGGTGCGCACTTGAAAAAGGAGGTTAGAGAAAAGATCTGGCGCGACAAGTACGTCGAGATCTTTTCCCTTCTCCCTTTAGAAAAATTTAATTTGGATAAAGGGAAAAGGATGGAATACAAGAAGGAAGAGGAAGAGAAACGTCGGTGGCGATTGATTCCACAGACTTTCTCTAATTGGATGCAAGCTTTCGCTATTCTGGCTAGCGTTATTGGTGAAAAGGCGCCGGAGAATTGCTCCGGCCTCTTTTGTTACCTCGACACGATAGGGGAGGCGTACAGGGTGTATGGGGGCCAGACGTGGCTTAGGTATGACGAGCAGTTTCATCAAAGAAAAGCGATCCGACCGTCTATTCGGTGGGATCAGAAAGATATAGGGCTGTGGTTACGGGTAATGGCCCCAGTTAGGTTCGGGCAGCCCTTTCAGGGGGGGGCCGGGACGAGCAGGTCGGCCAGTGGTTCCCAGGGAGGACAGTCGGGGAGCCATAGGCTCGGATTGTGTTGGCAGTTTAACGACGGCCAATGTAAATTCGGAAATAGCTGAAGGTTCAAGCATGTTTGTTCCCTGTGCAACGCTACGTCACACGGAGCAGCAAAGTGCTTTAAGAAAGGAAAAGGAAAGGGTTTCAGGGCAGCTGGAAAAAGGGATGACACCAGTGAAACTGGCAAAGATGGTGCCGTTTCTAAATAGGTACCCCGACCGAGACAAGGCTAGTTTATTGTTAGAAGGTTTTAGGGATGGTTTTAAAATTCCCGCCCCAGTTCATAGGGTTCCTGTCACTTCAAAAAAATTTACCGTCGGCACTCCGGTACTCGGCGGTTGTAACAGAGAAATTGCGTAAGGAGGTTCAGTTAGGACGCATGGCAGGGCCTTTTAGCTCCCCTTCGGTTGCGGATTTGGTGGTGTCACCGCTTGGAGTGGTTCCTAAAAAAGAGCCAAACAAGTTCAGGCTTATACATCACTTGTCCTACCCGAAAGAGGCATCAGTTAATGACGGTATCAATCCAGAAATATGTTCCGTGGTGTACACCTCCTTTGACGCCGCTACAAAATGGGTGCGCAAGTACAGGCAAGGGGCTAGGTTGGCTAAGGTGGACATTGAGTCCGCTTTTAGGTTACTCCCGGTGGCCCCAGAAAGTATTCGCTTGTTGGGCTGTTTTTGGGAAGGAAGTTACTTCGCGGATAGGTGTCTACCCATGGGCTGTTCTATTTCGTGCGCTTATTTTGAAGCGTTCAGCTCATTTTTGGAATGGGTAGTTAGGGATTGCACAGGGATTAGGTCAGTCATCCATTATCTGGATGACTTCCTATGTATAGGTCCGGCAGGTTCGCCACTTTGTGCAAATTTGCTGGGGTCCCTTCAATGGGTTACCGGTCAGCTCGGGGTGCCTTTAGCACCAGGGAAGACCGAAGGGCCCACAAAGTGTTTAAAGTTTCTGGGCATTACCATTGACACCGTGGCAATGGAATGCAGGTTGCCCGAGGACAAAGTGGCAGAATTAAAGGCCGAGATGAACAGGGCAAGGGTTGTCACAAAAGTTACGTTAAGAGAGCTGCAGTCGTTGTTAGGCAAGCTCAATTTCACCTGTCGCATCATGCCGATGGGACGGATTTTCAGTAGGAGGTTAGCATCAGCTACAGCAGGGGTTAGATTACCCCACCATTTTATACGGCTGGGCAAGGGCCACAAGAAGGACCTGGCAGTATGGGCGGCGTTTTTGGAAAACTATAACGGGAGGTCAGTAATGATGGAGGAGGTGGTGGACAATTTCGATTTGGAATTGTTTACTGACGCCGCAGGGAGTTCGGGTTTTGGAGCATACTTCCAAGGCCGGTGGTGCACGTCCGGGTGGCCGAGCGAGTGGTTTTCGTTGGGTTTGGTGAAAAACCTCGTACTGCTTGAGCTGTTCCCCATAATAGTAGCCGTGGAGCTATGGGGAGCTCAGTTTAGAGACAAAAGGGTGCGCTTTCACTGTGACAACCTGGGGGTAGCGCAGGCAATAAACAGATTGTCTGCATCATCCCCCCCTGTGGTGGCATTATTGCGCCACCTGGTGTTGCAGGCGTTGTCACTGAATGCTTGGATTGGGGCAGTGCATGTGCCAGGGGTAAGCAACTCAATAGCGGATGCTCTTTCTCGCTTTCAGTGGGAGCGATTCCGACGGTTGGCCCCAGGAGCAGAAGAAGAAGGGGTGTCTTGCCCGAGACACATATGGAGCGTGGTCAGCGAGCAGTGAGGCACTTGATAGGTGCCTCCTTGGCTCGGAGCACATGGGTGGCTTACAAGGCAGCATGGGTAGAATGGGAGGAGTGGTTGACGCAGTGGGGCGACGTACGGACGGACCAGGACGTGGTAGGGGCATTGTTGGGGTGGCTGGCTAAAAGCGCGGAGGCTGGTTGGTCTGTGGCTAGAGTTAACAAGTTTATGGGGGGGTGGCGTTTGGCGCTAAGTGGAGGGGTATAATGGATGTAACAAAGAATTTTGTAGTGAGGCAGGCGCTAAAAGGGTTTAGAAGGGTGCGGGGGGGGTCCAGACACGCGTCGCCCGGTTTCGTTTGAGTTACTACAAAAATTGGGGTTCGCGTTGCTGGAGGTTTGTGGGAACGGCTTTGAGTATTCGCTTTTTAAGTTCGCTTTTTCGTTAGCCTTTTTCGGGGCGTTACGAGTGGGGGAATTGGTTTCCCCCAGCAAAAATATAGGGGGGGTTTGAAAGCCGAGGACACTAGAGTTATAGAGGGGCGTTTGGAAATAGTCATTCGGCGTTCTAAGACGGATCAGGTCGGAAGGGGTCGTCGGGTGTCTCTTGGGCGTATTCCGGGGGAAAACATGTGCCCGGTTAGTTGTTGGGAGAACTACTGTTCTCTAGCGGGGGCCAGGGTTGAGCCCCTGTTACAGCATCAGGACGGTCGGTTTTTATCAAGGTTTCAGTTTGAGGCGGTGTTCAAAAGAGCGATAGCTGTTCTGGGATTGGATGGTTCGGGTTTCGGAACGCATTCGTTCAGAATAGGTGCGGCGACAGAGGCGGCAGCGAGGGGATTGTATAGTCAGGCGGTGAGGGGAATCGGTCGTTGGAAGTCGGAGAGGTTCAGACGGTATATTAGACCGCATTTGCTGTAAGGGCGGGTAGGGGGCACATGGTGGGGGCGTTATTTACGGTTAGTTTTGTTCTTTTTTGTTACAGATCTGCGTGCTGCACTCGTGTGGATAATGGGCCACTCGTATGTTTTTTGGGGGGGTGAGAGGGCAAGGATCAGGCCTAATGGGAGGCAACTTAGAATGAGTGAGGATACGGCGGTAATTCGCTGGATAGGAGTGCGGGGCATGGCCTGGTTCCGGGTTTTGCAGGATGTACAGCGCCTAGTCTCTCTAGACAGGACGCCAGACATCCTAGTATTGCACGTCGGGGGCAACAATTTGGGGCGTAGACCCTTCAGAGAGCTAGGCAGAGACATACGGTACGATATGCTACGGCTGTTGCAGATGTACCGGGGTTTGATCTTGGTCTGGTCCGAGATGGTCCCTCGTAAGGTTTGGCTGAATGTGCACTCGGTGCAAGGGATAGATAAAGCAAGGATCAAGGTGAATCGCGAGGTGTCTCGCTTCGTGGTGTGGAATGGCGGAGTCGCCGTGCGGCATATTGATCTCGAGAAAGGGGTGGGAAATTATTGGAGAGGTGACGGGGTCCACCTCAACGAAATTGGGACGGATCTTTGGTTAGAGGGGATCCAGGAGGGGATAGAGCACGCACTGGTTCTGTGGGGGGCTGCGCAGGCATGAGGTGGTCATGCCATGCTGGCTGTGGCAGTTGGAGGGGGGGGTGGAGTTCTCGGAGCCAGTTCGGATGCGGGGCGGGGGGGGAGGGGAGGGCCGATGGCTGCCTGTCCCCCCTTCCCGCCCCATTGTTGGTTTTACAGTGTGTGGTCGGTCTGTCGCCTCCCGCCTCTGTCAGGCCAGAGTCCCTGCGGAGACGAGTGGGCTGGCCTAGGAACGGCTAGCGGGTCTCTGAGTCGGGAGGTGGGCAACTAGGGGCAACCGTGTGTGTGTTGCCTCCTAAGTCGGCGGTCTGGCGACGGGAGGGCGGTAGCGGGAGGGATCTTCCGTCTCCCGAGTCGGATAGTGGGAGAGCGGCGGGAGGCAGTACGGAAGATCCTTTTCCCTGTAGTGAGGCGACAGAGGGGGTTGTAGGCTCCGGGGACTTCCCCCCTTTTGGTGGGTTGTCTATTCTTTAATGTGTTTTTTACCCATTGTTAAATTTAAAGTTAAATAAATGGCCGCTGTGGCCAAAATTATCCAAACTGGAAGTAGTAGCGTATTGTTTGGAGGGTTACAAGGAAGTGGGGGGATAGGTCACAGAGGCTCACTCCGTGACACCCGCGTCATGGTTGGGCATGGGCAATTTTTCTGAGGTACATTAGTACTGTTGGTACACCAATTTTTTTGGGCCCTCGCCTACAGTGTAATCCTAGTAATTTTTATGGGCTTCGCCTGCACTCATGGTACAGCAAGGTGTGTGGGGTTGGCCTACACTTTTGCTACATAAATGTAACTGGGACCTTGTCTATACTGCAACTACTGAAATGTGAAAGAGATTGTTATCTCCCTAAACTGCTGCAACGGGAATGTTACTGTGGCCTGTCTTGACTGCTACTACTACTGAAATGGAACTAATACTGTGCTCCCCCTATACTGCTGCTTCGGAATTGTTACTCTGGCCTGTCTTGACTGCTACTACTACTGAAATAGAACGAATACTGTGCTCCCCCTATACTGCTGCTTCGGAATTGTTACTGGGGCCTGTCTTGACTGCTACTGAAATGGAACTAATACTGTGCTCCCCCTATAATGCTGCTAGTGATATATTACTGGGGCCTGTCGCTAATGCTACCGCTGAAATGTTACTAATTCTGGGCTCTGCCTATACCGCTACTAATGCTATGTCACTGGGGTGTGGAAACGGAGGCTTCCCAAAGACATGATGGTGGCGAAGCCATTTCCCACCAACGCGGTTACTGTTAAGGTGCATATAACCACGGACACGTGGAGAGGACAGGTAGTGCCTCAAAAAAATCCCCCTCCTCCTCCAACAATGAAAACATTCTTGGCAAATACCTTTGCATTGGTCCGTCTGGTGGCAGTCCAAGAATTTCACCTTTACCGACACAGCAAAAGAGCCCCCCCCCACCATCCCCCCGTCACAGCCCACTTAATCCTGGCCACATTCCGAAAACCAACTAAATAAAACTGCGCTACTAGGTCCGCAGTCACCACCACATTCCCACCAACGCGGTTACTGTTAAGGTACATATTACCAGTCTGACTGGGGCATGCACTGTGGGCCGAAGCCCACCTGTATTTGACGTTAGCTCTGCTGAGCAGGGCACTGCAATGAGATTTATTTATGTACTGCCAATGGGTTCCAGGGAGCCACCCATGCTGTGGGTCCACAGGGACTTCACATTAGGGATTTGTACCTGCCAGTGTCTATGTATTAAAAACCCCGGTCAGACTGGGGCATGCAGTGTGGGCCGAAGACCACCTGCATTAAACATGACGTTACCTCAGCTGTGATGGGCACTGCAATGGGATACATTTATGTACCGCCGATGGGTTCCAGGGAGCCACCCATGCTGTGGGTCCACAGGGACTTCACATTAGGGATTTGTACCTGCCAGTGTCCATGTATTAAAAACCCCGGTCAGACTGGGGCATGCAGTGTGGGCCGAAGCCCACCTGCATTTAATCGGACGTTACCTCAGCTGTGCTGGGCAATGCAATGGGATATATTCATGTACCGCCGGTGGGTTCCAGGGAGCCACCCATGCTGTGGGTCCACAGGGACTTCACATTAGGGATTTGTACCTGCCAGTGTCTATGTATTAAAAACCCTAGTCAGACTGGGACATGCAGTGTGTGCCGAAGCCCACCTGCATTTAATCGGACGTTACCTCAGCTGTGCTGGGCAATGCAATGGGATATATTTATGTACTGCCGGTGGCTTCCTGGGACCCACTCATGCTGTCGGTCCACACGGAGTTGTAACTGTATGTCTCTACTTATAAAGAACCCCAGTTTGACTGGGGCATGCAGTGTAGGCTGAAGCCCACCTGCATTAAACCTGACGTTACCTCAGCTGTGCTGGGCACTGCAATGGGATATATTTATGTACCGCCAGTGGGTTCCAGGGAGCCACCCATGCCGTCAGTCCACACGGACTTCACATTAGTGAGTTGTACCTGCCTGTGTCTATGTTTTAAAAACCCCGGTCTGACTGAGGAATGCAGTGTGGGCCGAAGACCACCTGTATTTAATCTGACCTTAGCTCTACTATCCGGGGCACTGCATTGGGACAAACTACAGGAGCAATACAGCGCTAATGAGACGTGCACAACTACGCTAGCATAGGAGTCCGCTGTAGGCCCGCGATTGCTGAGGGTTTGTGCAGAGGCCTATTTCCTTGGTGCAGTGAAAGTCAGCTTCCTGCCTAGGATTGCTGAAGCTGTGGGCCGAGGCCTATGTCGTGGGCGCGGTGCAAGTCTGCCATGTTTGGCCGCTCAGATCAATTTTTTGTTCATGTCTTGGGTTTCCTAGGACCCCCCTATGATGTTGGTGCAAACTTAGTTCCCATCGCGGTGTTTGACCTATCTGGCACAAAGGCACTGACTGACTTGGGTAGAGGGCAGAGCGCTGACGGCTTTCCCCTTGCAGTGTGGATTGAGCTATGCGACACCTTGACAGAATGCTATGCCCACGTTGGCAGCTCCTGATGGA
Source organism: Eleutherodactylus coqui (assembly GCF_035609145.1). Lineage (NCBI taxonomy): Eukaryota > Metazoa > Chordata > Amphibia > Anura > Eleutherodactylidae > Eleutherodactylus > Eleutherodactylus coqui. The sequence continues at coordinate 153,551,886 of NC_089844.1, read as the reverse complement.
GGTGGCACAGGATTGGAGTTCTCATTGCTTCTGTACAGCATTGTGGGCTATCGCCCCACCCCTTTTAAAGAGGGTCGCTGCCTGGCCCTGCCAACCCTCTGCAGTGTGTGCCTGCGGTTCCTCCTCATGGCAGACGCACCTATAAATAGACATGAGGGTGGTGTGGCTATGAGGCCAGCGTGTGGCATGAGGGCAGCTGAAGGCTACGCAGGGACACTTTGGTGTGCGCTGTGGACACTGGGTCGTGCGGGGGGGGGGCAGCATGTAACCCAAGAGAAGAGGCAGGGGGTGTGTCCCACAGCAGTGCTTGTGCTTTGTTGGAGGTAGTGTGGTGCTTAGCTAAAGTGTGCCTTCCTAATGAGGGTTTGTCCGAAGCAAAAATTGGTAGGGTGGGGGGGGCACTCTTGCCGCTATTGTGGCTTAATAGTGGGACCTGGGAACCTGAAATGCAGCCCAGCATGTTGCCCCTCGCCTGCCCTATCCGTTGCTGTGTCGTTCCCATCACTTTCTTGAATTGCCCAGATTTTCACAAATGGAAACCTTAGCGAGCATCGGCGATACACAAAAATGCTCGGGTCGCCCATTGACTTCAATGGGGTTCGTTACTCAAAACGAACCCTCGAGCCTCGCGAAAAGTTCATCTCGAGTAACGGGCACCCGAGCATTTTGGTGCTCGCTCATCTCTAGTTATAATAGTGGGCTTCATGTTTCATATATTTTTAAAGAAACTGATGAATGTTATATTTTAATTAGAGATGAGCGAGCACCAAAATGCTCGGGTGCTCGTTACTCGGGACGAAATTTTCGCGATGCTCGAGGGTTCGTTTCGAGTAACGAACCCAATTGAAGTCAATGGGTGACCCGAGCATTTTTGTATATCGCCGATTCTTGCTAAGGCTTCCATTATGTGAAAATCTGGGCAGTTCAAGAAAGTGATGAGAACGACACAGCAACGGATAGGGTAGGCGAGGGGCTACATGTTGGGCTGCATCTCAAGTTCCCAGGTCCCACTATTAAGCCACAATAGCGGCAAGAGTGGCCCCCCCCCCTCCCAACAACTTTTACTTCTGAAAAGCCCTTATTAGCAATGCATACCTTAGCTAAGCACCGCACTACCTCCAACAAAGCACAATCACTGCCTGCATGACACTCGGCTGCCACTTCTCCTGGGTTACATGCTGCCCAACCCCCCCCCCCCCCCCCCCCGCACGACGCAGTGTCCACAGCGCACACCAAATTGTCCCTGCGCAGCCTTCAGCTGCACTCATGCCACACCACCCTCATGTCTATTTATAAGTGCGTCTGCCATGAGGAGGAACCGCAGGCACACACTGCAGAGGGTTGGCACAGCTAGGCAGCGACCCTCTTTAAAAGGGGCGGGGCGATAGCCCACAATGCTGTACAGAAGCAATGAGAAATAGAATCCTGTGCCACCGCCATCAGGAGCTGCACATGTGGGCATAGCAATGGGGAACCTATGTGCCACACACTATTCATTCTGTCAAGATGTCTACATGCCCCAGTCAGACCGCGTTTTTTTATAAATAGTCACAGGCCGGTACAACTCCGCAATGGGAATTCCGTGTGCACCCACAGCATGGGTGGCTCCCTGGAACCCACCGGCTGTACATAAATGTATCTCATTGCAGTGCCAATCACAGCTGAGGTAACGTTCGATTAAATGCAGGTGGGCTTCGGCCCAAACTGCATGCCCCAGTCAGGCTGGGGTTCTTTAGAAGTGGACACATGCAGTTACAACTCCATGTGGACCAACAGCATGGGAGGGTGCCAGGAAGCCACCGGCGGTACATAAATATATCCCATTGCATTGCCCATCACAGCTGAGGTAATGTCATGTTTAATGCAGGTGGGCTTTGGCCCACACTGCATGCCCCAGTTAGACTGGGGTTCTTTAGATGTGGACACATGCAGTTACAACTCCCTGTGGACCCACAGCATGGGTGGCTCCCTGGAACCCACCGGCGGTACATAAATATATCCCATTGCAGTGCCCAGCACAGCTGATGTAACGTCAGCTTTAATGCAGGTGGGCAAAAAATTAATTGGATTACACTGTAGGCGAGGGCCCCAAAAAATTGGTGTACCAACAGTACTAATGTACCTCAGAAAAATTGCCCATGCCCAACCAAGAGGGCAAGTGAAACCCATTAATCGCTTTGGTTAATGTGGCTTAATTTGTAACTAGGCCTGGAGGCAGCCCAGTTAAAATGAAAATTGGTTCAGGTGAAAGTTTCAACGCTTTAATGAGCATTGAAACGTATAAAAATTGTTTAGAAAAATTATATGACTGAGCCTTGTGGGCTTAAGAAAAATTGACCGTTCAGCGTGATTACGTCAGGTTTCAGGAGGAGGAGCAGGAGGAGGAGGGTGAATATTATACACAGATTGATGAAGCTAAAAGGTCCACGTTTTTGATGGTGATAGAGAACAATGCTTCCATCCGCGGGTGCAGCCTACGTATTGTTTAGGTATCGCTGCTGTCCGCTGGTGGAGAAGAGAAGTCTGGGGAAATCCAGGCTTTGTTCATCTTGATGAGTGTAAGCCTGTCGGCACTGTCGGTTGACAGGCGGGTACGCTTATCTGTGATGATTCCCCCAGCCGCACTAAACACCCTCTCTGACAAGACGCTAGCCGCAGGACAAGCAAGCACCTCAAGGACATACAGCGCGAGTTCAGGCCACGTGTCCAGCCTCGACACCCAGTAGTTGTAGGGGGCAGAGGCGTCACGGAGGACGGTCGTGCGATCGGCTACGTACTCCCTCACCATCCTTTTACAGTGCTTTGACTGGGGAGCGGTGACACAGTCTTGCTGGGGAGCCAGAAAGCTGTCAAAGGTCTTATAGAGTGTTCCCCTGCCTGTGCTGTACATGCTGCCTGATCTCTGCGCCTCCCCTGCTACCTGGCCCTCGGAACTGCGCCTTCGGCCACTAGCGCTGTCGGATGGGAATTTTACCATCAGTTTGTCTGCCAGGGTCCTGTGGTATAGCATCACTCTCGAACCCATTTCCTCTTCGGGTATGAGAATGGAAAGGTTCTCCTTATACCGTGGGTCGAGCAGTGTGTACACCCAGTATTCCGTAGTGGCCAGAATGCGTGTAACGCGAGGGTCACGAGAAAGGCATCCTAACATGAAGTCAGCCATGTGTGCCAGGGTACCTGTACGCAACACATGGCTGTCCTCACTAGGAAGATCACTTTCAGGATCCTCCTCCTCCTCCTCCTCCTCCTCCTCCTCAGGCCATACACGCTGAAAGGATGACAGGCAAGCAGCATGTGTACCCTCAGCAGTGGGCCAAGCTGTCTCTTCCCCCTCCTCCTCCTCATCCTCCTCAACGCGCTGAGATATAGACAGGAGGGTGCTCTGACTATCCAGCGACATACTGTCTTCCCCCGCCTCTGTTTCCGAACGCAAAGCGTCTGCCTTTATGCTTTGCAGGGAACTTCTCAAGAGGCATAGCAGAGGAATGGTGACGATAATGATTGCAGCATCGCCGCTCACCATCTGGGTAGACTCCTCAAAGTTTCCAAGGACCTGGCAGAGGTCTGCCAACCAGGCCCACTCTTCTGTAAAGAATTGAGGAGGCTGACTCCCACTGCGCCGCCCATGTTGGAGTTGGTATTCCACTATAGCTCAACGCTGCTCATAGAGCCTGGCCAACATGTGGAGCATAGAGTTCCACCATGTGCGCACGTCGCACAGCAGTTGGTGCACTGGCAGATGAAACCGATGTTTCAGGGTCCGCAGGGTGGCAGCGTCCATGTGGGACTTGCGGAAATGTTCGCAGAGCCGGCGCACCTTTCCGAGCAGGTCTGACAAGCGTGGGTAGCTTTTCAGAAAGCGCTGAACCACCAAATTAAAGACGTGGGCCAGGCATGGCACGTGCGTGAGGCTGCCGAGCTGCAGAGCCGCCACCAGGTTACGGCCGTTGTCACACACGACCATGCCCGGTTGGAGGCTCAACGGCGCAAGCCAGTGGTCGGGCAGCTCTGTCAGACCCTGCAGCAGTTCGTGGGCCGTGTGCCTCTTCTCTCCTAAGCTGAGTAGTTTCAGCACGGCCTGCTGACGCTTGCTCACCGCTGTGCTGCCACGACGCGCGACACCGACTGCTGGCGACGTGCTGCTGCTGACACATCTTGATTGCGAGACAGAGGTTGCGTAGGAGGAGGAGGGTGGTTGAGTGGAGGAAGCATACACCGCCGCAGATACCACCACCGAGCTGGGGCCCGCAATTCTGGGGGTGGGTAGGACGTGAGTGGTCCCAGGCTCTGACTCTGTCCCAGCCTCCACTAAATACACCCAATGTGCCGTCAGGGAGATATAGTGGCCCTGCCCGCCTGTGCTTGTCCACGTGTCCGTTGTTAAGTGGACCTTGCCAGTAACCGCGTTGGTGAGGGCGCATACAATGTTGCGGGACACGTGGTCGTGTAGGGCTGGGATGGCACATCGGGAAAAGTAGCCGCCATCATACCTTTGAAAGCTTCCATTTCCACAACCCTATACGGCAGCATCTCCCGGCTGATATATTTGGCTATGTGCACGTTTAACGCTTGAGCGTGCGGGTGCGTGGCGGCGTACTTGCGCTTGCGCTCCAACACTTGCGCTAGCTACAGCTGGACGGTGCACTGAGAGACATTGGTGGATGGGGTCGAGGACAGCGGAGGTGAGGGTGTGGGTGCAGGCCAGGAGACGGTAGTGCCTGTGTCCTGAGAGGGGGGTTGGATCTCAGTGGCAGGTTGGGGCACAGGGGGAGAGGCAGTGGTGCAAACCGGAGGCGGTGAACGGCCTTCGTCCCACCTTGTGGGGTGCTTGGCCATCATATGTCTGCGCATGCTGGTGGTGGTGAGGCTGGTGGTGGTGGCTCCCCGGCTGATCTTGGCGCGACAAAGGTTGCACACCACTGTTCGTCGGTCGTCTGCACTTCGGCCTCTGCAGGGTGGCATGGCACGAGGGGGCGCTTTGGGAAACAGTTGGTGGATTATTCGGTCTGGCCCTGCCTCTTCCAACCTGCCCTGCTGCTGCATTTGCCTCCCCCTCTGAAGACCTGTTCTCAGTAGGCGTAGCAAACCAGGTGGGGTCAGTCACCTCATCGTCCTGCTGTTCTTCCTCCGAATGCTCTGTGCGCTCCTCCCTCGGACTTACTCCAATTACTACTACCTGAGTGATAGACAACTGTGTCTCATCGTCATCGTCCTCCTCACCCACTGAAAGCTCTTGAGACAGTTGCAGGAAGTCCCCAGCCTCATCCCCCGGACCCCGGGAACTTTCCAAAGGTTGGGCATCGGTCACGACAAACTCCTCCGGTGGGAGAGGAACCATTGCTGCCCAATCTTGGCAGGGGCCCGAGAACAGTTCCTGGGAGTCTGCCTACTCCTCAGAATGTGTCATTGTAATGGAGTGAGGAGGCTGGGAGGAAGGAGGAGCAGCAGCCAGAGGATTCAGAGTTGCAGCAGTGGACGGCGCAGAATTCTGGGTGGTCGATAGATTGCTGGATGCACTTTCTGCCATCCATGACAGGACCTGCTCACACTGCTCATTTTCTAATAAAGGTCTACCGCGTGGACCCATTAATTGTGAGATGAATGTGGGGACGCCAGAAACGTGCCTCTCTCCTAATCCCGCAGTAGTCGGCTGCGATACACCTGGATCAGGAGCTCGGCCTGTGCCCACACCCTGACTTGGGCCTCCGCGTCCTCGCCCGCGTCCACGTCCTCTAGGCCTACCCCTACCCCTTAGCATGCTGTATTACCAGTAGTGCAGAAACAGAACGCTGTAATTAAATGTGCTGCTTATTGGCCTGTGGTTGGAGGCTGACTTCCCTTATGGAACGCACAGCAGAGCCAGAAAACAATTTTGCGCACGCCTGTAGTGAGACGTAGGTGCGTATGACTGAGCTAGTGGAATTCACAGCGCAGAAGCAGTCAAGTGGCCAAAGGCCAGTAGTACGCCTTAAGTATTTTGCTTCTATTTTTTTTAAATGCTGAGCTGATACAGCAGACAGATACTGTAGGCAGCGTATAATATTATGTATACTCTTTCCCTCTGGCGGGATGACGGCGATCATGTAACAGAGACAGCAGATCCAGGAAAGAATTTTGCGCAAGCCTGCTGTAACGCTTAGCTGCGTATTAATTATGACTACTACCCCCAGCAGACATGCAGTAAACTGAAGACGGTCACAGGCAGCCCAAATATAGTATTTTTCCCCAGTACTGGCCCCATACTCTGTACAATGACTGCAGACTGCGGACGCAATGCTCTGCACGCCCGATATACAAAAAAAAAAAAAATTGTGCAACACTGCTAAAAGCAGCCTCAACAGTACTGCACACGGTCAGATGTGGCCCTAAGAAGGACCGTTGGGGTTCTTGAAGCCTAAAATACTCCTAACGCTCTCCCTATAGCAGCTCCGGCACCAGCAGCACTGTCCCTGATCTCTGTCAGAATGCATCTGTGGCGAGCCGCGGGAGGGGCCGATTTTTATACTCGGGTGACACCTGATCTCGCCAGCCACTCACTGCAGGGGGGTGGTATAGGGCTTGAACGTCGCAGGGGGAAGTTGTAATGCCTTCCCTGTCTTTCTATTGGCCAGAAAAGCGCGCTAACGTCTCAGAGATGAAAGTGAAAGTAACCCGAACATCGCGTGGTACTCGTCTCGAGTAACGAGCATCTCGAACACGCTAATACTCGAACGAGTATCAAGCTCGGACGAGTACGTTCGCTCATCTCTAATTTTAATATTCTGAAAAGGAGAGGCGTTTATTCTGTGTTTTGTTTTTTTAACTAATTTGCTGCCATATCGATACTTAACCCCTCGGGGTATATATCTAGGTTCCTGTGATTTCTTAAATCGGTAGTAAAGCAGTAAAAGTGAAGGATTATGATGTGGAATCCCCTATACACCGTGTCACCAATGTTGTGAAACTACAATGCCCGTCATCCTGTAGCTGTCAGGGCATGCTGAGTTTTAGTTTTGTAACAGATGGAGAGCTGCAGATGAAGAGTAGTAATGACCGACAGCGCAGTGCCACCTGCAGGAGGAAGAGGATGAGAAGGTAGTAATGACTGGCACTGCACCTCTTCCAGCAGGAGGGTAGTAATGATTGGAACCACACTGCCGGCTGCAGGAGGAAGAGGGGTAGTAATGACCGCTGCCACACCACCACATTCAGGAGGGTAGTAATAACTAAAAGCGCAGCACCACCTACAGGAGGAGGCAGGGTAGTAACGACCTATAAGTGGTGCTGCGCTGTCGGAGAACGAGGGGTAGTAATAATCGATAGTGAAGTACAACCTACAGGGGAGGGATAGTAAAGACCAGAAGAACATACAGGAGGAGGCTAGTAATGACTGCTTTCCAGGGCAGTCTACCAAGATGAAGTAGTGCCACCAAGTCTGGAAGGTGGAAGGGGTTAAACATAGTCATATACACTTACATGCAATATGTCAGCACTGAGTCTTTGAGATGCTAAGTCTCTAATCCATCATACACTGTAGCTTCTTCACGTCTCTCCCTGCTGGACTCCAGTGCTTATAGTACAGTGAATTCCGAAACCCAGCGGGGAAGAAGAGTAAAGAATCTTCTATGCCCGATGGGTCAGAGACTCAGTATGTCAGACGGCAACACGTGTGAGTGCATGTTACTGCATTTAACCCCCTCCACCTGCCAGACTTTTAGCAGCAGGGCTGGGCTGCCCTAAACATGTACTGGAGCAAAGAGAAATCCACAACTAATTGTGGCCATTGAGAGGGTCACTATTACTAAGTGGGGCCACATACAACTTGACACACAGTGTGTCCACTATAGGTTTACCTCAGCGGAAACCGCACAGTGGCCAATGCTACACCTAAATGGTTTGCTGTGGTTTTCCTTGCAGATTTGTCTCAGGATTTTGACCCTTTCCAATGCACTGTCTGACGTCTGAAGACATTATGATTTAAGGCTGTACAGCTCCGATGTTGGAAGACATCTGTCAGGGTTCTCTTACTGTATATTGCCAGCCTCTCTGCTGTTGGGAGCCTATCCAACGTCTCCTCATGCAATACTGGCTCTAGCCAGCATATAGCGCTGTTGTATAACAGCAGAAAAAGGTTAAACCCCCTAGGAAAATCAGGATACAAAGTGGATTGGAAAGGGGTAAGGATTGAAATCTTCAGCATAGATAGGAATACTGCTGATTAAGGCTGCTTTCACGTGGCCGAGAAAATCGCGCATGATTTGTGCATTGTGAGACGCACTGAATGGGGTCATACACATGAGCTGTTTTGTTTTTTTTCCTAATGAGACCACAGCGCAGGAAAAAAAATCACGGCATGTCCTATCTTTGGGCATTTCCTTGGAACACCTCGATTCACTCATTGTTTCAATGGGACTGGCGAGGCATTGCACGGTGTGCAAGGTGCACGCAAGTACGATTCTAGGTTTCCCATAGAAAGCAATGGGAAAGACCCTGCAATCCTCCAGCTCAGCTAAAAGCTGCAGCCGAGGATCGCTAATCCCTCGAAGTGACGGTGTGGGAATCTGACTAGGGGCCCGTTAACATGATACAGACCAAGATTGGAAATGACCATGTAAATAGTCTAATTGGCTATAATGGGTCCATGAAATAGACCGCACATGGAATATGCCCACATGAAGGGGCCCTCAGAGCACATTCACACACTGCAGATTTGCTGTGGATTTTGTTACAGATTTTAGTGCAGTTCTGCAGCAGATTTTCCACTTTAAACTGAAATGGGTGAACTCTGCAGATGTGCACCAAGGGCTGCAACAAATCAGCGATGTGAGAACTCCCTGTAAACTTCCATGGGTGGAATTTTCTGCATTCTGCACCACAACTTGCAGTAAATTCCGCACCAAAATTCACCCCGCCCAGTGTGAATTTTGTTGCTTAAGGCCGCTCTCACACAGGTGACAATCATGTGATTTTCTCACCATGCGACAGCACTAGAAATTGCATGTATGTGAGGCCCATGCTTTTCGATGGGTTCCTTCACATTAGCAATGCTTTGTAGGCTGCTACATTGGCACTTGCTTGTAGTCTTCAGCAAGCGTTTCCTAGTCCCCCGAGAAGCGCTGGCTCTGATTGGTTCATTGGGAGCTGCAACGATTGGCTGAGCTGTGGCGCTCGAGAGCCAATCACAGTCATTCGATGCGATGCCTGTGATTGGGTCATTGAGCGCTGCAGAGATTGGTTATCAAGCGCCGCTGCTCAGATGATCAACTGGCTCCTTCCTTGATTTTCAGCGAGAATAAAAATGCTGGCTGTGTACGATTATAACCTCTGCCATGTGCCCACCCGACCCGTACAGAGTTGTACTGACAATCGGCTGAGAGAAGCAGGGGGGATCCACCTCTGCTACACCATGAACTGCTTTATAAAAAGGAGCCTTTTCCACTGCCTGATGATCGGGTAGAAGCAGTGGCGAGTACATTTATCTGTCCACCATGGGGCAGTATGGAGTGGCACCTCACCAGCCAGCGAATGAGTAACGGCTGGACTTGTCAGCTGACTGCTTGTTTCGTGCAGCTGAAAAAATAAATCATCGCTGCTTGCAGCACATCTCTCCGTGGGCTGCAGACAATGACGACCCTCTATGGGGGAAGAACAACTGTGAATGATGGAAATATTAGCGGTCACTCACCTTTCCCAGAGATGACGACACAGGGACTTAGAGCTACTAATTAGTCCCGCGGCTGCATTACAGTACAGTGATGACACACCGACTGCAGCGCTCGCTTACCCCCATCGCTGGAGGAGTTTTGTAAAACTTACATTTCAAAGTTTGCAGCGAGCGGCTCATTAATATTCATATATTCATTTCGGCCCCCATCGCTAATCGTCGGGTCTCTGTTACTGTACATATGGAGAGACTTGTCAGTCAGCGGTGGGGAGGCGGAGTCAGCTGTGAATATTAATGAGCCGCATCAGACTCCTCTCTGCCTCCTGCTGCAAACCTTAAAATAGGCATGTTGTAGTGCAGCAGCCTGGGCACCTTTACAGACCTGACAGGTCTCCTTTATGAAGGAATTTCCTAGTTACAACCCCTCCCCCCCCCCCCCTCGGCGAATAAATAGAATTGTAAAAAACATTAACAAATAACTTTTATAAAACATTTCCAAAAAGTTACAAAAAAACTTTCAGAAAGTATTTAAATTAAAACAGATTTCTGGTAAAAAGCAGCGAACAATCCTTGTATTTTACAAACTATGTACACGAGGTCACGTGACACGGGGGGGCTCAGGAGTTCTGGATGTCCCAGACCAGCACCTGGTTATAGGACGCGGTGAAGAGAACGTTTCCTGAAGGAGAGATCCGACACAAGTGAACTGCGTCATCATGGGCCGAGAAGTCCTGCTGAGTGCCGGCCGAGGAGTCAATGACGCGAATGATGCGCTCTGCGAACAGACAGGAAACGGTTAAACATCCCGGCTTTATGTAAATTAAGCTTCATTATCGTATAATGAAAAGTTCCACAAATTGCTAATATACATTGCTTTCATTTCCTCTGCCTCTTAAGGCCTCTGCTTGCTGTCAGTGAATGGGAAAACCTACAATGCTACAATGGATCAGTGCAGGTAAATAGATCAGCATGGAGACCAGTAGCAAACAAATGACAACTGCTGCATCCGTTCAGAGCGACTGGCCGCAATCTGCAGCCATTGCTATAATTTTTGCGCAGTTTACACTATTTTCATACATCAGTACTAATCCCCCAGGTATTATCTGCTATGCTGCCCGACTTACCTCTGAAGCCCACAACCAGGAGCGACGCTGCCGGCGACATGGATAGAGAGGTGGCAAAGTGAGACAGAGGAACCCTCAGCAGAACCTGCAGGAGCAGACGGGGAAAACTTCAGAGACCGGGCGTATGTTATATACTGGCAGGGTGTGATCTGGACACAGCACTGGCTCCGATTACTCCCTGATAAGATGGTACGTTACCTGCTTCTGTGCCAAGCTGTAGAACAGAGCCTCCTTCTCTATTCCAAACCCTGTATATACCACCGTGCCGGGCTGCCAGGGACAGAAGGATGCGAGTGTCGGAACTGGCGAATCTGCGCCCTGCATAGAAAGACTATGATTAATAATTGGGCATTAATGACATCAGTACTGTTGTATTTTGTCTCCACCAGAAGAATGGGTGGAGACAAGAAGCACGCCCACAAGCAACGCCCACAACTAAATTGGCTGGGCAGAAGAATGGGTGGGCCTCATCTTCCCTGCCGGTTCCTGTCAATCACCCCTCCGCCGCTCAGCCTTGTCCCTTTCCCAGCTGTTGCGCTAGGAGCATAATGCGAGGCCGGCGAGGAGACTGACAGCGGCTGAGCAAGTGCGCCGGAGCACGAAGGGCTGAAGGCAGAGCGGCAGGGCCATCGACAGCTGAGGCCATGGTAGTGTCAAAGTGCCGCAGATTTCGGAGCACTGATGGGAGGCTGCCAGGGACAGTCTGCATGGTGAAGGCGCTGCGCTGGAGCTGTTAGGCGACAGCTTCCAGGAGGGGGCATGAGGTCACAGCGTTGGAGATGGAACCGCCTGGGGGGGGACCAACAATTACAGCATGGGAGGGGAGATGGCAGAGTGCACCGCTGAGCTAAAGCAGACAAGCTACAAATAGAAGAGCAACTACAGCAGTCACAGGGAGGTGCTGAGTGGACATGGCAGACCGCCGGGGGGGAAGGGGGCGGACGGGGGGAGTAACAGAATCAGCGGACATGGGATGATGCAGCCGGGACATCTAAAACAGGGTACTGTTGTATCTTGTCTCCTACCAGCGCAGATGAAATTCTTGGCGGTGAGTTTACGTGGCAGAGGGGTGTCACACTGACCCTTCCCTACTAGTATACCCGGGAAATCCATGTCTCCACCCCTAGGTCCGGTGGAGACAAGATACAGCCAGAACTGCATTCACATTTATACTAACTGCCACCTGGAAAATGGTCATTAAATGTTAATGAGCCCAAACCACCAATTTCAAACAGACTAAAACAACCATCTAAAGTGTAATGAGGGGGAGGAAGGGGGGAGCCTAACTCCAGATGTAGGGGAAGAAAAGGATCGGAAGTTTGGATTTCAAGAAAGCTCTAGAAGGTGTGAACAGGAGTCGCGGGAGGGGGACAGAACAATCTAGAAGGAAATTAAACTGAAAAATCCAGAAGGATGGGGTGAAAATGCCTGATCCTTTTGTTCTGTGGAAGATTAGTTCCCAGAGGACTCTCGGGAGGTGAGACAGAGAAATCACATCACGTAAAGAGTCAAGTTAAAGAGTAGCCCATCGGTAGAAGGGAGAGCAGAGGAATCTAGGGTGGGTGGGAAAGAAGAATCTGGGGGTAACAGATGAATATAGGGAGGGCAGGCCAGAATAATCTAGAAGGTGGTGGAAGCACCTGATTCTTTGTTCTGTGATAGATAAGTTGCAAGGGGGAAGTAGAGAACTTGAAGGGGAAAGCAGAGGTATCTAGGGAGGGTGGGAAAAAAGAATTGGGGGTGAACAGAGGAATCTGGATGGGCAATGGAAGCACCTGATCTTCCTGATTGGTTGTAAAAGGATCTAGAGGGAAAAACAGAGAGATCTAGAGGTGGGGGCACAGAGGAGGGGGGGGGACAGGAGTTTAGGAGGGGGACGGGCCCAGAGGGAACTAGAAAGGCGGAGAAGGACATAAGTGCCGGTCAGCAGCTTATCTCCCCTCACTGCATTTAGAACACATGTGGAGCTGAATGTACATATATATGGGGGATGTTTGTGTATATTTGGGGGATGTTCGGGTAGGACAACTGTCAGCTGAAGGAGTTTTCGGCTGCCAGCTATGTACTTTGTATGGCCACCCAAATACTCCAGTTTAGTTGAGATCTCTGGTGCAATGCAGCTTGGGAGATGTACAAGTCTACCATATAACACCCAGGGTTCACACTACACCTCCCACAATACAGCACAGCAGAACACGCCGTACAGACACTAGATCAGCAGGAGGCTGCGGCCTCAGAGCTAACAGGAAACTAGCAGAACAGTGCATGCAGCTCTGGAGGTGACTGGAGAAGACATGAAGCAATTCTGAATCTACACATCTTTGGCCGTTCATCTTCACTCCTCACCTCGTCGTGGTCAGGAGCCGGGAAGCTCAACCAGTCCAAGAGCTCGCACTTATCCTTCGTCCAATCAGAGGCCCAGATGCTCACACGTCGATCTAAACTGGCAGCCAACCAGATCTCTCCTCCTTCCAGGCCGAGTTCTTCAGGCTTTATAAAGGAGGCAGAAATATAGGGTTAATATCTAAACCCCAACGTCTTGGGAGATGGGAATCTGAACTCTACCGCGCATTACCTTCCTGGGGGAGAACTGGATGGCACTGACAGGGGACCCCTTGTGGTCGCTCAGTATTCGTATGGTCATTCCTGTCCGCGGGCTGCTGACCGCCATCATCCCGTCCTTACCACCAGATAAGAGAACGTCACCTGTGTGATAACAACATGGTCACCACACAAGTCCCCTCATCTACACTGAACCGTGTGAGCTCAGCTACATCACCGACCAGTGAGAGAGAAAGCAACAGCCATCACGGCACATGGATGTGGGTGGATCTTCATCTCCATCTCTGTCTTAGACACGCTAAAGAAGCGGATGGTCCCGTCGCTGTACCCCGCCGCTATCCTCTGACCAGATGACGGGTGGCGGCTCCAGTCCACGCACAAGCAATTCTGTGGGAGATTACTGGTGTCAGTGAATTGCGATAAAGCCTACTGAGATATAGAGGGCAGTAGTGAGTCATTACCTGGTTAAGGACCTGAAACTGAAGGAGCAGCTCACAGCTGTGGAGAGACCAGACACGCACGCTTCCATCCTCCCCGCATGTGGCGCAGTGAGTCTCCCCGGGACCCACCACTAGACCCGTCACCTGCAGACACGCAGCGACATTAGATGACGTCATCACGCTCAGCCATCCATCTACTCCGTTCTGCCACCATCATGGTTCATACCTTGTTCCGGTGACCACTGATAAGACGGATGCTGGTGTTCTCCACCCAGTTGACGTACCACAAGGTGCCAGCCGTGGTGCCCACAATCCCCATCTCCAAGGCATCGTCAAAGGTGGCGCTGACAATGGCGCCATCTAGTGTCATCTCTTGTTCCATGAGGACAGAGGAAGAGCTAGAGAGACAAAATCATTCAGAGATTTAATTTCCAGGTGCTGCAATCATTCACTGTCCCCAAGAGCTGACAATCTAACTTCCTTATCTCAAACAATGCCAAGTTAATAGAATAACCCACGAAGGAAACCAGAGAACATACACACCCCCCGGCAGAAGTTGCCCTCGGACCGGTCCTGCTCTACGTACCTGGCGTTGGAGCCCTTTTCTCGCAGCTCCTGGACGGAGGCCACAGACCACAGCCTTATCCTGCGGGTGTTACTGCCGGTTAGCAGACGGTTCCCTCGGCACAGCAGGGCACCTTCGGGGCAGAGCGCAGCAGTTAATTCTTTGTACCTGGCATTACTGGAGCTGAGTGGGCGCAGAGCGGGCACTCACCTATCTCCCCCTGATCCGCTTCCCAGGTCATAAAGCAGCGGTGAGTCTGAGCGTCCCACACACACACCTGCCCTGTGCTGCACCCGGTGTACAGCAGGGAGGTCGGGTTATAGGTCAACGAGGTCAACTCTGCTGCACCGACCTCATCCGGAACTGCTGCTCTAAAGACCTAGAATGCAACGGACGGGACAATGCTGAGAACGAATGAAACAGCTGTAGGGAGCGCGATCTTAGGAGTAACGTTATCACAATCCCCAGTGATGCTGCAGAATGTAAAACCATTCTTTAATCCCTTCTTGTCTACATAACGTAAACGTACATCATGAGGTCATGAAGGGTGTGGGGAGGAGAGTCGGCTCCAATTGTAGTCAGTTATTACAATGCCACTATCAGAACTGACCCAAGCAGCCATCTGAAGGCAGAGCTGCTTCGGCGCCCCATCGCCTCCCCCGCAACACTATTGCAGGGTGCCAATGGGTTAGCATGACATCCTGGGGCCTAGTGAAGGCTCCCAGGGCTCCATGCACGGATGTCTAATAAGCCCTGCGTATGGTACAGCTTAATAGGAAATGACACTAATTACTCTATACTGCAATACTGAAGTATAGCGGTATACAGTGCAAGCAATCAAGTGATTGCAAATTCAAGTTCCCTATGAGGGCTAAAATAAATGTGGAAAAAGGTTTAATAGAATGTTTTAAATATTATAAAATATATCTGAGGCGGAGGACTGGCTAACTGCTAGACGTCGACTAGAATGACTGTAATGTATACAGAACTACCCCTTTTCTCCTTCTAGGTTTTGGGACTCCTGCCTGTTACATGGTCATAACACTAAATTATCCAGCTGCATTCTAGACACTTCACATTTGGTATGTTCTGAACATATTTGGACTTAAGATGACAAGACTGGGACTTTCACTGTCTATTGCGGGCCGCTGCGCCCTTCTCTCCTAGGGATAACAGTGAGCTGTCCCCCTCTGGGTATCCTTAACCCTCCTCCACATTTTATTCCCCCCCTCCCCCCGCCTTACCCCTCCCCCACATCCCCCTTCCCTCCTTTTCTCCAGGGGCCCACCTAGGTAACACTCAACAGGTTAATGTTGGTTTTTATTCTCGACCCGCCAATCTAATAGTACCTCAGGTATAGCCGAGGCTAAAAGCTATACTATGTAGGTTCCCCCTAATGTTAGTTTGCCACGAATACTAACTTTGCAGAGAGAGCGTTCAGCGTTTGTTTTCCTACGAGTTATTCAAGTTCTAAGTTGGCAGTATACTACCTCAATGTTACTAAATTGTATACATCAGATGCTCTATATTTGTCTTAAAGATGCACGGAAACATTATTACACAGTGTGTGATAAAGACCTTATCGGGTGTTGTGGAGGGGCACCTGACAGCCAGAATGATGAAAGAAATTCTATCCGGACCCGATTAACCTGTCCTTACCTATGGTGGAGGTAATCTTTGTGTCCTGGAATGTCAGGGGCATGGGATCAGCCAGAAAGTGATCAACAATTAGTTCCTTGGTGCGCTCCTGGAAACCACATATATTATGCCTGCAGGAAACCCACCTCACACCCCAAACTACAAAAGTTCTGCTAAAACCATGGGTTCAGTGGTGTGCCCACTCTTGTCACACGTCATACTCCAGAGGAGTATCGCTACTCATAGGAAGATCTCTCAGATGGGAAGTGGAACAGCTTAAAAAGGATTCAGAGGGCAGATTTATCTTCGTGAGATCCAAAATTAATAATGACCCTTATGTCCTTCTATGTTACTATAACCCACCACCCGCGTCAACAGCCCTCCTGGCTGATGGTATCCCATTTGCTTGTCTGCATGGGAGACACGAATATGGTAATGGATCCCCTCCTAGATAGATTCGGAGGTGGTGCTCGGAGGGAGACACAAGTGCAACCCGCTTGGCCTCCATGGTATCAGTGACAGGATGGCTGGATCCTGCCATGCAGCCCATAACCACGCACTTAGTCGTATACATTACATATTCGGATCTCCCTCATTATTCCCAAAAATCAACTCCATAGAATTCCTCCCCCAAGGGATCTCAGATCATTCGCCGATCCGCATGGCCCTGAGAAATCCAGGTCCTGCTGCCACTAAAAGACTGAAGATACACCCATTTTGGCTCATGCTGCGCCGCCCAAATGACCGTATACCGGATCAGATCCAACTATACTACGAGGCACATGGAACACACTCCGATATGATGCTGATATGGGAGGCGTTCAAGCCTTATCTCAGAGGCTGCTTCAGATCCTCAATCCGCAGCACGAGAGGAGGAACTCCTAGCGGAGCGATGTCAATCACTAGAAAAAAAATTTATCTCTGACCCATCAGACACTAAAAGGGATAGATGGCCACAGGTTGGTAGAGACTATCTACTATATTTGAGAGAAAAGGCCCAGAGGAATCTATTTTTCACCTGACAGTCCTTCTTCGAATTAGGCAACCAGTCTAGCAAACTACCAGCATTTATGGGACCAGATGGTCTGCCAGTGGAGGTCTACCTACACCAGAATGAAGAAATTACCCCACATCTACTTTCTTTATATAAATATATATTTGAAAAAGACCGCCTCCCAGAGTCGATGCTAGATGCCAACATAGCCCTTATTTCAAAGACAAAGACCCGGAGGAATGTGGTTCGTATAGGCCTATCTCTCTCAATACAGATTACAAAATCCTCACTAAAGCGCTTGCTTCTCAGCTGAATCAAGCCATAAAAGATATTATACACCCTGAGCAAACTGGCTTCATCCCTGGAATGTCCACTTCGGACAACATCAGAAGGACGCAAGTGATTACACAGGTGGGCTGGAGGTGGAGGGCAAACTGGGCCTTGGCCTCATTGGATGCGGCTAAGGCATTTGACTCTGTTGAATGGCCATATTTGATGGAGGCTCTCCGGTGATTCGGATTTGGAGATTCATTTATTAAGTGGATGTCTATTCTGTATAGAGCTCCGACAGCTAGGGTTGTGGTGAACGGCTTGGCTTCCGCCTCCTTCTCACTTCATAGGGGAACCCGACAGGGTTGCCCGCTCTCCCCTCTCTTGTTTGCGATCGCTATAGAACCCCTGGCCCTGAAGATCCGACAACATGCAACATATAGAGGGATCCAGATTGGGCCCATAGAATTTAGGATAGGGCTATACGCAGACGATATAATATTATATATGTCGGACGCCAAATGCACTCTGCCGTTGGCCATCTCTCTAATAGATCAATTTGGAAACTTTTCAGGTCCACGCATTAACTGGCAGAAGTCTGCCCTTATGCCCCTAAGACCAGAGGGATGGTTGATGGGAGATGTAATTTGCAATTTACAAGTCATCCCTCAATTTAAATACCTCGGGATCCATATCACTAGAGACTACACCCTGAGCTTAGATCTAAAGGTTATCCCCCTACTGACATCCCTCCAACTTAAATTGAAGACTTGGAGCTCCTTGCCACTATCAGTAGCTGGCAGAATAAACCTCCTTAAAATGATAATACTCCCCAAATACCTATACTGTCTAGAACATGCAGAGACAACTGTACCACAGAAATTCTTTAAAAAGACCAATTCACTAATAGCATCATTTATTTGGGGGAAGTCTAGAGCCAAACTCATTTTGGAAACTTTGCAGCTACCTAAGGAGATGGCGGGACTGGCATTACCAGACCTTAAACTCTATTACTTAGCAGGACAGGTTAGATACATCCATCACTGGCTGTCGGGCTCTCCCCTCCCAAACTCCGAGCCCCACTTGATGTTCTTTCTTTCAGAGGCATCACTTTGGATCCCTCTGGAAAAGCCAGGGCTACTAACTAGATGGATGTTACCCATCCATAAACTTGCAGTAAATGTGTGGCAGGCATGCAAGCTATTGACTAAACAGGAGAGTACTCCCCTGGAAACCCCCTTATGGGACAATAGAGCACGGCCGCATTTCATGAACTTACCAGACAGACAGTTTTGGTCGAACCTGGGAATCACTACACTGGAGCATTTGTACATTGATGGGGCTCTGGCCTCCTTTGAACAATTACAGCAGCTATACCAAGTTCCAAGAACGGGCTTTTTCAGATATTTACAGCTTAGACATGCCCTGACAACACAATTCCCAGAGCCCAGGCAACCTCTCTCTCTATACCCACTGATAGGCATACTGCGCACCCAAGGACCCAAAGGCCCGATATCGGTACTATACACACCTATTACACTCCAAGATCCCTGACGCACCGATGACAGTGCTGGAGAGATGGAGAGAGCTCATTCCCTCCCTCCCTAATGAGGATTGGGAATCTGCAATGTCTACATATACCATGGTATCACCAGCCGCAAATAACAAATTAACTCAATTATATATCCTACATCAGTGCTATTTGACACCGATCAGGCTTCATAAAATGAATAGGACAGCCATGAGCCAATGTCACTGCTGCCGGGCACCCAATGCAAATTTCAATCACTTAATATGGTACTGCCCGGACATTAATATATATTAGGGAGAAATCACAGAATTCCCAATTGCTGGGAATACCGGTGCCACTTGATCCAGCCACGTGCCTACTGGGTATTCTGGACGAGGAGCAATGGCAATTTCATGATAGGATATTCCTCATCAAGGTATTATTCTACGCCCGCAAGGTAATAGCCCTACGCTGGATGGACAGACGCCCCCCCGACGCTGTTAAAATGGCAAAATATTATTAACTCGGTCTTGCCGTATGAGAGAATAGTCTATAAAAATAGGAAATGCCCGGAAAAGTTTGACAAGGTATGGGGAAGATGGTGTGGTTCAACAAACACAATCTTTACACGAGATACATTTCAAAGCCTACTAAGGGGAGCTGTGTCCAGGGCTACCTCCTAAAGAGAACACTAACTGCTGCTCTCCGCCGATATCCTGGGTAGATGAACCAACACACCAGGTCAATATATATATGATGTGTAATGTATCTATGTATCTATCACTCGATCTTAGAGAGCTTATGATGTACGCAAAGTTATTCACCCATATATTGTATGTTATATACATTGTTCAATAAAACGAGTTTAAAAAAAAATATATTATAATATATATGTATATTAAAAATAAAATAAAAGTTACGGCTCTTGAAAGGAAAGGGGGTGAGAGAAAAAACGATAAAGAAAATGAAAAATCTCTGGTCCTAAAGGAGGTTAATATTGGACTTCAGATATCTGATCGCTGGAAGTTACAGGCTGCACTACTGAGAGCGATTGAGGAGTCATCCCCATGCTGATGTCAGTCAGGTGCAGTGATGTCATGGGGACAGCCAAATTACCATCCGCATCAGTCTCTACATTTAGCCTCACTTGTGTTATTAGTGCTTAGTATTACAGATGTGGAACTAATCCTACATCCACATGACAACACTTCCTGTCTGTGCCGTGACCTTCTGCAGTCCTGTATAACAGCTACCAACTTAAATAGCGTCAGTTGTGTATAAGTGATGAGGATGGGTATTTTAATTCACAGTGACAGGGCAGGAAGTGTTTTCTTGGCGACCTGACTGAAGACTTTGGTAGTTTTCCTTTAAGGAATTCTTTGGCCAGTGCAGGGGATTACACTCCTTATTTAGCCTAGCAACCCCTCAACCTGAGAACTTTTGGGGTCCCAGTTAGGGTTGCCACCTTTGTTATAAAAAAAATATCAGCCAAAGTAAAAGGGGGCGTGGTTTGAGGAGTGGCTTATGATGACATATGTTTTTTATCTCAGCTATTCCAGTGGCCTCAGTAGTAATAGCGCCCCCATTCAAAGGGTCCAATAATTAATAGTGCCCCCTTTAGTGGCCTGGTAGTAATAGGACCCCCTAAAGAGGTCTCAGTAATAACAGGGCCCCTTTAGTGATCTCAGTAGTAATAGTGCCCATTCTCAAAGGACCCAATAATTAATAGTGCCCCCTTTAGTGGTCTCAGTAATAACAAGGCCATTTTATTGATCTCAGTAGTAATAGTGCCCCCTCTCAAAGGACCCAAAAGGAATAGTACCCCCTTTAGTGGTCCAGTAGTAATAAGTGCCCGCTTTAGTGCTCTCAGTAATAACAGGGCCCATTAGTGCTCTCAGTAGTAATAGTGGCCCGTCTCAAAAGGTCCCAATAAGTAATAGTGCCCCCTTCGTGGTCGAAGTGATAATAGGGCCATCTTTATTAGCCCCAGCGATAATAGGGCCACTTTTATTGGCCCCAGCAGTAATAGTTTTTCCCCTTTAGTGGACCAGCAGTAATAGTGCCCCCTCTTGGTGTCCTCTCCATCCTGAACCTCTGGTCGGCAGCACCCCTATCATCAAGCACTAGAACTCCTATTCAAGCTCCGGTCAATACGCCGCTGCAGCTCAGAGAGGATCCTCAACTCCTCCTTCCAGCATATGTGCTGCGTACAGCGACTGCTGCCCGCCGGAGGTGCCCACACCAGGTGACTATTTCTTATCAGCAAAAAATAAACACCAGCCTCTAGGGGAAATTACCGTCTGGATTGCAACTCAAGTCCCAGCAGCTTGTCAGGCAGATAGAAAGGTGGAACATTCCCCCCTTGCAGTGTGACTAACCAGTCGCAGCAATGCATCATGGGCCTCACCTTCATCTGACTCGATGCTCCATTGTCTTCCACTCGCCAGAAATTCACAGTCCTGCTGCCGACACAAGCAAAGGTGTCAGCGTGTGATGGGTTAAAGATGGCGGCATGTGCGGGCTGTGGCAGCTTAGTGCTCGCCAGCATCTCGTAGGTCCTGGTGCTCCACAGCGCGAGGGTCCCGTCTCTGTAGTCACCTGCATCAGGTAGAAAGGCTCATGACTTACTGTAGACTCTGGGACATACAGAGGAGCGGGGGCTTCCAGGGCTGTAATGATTCTCCCGCAGGGCGGTCTGGAAGCCGAATCGCAATACGTTTGTATGATCAGCATTAAAGGGACTCTCCGTGCAAAGCATGTGCGCAGTCAGGTCTGGTTCAGGTGAAGCCGGACATGCCAACCTCTTGTGACTACATAGAATAAGGTACTATGTATCATCTTAACCCCAACGACCAAAAGTTTTTAATCCTATATAACCAGACACACGGTGGCTTTAACTTCCTTCCTGACATCTTTCGTAAATGTACAGCAGACGTCGGAAAGGCGCAAGAGCTGGCTGTGTTATAGGATTGGAGTGTGACTGTTTAACCCCTTAGATGCCATGGTCAATAGTGACCGCAGAATCTAAGGCTCTAAGGCTATGTTCGCACAGCTGTGTATGAGGCCGATTGGTCTGGGGAAATTATGATGCAGGTCCGCCTCCTAAACTGCGGTGGTAATTGGGACAGATTCTACATCAAGTTGGCTATAAGATCCACTGTATGAACACGGGCTAAGCGGTTATACAAATGTGGGGGTTCCCTCTGACAACTGATGGCAGCTCAGTGCCTAGTGAAGGTCAGCCATCTTGGTACTCCCATTACACCCTACTCACCGACAGAGAGCAGCAGCCGGTCGTCCCTGGAGAAGCTCATGGCCTGGACCTCAGTGCTGTGATGCTGCAGGACTTTTACGCAGGTTCCTTCTTGTGCATCCCAAACTCGGATCTGACAGAGAGAAGAACCGTCTCCGGAGCCCGAAGACGACGCCAGGATCTGTGCGCACAAGGGGGAAACCTCAGCGATGAGTGCGCCTGGCTGATGGGAAGAGCAGGGGGATACTTACCAGACCATCATGGGTGAGCGCCAGGGTGGAGATCTCCTCCGGGTGACCAAGCCAGTGACGCTGCGACCCAGAATGCAGATCTTCCACCACAATCACACAGCCACACGTGTAAGCGAAGAACCCTGCGACAGAGACCAGCAAGTCTCAACTACAGCAGCTCCAATATAAATGGCCGGACATACTTGTTGTTTAAGTTCTTTAAGACCTCTGCTTGCCCACAGTGAACGGAAACATTTTTTTTTCACATTGAGAGCCATCAGCCCTAATACTTCTTGGAAATGGTGATGATTATTACTTATAAAACTTGGAACCCCTTTATTTATGGGCTGATGGCAGCGACATCATACCTGTGTCCGGGTTCCACACCATGTTCCCTCTGCCGTTACCATTGTACCCGATGACTGTTCTGAGGACCAGCCTCTCCTGCCCGGCTGAAGGATGACACGCCACCTAGAAAACAAACCACCGCCATGTCATCGGAGGGAACGCACCTGCCCTGCAGAATACAGGGGGGCTCCACAGTCAGGAAGGTGACGGCCCTTTGTAGGGGGGTGCATTCACTAAGTACACAGGCTTTGAATTCTAAAGTTTCACGTATCAAGATATAATAAAAAATCTGGTCCTTAGAAGGAGTTAAAATTAGATGCACACGGCAGAGCCGGATTCCGCTTGTGGAATCCCGAGTAGAATCCGGCTCTGACAGCAGCGGCATCCGTGTGTACCTGTCATTCAGACGTCTTTTCTGTACTGCGGATGGACCCGGCGGCTCACCATCGTGCATGCGCAGCACAGATTTTTTTTTCAACCTTTTTCTTCCCTGCACCGTCGCTAGGCGATGGTGTGGAATTCGCGACCTGTCCGCTGTATTCATTGTGGATGGGCCACATATCGATGGCTTCCATTGACTTCAATAGAAGCCATCTGCGCGGAATCTACATGAGAATGGAGCATGCTGCGATTTTTCCTCCGCCAGTGGATAAGAAGCAGCGGATCTCCATAGGAAGTAACAGGCAGTATTTGCTGTAGATTCGCGGTGCCGACTCCGACTGCGGATTCCGTAGCAAATATTCGCCCATGAGCAGGAGTCCTTACTGCTTCCACAGTTATGAAAAGGGCAAGTAGCAGGCAGGTGCTGCTAATGAAACGACCTTTACCAATTATCAGCAAGCGTGGCCACTTCTATAAAAGCAGATGTTATAACAGCTTGCTGGTGTGGAGCATTCAGGTGTGTTAACACAATGGTGCACAGTCAAGAGTATTCGAATACAATGTGGGGCTCCAACCAGCGAACACATCTCACTGTTCCATAGTACAGATGGACTAACAGCAGATGACCGGTTCCAGCTTCGTTGCGTCTAACGGCTGGGGGGGGGGGGGGGGGGGATTATATCTCTGAGCAGCGGAGAAACATCTTCTGATCAGATGGATCCAGATTTCTGTTGCTGATGGGAGGTCAGAATTTGGCACAAGCAGCATGAATCGATGACCCCTTCCTGTCAGCTGATCAGAACATGTTAGCACCTCCATCTCATCTGCAGCAACTACAAGAAGCTTCCTGTCCGCAGGGGCCGATATTCCTGCAGGAGGATTTCATCACCGAGTGGACCCTACACCACGGCGAATTACTGCAGATCTGAAGGCTAAAGGAGTCCAACGTGTTACTGGATGGGGGTCTAATAAAGGGCATTCAGTGTAGAAGATCAAACTGATATTAAGTGTCTTGTATATATGCAGGCGGTTCATAACTTCTCACTCACCCTGTACACCTAAGGGGGCGCTGTATGTCAGGCAGGGCAACTATTTGGGATGAGAGCTTGTAAATATCATTTAAAGAGACGCTCTCCAATTTTATCAAAGTAAACCCTATTAGTTGAAAACATCTGATGACCCGAGCTCTTCCGATACTCTAATGTTCCCTGTACCGCATTAGCACTCCCCCGAGCCTGTCCCGATCTCTTTGCAACTACATGTAGACAATGTCAATGTTCTGCAGACATCTAAAGAAGACCTTTACACGGGCCGATTATCACCTGCACAATTGCGAGAAACAACGAATTTGGGGGTCAGATGTCCCGTGTACAAGCCGCTGAGTGAGAACTGAATGCTAAGCGACTGTCAGGCCGTGTGAACAGGCAGTTGATAATCTATGAAGGACTGCCTGTTTACTGTGAATGGAGGAGGCTGGAATGATCCCCGGCCTGCTCCGCCTCCATTCACTGAATGACTAACACTGCTGTGTAAAATACAGGACCAATAATTGGGTAGTAGTCCGTGTACAGGCATCTTTACTCACCTGATAGTCTGGAGATTCTGATAATCCCACATGCCGGATTACCAGACAGTAGAAGAAAACATGTAATAATCTTAGACTTGAGCTTCTCTATGTATGGAGAACTGTCTGACGGGGCAGGTAGGTGGTCCGGGCATTGACGTACCTTGGCAGGGCTGGAACTTTTGAAGCGAGGGTTGAAGTGTGTGTAGATGTCAGGACACAGGGGATCCGGCCTCAAATCTAAGAAAGGAAGAAGCACGTTACGAAGATGACTGCTAACCAGTCTTTACAGCTTGTGGCTACACAACTCTCACAAAACTACAACTCCCAGCATGCTCTGACAAAACTATAGCTATAGGCTGTGCTCCTCAGTACTGGCCAGGAGGTAACTTCCTTACCTTCCCCTTGAGCGGCAGCGATGCCCCCTCTGCCCCAGGGCAGCTTTGTCCTGTTCACCTGGTTTTCTATGATAATGAGAGACGAGTGGCCAGCGCTCTCCCCCGGATCTTGGACCTCCACCTCTTCTACCTTCGACGTCTCATGGTGAACTTTTCCCAGACCTTCATCGCCATCATCTGACTCTGCCCAGAAGAACGATGATTAGGGCACAGCAAGTATCCAGGACTGGTGATGAGGGGCTGGAGAGGGTCTCACCTGTGTGCGCCGCACCGTGCACTGGGCTGATATCCAGGCGCGGAGGGGAGGAGATGCAGGGACGAGGGACCGACACCCGCGGCATCCCACTGGAGATGAAAGTGGAGTCTCTTCTCTGATCCGCACAATCTGTTATTTAACAAAACAGCAGGTTCTGATACTTTCAAATATACTTGTGGTTCAAGATCTCTGCTTGCTGTCAGGGAGGGGAAACCTTCCTTTATCTGAGGCTGAAAATGCGTCTTGATCATGTCCACCTCACACAGTTGCAATGTATCAAAGTCTAACAATACCGGTGTCAGATGTATACGATCAAGACAGAATTCTATTATTTCCATTCACTGCCGGTTAGCATGGATCTATGATAACACAAAGCGTCAGTGTCGACTAAATGCAGCGGCAGCTCAAATCTCTCTTCTGTCATTATGATACAAATGACACCATGTAACACTTTGTGAGCAGAAGTAACCTGGAGGAGTTTTCACTCTCTGAATGTAAACAATAAATGCCCCTATTTACTAACAGCAAGCAGAGATCTTGACAACAGCGAGGAAAGTATATTAGAAAGTTACACAATGAATAAATTTAAGAATGTAAGGGGTCTTGAAAGGGGGTTTTCATCGGTAACAGCCAAGCAAGAAAAAGCTATGCCTTTTCTGTAAGTCCTATAGAAGTCGTCGGAGTTACGCAGGCAGAGATCTATGCTGTTAAGCTGTTTGTGCAAATAACATCGACTTCTATGGGAGTTATGGAAACGGTGTAATGAAGCACACTAAGCTATTTCCATACATCCTGACCACCTCTGACCACAGCATACAACCAGACTGGGGGCTTCAGCTCATGTCAGGTCCTGTTTTGTCCAGGATTTTCGGACAGATCTTCATAGGAGGCACAAATAAAGCCCCCAACACTTAAAGGGTATTCCAGGCATTTAGTCCCTTGCAGTACTGATTATCTATCCTCAGGATAGATCATCAATAGTTGATCAGAGGGGTCCGCTGCGCGGCATCTCCGGTGATCAGATGATCTCAGTCACTACACTCATGGCAGCGGGGCTAGATGTCCACATTGGGCTCAGAGCTGGAAGTGCAATAGAAGGTATTGCTCCCAGGGAAATCAATGGGCGCTATACCTTCCAATGCACTTCTGGCTTGGCTGTGATCAATTGATTGCCAGAAGTCCCAAGCGGTGGAGCCCCACCAATCGCCTACTGATGACCCGTCCTGGGGATAAGTCATCAATACTGCAAGGGGTTAAACGCCTGGAATCCCACTTCAATATAAGGCCCACGATCAGCTTGTAAGATTGCTGACATCGCACTTACCAATGCTGGAATGTAGGGGGAGGGGCAACCGCCCCATGACGCTAGACGGGTGAGCGGCGGGCACACATCCTGCAGAACTGCAGATGGGAAAATAGTACATTATCCATACAGCTGGATTAGTCATATAGCAGGCAGTGAATAGAATCCGCACCGTAGATCATTCCTATTTAGTATGGCAAGAACCCACCTGACATCTAGAGCGTCAACTTCAGGAGCCGCTTCAAAGTTCCAAATAAAAATGGCGTCTCCGGCGGTGATGACACACTGCTGATCCGGAGAAAAGTCCACTTGCTGAATAGGTTCGGAGTGGCCAATGAAGACCTGAAGAGAAGCAGGACGTAGTAATATGAAGACACGGGTAAGGGGGAGCCCACTGTCCGCAATCAGTCAGGCACCACAAAGTTACCTGCGGGCGCGAGCTTCCGGCCAGGCCGTGGTCCCATACTTTTAGGATCCGCTCACCAGCTGTCACCAGGTACTTGTTATCCTCACTCACCGCCACCGAGGAGCAGTATTCTTTGTGCAAGTGTGTGACCTGGGGGTAAGTAGACATGTCATGTCAGGCCTAGACGGCAGCAGACCCATCACCCCCAGAGTACAGTGGTAAGGCGCTCACCTCTCTAGTCAGCTGACCAGTAGTCGGGTCCAGCCACAGCATCTTGTTTCCAGAGGTGAACACCAGGAGGCGGTAAGGACGGCGAGGACTGAAGGCAAGACCCAGAGCGCAGTCCAGTTTGATGCTGTCCAGGTCCAGTATGCTGACATCAACCCGCAGAAGCTGGAAAACACCAGGAGAAGGTGGAATGAGGAACCAAACCCAAGAGCAGCACTCCCTTAATGAGGTTCTCAACATGAACATCCCTATAAAATGGTGAATGGTTAATACATGGACATGTGCCTATGCTTCTAGCTAGTAGAGCCCAAATATTGCCCCCCCCCCCCCCTCAACTGCATCCATATGACTTACCATAGAAAGGGTGCGCCCCTATAACTGTCTGACACCACTGAGATATGCGATGTCCAGAGGGCCACATATTAACCAGTTCCTGCCTGCTGAATTACCTCATCTAAAGAGCGTCCGTCCATGATGGTTACTGTGTATTCTGTAGGTCCAACAAAGGCCAATAAATGACCGTCCCTGCTGAGGGTCAGCGCCTGCGGCCCCCGCTCAGAGTCCTTACACACCACGTTACCTGAGAGGCAGAAGAAACACAAGTGAAGACTATATTATGTATCGGCTCATCCAGGCTTATAGAACTGCAACAACTAAAATGCATGTACTTTCTTTCAATTTCTCCAACATCTCTGCTTACTGTCAGGGACTGCAAACTTCATTGTTTATATCCTGACCTAGTCTGGTACACACAAGAGGTTAATTAAAGGCAATGAGGTGTATACTATACTACCAAAAGTAATTGGAGACCAGAACAAGAATCAAACGTAGTATTTACTTCCATATGTTAATACTTAGTGGGGCTCCTTTGGCTCTAATGACATTGGATACTCTCCGTGGCATACTTTCTACTAATGTCTGATACACTTCAGCAGGTATTTCCCCCCATTCATCCTGCAAATGTCTGGCAAATAACGTCAAAGGTGCATCGACTTATCTACAATGGAGTAAAAAGGGTTATCATTAGACAGGTGAGCAATGGAAGAACGTTCTATGGAGTGATGAACTGGCATTGTCTCCGTTTGTTGGTTGTAGTGACAAGAACTATGACCACAGAGGTGTACCCTGACAATAATGTGCTGCTGACAATGTGGTAATACTCTGGGAATGGTCGGCCATACTTCCAACAAGACAACGTGCCTTGTCACACAACCAAAGATGTTTTACATTGGTTTGAGGATATGGATGTTCCACGGCTGGACATCTCTGTGACGAGCTGGAATGTCACTGCTGAAAATATGAATAGTATCCATCTTCTTGGAGACAACTCGCCAGACATTTGCAGGATGGATGGAGGGAAATATTAACTAAAGTGTATCGGACATTAGTAGAAAATATACCACGGAGAGTATCCAATGGCATTTAGGACCAAAGGAGCCCCACTAAGTATTAACATATGGAAATAATGACCATTTTTCATTTTGCTCAGATGTTCAATTACTTTTGGTAGGACAGTTTATTTAGAAGCTGGTCTGCTGATGCATTTAGTTGATAGAGGTTTGCCTACACTGACACACTGTACCACGTCCATCAGTTGTATACGAAAAAGTACTCCACAGAATCCAGAGCCATCACGGTCAGGAAAAAAGTGATTACACAGTAGATGTTTTTGCCACTCACCAAGCACCCGCACGACATGCTGTTCTCTGTGCCCAATGCCGTAGAGGGCCAGCGATCCCGCCGAGCAGGAGCTATACATCAGTGCTCCGTCCGGAGAGAAGAGAAGGCCGGTAATGGCTCCTCTGTGCTGCCTGAAAGGAGAAAGGGAAGTCAGAGATAGAAGGAAATCATAAGACTATTATATACACTGAACAGCCCTCTTTATTAGAGCCCTCAACCCTCTTACAATTCGTGCTTCCCTGTAATGGAAAGTCTCCCCATGACCCCGGAGTGCAGCATAAAATCACGTGACAGGTTCTCCGTAGATCAGTTTCTGTGTGAATCCATATTAGAGTATATGGAGAATGGCATGATCGAGAAAAAACACCCAACAAAAGGAGATCCTATTGGTTGGAAACAACTCATTGCCAAAAGGGGTCAGAGGAGGATGTCGGGAATCGTTGCGACCAACAGATACTGCATAGCAAGGAGCAGTCGAATTCAATGCTGGTGCTCCGATTAACGTGTCCGAACACACAACTCGTCGCTCCTCCGCACGGATAGCCTATACCAGCAGACAACCAGTTCCAATACCATTGTGTCTAAGGGAAACAGAACAGCGAGACTCCGAGGGGCAAAAGAGCGCAAATCTTGTATCACTGAGCAGCAGAAAACCATCTCCTGGTCAGATGGATCCAGATTTCTGTTGCCCCGTGCTGACGGGAGGTCAGAATTTGGCACAAGCAGCATGAACCGATGACCCCTTTCGGTCGGCTAGTCAGAACATGTCAGCACCTCCATCTAATCTGCAGCAACTACAAGAAGCTTCCTGTCCACAGGGGCCGGTATTCTTGCATAACGACTTCATCACCTAGAGGAATCTACACCATGATGAATCACTGCAGTTCTGAAGGCTGAAGGAGTCCAACAGGTTACTAGATGGGGGGGTCTAATAAAGGGGGCATCAGTGTATATCTGGCACTGGTCCCCTCCTCCATTCTCACTTGTGTTCTGCTTGTAGAGCCGTCACTGCCACATCAAAATACCGGATGGCGCCACTGCTGAAGCCACAGGCCAGGGCCTGCCGCATGGGGTGGAAGGTCACGGTGCACGGGGTCTCCTCGTTGGCTGTGAAGTCGTACAACTGCAGAAACAGGAGCAAACGGTAACATGTAAGCCGGCCTGAACATCCAGCTCCATCACCGCTGACCGCACCAGTACCTGCTGCAGAGAAGCCAAGTCCCAGATCCGGATCGTGTTGTCGCTGGACACGGTGGCGAGCTGAGGATACGACGGGTGAGTGGAGAAGGCGAGCAGGGACTCTGTGTGAGAGCGCATTAGGGTCTGGTAACCTCGCGAAGGAACATCCAGGACCCCGAATTCTCCAGTGCTAGTACAGGACAGAACACGCAGACCCTCCGGACTGATGGCCACACAGCTCACCGGACCCTCGTGTTCTGCAGGGAAGTCACGTATGAACAATATCAGGCATGGCACCCACTGGTACAATCCTAGAAACCAATTCTATACAGGTAAGATCCAGTATCCACTCACCTGCCTCTAGGAAGACCCCAGAAAAGTCCAAGGGCCACAGGCGCATGTAGCCGTCCTCAGACCCGGTGGCGCAGTAGGTGGCAGAAACACATAGGCTGTTTATTGCAATGCCAGGTCCTGAGTAATGGAGACCCAAATTACTACAATAATCAGATTCACCATGCTTTCAGGACAATATGGCCTTCAGCAATACATGGTGGTCTTACCAGAATTAAAGGTCATCTTCTCCCTGCGTTCGCCATGTTGGAATGGGGCAGACTGCAGGCGACGCACATTACACAGCAGCACATTCTTGTAGTCTATCTCCAGGATGTGGCCGCTGCGGCTGCAGACATAGCTGAAGGGGACAAGGTACAAGTCAGCCCCAAGCCCTGGTTTACAGCAGCCATAGTCAGTCAGTCACCCCCACTTACAGCGTCCGCTCTTCAAGTTCTCGCTCCGGACTGTGTCCAACTTCAAATGCCAGGTCTGTGAACTCCAGGTTGTGGTACTCCCCCAAATTAACCGGGCAGGAGCGCAGTGCTCCGCTACGTACCCTCCACAAGCGGACATTGTCCCTGCCACAGGACACCATCCTGCAGAGAGAGAAGACGGGTCACAGCATGCTGAGGAAGAAGGTGGAGGGAGTCATGCAGCAGTAAAACAGCCGAGACCGAGATCTAATTGTCCGCATTCTCATCCAAAACATCACTGAGGGATGGCGCAGAGCCTACATCACATGACAGGATAAAGGGGTCTATAAAAGGCATCATCACCAACAATACACCGCAGCCTCTCACATACCTAGTGTCGTCAAAGAAGGCGATCTTCATAGTCTGGATATCCACGTCTGTATGAGCCTTCGCCAGGACAACGACCTCTCCACCACGGCTCGCCTGAGACGTGTTCCACACAACCACCATCTGTGGAGAGAAACCGATACCAAAGATATTGTAGAGTCACTATATACATACATTACTTATCCTGTATTATACTCCAGAGCTGTGCTCACTATTCTGCTGGTGGAGTCACTGTGTGCATACATTACTTATCCTGTACTAATCCATAGTTACAACCTATATTATACTCCAGAGCTGCACTCACTATTCTGCTGGTTGAGTCACTGTGTGCATACATTACGTATCCTGTACTGCTCCTGAGTTACATCCCATATTATACCCCAGAGCTGCACTCACTATTCTGCTGGTGGAGTCACTGTGCACATACATTACTTATCCTGTAATGATCCTGAGTTACATCCTGCATTATACTCCAGAGCTGCACTCACTATTCTGCTGGTGGAGTCACTGTGTACATACATTACTTATCCTGTACTGATCCTGAGTTACAGCCTGTATTATACCCCAGAGCTGCACTCACTATTCTGCTGGTGGAGTCACTGTGTACATACATTACCTATCCTGTACTGATCCTGAGTTACATCCTGTATTATACTCCAGAGCTGCACTCACTATTCTGCTGTTATACTCCCCAGATCGCACACACTTACATTTTTCCCATGTTTGTCTTTCCCGACTCCACAGAGAACAGATCCGCTGTGTGAGAAGCTGGAAGAGACATTACAAGAATATGGTCAGTACAAAGCCATGAGTCACTTGAAGCTCCGCCCAGAAGATGGTGGAGACCCCCTTTAAGATGGAACCCCTTAACTGACCTGAGGCAGGACACGGAGTGGGCGTGCGTTCTGAACATGACAAGACAGTCGCCTTTCTCAAAGTCCCAGAGCCGCACCATGCTGAGGGTGCCAGTCTGTGCAGAGGCCAGGAGGGTGCAGCTGCCGTTAAATGCCAGGGCAGACACCTGCAAGAGTAGGGAAATATTGTCATTGAACATAATTGGCAGAGCCAGTGGGCGCTCACGGCATGGCACTACATAACTGGCACAGCCAGTGGGTGCTCACAGCATGGCACTACATAATTGGCAGAGCCAGTGGGCGTTCACGGCATAGCACTACATAATTCGCAAGGCCAGGGGGGCACTCACAGCATGGCACTACATAATTGGCAGAGCCAGTGGGTGCTCACAGAATGACACTACATAATTGGCAAGCCCAGGGGGCACTCACAGCATGGCACTACATAATTGGCAAGGCCAGGGGGTGCTCACAGCATGGCACTACATAATTGGCAGAGCCAGGGGGGTGCTCACAGCATGGCACTACATAATTGGCAGAGCCAGGGGGCGCTCACAACATGGCATTACATAATTGGCAGAGCCAGGGGGCGCTCACAGCATGGTACTACATAATTGGCAGAGCCAGGGGGCGCTCACAACATGGCATTACATAACTGGCAGAGCCAGGGGAAAACTCACAGCATGGCACTACATAATTGACAAAGCCAGGGGGGGCTCACACCATGGCACTACATAAGACATTACCTTGTCAGTGTGACCCAGGAGGAAGCGTTGCTCTCCGCTCTCTACACTCAGCACCACGATGACAGCGTGACAGGGATACACCACCGAGCAACCGGCACGGGTCCAGAGAGCCTGCGACACACAGAGGATGGTGAGAGTGGTGGTAATACTGGGGGGAGATGGACAGGACCCCACAGAGGATGATGGGAGTAGTGGTAATATTGGGGTGAGATGGACAGGACCCCACAGAGGATGATGGGAGTAGTGGTAATATTGGGGTGAGATGGACAGGACCTCACAGGGGATGATGGGAGTAGAGAAAATAGCTGGGTGTGATGAACAGGACCCCACAGGGGATGATGGGAGTAGAGAAAATAGCTGGGTGTGATGAACAGGACCCCACAGGGGATGATGGGAGTAGTAGTAATAGCCAGGTGTGATGGACAGAACACTAATAGAGGATGATGGGTGTATTAGTAATATTACTATGTAACGGACATGGCATTGTAGAGGATGATGGGGGTAGCAGTAATATCAGGGTGTGATGGACGGTATTACAGAGCATGATGGGGGTAGCAGTAGTACCAGGGTGTGAATCATGGCCCTACAGAGGATGATGGGGGTAGCAATAAGACCAGGGTATGATGGACGGCCCTACAGAGGATGATGGGGGTAGCAGTAATACCAGCGTATGATGGATGGCCCTACAGAGGATGATGGGGGTAGCAGTAATACCAGCGTATGATGGATGGCCCTACAGAGGATGATGAGGGTAGTGGTAATGCCAGGGAGTATTATTAGGACACTGCGGCAGGACCATCACTCACACTTCGCTTGGTGCCACCCCCGAAGCCGATGATTTTCTGCAGTTTCAGGATGGGATCCGGAAGAAGCTTCTGGAAGATAAAACAAGGGTGTAAATGGACGTGACTGAGAGGCCACCCCCACTTACAGCGCACACGCTCCTCTGCAGCTCACCTTGCCCCCGGGTTCCGCAGATAACTTTGCTGGTCTGTGGGTTGTGGTGCAGATGACCTGTGATACCAGGGACAGGGAATAAATAGCTGTAAATGGGAGAATCCGGCAAACACAGTGTGATGTCATCCAGGACCCCCGACTCACTTTCTCAGAGTCGGCCTTATGTCTGTGGATGGCGAGTTTCCTTCCTCTGTGTGCGTATACATGGACCCCGCCATCGTCCTCCTCTCCGGCACTGCTCTGCCTCTCAGCGTCTCCTCCAGGTCTCCCGCTTACAGACAGGTAGCGCTCAGGGATGGCGTCGGCCTGCAGTGGAGCACGACGAGGAAGCTGAAGGACAGAGAAGGAGATAAGTGGAAAGAGACACAAGGAGGTGACAGCAGGCAGGTGAGGAACCATGGAGAGAAGGTCTGACCGGTCTGGGTGTCGTGATCTGCTGGATGAGGGAGACCCTGTCCTGCACCGGTTTACTGACAGTAACACAGCGGGGACGCTCCCGTACAGGACTGCGTGACGGAGGGGCGCCTGCGAATCACACAAGAAAGAGAAATGAAGCTTTGAACATCCAAAGCTGTAGTCACAATTCTACTGGTTGCCAATGGAAACAATCAGCAAGCTTGCGGACAAACAAACCACTACAGCTAAGCTGAGATCCTGTAATGTAGGGGAGGCACAGTACTTCCTAGATCAGGTAGTGACACTTCCTAGGATGCAAATCACCAGAACAAGCTCTCTGTAGACACTGAACAAGTAGCGGTTACAGCAAGATTTCAGCTCTGAAGAAAGCAGAATAGTGAGTGCAGCTCTGGAGTATAATATAGGGTGTAACTCAGGATCAGTACAGGATAAGTAATGTATGTACGCAGTGACTCCACCAGCAGAATAGTGAGTGCAGCTCTGGAGTATAATACAGGATGTACCTCAGGATCAGTAATGTATGTACACAGTGACTCCACCAGCAGAATAGTGAGTGCAGCTCTGGAGTATAATACAGGATGTAACACAGGATCAGTACAGGATAAGTAATGTATGATTAATTCTGTAAACTGTCAATGAGAAATGTCCACCGGGGTACAAATATTCTCTGTTAGTCTATATCAGCAAGATACCTGCCTGCCTATGGTCTCCCTTGGAAAACTTATTCTATAAACCAGTGGTGGCGAACCTATGGCATGCGTGCCAGAAGCAGCACGCAGAGCCCTCCTTGCTGGCACGCGTGACCAACAGACGCTCACCACGTTAGTGAACATCGGCAGGGGCCGCGGCTTCCCTGCCGGCATTCACTAAGCAGCACTGCTATGTGCACTGATCCCGGCCACACTGTGACGTCAGTGTTCAGGAGGCGTCCGGCAGCACACTGACGTCAGTGTGCACCTGCTATCAGCGCTGCTGGAGGAGCGACGCTTCCACAAGGAGAAGGGGGTAAGTATGTGGGTCTTGGGGGGAATGGTGGGTGTCACTGTGCTACTGGGGGGGGGAGGGAGGGGGGGGGGGGGTCGCTGTGGGGTGTCACTGTGCTACTGGGAGGGCGGGGGTCGCTGTGGGTGTAACTTTGCTACTGGGGGGGGGGTCGCTGTGGGGTGTCACTGGGGGGCTGCTGCGGGGGAGGGGTATCACTGTGATACTGGGAGGCCACTGCAGGGGGTATCTGTGCTACTGGGGGGGCCCACTGTGCTACTGGGGGGCTGCTGTGGGGTGTCACTGTGCTGCTGGGGGGGTGCTGCGGGGGGGGGGGGGGGTCACTGTGATACTGGGGACCGCTGGGGGTGGGGCACTGTGATACTGGGGGCCGCTGTGGGGGAGGGGGAGGTCACTGTGATACTGGGGGCCGCTGTGGGGGAGGGGGAGGTCACTGTGATACTGGGGGCCGCTGTGGGGTGGTCACTATTCTTGCTGGGGCCGCTGTGGGTGGTCACTATTATTGCTGGAACCGCTGAGAGGAGGGGTCACTAATATTGCTCCGTCCGCGGGAGGCTGGGGGGGTGGTCACTATTATAGCTGGGGTATGTTTACATATGGTGGAAATGGGCAGGGCTGTTTCAAAATAGGCAGCGTGCAGATTTTGACTGCTTTCTGGATGCGGAAATGCTCCACAGTATTTTCCGCTGAGGACATTCTGCAGCATTTCCGCGTCCAAAAAGCAGTCAAAATCTGCACGCTGTCTATTTTGAAGCAGCCCGGTCCTTTTTAGAACGACGAGGGTAAAAAAAAAATTAAAAAATAAAAAAATGTAAAAAAAAAAAAAAATCGTACGTCGTGATAAGCCCCGCCCCCTGACGTGTTGGCACTTTGCAGAAAATAAGTGTGTTTTGGGTTGCAGTTTGGGCACTCGGTCTCTAAAAAGTTCGCCATCACTGCTATAAAGCCACAAAAGTAGGAGCATAGCAGAGTATTTGGATTACCTGGGGCCGTGGACTGTCCCTTCTGGATGGAGTCGTAGGGCAGCTTGGAAGCATCTGAAGGAAACCTGAAGGAAAAGAGATCAACTACTACCCAAAAGTGTGAAGAACAGGATAATACTAGTAACTATCTGACCGCTCAGTCCAGACTCTCTGAACCCCCCCGAGGAGAGCGGGAGGTGTGCTGCTGTAGCTTCTTCTCTAGTGCGCTCCTGGTCAGTACAGGCAGGGAGAGAACTTAAAATGTGGGAGAAGGTCTCGCTTTACAGCCTTGTGAGCCTG
This sequence comes from Eleutherodactylus coqui, assembly GCF_035609145.1. Taxonomy (NCBI): domain Eukaryota; kingdom Metazoa; phylum Chordata; class Amphibia; order Anura; family Eleutherodactylidae; genus Eleutherodactylus; species Eleutherodactylus coqui. The sequence continues at coordinate 153,515,543 of NC_089844.1, read as the reverse complement.
TAAGGAGGGAGGTGGGGAATAGATCTCACAAAGGCTTTTCCTCAATACTTTTTATGCATTCTTTCTATCACCTTAATGTTCGGATCACAAGAAGCAGAAATACTGCGGATCGGGGAGTGGCACAAAACTGGAAGAGATTTTAACAAATGTTATCCAGACGCTGCGGACAAATATCTGTGTGCAGGTTGACTTCCACTGCTGATTTGAGCACCTTAAGGACACGGCTGGTTTGGTACTTAAAGGGGTTGAACCAAATTGACTTTTTTTTTACCTATCCACAGGATAGGTGATAAAGTTTGATTCAGGTGGTATCTCACTGATCCCAAAAACAGGGGACCCCTCATCTCATCACCGCAGGCATATATTCATATTCCACAAGACTTCTGCTCCATTCACAACCTGATTGGTTGTTTGGTGAATCAGCCAACCCAAACAACCAATCAGGTTGTGAATCGAGCAGAAGTCTTGTGGAATATAAATATATGCTCCCCGCAGGGATCCTTCTGTCGCCTGCAGTGACATCACATTGAATGGAGCGCTGGCTGCACATCTCCTCCTCGGGGAGGATAGACTTGACTGTGCGTCCTTCTAATAACTGGTATAATACACTGCAATACTTGCAGCATATCATTTTCCTTTCACTCTATATTTGACTGTCACAACAGACATGGTAGCCGCTATTAGGCCTCCGTTTGCCATGGCAATCCAACAGCCCTCTGCAATCACATTGTCAAAGGGCTGATGTGCTAATAGAGGGAGCTCCCTCCCTCTGTTAACCACTTAGATGCCATGGTCAGCATCAACTACAACATTCAAATGGTTAAAGGGCCGGATTAGTGTCATCTCCAATCCTGACCGTCCATACGGATTGTCAGTGGTCGGCACCCACAAGTGATGGTACGGGCAGAGCTCCTGAGTCTGCGCTGTACCGTTATGTTGTTTCGTAGGAATGACCTTCTCGCAGTGATATAACAGAATGGGGCAGGGGGAGAGGGGTTAATCCTGCAGCACATCAATAGTTTCTGCGGATTTGCAGGGCAGGTTGGCGAAGCATAGGATGAAATCTGGGGTAAATCCACAACAAAATTTGAAGCGTAGATTTTACTGATTATGCCAAAAGACTTGCGGTGAAAACCATGACAGATATTCTCTGCACCAGGTGGACGGACCCCGATACGGTTTTCTTACTCACCTTATGAAGTCATACAGGTCATGCCATTTCTCTCCTTTAGGAACTGGAAATGCCAGCTCGCGGGGCATTGGGGTGGCACCATCTTGTAAAATCTTGGACTGCCTGGCCTCTGCGTAGGTCACCTCTGAAATGAAAGCCAGAATGTGGTTACCATTTAAAGGGGAAGTCCTCTTTGGACAATCCTGAGGGTAGAGGGGCAGGTTCCTCATTATAAAGAGTGGAGAATCATCCACACCCTTGCCTTACCCAGATGCCCATGTATTTCAAGGGGCACTATTTGACAGCAGCCAATGGCCAGGTGTCCCACCATTACTTCTTACCGGGGTTGAAGATGAGATCACTGGTCACCAGGTTCTTCACCAGTAGGTTGGAGCAGAGCTTGACGCTTCTCAGATGGCTGTATGTACGACTCAGGTACACGGACAGGATATAACGGAGGTCCAACAAGAGACACGTCCAGCGAGAACCTGACGGGGCTGGACCCACCAGACCTGAGAAGGAGATGGCGATGATGAATGATGGTCACCTATCAGTAGTGATGATGGTGGCATCACACACACTGCATGCACTCACCATGGCGGGCACCCTGTGCCGTACTGTCATACACCGACCCCTTTACTGCTCCGCAGACGAATGGGAACTGCAGCCAGGTGGCCGTAGACTTAAACTCCTTAAAGAGGTTGGAGAAGGAGATCCGGATACTCTGACCGTCCTGGAGGAGAAGGACGCAGGAAGTAGAGCAGTCACGGGGATGAAACCAAGCTTACCTGGCATGGGGGACAAATCCCCCTCCAATAACTTAGTTGCCCCCCTGCTTTCTAGAAGCAGATAAGAACAGCAAGTTATGCCCACCCCTCCGCAGTCTCACCTCAGCGCCCACGTCCACATGGACCACGAAATGCTTCCCGGGTAGCGGCCTGAACAGCACGTAGAGATGGCGCCCGGTCAGCCCCAGGCTCTGAGAACTGGTCTTGGGGATCTGGATGTAGTTTCCTGCTGGGATGGCCCCACGAATCTTGTAGACAGTGCATTTCAGGCTTCTGTCCTGCGGGAGACAGATTATGGGGTGTGACTAGGAAACATCTCATTCAGGGTACAAAAGAATAAATGCCAGAAAGTAAAGCTGCTGCAAATGGGACGGAAGGGACTGTGATGGCAGCACACATGGTCCGTAGCACACGCAGTACGGGACGCACAGGCGCCGTCACATGACACGCTGCTGTCACCACGTATATGATATAAGCAGCAAAAATAATGTGCCGGTTACCATAAGGGCGGTGACGTCGCCTTCCTTGCTTGATCGCTTCCATTCCTCCAGCTGAACGTGCTTAAAAACATTCACGAACGGATGCTGCCAAACTGCGCAAATGTGGAACGTAGCAAATTAGAAAACAAAGGGTAAGCAACCCCCAATATTACATACAGTCCCCGCCCCAGTGATCCCCTATATTACATACAGTCCCCCGCCAGTGATCTCCTACATTACATACAGTCCCCCTCCAGTGATCCCCTATATTACATACAGTCCCCCACCAGTGATCCCCTACATTACATACAGTCCCCCGCCAGTGATCCCCTATATTACATACAGTCCCCACCAGTGATCCCCTACATTACATACAGTCCCCCTCCAGTGATCCCCTACATTACATACAGTGCCCCACCAGTGATCCCCTACATTACATACAGTCCCCCGCCAGTGATCCCCTATATTACATACAGTCCCCCGCCAGTGATCCCCTATATTACATACAGTCCCCCGCCAGTGATCTCCTACATTACATACAGTCCCCCTCCAGTGATCCCCTATATTACATACAGTCCCCCACCAGTGATCCCCTACATTACATACAGTCCCCCGCCAGTGATCCCCTATATTACATACAGTCCCCACCAGTGATCCCCTACATTACATACAGTCCCCCTCCAGTGATCCCCTACATTACATACAGTGCCCCACCAGTGATCCCCTACATTACATACAGTCCCCCGCCAGTGATCCCCTATATTACATACAGTCCCCCGCCAGTGATCCCCTATATTACATACAGTGCCCCACCAGTGATCCCCTACATTACATACAGTCCCCCACCAGTGATCCCCTATATTACATATAGTCCCCACCAGTGATCCCCTATACTACTTACTGTTTCCCACCAGTGATCCCCATATTACATACAGTCCCCCACCAGTGATCCCTAATGTTACACACAGTCCCCACCAGTGACCCCCTATACTACATACAGTCCCCCACCAGTGATCTTCTATATTACATACAGTCCCCCACCAGTGACCCCCTATATTACATACAGTCCCTACCAGTGACCCCTTATACTACACACAGTCCCCACCAGTGATCTCCTATATTACATACAGTCCCCCACCAGTGACCTCCTATATTACATACAGTCCCCCACCAGTGACCCCCTATATTACATACAGTCCCCCACCAGTGACCCCCTATATTACATACAGTCCCCCACCAGTGACCCCCTATATTACATACAGTCCCCCACCAGTGACCCACTATACTACACACAGTCCCCACCAGTGATCTCCTATATTACCTACAGTCCCCCACCAGTGACCCCTTATACTACACACAGCCCCCACCAGTGACCCCCTATACTACATACAGTCGCCCACCAGTGACGCCCTACACTACATACAGTCCCCCACCAGTGATCTCCTATATTACATACAGTCCCCCACCAGTGACCCCCTATATTACACACAGTCCCCCACCAGTGACCACCTATACTACATACAGCAGTCGGCGCCCCCGATGTCACACAGCCCCCCGCCCACCTCCAGCCATGCTCCACAGTCCGCAGCTCAATCCTCCCGCCGCGACCAACTGACTGTACACACATGACGTCACCCCGCACCCCTAACGACCATTCCAGAGCGTCGCTCCGCCCCCTGGAGACCGGCGCAGGGTGATGACGTATGAAGCTGCTGAAGTCTGGACTCGGGGAGAGGCTTCTGCAGACACACGTCTGCCGGCTGGCATAGTAACATCCTCATCAGCACGTCTGCCCTAATCATCCGAATAGGACCAGAAGTGCTGACGAAGATGTTACTATGCCAGCCGGAGAGCCCTATCTCTTCAGCTCCCAGCATAGCCGGCAGCATATTAGCATCTTCATCAGCACTTCTGGCCCTGTTCAGCAATTACATACAGTCCGCCTCCGGGGGGCAGTAGATGGGGCCGGGAGGAGGTGTGGAGGCTCGGGGGATCTGTAGGCACATGGCTGCCGGCTGAGGTGGGCACTGAAGAGCTAGGGGCCTCCAGCAGTAGATGGGGCCGGGAGGAGGTGTGGAGACTCGGAGGATCTGTAGGCACATGGCTGCTGGCTGGGGTGTGCACTGAAGAGCTAGGGGTCTCCGGCAGTAGATGGGGCCGGGAGGAGGTGTGGAGACTCGGGGGATCTGTAGGCACATGGCTGCTGGCTGAGGTGGGCACTGAAGAGCTAGGGGTCTCCGGCAGTAGATGGTGGCCGGGAGGAGGTGTACAGACTCGGGGATCTGTAGGCACATGGCTGCTGGCTGAGGTGGGCACTGAAGAGCTAGGGGTCTCCGGCAGTAGATGGGGCCGGGAGGAGGTGTGGAGACTTGGGGGATCTGTAGGCACATGGCTGCTGGCTGAGGTGGGCACTGAAGAGCTAGGGGCCTCCGGGGGGCAGTAGATGGGGCCGGGAGGAGGTGTGGAGACTCGGGGGATCTGTAGGCACATGGCTGCTGGCTGAGGTGGGCACTGAAAAGCTAGGGGCCTCCGGCAGTAGATGGGGCCGGGAGGAGGTGTGGAGACTTGGGGGATCTGTAGGCACATGGCTGCTGGCTGAGGTGGGCACTGAAAAGCTAGGGGCCTCCGGCAGTAGATGGGGCCGGGAGGAGGTGTGGAGACTTGGGGGATCTGTAGGCACATGGCTGCTGGCTGAGGTGGGCACTGAAAAGCTAGGGGCCTCCAGCAGTAGATGGGGCCGGGAGGAGGTGTGGAGACTCGGGGGATCTGTAGGCACATGGCTGCTGGCTGAGGTGGGCACTGAAGAGCTAGGGGCCTCTGGCAGTAGATGGGGCCGGGAGGAGGTGTGGAGACTCGGGGGATCTGTAGGCACATGGCTGCTGGCTGAGGTGGGCACTGAAGAGCTAGGGGTCTCCGGCAGTAGATGGGGCCGGGAGGAGGTGTGGAGACACGGAGGATCTGTAGGCACATGGCTGCCGGCTGAGGTGGGCACTGAAGAGCTAGGGGCCTCCGGCAGTAGATGGGGCCGGGAGGAGGTGTGGAGACTCGGGGGATCTGTAGGCACATGGCTGCTGGCTGAGGTGGGCACTGAAGAGCTAGGGGTCTCCGGCAGTAAATGGGCCGGGAGGAGGTGTGGAGACTCGGGGCTTCTGCAGAAATGTGGTTGGCGGCTGAGGTGGGCACTGAAGAGCTAGGGGCCTCCAGCAGTAGATGGGGCCGGGAGGAGGTGTGGAGACTCGGGGGATCTGTAGGCACATGGCTGCTGGCTGGGGTGGGCACTGAAGAGCTAGGGGTCTCCCGCAGTAGATGGGGCCGGGAGGAGGTGTGGAGACTCGGGGCTTCTGCAGAAATGTGGTTGGCGGCTGAGGTGGGCACTGAAGAGCTAGGGGCCTCCAGCAGTAGATGGGGCCGGGAGGAGGTGTGGAGACTCGGGGGATCTGTAGGCACATGGCTGCTGGCTGGGGTGGGCACTGAAGAGCAAGGGGTCTCCGGCAGTAGATGGTGCCGGGAGGAGGTGTGGAGACTCGGGGCTTCTGCAGAAATGTGGTTGGCGGCTGAGGTGGGCACTGAAGAGCTAGGGGCCTCCAGCAGTAGATGGGGCCGGGAGGAGGTGTGGAGACTCGGGGGATCTGTAGGCGCATGGCTGCTGGCTGGGGTGGGCACTGAAGAGCTAGGGGTCTCCGGCAGTAGATGAGCCGGGAAGAGGTGTGGAGACACGGGGGATCTGTAGGCACATGGCTGCTGGCTGAGGTGTGCACTGAAGAGCTAGGGGTCTCCGGCAGTAGATAGGGCCGGGAGGAGGTGTGGAGACTAGGGGGATCTGTAGGCACATGGCTGCTGGCTGAGGTGTGCACTGAAGAGCTAGGGGTCTCCGGCAGTAGATGGGGCCGGGAGGAGGTGTGGAGACTCGGAGGATCTGTAGGCACATGGCTGCTGGCTGAGGTGTGCACTGAAGAGCTAGGGGTCTCCGGCAGTAGATGGGGCCGGGAGGAGGTGTGGAGACTCGGGGGATCTGTAGGCACATGGCTGCTGGCTGAGGTGGGCACTGAAGAGCTAGGGGTCTCCGGCAGTAGATGGTGGCCGGGAGGAGGTGTACAGACTCGGGGATCTGTAGGCACATGGCTGCTGGCTGAGGTGGGCACTGAAGAGCTAGGGGTCTCCGGCAGTAGATGGGGCCGGGAGGAGGTGTGGAGACTTGGGGGATCTGTAGGCACATGGCTGCTGGCTGAGGTGGGCACTGAAGAGCTAGGGGCCTCCGGGGGGCAGTAGATGGGGCCGGGAGGAGGTGTGGAGACTCGGGGGATCTGTAGGCACATGGCTGCTGGCTGAGGTGGGCACTGAAAAGCTAGGGGCCTCCGGCAGTAGATGGGGCCGGGAGGAGGTGTGGAGACTTGGGGGATCTGTAGGCACATGGCTGCTGGCTGAGGTGGGCACTGAAAAGCTAGGGGCCTCCGGCAGTAGATGGGGCCGGGAGGAGGTGTGGAGACTTGGGGGATCTGTAGGCACATGGCTGCTGGCTGAGGTGGGCACTGAAAAGCTAGGGGCCTCCAGCAGTAGATGGGGCCGGGAGGAGGTGTGGAGACTCGGGGGATCTGTAGGCACATGGCTGCTGGCTGAGGTGGGCACTGAAGAGCTAGGGGCCTCTGGCAGTAGATGGGGCCGGGAGGAGGTGTGGAGACTCGGGGGATCTGTAGGCACATGGCTGCTGGCTGAGGTGGGCACTGAAGAGCTAGGGGTCTCCGGCAGTAGATGGGGCCGGGAGGAGGTGTGGAGACACGGAGGATCTGTAGGCACATGGCTGCCGGCTGAGGTGGGCACTGAAGAGCTAGGGGCCTCCGGCAGTAGATGGGGCCGGGAGGAGGTGTGGAGACTCGGGGGATCTGTAGGCACATGGCTGCTGGCTGAGGTGGGCACTGAAGAGCTAGGGGTCTCCGGCAGTAAATGGGCCGGGAGGAGGTGTGGAGACTCGGGGCTTCTGCAGAAATGTGGTTGGCGGCTGAGGTGGGCACTGAAGAGCTAGGGGCCTCCAGCAGTAGATGGGGCCGGGAGGAGGTGTGGAGACTCGGGGGATCTGTAGGCACATGGCTGCTGGCTGGGGTGGGCACTGAAGAGCTAGGGGTCTCCCGCAGTAGATGGGGCCGGGAGGAGGTGTGGAGACTCGGGGCTTCTGCAGAAATGTGGTTGGCGGCTGAGGTGGGCACTGAAGAGCTAGGGGCCTCCAGCAGTAGATGGGGCCGGGAGGAGGTGTGGAGACTCGGGGGATCTGTAGGCACATGGCTGCTGGCTGGGGTGGGCACTGAAGAGCAAGGGGTCTCCGGCAGTAGATGGTGCCGGGAGGAGGTGTGGAGACTCGGGGCTTCTGCAGAAATGTGGTTGGCGGCTGAGGTGGGCACTGAAGAGCTAGGGGCCTCCAGCAGTAGATGGGGCCGGGAGGAGGTGTGGAGACTCGGGGGATCTGTAGGCGCATGGCTGCTGGCTGGGGTGGGCACTGAAGAGCTAGGGGTCTCCGGCAGTAGATGAGCCGGGAAGAGGTGTGGAGACACGGGGGATCTGTAGGCACATGGCTGCTGGCTGAGGTGTGCACTGAAGAGCTAGGGGTCTCCGGCAGTAGATAGGGCCGGGAGGAGGTGTGGAGACTAGGGGGATCTGTAGGCACATGGCTGCTGGCTGAGGTGGGCACTGAAGAGCTAGGGGCCTCCGGCAGTAGATGGGGCCGGGAGGAGGTGTGGAGACTTGGGGGATTTGTAGGCACATGGCTGCTGGCTGAGGTGGGCACTGAAGAGCAAGGGGCCTCTGGCAGTAGATGGGGCCGGGAGGAGGTGTGGAGACTCGGGGGATCTGCTGCACTGGATGAAAGAGGATTAACAAACGTGGGAATAAGGGAGATGGAACAATAGCTGTGCAGCGCCACCTGTTGGATGCCAGCGTTACTGCACCCAACCTGGGATGCACAGGTGGATGGTGGGCTGCTGGTTCTCACACCTGATGCCCTTTTCAGCGGGGCTGAGACCATCCAAGTGAATACAACTGAGCTGTAATACCAAGTACTAGCACTATGAAGCGTATAGCGCTGTGCCTAATATTCAGTGATGGCAGCTGTCGACCAACTGCTGTTGTCACTTAGCGGGATCCCAAGCGGCATCCCACCACCAATCGATGGATCACCCAGACCGACTCCCTGCAGTCCCACCGATCAGCGGTTTACAGCTGCTGGTATTTCTCCCACTCTTGTATCTTCTAATGTGTTGGACCTTTTACTTATAGGGGATTCCAATTATGGTATTTTATGGTCTTCAAGGTAAAGTTGGAATTTTTCTTTTTTTTTTTTTTAAATAAAATTAAAACTGAGCGTGAGCGCCTCCTGCTGGTAGAATATATGAACTAGATCTGCATTCTAGCCTCACAGCGGGGTCGGGAGCGCCGCCACAGATGACCGCGCTAGCGGGGACACTGCAGCAGGTTCCGGAGCGAAGATGGGCACCTAGTGGGAAAAGTGACAGTGTGTATCAGCCAATCAGCACCTGTGGGCGTCACCTACTATATCATGTAATACTATGGTATTGCATTATACTGCAGGAGCGATCAAATGAGCAGAAGTTCCCTCTAGGGGCTGGGGAAAAAATTAAAGGAGTTTTCCATGGAAATACTCATGATAGGTCACCAATAGTTGATCGGCCATGGTCTGTCGCTCAGGACTTCGACCAATCAGCTGTGTGAGTGCATGCTGTCAGTGCCGCAATAATTGAGGTCGGAGCTGGAGCCTCCGAACTGACCGCCGTATAGTGGCTGGCGCTTGTAACTGCAGGCACGACTGTCATTGATTTCAATGCCTACAGTTACATGTGCCGGCCACTTCCGCTCTGAACTCTGTGTAGTTGCGGCGCTGGCAGCATGCGCCCACCCAGCTGATTGGTCGGGGTCCTGAACGACAGACCCCGGCCTCTCAACTATTAATCACTTATCCTGATGATAGGTCATCAATAGTATTTCCCTGGAAAACCCCTTTAAATGTAAAAACTCTCCTTATTTATAATAAAGAAATCAAAATTGGAAAACAACGTGATATTGCGGCATCCGTGAAAGTCTGACTCATCAAAGTAGGGCATTATTTATCCTTCGTGGTGAGCGACACAGCGTCAGACTTGTACTCTCTGGTCACCTGGTCTCTAAGAAAAAATGGAATAAAAAGCAATCAAAAAATCATCTGTATTCCCAAATGGACCCAATAGAAACCACAGGACATCCTGCAGCGCACACAGCGCCCTCGCACACCTGTGTCCACTGTAAAATAACATTATGGGGGCAGAATTTTTTTTTTCTGTTGATATTTTGTGGCCACAACTTCTCCATAAACTTGCTGCCGGCTGGACCGGATGGGGGTCTGTCTGCCAGCTGGACCGGATGGGGGTCTGTCTGCCGGCTGGACCGGATGGGGAAGTCTGTCTGCTGGCTGGACCGGATGGGGGTCAGTCTGCCGGCTGGACCGGATTGGGTTTGTCTGCCGGCTGGGTGTCTGTCTGCCAGCTGGACCGGATGGGGGTCTGTCTGCTGGCTGGACCGGATGGAGTCTGTCTGCCGGCTGGGGGTCTGTCTGCCGGCAGGACCGGATGGGGGTCTGTCTGCCAGCTGGAACGGATGGGGAAGTCTGTCTGCCGGCTGGACCGGATGGGGGTCAGTCTGCCGGCTGGACCTGATGGGGTCTGTCTGCCAGCTGGGGGTCTGTCTGCCAGCTGGACCGGATGGGGGTCTGTCTGCCGGCTGGACCGGATGGGGGTCTGTCTGCCAGCTGGACCGGATGGGGTCTGTCTGCCAGCTGGACCGGATGGGGTCTGTCTGCCAGCTGGACCGGATGGGGGTCTGTCTGCCGACTGAACCGGATGGGGGTCTGTCTGCGGGCTGGACCGGATGGGGGTCTGTCTGCGGGCTAGACCGGATGGGGTCTGTCTGCCGGCTGGGGGTCTGTCTGCCGGCTGGACCGGATGGAGGTCTGTCTGCCAGCTGGAGCGGATGGGGGTCAGTCTGCCGGCTGGACCGGATTTGGGTCTGCCTGCCGGATGCATCGGATGGGGGTCTATCTGTCGGCTGGACCGGATGGGGGTCTATCTGTCGGCTGGACCGGATGGGGTCTCTTCCCTGCCTAATCTCCTCTGTCGCTGCGGAACCCTCCAGACTTCTGGCTTCTCAGCAGGAGTTCCGTCTCTGATTGCTTTCATCTCTGCTAGACTGGAGTCCACAGGAGATGTTTAGTGCCCCCTACAGGTCTGTCGCACACCACCATGTTTCCACCGCATTCTTGGATCCGCAATACAGAAGTATCCTGGACTCACCACGGGCTGCCCGTGTAATATGTCCTTCACATGCGCAGAACGTGTGTACGACAAATCCACATCAGGACTATTTATGTCGTGCAAGGGTTAAAATCTGCAGCACTTTCACAAGTAAAATGGTGGCAAATCCGCACCGCTTAGGTCTTTTCTGCTGTGAAAAGATAATTTACTGGTGGTGAAGATGCCCTTAAATACTTGCCAGGGGGCACTGCAAGTTAACCCCTGCCAGCAGCCATATAGCGGCCATATTTAGGCTACAGTCACACGGACGAGAACCGCGGTCCAATATCGCGCTCACCGCCTTGCGTTTGACACGTGGATCCCCGGTGTTTTTGATTCAATAACACACCACTCCTGTGATGTCGCGGTCCCCCGGCGCGTGTTTCACGTGCACCGGGGGCCTACGAGTGCCAGGCAACGTCTTTAAGGCCCCATTGAAAACAATGGACGAGGCGATGCGAGGAACGCGGACTCATAGGACATGCCGCCATGATTTGTTTTGTAGCATTGCTGTGAGAAACAAAAATCGCTCACGTGTATGACTGCAGTCAAAAGAATGGCGTTCATATTCGCGTGTATCGCAACACTCAAAACTTGTGCGAGATGCACATGAGCGCAAACCTCGCGGGCATGTGAGCGCTATTCTTTTGGATGAAGCCATACACATCAGCCATTTTATTTCTTTATTTCCCCTTTACAACAATGCTGTGAGGTAAAAAAAAAATCGCCTTTTTTTAACATTCCTCGGAACGCACCGCTCATTGTTTTCAATTGGACATTCAGACGCATTGTGCGCCGTCCGATGTGTTTGACTGAAATCAATGGAAAACACCTGCCTAAAGTGATGTGAGGTGGTTTTGCGCGAAAAACGCCTAACAACCACGGATAAAACGCACGTTGACAAGCGCGATATTAGCTGGGTTTCTCTGTCCGATATCGCACTCACCTGTGTGAAGGTAGCCTTAGGCCGCCCACGCATGAACCGGTCGTATGCGAAAACCCCCAGCAGAATCTGGCCCTGATCGCGGCCGGCAATCCTGCGTACCTTCCAGTCGTCTTTTTCTGTATTGCTGATGGTCCAGACGGCTCGCCATTGGACCTACGCAGTACAAATTTTCTCGCGCCGTCGCTAGGTGATGATGCAGGTCCTGCGACCTTTCTGCAATGTTTATTTTAATTGAAGCCATCCCTCTGGACTGCAGAGCCCACACGAAAATGGAGCATGTTGCGATTTTTTTCCTTGGCGATTGGAAAATCGCAGTCGCTGTCCGCTCGTGTGCGGGGATGTGCTGATGTTCCACTAGTTTGAATTGGTGCAGAATGCCGCGGATCGTCCGCGCCGTAGACAATCGCAGATTCCACAATTCAAACCCAGTTGTATGCAGGGGGCCTAACTGGTACACAGATACAAGATCCAGGGGCTGGCGTGCACTACAACCCCCAGCATGCAGAGGGTCAGATTTCTATACGGAGGAGGTAGTACACCCACCTACCCCATACTGGGGAGATCAGTATTAGACCTGCACATAGATGAGGCTTACAAAGGGTAGCCTATGTGAGACAGCAGTGGTCATATCTTCGCCCAGTCCTCAAGCTGGTGCAGAGTGTTAAAGGGGTTGTCCCGCGCCGAAACGGGGTTTTTTTTATTCAATAGGCCCCCCGTTCGGCGCAAGACAAACCCAATGCATGTGTTAAAAAAAAACAAACGTTTAGTACTTACCCGAATCCCCGCGCTGCGGCGACTTCTTCCTTACATTAGCAAGATGGCCGCCGGGATCTTCACCCACGATGCACCGCGGGTCTTCTCCCATGGTGCACCGTGGGCTCTGTGCGGTCCATTGCCGATTCCAGCCTCCTGATTGGCTGGAATCGGCACACGTGACGGGGCGGAGCTACGAGGACCAGCACTCCGGCACGAGCGGCCCCATTCACCAGGGAGAAGACCGGACTGCGCAAGCGCGTCTAATCGGGCGATTAGACGCTGAAATTAGACGGCACCATGGAGACGAGGACGCTAGCAACGGAACAGGTAAGTGAATAACTTCTGTATGGCTCATAATTAATGCACAATGTACATTACAAAGTGCATTAATATGGCCATACAGAAGTGCTGAACCCCACTTGCTTTCACGGGACAATCCCTTTAAGGCAGCAGTATGCAGGCCTAAGCTCTCACTCATGACCTGAAGGTTGCAGGTTCAATCTCTGATAGGTTCAGGTAGCCAACTCAAGGTTAACTCAGGCTTCAATCCTTCCGAGGTCAGCAAAATGAGAACCCAGCTTGCTGGGGGGGGGGGGGGGTAATAGATAAATTACCTGATAGTGCTGTGGAGTAAGTTGGCGCTATACAAATAACAAGATATTTATCTTGTTTCTTAACCCCTTAGTGACCAAGCCTGTTTGCGCCTTAATGACCAAGCCAAATTTTGGAAAGCTGGCATGTGTTACTTCAACCCCTTACTGACGGCCACATTGCCTTTTTACGTCCTGCCTAAGTGGACTTTAATTCTCAGGGACGTAAAAAAATACATCCTCTGAGCATTAAAGGCTCATAGGAGTCAGAATGATAGATACCCCCACAAATGGCACAATTTTAAAAACTATACCCCTTAATGTATTCACTGATGGGGGTCAGGAGTATTTTTTTAGGAGGTAATGTCATTTTAAATCCCACAGCAGCCCCCAGCAGTAAGGGCATTCCCCCCTCCCGAGATCCATATACTTACCTCCTAGACTCCTACCTCCTCGGCGCTGCTGCTTAGCGCTGATCCCACGTACACGCTGTGATGTCATTGTGTGCTGCCGGACACCTCCTCCTCTGCTCTCGCGAAACTAAGTAGGAGACATCAGGGGAGGAGAATCCCGGCTGCACACTGACGTCACAGTGTGCATCGGGATCAGCACAGCTAGCAGCACTCCTGAGTGAATGCTGGCAGGGGAGCCATGGCCCCTCCCGGCTGCTTAGTGGTATATAACTAACATGGCTGATATCAGTGCCTCAACTGATTTAAGTATATTTATAAATGGCGATCTACCCCAATCTGTCTATGCAATGTTCCCTAAATGGTAATGCATGGAAGACAATAGTATGAGTATGTTACACTCCATTGCTCCATTCAATCTGAATTTGACTGATCTGTCTCTCCTCTACTGGACTGCTGTGCAATCTTTCATTTAATGTCATAATCTGTGTGCAAAGGCTCCACTGCTTCATATAAACTAAATTGACTCCATTTGTTACCATATGTATTTTTCCATATCACCTGTCTCATCTTAGTGTTTCTGGGCACATTTTGTTTATTTAAAGAGTTCATGCTGTCCGTGATTCATGCTGTCCGTGATTCATGCTGTCCACGGTTTGTGCTGTTCGCGGATCGAGCTGTCCCTGGGTCGAGCTGTCCATGGGTCGTGCTCTCTGTGGATCACGCTGACCATGGGTCGTACTATCCGTGGGTCATGTTGTCCATGGGTCTAGCTGTCCCTGGGTCGTGCTGTCCGTGGGTCGTGCTGTCCGTGGGTCGTGCTGTCTCTGGGTCGTGCTGTCTCTGGGTCGTGCTGTCCCTGGGTCGTGCTGTCCCTGGGTCGTGCTGTCCCTGGGTCGTGCTGTCCCTGGGTCGTGCTGTCCCTGGGTCGAGCTGTCCGTGGGTCGAGCTGTCCGTGGGTCGAGCTGTCCGTGGGTTGAGCTGTCTGTGGGTCATGCTGTCCCTGGTTTGTGCTGTCCCTGGGGATCATGGTGTCTGTGGGTCATGCTGTCCATGGGTCATGCTGTCTGTGGGTATTGCTGTCCGTTGGTCAAGCTGTCCCTGGGTCGTGCTGTCCCTGGGTCGTGCGGTTTGTGGGGTCGAGCTGTCCGTGTGTCGTGCTGTGCCTGGGTCTAGCTGTCCCTGGGTCGTGCTGTATGTGGATCAAGCTGTCCGTGGGTCGTGCTATCCGTGAGTCGTGCTGTCCCTGGGTAGTGCTCTCTGTGGAACGTGCTGTCCGTGGGTCGAGCTGTCCGTGGGTCGTGCTGTCCGTGGGTCGTGCTGTCCGTGGGTCGAGCTGTCCGTGGGTCGAGCTGTCCGTGGGTCGAGCTGTCCGTGGGTCGAGCTGTCCGTGGGTCGAGCTGTCCGTGGGTCGAGCTGTCCGTGGGTCGAGCAGTCCGTGGGTCGAGCTGTCCGTGGGTCGAGCTGTCCGTGGGTCGAGCTGTCCGTGGGTCGAGCTGTTCGTGGGTCGTGCTGTTCGTGGGTCGTCCTGTCCGTGGGTCGCGCTGTCCGCGGGTCGTGCTGTCCGTGGGTCAAGCTCTCCGTGGGTCGTGCTGTCTGTGGGTCGTGCTGTCCGTGGATCGTGCTGTCCGTGGGTCTTGCTGTCTCTGGGTCGTGCTGTCTCTGGGTCGTGCTGTCCCTGGGTCGTGCTGTCCCTGGGTCGTGCTGTCCCTGGGTCGTGCTGTCCCTGGGTCGTGCTGTCCCTGGGTCGTGCTGTCCCTGGGTCGAGCTGTCCCTGGGTCGTGCTGTCTCATCTTAGTGTTTCTGGGCACATTTTGTTTATTTAAAGAGTTCATGCTGTCCGTGATTCATGCTGTCCACGGTTTGTGCTGTTCGCGGATCGAGCTGTCCCTGGGTCGAGCTGTCCATGGGTCGTGCTCTCTGTGGATCACGCTGACCATGGGTCGTACTGTCCGTGGGTCATGTTGTCCATGGGTCTAGCTGTCCCTGGGTCGTGCTGTCCGTGGGTCGTGCTGTCCGTGGGTCGTGCTGTCCGTGGGTCGTGCTGTCTCTGGGTCGTGCTGTCTCTGGGTCGTGCTGTCCCTGGGTCGTGCTGTCCCTGGGTCGTGCTGTCCCTGGGTCGTGCTGTCCCTGGGTCGTGCTGTCCCTGGGTCGAGCTGTCCGTGGGTCGAGCTGTCCGTGGGTCGAGCTGTCCGTGGGTTGAGCTGTCTGTGGGTCATGCTGTCCCTGGTTTGTGCTGTCCCTGGGGATCATGGTGTCTGTGGGTCATGCTGTCCGTGGGTCATGCTGTCTGTGGGTATTGCTGTCCGTTGGTCAAGCTGTCCCTGGGTCGTGCTGTCCCTGGGTCGTGCGGTTTGTGGGGTCGAGCTGTCCGTGGGTCGTGCTGTGCCTGGGTCTAGCTGTCCCTGGGTCGTGCTGTCCCTGGGTCGTGCGGTTTGTGGGGTCGAGCTGTCCGTGGGTCGTGCTGTGCCTGGGTCTAGCTGTCCGTGGGTCGTGCTATCCGTGAGTCGTGCTGTCCCTGGGTAGTGCTCTCTGTGGAACGTGCTGTCCGTGGGTCGAGCTGTCCGTGGGTCGAGCTGTCCGTGGGTCGAGCTGTCCGTGGGTCGAGCTGTCCGTGGGTCGTGCTGTCCGTGGGTCGAGCTGTCCGTGGGTCGAGCTGTCCGTGGGTCGAGCTGTCCGTGGGTCGAGCTGTCCGTGGGTCGAGCTGTCCGTGGGTCGAGCTGTCCGTGGGTCGAGCTGTCCGTGGGTCGTGCTGTCCGTGGGTCGTGCTGTCCGTGGGTCGCGCTGTCCGCGGGTCGCGCTGTCCGTGGGTCAAGCTCTCCGTGGGTCGTGCTGTCCGTGGGTCGTGCTGTCCGTGGATTGTGCTGTCCGTGGGTCTTGCTGTCTCTGGGTCGTGCTGTCTCTGGGTCGTGCTGTCCCTGGGTCGTGCTGTCCCTGGGTCGTGCTGTCCCTGGGTCGTGCTGTCCCTGGGTCGAGCTGTCCCTGGGTCGTGCTGTCTCATCTTAGTGTTTCTGGGCACATTTTGTTTATTTAAAGAGTTCATGCTGTCCGTGATTCATGCTGTCCACGGTTTGTGCTGTTCGCGGATCGAGCTGTCCCTGGGTCGAGCTGTCCATGGGTCGTGCTCTCTGTGGATCACGCTGACCATGGGTCGTACTGTCCGTGGGTCATGTTGTCCATGGGTCTAGCTGTCCCTGGGTCGTGCTGTCCGTGGGTCGTGCTGTCCGTGGGTCGTGCTGTCTCTGGGTCGTGCTGTCCTTGGGTCGTGCTGTCCCTGGGTCGTGCTGTCCCTGGGTCGTGCTGTCCCTGGGTCGTGCTGTCCCTGGGTCGAGCTGTCCGTGGGTCGAGCTGTCCGTGGGTCGAGCTGTCCGTGGGTTGAGCTGTCTGTGGGTCATGCTGTCCCTGGTTTGTGCTGTCCCTGGGGATCATGGTGTCTGTGGGTCATGCTGTCCGTGGGTCATGCTGTCTGTGGGTATTGCTGTCCGTTGGTCAAGCTGTCCCTGGGTCGTGCTGTCCCTGGGTCGTGCGGTTTGTGGGGTCGAGCTGTCCGTGGGTCGTGCTGTGCCTGGGTCTAGCTGTCCCTGGGTCGTGCTGTATGTGGATCAAGCTGTCCGTGGGTCGTGCTATCCGTGAGTCGTGCTGTCCCTGGGTAGTGCTCTCTGTGGAACGTGCTGTCCGTGGGTCGAGCTGTCCGTGGGTCGAGCTGTCCGTGGGGTGTGCTGTCCGTGGGTCGAGCTGTCCGTGGGTCGAGCTGTCCGTGGGTCGTGCTGTCCGTGGGTCGTGCTGTCCGTGGGTCGAGCTGTCCGTGGGTCGAGCTGTCCGTGGGTCGTGCTGTCCGTGGGTCGAGCTGTCCGTGGGTCGAGCTGTCCGTGGGTCGAGCTGTCCGTGGGTCGAGCTGTCCGTGGGTCGAGCTGTTCGTGGGTCGTGCTGTTCATGGGTCGTGCTGTCCGTGGGTCGTGCTGTCCGCGGGTCAAGCTCTCCGTGGGTCGTGCTGTCCGTGGGTCATGCTGTCCGTGGATCGTGCTGTCCGTGGGTCTTGCTGTCCGTGGGTCGTGCTGTCCTTGGGGATCGTGCTGTCCGTGGGGATCGTGCTGTCCATAGGTCGAGCTGTCCCTGGGGATTGTGCTGTCCGTGGCAATCGTGCTGTCCATGGAGATCGTGCTGTCCGTGGCAATCGTGCTGTCCATGGGGATCATGCTGTCCGTGGGTCGTGCTCTCCGTGGGTCGAGCTGTCCCTGGCTTGAGCTTTTTGGCAAGATGAAATGTAACTTTTATTGGAATTATTTTTTTGATCCATAAAACTTTTTGACCACTTTTTTTTGGTGGGGGGGGGAGAAGAAAAAAACTTCTATTTTTGTATTGTGTTTTTATATATAATAATTTTTTTTATTATTTTCTCTTGCTATCTTAAATTGGTTGTCTGTGACTTTTTGGATTCTTTTCTATTAATATTCTGCCACCAGGACAGGTCATTAACAGTTGACAGGTGAGGTCTGTTGCTCAGGTTCCCCGCCGATCAGCCGATCAGCTGATTCCTGGTACTGCAGTCACTATGGAAAGTGCAAGAAGCAGATGGTGCTGTCTATAGCGCAGCGGGCTGGGTTGGTATTACATTGGGAGCTACATCTTCAATACCAACCCGGGCTGCTGCACTATGGCCAGCGGGATTTGCTTCCTGCACTTTCTTTACTGACAGCGGCGCCAGGAGTCAGCTGATCAACAGCTATGTACCCCTGTAGAAAAAAATCAAAAAGTCCTGGAAACCCCTTTATGTTGGATAAATATTGCGATAATTTTATATTTTGGGTTGTTACGAACATGATGATACTAATTGTGTGTCTTTTTAACCTTTTTCTAATGCTATTTCATACTTAGAAACATTCATTTATTGTGTTGGTCCAATTAAGAGACATAAAGAAAAACATCCACCATTTTTGAAAATCATTTAGGAGGCTCTATATTAAATTTCTTAGTGTGACAGTGATACATAGCAGGCCCATTCATCAATAATCATCTGTCATAGTCATTGTGAGGATCATATAGAAAACCTGTCAGCAACATATTGGATTGCCCGCCGCCCCTGGTGCACTGGCGCTGTCTTCCTCTTCAGGCCTGATGCAGTTCTGGGGTCTCTGCGGCCCTTGATGTCCGGGCTCTTCCCCGCTCAATCTTAAGTCATTGATCTCATTTCTTGCTCGCAGTAATTTTACTTTCTTTGTATTGGGCAGGACGTGTCTGATGGGTTTCTGTTTTCTCTGAGGCATTCCAGATCCTCAACGCTGAATCACAAATCATCACATTTTACTATAGATTATACAATAAGCCTCATTTATGGGAACTGTATAAGAAAAACTTTTTTTTTTGTAGGGGCAGAGGAGAGGGGGGAGGGCAGGGGATCGGAGAAAAAAGAAATTCCACCTTTAGCCTCCTGTCCATGGGCTATTCTTCATTCCATTATCTGTGGTGATAATTCGCACGCGGGTAACGCATGAAAAACTTTCCATAGGATAACTATGGAAAGCGCAGCCTGATGTACACTAGCAGAAATCCGCCTCGATTTTCCGTTTGCATAAGAAAATCGCGGCATGCCGAGATTTAATTATCATAATGATAGGTTAATCGTGGAAAATCGGTGACTTTACATGTTCTCCACTTGCGTTAAAAAGCAACCCCCGTGGGCAGGCGGCATTATTATTTATTTTTTTTCCAGATGTTCAGCAAGCTCTTTTTTTCTCTGTAGATTTCCTCCTGTGTTTCTGCATTATGAGGGCCGTCCTCACCTACGGAGCTCGGTGAGGGCTTGTTATTTGTGGGATGAACTCTAGTTTTCATTTATCCAATTTTTGAGAACATGTAACATTTTGGTCACTTTTTATTTCATTTTTTTCAAAGGCAAGATTAATAAAATCTGCAATTCTGTCATTTTTTATATCAATACCAAATTTATTTTATTTTTTTAAGCTTTTGCTACTTTGAAAAAAAAAATTCTATCGCTGCATTCAAAGACTCCAACCCTTTCCTTCCGGGTATGTACCGTGCAGGTTAAGTAAGGTACAAACTTTTTTACATGGGCGTAAATAGGCGCACGCATGAGAATAAGGCCCATTAGTGACTTATGTAAAAAAGCGTAAGGCCGGTCACGAAGGGGTTAACATACTGGAATGCGTCCAGACGGGAAGGAATTAGACATTCCAGAGAGCAAGATCTGCATGATTTGGTGCGAATTATATGTAGATTTTGGTGGCTATCGCCCGCTCAGAGGTAGCGTCCGCACCGCGAATACGCGGCATCTCATTCACACGGTGCGGACTTAAATTGTGAGGTCTGTGTCACATGGGCGTATACACATTTATATATGTATTTGCGCCACGTTTTTGTGCTTGCGTTGCGTTTTTGCGTGTGCCTCTGTGTTTTGTACTGTACTTTTTGCCCTGGTCCCAGCCAATAAGGGCGGCCGCACCTGGGCGTATGTGCAGAAACACTTGCACCTGCGCAGCGTATATGCGCAGTGTTCTTTGCACCCATGCTTGCACAAATACAAAGCATTTTCGCGCACGCACCGCTCGTTCACACGGTTGTGGGAATCGCCTCCGCCCTGGTTTAAAAGGCTAATTAGCCTTACGAGGTGCCGCAGTTCTCGGGTATGTGCATAGCTGTCCGTACAAATGAGCACATTTGCGCACTCCCATTGACTCCTCAGGAAACTTTTGGGGCACAAATGCGCACAAAAATAGAGCATATTTTTTTCGTGCAAGCAAAATGCATGCGTAAATGGCGACCGTGAGAACAAACCTATTGAGATCAGTGGGTTCTAATCACTGCGTATTGCGTACGCAAAGAATTGTCTGCGCAAATACGCCCTTGTGTGGCCATGCTAATTATTATGAGTCCCATATGTTCTGTTTCTTTGTGCAAATGGGTAGGAAAATAGAACATGTTGTGTATGACCAACATTGCACATGCAAAATACACGCATGTGAACGAACCCGTTGAATTTCATGGGATCTAGTCACTGCGTATTCCCTGCACAAATTTTGTATGCGCAAATCCACCCGTGTGATACGAGCCTGAGAAGGCGATTTTGAAAAGCTCATCCACATTGCAGCGTCTGTAAATGCTGCGGATTTTCTGAGTCCGCATGGCGTCCAGAATCGTCGGCAGGTCCGATACAACGAAGAAGTCCCGCAGATAAAAACTGCACTGCAGCATCAGAAGCTGCCACTAGATGGCGCTGTGGCTGACGGCCTGTGTGAATAGGAGGGAGGCATATATTTATATTCCACAACACTTCTGCTCGATTCAACCCAAACAACCAATCACTGTGAATCAGCCAACGCAAACAACCAATCAGGTTGTGAATCAGCCAACCCAAACAACCAATCAGGTTGTGGACTATGGATATTTGCAGGTCAACAGCGCGATCACATTGTCAGTGCGCGCCTGCGTACTACGCGCTCTCTCAAAGTCTCAGCCCCGCCCCTCCTCCCATTACCACGGTAACCTGACGCCTGTCACTCGCGCTACAAGCGTGGGACGGAAGTGACGTAGACGTTGCCGCAGAGACGCCGGAAGTGGAGGAGTCCTGTCACTGGCGGTCCGCCTGGACACCCGGAAGTCGATGTTGGCGACGGCGCCGGGATGCATATTACCAAAGGAGGCCTGAGTTCTCCTATGGGGCCGATTCAGCCAATCAGCTGGCTGGAATCGGCACCACGTGACACAGCGGCGTGCCCGCGCATTGCCGTGCACAGGATTGTGCTGCCTGAGTTCTCCTGTGCGGCCGATTCAGCCAACAGCGGCGTGCCCGCGCATTGCCGTGCACAGGATTGTGCTTTGCCCGCGCTTTCACATGCTCAGTGCCTTGCCATGCACTCGTGTGGACACAGGATTGTGCCTTGCCCGCGGTTTACATGCCACTCGTGTGTGCACAGACAGTTATTGATTTGGCAGGTATTTTTTGTGCTTTTTGGCAGTTTTTTTTTGTGCTTTTTGGCAGTTTTTTTTTGTGCTTTTTGGCAGTTTTTTTTTGTGCTTTTTGGCAGGTTTTTTTTGTGCTTTTTGGCAGTTTTTTTTTGTGCTTTTTGGCAGGTTTTTTTTGTGCTTTTGCCAAAGGTGATTATTTCTTTTGCGCACGTGGATTTGCCAGTGGAAGTTTTACATCTTTTGCGCAAGTGGATTTGCCAGCGGACGTTTTACACAGGACTACTAAAAGCCAAGGTAAGCTGCTGCATCTGCTCATTTAATTGCGCTTACTTCCCCTGCGCGCATTGGCGGAGAGGCGGCCAATTCTGCATGCCGCTGCATCCGCGCATGCCGCTGCATTGTCCACGAGCGCGATCCCCAGCATGCCGCTGCATTGTCGCCGCGATCCCCAGCATGCCGCTGCATTGTCCACGAGCGCGATCCCCAGCATGCCGCTGCATTGTCGCCGCGATCCCCAGCATGCCGCTGCATGCATGGTCGCCGCTGCATTGTCCACGAGCGCGATCCCCAGCATGCCACTGCATTGTCGCCATGCCGCTGCATTGTCCACGAGCGCGATCCCCAGCATGCCGCTGCATTGTCGCCGCGATCCCCAGCATGCCGCTGCATGCATGGTCGCCGCTGCATTGTCCACGAGCGCGATCCCCAGCATGCCGCTGCATTGTCGCCGCGATCCCCAGCATGCCGCTGCATTGTCCACGAGCGCGATCCCCAGCATGCCGCTGCATGCATGGTCGCCGCTGCATTGTCCACGAGCGCGATCCCCAGCATGCCGCTGCATTGTCGCCGCGATCCCCAGCATGCCGCTGCATGCATGGTCGCCGCTGCATTGTCCACGAGCACGATCCCCAGCATGCCGCTGCATTGCTATGTGTGGAGACGCGGTTACCAGAGATTTGTGCGCTGTGCGCTGCTACGTGTGGAGACGCGATTACCTGAGATTTGTGCGCTGTGCGCTGCTACGTGTGGAGACAACACCCAAGATTTGTGCGCTACGTGTGGTGAGTACGTCACCTGAGATTTGCGTGACGCCACCTGACGCAACCTGTCTTTTTTTGCAGATTTGTGCGCCTTATTGCAAAATAACGTGTGGAGAGGATCCTGACGTTTGGACGCGTTTCGAGAAGAATTTCGCTTCGCTCGGACACCATCTGACATCACTCAGCGAGGTAAGCTGCTGCATCTGCCAAATTTTTCATTGCTTGCATATGCTCATGTGTACATGCATGCGTGCCTGTATGCGTGCCTGCGTGTATGCGTACGTGCGTGCCTGTATGCCTATGTGCGGGCATGCGTGCCGTATGCGTGCGGGCATGCGTGCCGTATGCGTGCGGGCATGCGTGCCGTATGCGTGCGGGCATGCGTGCCGTATGCGTGCGGGCATGCGTGCATGCCTTATGCGTGCGGGCATGCGTGCATGCCTTATGCGTGCGGGCATGCGTGCATGCCTTATGCGTGCGGGCATGCGTGCCTTATGCATGCGTGCATGCCTTATGCGTGCGTGCATGCATGCCTTATGCATGCGGGCGCGCATGCCTTATGCGTACGGGCATGCCTTATGCGTGCGGGCGTGCATGCCTTATGCGTGCGGGCATGCGTGCATGCCTTATGCGTACGGGCATGCGTGCATGCCTTATGCGTACGGGCATGCCTTATGCGTACGGGCATGCGTGCATGCCTTATGCGTACGGGCATGCGTGCATGCCTTATGCGTACGGGCATGCGTGCATGCCTTATGCGTACGGGCATGCCTGTATGCGTGCGTGCGTGCCTTATGCGTGAGTGCATGCCTTGTGCGTGCCTTATGCGTACATGCATGCCTGTATGCGTGCGTGCATGCCTTATGCGTACATGCGCGCATTATGCGTACACGCATTATGCGTACACGCATGCCTGTGTACACGCATGCCTGTATGCGTACACACATGCATGCCTGTATGCGTACATGTATGCCTATGTGCGTGCATGCATGCCTTATGCGTGCATGCCTTATGCGTACACGCACGCGTGCCTGTATGCGTACACGCACGCGTTCCTGTGTGCATGCATGCCTGTATGCGTGCATGTATGTATACATGCATGTATGCTCACCCACTTACTCAGCCACCCCCTCTCTCACACACAGACACACACACTTGCTGTGTTAAATTCGTCTTATTGGGCGAAAAAGACATTACATTAGATTTGAGCATTTAATTCCTTTTTTTAGCAGACGTACAGGTTCCATCACAATGCTGCACCTAATCTGCACTAACTGAACAAACCTTCGGAGAAACATACCAATTGTCCAAATACGATGTCTTTATCTATTAAAGTAGGAGTGAAGAAAAGCAGGGACAGTGCAAGAACTAGGAAAACCCACGGAATGAAGCCAATTGCAGGCAGGGTTAATTTTTTTTTTCTTCCTCCTTCTAGGTCAGCTGATACGTTTTGGTCAGAATACTGCACTGTGGTAACCGTTTCCGGTGCTCACAACCACAGAGTTGAATCACCAGAGAGCCAGAAGTTCCCAGATGTTGGCTCCGGAGGACGCTTAAAAGCTGGAAATGGCCCATCACCTGCTATGGAAATCCATCATCAGGATCTGATGGAGCAGTACGATGAAGATTGTCCGGTTGCATGTGATGCTGCTCACTGTCCCTCGTTAGTCGGTTCACAGTTTATACACTAAGCTATTTATCCCCTTAGAGAACAAGCCTGTTTGCGTCTTAGTGACAGACTGAAAACTTGGAACTTTACATGTGCCACTTGACATATCATAAGTCCGTAAAGGTTTTGCATATCCAAGTGACTGTGACATTGTTTTCTTCCCCTTGTTGTACTTCTGTTAGGTAGTAAAAAAGGACTGTTAAAAGTTGTGTATATTTATTAAAATTGCTACTTTGCACAATTTTGAATTTTCATTTTTTCACATTGTCAAATGTCATATATAAAATAAGTGCAAACATTCTGTACAAATCTCTGCGAACATATAGATTTCCATCTGTACACTTTATTCTGGAAGCACGGTTTAAAACTTTTGTACATTTATTTTTTCCATCTAGGAGACGTACAAATTTAACATTACTTTTCAGAATTTTGAGGAACACTTAGTTTTCCTACACCAATCCAAGTTTGCAAAGGCTGCTACGTGTCATAATTAAGGATGAGCGAGTATACTCGCTAAGGCACTACTCGTTCAAGTAATGTGCCTTAGACGAGTATCTCCCTGCTCGTCCATAAAGATTCGGGGACCGCTGCGGCTGACAGGTGAGTCGCAGGGGAGATAGAGAGAGATCTCCCCTCCGTTCCTCCCCGCTCTCCCTCACGGCGGCCCCCGAATCTTTAAGGACGAGCAGGGAGACACTCGTTTAAGGCACATTACTCGAACGAGTAGTACCTTAGCAAGTATACTCGCTCATCCTTAATTATGACACCTAGCAGCCTTTGTGACATAGACAAAAGGCCGCTGTGTTTATGGGTCTTTTCTGTTTAATGCATTGCAGTAAAA
Source organism: Eleutherodactylus coqui (assembly GCF_035609145.1). Taxonomy (NCBI): domain Eukaryota; kingdom Metazoa; phylum Chordata; class Amphibia; order Anura; family Eleutherodactylidae; genus Eleutherodactylus; species Eleutherodactylus coqui. Next base: position 153,490,603 of record NC_089844.1, on the reverse strand, counting down.
TATTGCGCAGTTTTTCAGGATCCTCCGTCATAATTATTTTTTTTAAAAAGCGTATTAAAAACAAGGGAGTCACTGGGAAAAAACAGTGCATTAAAAGAAGGGTTTAAAGATTGCTGAACGACGAGGGTCTCTTCACTGTCTGGCAGCCTTCCCGTTCTCAAGGACGTCAGATCTGCAGGAAATGACGAGAAATCAGCAGGTTAACAGTCACATCCCACCAGTATTACTGATTCCTAGATCCGCTCAACCCACTTACAATGACCACTACTCCCCCAACCAGGTCAGAAGAATTATGCATGCATCTATGCATGCATGTGTGCATCTATGCATGCGTGCATCTATGCATGCATGCGTGCATCTATGCATGCGTGCATCTATGCATGCGTGCATCTATGCATGCATGTGTGCATCTATGCATGCATGTGTGCATCTATGCATGCATGTGTGCATCTGCATGCATGTGTGCATCTGCATGCATGTACACGCATGCGTGCATCTATACATAAATGCATGCATACGCACGTACGCATACAGGCACGCGTGCATGTCCGCATACAGGCACGCGTGCATGTCCGCATACAGGCACGCGTGCATGTCCGCATACAGGCACGCGTGCATGTCCGCATACAGGAACGCGTGTACGCATAAGGCATGCGTATACGCATAATGCGCGCATGTACGCATAATGCATGCACGCACGCATACAGGCATGCATGTACGCATAAGGCACGCACGCATAAGGCATGCACGCACGCATACAGGCATGCATGCAGGCACGCATGCCCGTACGCACAAGGCAGGCACGCATGCCCGTACGCACAAGGCATGCACGCATGCCCGCACGCACAAGGGCATGCACGCATGCCCGCACGCATAAGGCATGCACGCATGCCCGCACGCATAAGGCATGCCCGCACGCATAAGGCATGCATGCCCGCACGCATAAGGCATGCACGCATAAGGCATGCACACATAAGGCATGCACGCATGCCCGCACGCATACGGCACGCATGCCCGCACACGGCACGCATGCCCGCATACAGGCACGCACGTACGCATACGGCATGCATGCATGTACGCATACAGGCACGCATGCATGTACACATGAGCATATGCAAGCAATGAAAAATTTGGCAGATGCAGCAGCTTACCTCGCTGAGTGATGTCAGATGGTGTCCGAGCGAAGCGAAATTCTTCTCGAAACGCGTCCAAACGTCAGGATCCTCTCCACACGTTATTTTGCAATAAGGCGCACAAATCTGCAAAAAAAGACAGGTTGCGTCAGGTGGCGTCACGCAAATCTCAGGTGACGTACTCACCACACGTAGCGCACAAATCTTGGGTGTTGTCTCGACACGTAGCAGCGCACAGCGCACAAATCTCAGGTAATCGCGTCTCCACACGTAGCAGCGCACAGCGCACAAATCTCTGGTAACCGCGTCTCCACACATAGCAATGCAGCGGCATGCTGGGGATCGTGCTCGTGGACAATGCAGCGGCGACCATGCATGCAGCGGCATGCTGGGGATCGCGGCGACAATGCAGCGGCATGCTGGGGATCGCGCTCGTGGACAATGCAGCGGCGACCATGCATGCAGCGGCATGCTGGGGATCGCGCTCGTGGACAATGCAGCGGCATGCTGGGGATCGCGCTCGTGGACAATGCAGCGGCATGCTGGGGATCGCGCTCGTGGACAATGCAGCGGCATGCTGGGGATCGCGCTCGTGGACAATGCAGCGGCATGGCGAAAATGCAGTGGCATGCTGGGGATCGCGCTTGTGGACAATGCAGCGGCATGCTGGGGATCGCGGCGACAATGCAGCGGCATGCTGGGGATCGCGCTCGTGGACAATGCAGCGGCGACCATGCATGCAGCGGCATGCTGGGGATCGCGGCGACAATGCAGCGGCATGCTGGGGATCGCGCTCGTGGACAATGCAGCGGCATGGCGACAATGCAGTGGCATGCTGGGGATCGCGCTCGTGGACAATGCAGCGGCGACCATGCATGCAGCGGCATGCTGGGGATCGCGGCGACAATGCAGCGGCATGCTGGGGATTGCGGCGACAATGCAGCGGCATGCTGGGGATTGCGGCGACAATGCAGCGGCATGCTGGGGATTGCGGCGACAATGCAGCGGCATGCTGGGGATCGCGGCGACAATGCAGCGGCATGCTGGGGATCGCGGCGACAATGCAGCGGCATGCTGGGGATCGCGGCGACAATGCAGCGGCATGCTGGGGATCGCGCTCGTGGACAATGCAGCGGCATGGCGATAATGCAGCGGCATGCTGGGGATCGCGGCGACAATGCAGCGGCATGCTGGGGATCGCGCTCGTGGACAATGCAGCGGCATGGCGATAATGCAGTGGCATGCTGGGGATCGCGGCGACAATGCAGCGGCATGCTGGGGATCGCGCTCGTGGACAATGCAGCAGCATGCTGGGGATCGCGCTCGTGGACAATGCAGCGGCATGCTGGGGATCGCGCTCGTGGACAATGCAGCGGCATGCTGGGGATCGCGGCGACAATGCAGCGGCATGCTGGGGATCGCGCTCGTGGACAATGCAGCGGCATGCTGGGGATCGCGGCGACAATGCAGCGGCATGCTGGGGATCGCGCTCGTGGACAATGCAGCGGCATGCGCGGATGCAGCGGCATGCAGAATTGGCCGCCTCTCCGCCAATGCGCGCAGGGGAAGTAAGCGCAATTAAATGAGCAGATGCAGCAGCTTACCTTGGCTTTTAGTAGTCCTGTGTAAAACGTCCGCTGGCAAATCCACTTGCGCAAAAGATGTAAAACTTCCACTGGCAAATCCACGTGCGCAAAAGAAATAATCACCTTTGGCAAAAGCACAAAAAAAACCTGCCAAAAAGCACAAAAAAAAACTGCCAAAAAGCACAAAAAAAAAACTGCCAAAAAGCACAAAAAAAAACTGCCAAAAAGCACAAAAAAAAACTGCCAAAAAGCACAAAAAATACCTGCCAAATCAATAACTGTCTGTGCACACACGAGTGGCATGTAAACCGCGGGCAAGGCACTGAGCATGTGAAAGCGCGGGCAAAGCACAATCCTGTGCACGGCAATGCGCGGGCACGCCGCTGTTGGCTGAATCGGCCGCACAGGAGAACTCAGGCAGCACAATCCTGTGCACGGCAATGCGCGGGCACGCCGCTGTGTCACGTGGTGCCGATTCCAGCCAGCTGATTGGCTGAATCGGCCCCATAGGAGAACTCAGGCCTCCTTTGGTAATATGCCGCCGGGATCATGAAGCGGGATGTGAGGATCCTCCTCCTGGGGGAGGGTGAGAGAGGGGGTGATACGGGGACGGGTGACGGGCTCTGCTCCGGGGTTACTGAGAGGTCTGCCGCTACTGCAGTCAATGTCACCTCTGTCTCAGCGGCTCCTCGTGTCCCTGCCCGAGCTGCTGCAGCACATCCTGCAAGGGCTCCAGCTGCTGTAAACTATAACTCCCAGCATGCCCTGCTAGCTGCAGACTGATAGAGGATGCTGGGAGTTGTAGTTCCACAGCAGCTGTAGATTGGACATAGCATTATACGGGGGTCCACATCATAATCTGTGGTTTAGCTCCACCTCCTTTCAGTCACTTGACCCCCATAATGCATTGTGCTCTGCTGACATGAAGCTACATTCTTGCTGCAGCTTTGGATGTGACTGCAGAGAGGAGTTGGCTGCAGGGCTGGCGGCGCTACTGAGCAGTGGGGGGGGGGGCTGTCCGAGTATAAAAGGGCGTTTTCAAACAGCTGATCATGTAATAAAGTAACCAAAGTAGCCGTACTTACCTCTCCTCTCCCCGGGGAATGGCAGAAGATCCCCGTCAGGTGACCGCTGCAGCCAATCAGAGCGTCTCCTCCCGTTCTCCGGGCATCAGCGCTCACAGCGGGGCACCATCGTGATGCCAGGAGTGCGGAGCAGGACACAGCTGCCTCTGATTGGCTGTGGCGGTCACCTGACGTCCGGCACAACGTGTGCTCGGCCAGCAGTAATATCACCCCTCGTCTTCCGGCGCTGCTGCTTCCTGGGACCCATTTTTAATTTTCCATGACTACTACTCTGTGCACCGATCCCTGGCCGTGGATTGGTAGTCTGAAGCGCCACGTGCTGCTCTGATTGCCCACTGCTGCCAAATCAGGGAGCAGTGCTGCCATCTTGGAAGAGAGGTCGTCAGAATTGGCGGATCTGGAGGGTGACGGCACAGAGGGAGAGTGCTAAATCGTATTACTAAGCCCCTCCCACCAGAGGGCCACTTTATATCCTGTAGACTACTCCTTTAAGATGACCCCTGTCTACAGGGGGGGATGAAGACCCCAGATATTGACAATGATTGGTTTATAGAGCGAAGCATCATGGGATGCCGTAAACCTATAACTATATCAGAATTCGTACAACAATCTGAATAAAAAGTGCCGGCGGCCTGTGCGGGCCCCTCGGCGGCCTGTGCGGGCCCCTCTCCGGCCCGACCTTGATCTACGTGTATCCCTGCACTACATGCTGCTCCACCTGCAGACGTCTTACTAAGCTGTTCTCTTCTTTCTCGTCCCGCAGCCCAAGTGGGGAAGACGTCTCTGATAATGGCGCTGGTGGGGGAAGAGTTCCCGGATGAGGTGCGTGCGCTGCAAGCTACATCATCCTCTTCTCTCTGACCTATCCGCTGCATGGGCACCACAACTCCCAGCATGCCGCCCTAGGTGGAGATCTGCATGGCCTGAGAGCAGTTAATAATCTCCTGATCTCTGCAGGTTCCGGCCCGCGCCGAGGAGATCACCATCCCGGCAGACGTGACGCCTGAAAGAGTCCCCACACACATCGTGGACACCACCGGTACTGCAGGGGCCAGATGGCTGGGGGATTTCTATGCATGCAGTTACCAGTGTAATCGTGTGGATCGCTGACCGTGGTGTGTGGGTGGTGGTCCGGGGGCTGTTACTAGTGACTTAAAGGGGTTTTCCAGGGAAATACTGTTGGTGATCCATCCTCAGGATGGGTCATCAGTACTTGATCAGTTGGAGTCCGCCATTCAGGACTCGGCCGATCAGCTTATCGGGCCCCCGAAGCTTCCAGAATGAATGGAGTAGTTTTGGTCACACATACATATTACCGCTCCATTCATTTCAGTGGCATCACCTGTCTTGGGCAGACCCTCTGAAACAAGTGGCTCCATTTGTTTGGTGGCCCTCGTGATCGGTGGGGATCCTAGCAGTGGGACAGCCCCTTTAACCTTTCAGCGACACTAGTTATAGTCCCGGGGAAGTAATCTCTTGTAAAACCCCCGGCAACAGATAGAAAAGATCCCCTCTGTCTATATGCATCAGTTAAAGGGCTGGTCCCATCAGGACACATGGCTGTCATGGGATGGGAGGGTCTCCTGCTTGGGACCCTCTTCTGTTTGCAAGAACGGAGAGACCCTTGTCTATTCATCTGACGTTCCCTTGCACTATGATCACTGGGATTAGACGTACCGACTTCTTCATGAGAAGAACACAACTCATTTACTTTCCATTCTGTCCTTGTTGTGATGGAAATCAGCGCTGTAGTGTAAAGCATGGTGAGGGATGGCACAGAAGCCTCTTATTTGACAGACGGAGGATTTCTCGTTAGCTCCAACCCGAATAGAGAATGCATCTTAGCCTGAGTCGCATAACACACCTGTGCATTAATAGAGCAGAGGTGCAATGTAAAGCATGGCGGAGGGACAGATCAGCAGCATTAGCCCATTAGAGAGACAGGAGGGAGATTCCAAACTGTAATGCAGTCACTCATCTTTGAAGGATGCATAACTTGTACTATGTGCAGCATTTGGGGGGGTTTCTACCCCCGTGATGGGGGGTTATAAGGTAATGCTGTGACCGGCGGTGGGGCGGACGTCTTTGCTTGTTGTATCATTTCTTCACATCCTTTTCTCTATATTCCTAGAAATGGAGCAGACGGAAGATGAGCTCCGGGAGGAGGTTGCCAAGGTGAAATAAGCGGCATTCGTGCTGCCACCCCCATCCGCCCCTGTCATAGGTGCCATAGATGTTAATGGGACTGATCATTCTATATCTAAAGGGCCTGTTACATTATTGGGCAAAAACGTTCACCTGAGAATTCGTTTTCCAGATCATCAGGGGTAAAAAATACCCCCAATCAGCCAATGAGCGAGCGGAATTTAGCGCCTGCGCTGATTGGGTTATTTAGGCCTCATGTCCACTGGCATCTTGGTAAGTTATCCCCTATCCGCAGACTAGAGGATGACTTGCTGATCGGTGGGGGTCCAACTGCCACTATCCTGTGATATCACTCCCAGCGTGTCCTGCGGTTATGACAGCAGTGGGGGTACATGCACACCACCCCTCCAGTGGGACCCTCGGAGATAGGCAAATTCAAGCGCTTGCCCATCTCCCGTAGTCGTCCTTGGAGTAAATGGAGCAGTGGCGTGCATGTGCGGCTACCTCTGTCATAACTGCAGGATGGTGCCAAGGTTTAAATCCCAAGATGGGACAACCCCTTTAATGATTGTTCGTCCCCCAAACTGCTGGCAGCGGCTTTTGTAAAGTCATGCAAACAAGTGCCGGTCTTGATGATTGCTGCTGGCTCAAAATGACTGTTTTACAGGCCATGTAGAAGGGTCCTTAGAGACCACCAGAGCAGGATTTGGAGCATTTTCCTAATACACTTGTTCTGCTTTCCTTTTGTTAGTCCCATTCCTCTGCTTCCAACCTCTGTTACCACTAGAGGGCGATCTTTAGGCTGTGTGTGTGTACAACTGTGTACACAGCACCCTCTAGTGGTAGCTGCAGGCGGGTGAGATGTACAAGGCTCTACAAGGGAGAACGGGAAACGATGCTATGTACTAAAGAAACATCCGGCATGTATATTAGTAAACGCTCCGGATCCTTCATGCTGCCCGTGTCCCTGTTTGCCAATGCGATCATCCGATGTTAATGTGCGCTGGTTCCATTAATGACTCTTGTTTATCGCTTCCGACAGGCAAACGTTGTCTGCATCGTGTACGATGTCTCAGAGTCCCACACCATTGAGAAGGTGAGAAAGATGACTTCAGAGCTGCGCTCCTTCATACTTGCCTATCTAAGAGTTGATGGAAGCAAATTTAAAGTGACCCTGACTCTTTTTTTTTAATCTCCGAGTCCAGCATTCTGTGCAGAGTAATCTCTTTGGGGTGCGTTCACACGGAGTGAATTTGGTGCTGATCTTCTACAGCAGAAAATCCAATAATGTGGATTTTGGTGTTGGCTTTTCCATTGGGAAAAATCTGCACCAAATCCGTTCCGTATGAACGCACACTAAAGAGATTTTCCTACTAGAGATTTGTATCCCCCCGGGATCTGAGATTTGCACACCTGAATGCCTCATATGAATGGAGTAGTGCAAATGCAGCCTCCATTCACTTCTGTCCCACAGAGGTGAATGGAGCAATGCTTGGGCTTGTGCATCACTGCTTCATTCATATGGGACATTCGGGTACACTGGTCTCATATGAGGCATTCAGGTGCATCTCAGTGGTCGGACCCCCAGTGATCAGACATTTAACCGCTATCTTGTGGATAGGGAATATATGTAGTTAATGGGAAAACCCATTTAATATATGTTCACAGCAGCCAGAGCTCCTTTGTCTGATACAGAGCTCAAAATCCTCTGCACACATTTACATTTTAAAATTCCTGCTACCTGCAGCCACCACTAGGGGGAGCCCCATTTAGTTGAACGGGAATTATATGTAATCTGAAGTAAGCTCCCCCTAGTGGTGGCTACAGGAAGCACAGAATACTATTATGTGATTTTTGCCTTTGTGGAATTTGCAGTGTTGGACTGGTGTAATCATGTTTATATACAGAGCATGCAACTCTGCACTGCTGCATCAGAGATACCCGTGTACCTCAGGCAAATATCTGCACGTTTAACGGGACTTTGACTTCAGCCCTATTACTAGTTCTCGATTTTTCTCTCCAGATTTCCTCTAAGTGGATCCCTCTTGTGAACGGCCATGCAGAGCGAAACTCGCGGTACGTTGTCTATTGCAACCCTCTGACTCTCCAGCTGATGCAGAACATTTGGGCAGCCAACTAAGATCTCACACTTTATCTCCCACCTCAGGCTTCCCATAATCCTTGTGGGGAACAAGTCTGACCTACAATGCGGCAGCTCCATGGAATCGATCCTGCCAATTATGAACCAGTTCTCAGAAATCGAGACCTGCGTGGAGGTAAGACCCGGAGAGGGAGAAATGAAGCGTGGTACAGCATCAGGGGTGTCCATAGAGGGTCTATGCAAAACTGCAGCAAACTGACCAAGTAGGAACCTGTTTTTGCTGCAGCTCTTGTGGTGAGCTAGTGGTGCGGCTGTGTGTGATCTACATCTTATACTGCTGTCATAAGCAATGAAGTGTATATGTCACTGTATTCTGCCAGATATACACTGAATGGCCCTTTATTAGACCCCCATCCAGTAACACGTTGGACTCCTTTGGCCTTCAGAGCTGCCACTATTCATCTTTTTATAGAATCTACAGGTGATGAAATCATCCTGCAGGAATACCGGCCCCTGCGGACAGGAAGCTTCTTGTAGTTTCTGCAGATTAGATGGAGGTGCTAACATGTTCTGACCAGCTGACAGGAATGGGTCATCGGTTCATGCTGCTTGTGCCAAATTCTGACCTCCCATCAGCACGGGGCAACAGAAATCTGGATCCATCTGACCAGGAGATGTTGTTCTGCTGCTCAGTGATACAATTTTTTTTTTTTTCTCCACTGTAGTCTAACCTTTCTGTTTCTCAGACACAATGGTGCTGACCTGGTCGTCTGCTGTTATAGCCCATGTTTGATGAGAAATGGCAGATTATGCGTTCATACACGTTAGTAGAGCCCTAGTATTGTATTCAGCTGCTCATGACTGTGCAGCGCCTGTTGGTCAAAACGATTCCTGACATCCTCCTCTGACCCCTTTCGGCGACGAGTTCTTTCCATAGGATTCCCTTCCAATGGAGGCTTTTTCTCAACCGCGTCATTCTCTGTATTCTCTCCACACCGTTACATGAGAGAACCCCACCAGGCAGTGAAATCCCAGCCGCAGCTAGTCTAGGACCAAGGATCAGGCCTCGTTGGAAGTCATTAGGGTCGCTGGATTTATAGTTTTATGTTGCACTCCCGGGTCACAGGGCTAATTTGCATACAGGGAAGCGCCAATTGTGAGAGGGTCCGGTGCTCAAATAAAGGGGCCATTCAGTGCATATGAGCTGTTTTATACATATGAGCCACATACAGTTTTCCTCTTCCTTCAGTGTTCCGCTAAGAACCTCAAGAACATCTCTGAAGTTTTCTACTACGCCCAGAAAGCTGTCCTTCACCCCACAGCCCCCTTGTATGACCCAGAGGAGAAGCAGGTACGGGGCACCACAACTGCAGGGCACAACAGTCCGTACATCAGGTGACATGTGTGGGTCTCTGCACCAGGTGACATGTGTGGGTCTCTGCACCAGGTGACATGTGTGGGTCTCTGCACCAGGTGACATGTGTGGGTCTCTGCACCAGGTGACATGTGTGGGTCTCTGCACCAGGTGACGTGTGGGGACATCCTCCGTGATCTGCTGCTCTAACCCCTATAGATGACATAAATATAGCTATAAAATCCTCTGTCTCCTTGCCCTAAGTAATATATTGGTTATATTCGCTGCTTCCTGCTATGAGAGGACAGAACTAGCAATATGGCAGCCAGAGGCAGGGTTAGAATATTCACATAGGTTAGGGTGGGGATTTTCTGGGCAGCGTGTGTTGACGGATTGCATCTGATTTCCCTCCAGCTCAGACCGCAGTGCAGGAAAGCTCTGACTCGAATCTTCACCATCTCGGACCAGGACAACAATCAGATCTTGAGCGATGATGAGCTGAACTATTTCCAGGTATTACTAAAGAGTCAAGTCTGGTCCCTGGGTGCCCCCAGCATCCCCTGACCGCAGAGCTGAGCGGTTCTGTGCATTATACAGCAGATGCTCCACCCCCCACCCCCCCTACACACACACATTCTATATGCCCTTCATCTGTTATATAAGTCTCCTCGTTTATCTTGTGTCTGACTGGTGTCTCGCCTGTCTCTCGGGAGGTAGCAGTCCTGTTTTGGGAACCCCTTGGTCCCTCAGGCCATGGAAGATGTGAAGATGGTTGTCAGAAAGAACACAGCAGACGGAGTGCGGGACAACGGGCTAACGCTAAACGGTGAGAACAGCTGTTGTGGGACAGTGGATGATATACGACTATATAAAGACTTGGCTTAAACACTGGGAATACTTTAGCTATTTTATGGCTCCAATGCCTCTAACAAACAAAAGTAACTTAGCAATAGTTTTATCTAAAAATCTTCTGTTACAGTTTCTATGCAGATATTTGTTTCCATGGTTACAGACTACAAACAAATCTTGTGTAGTCTGATCCCAGAAGGGCAGAGATAGTGGAATAACACATGACTGCAGGATCAGACTACACTGGGTTTGTTTGTAGTCTGTTACCATGGAGACACATAGGTCTGCACAAGAGCTGTAGACATAAAATGGCCGGAGAATGAAAATTACTTCGTTGTATATTTTATATGTCGGAGTAATGAAATGTTTGAAAAGTAACCGACCATTTATAGGTAAGAGCTAGAGAGGTTTTCAAGGACTGAACTGTTGATGACGTATCTTCAGGGTCAGTCATCAGTAGTTGATCTGTGGAGGTCTGCTGCTGCGGACCCTCAACGATCAGCTTTTATCCAGCCCATTGAAAACTCTGTTGCAGTGGCTCAGGATGGTAATGCAGGCACAGCTTCCACTGAATTCACTGCAATACCAGCCCAGAGGCACACCAAAAAAGTCAAATCTGGCCTAGCTATGAGACTTGCACTATAATTAATGCCAGCTTCTGTTATAGTACATAGACTCCCCAGACACTAAAAAAAAAAGTTAAAGGTCCACTCCAGGAAAAACACATTTTCCAATCCTCACCTGATTGTCTGTCACACTCTGGAGGTCTCCTCTGTGTATTGCAGCTACTTCCATGCAGTGCAGCCCCCTGTCTGATGCTTATCAGGCATCATCTTGATGGTGAAATTTTTTTGGTTTCACTTTCACATCAATCCTGTGATGCATTAGCTAGAAGCAGTATTCTCTGTGCCTGCTGGGAGACAATTCAACTACCATTACCTTCTATACTCCTTTAAATAAGCTACCGACCATAAGTATACAGTCAGGGGAAAGAGCTGTGATCTCCTCTGTTATATCTGTGTGATCATCATCTGTAACTGTGATAGGACTAGAAGAGGCTAGAAGTTTGAGACAGAAATAACTAACCAAGATAGCTGTAGCTCATTATATTTATATATATATATATATATATATATATATATATATATATATATATATATATATATATATATATAGGGAAAGGTATAGCTGCATAATGAGAGTGAATTAAAAAAAAAGTGAAAAGAGGCCTTGATGCTTGTGCAGTAAAGCACTACCTGAATGATTTCCCTCAGTTTATCAATGTACTTAAAAGGGTTCTCATTTCTGCCTTATACACAGGCTTCCTCTTCCTTAATACCCTCTTCATCCAGCGGGGGCGCCATGAGACCACATGGACCATTCTGCGACGCTTTGGATACGACGATACACTGGAGCTTACCGATGACTACCTCTACCCTCCGTGAGTGCGGACTTCTGGGTTTGCCTGCAGTCAAAGGTGTTCCCCACTTGTAGGGGCCAGTCCTTTTAAACTGCACTACGTAGACCCTTGTTCTATAGGTGGGACCTGCAGCTGTAACCCAGAGATATGCCATCAATGTCTCTGTTGCAGTTACCCCTTTAAGACTGCATACACAGTATGTTCATAGGATGGGGATAACTGAATAGGTAAAAAGCTTGCTGATTGGTGGGGATCCTACTGCTGGGACCCCAGTGATCCCCAGTGCAATCTGAAGTGTGAGTAAATGCACATAACTCAGTTCCATTCATTTCCGTGGGACTGCTGGAAATTGCAGAACTTGTGACCGTGGCTATCTCTAGCATCACCATTGAGTTGAGCGGAGGAGCACATGCAGGTCCTCTGCTGCCCATGCTTCAGAACCAGCCGGGGCTGCAGCCTTAGGATCCATGGGGCTCCTAGTCATTGGATCTCCACCTTTTAGCACGTTTACCTCTATTCAGTGGATGGTGTGTAACCTGTAATGAGACCACCACTTTAAGAGAAACCTGTCATCAGGGTCATGCTGCCCAAAGCACAGGCACCGTGAACCCAAGTATGTACAGCACATCTGTGTATGCATAATTCTGAAAAGCCTCGGGGGTTTCAGAATAAACATGCCGGAATGGAGCTGCAACAGAGCTTTAATTTAAAGGGGTGGGCTGTATTGGGCTTTCGTGCCCGCATCATGCAGTCTGCCAGCTTTTTTCCCTTTTGTTGTGTCGGTCTGCATAATGCAGGTGGGGAGAACCTGGTGCAGCCCGACCCTCCGACTCGCAGCTCTGTTCCCTCCCGAGTCGCACTTCAAAGCATGTTTGTTCTGAAACTACACGGATGCGCTGTACATACTTGTCCTGAGTTCACACTGCCCGTGGTTCCCTTTTAAACACAAACATCCCACTCTCGTGCCATTCTTGCAGAGTCCAGGAAGCAGAGATATATGGAGCTGTTTGCAGTGATTCTTTTTTTTTTCTTATGTTAGAGAATTAAAGGGGTTTTCCAGGAAGAATACTATTGATGGCTTTTCTCAGGATAGGTCCTCAATAGTTAATCGGCTGGGGTCCATCGATCGGGATCCCAACCGATCAGCTGAGCGGACGCATGCTGACAGCGCCGCAATTACACAGAGGTCGGAGTGGAAGCAGTGGAAGTCTCTGCTATAACCTCTGCGAAGTGGTCGGCGTTTGTAACTGCAGGCATGGCTCCCATTGAAATCAATAAATGCTGCACTTGCAGTTAATAGCGTCGGCCACTAGAGGTCATAGCAGAGACTTCCCCTGCTTCCGCTCTGACCTCTGTTTATCTGTGGCGCTGTCAGCGGGCCACAATCAGCTGATTGGTCGGGGTCCCGTGTGCCGGACCCCAGACGATCAACTATTAATGTCTAGAGATGAGCAAGCGTACTCGGATAAGCGGTACTCGCTCGAGTAATGTGCTTTATCCGAGTATCGCTGTGCTCGGGGCTAAAGATTCGGGTGCCGCTGCGGCTGACAGGTGAGTCGCAGCGGGGAGCAGGGGAGATCGGGTGGGAGAGAGGGAGAGAAAGATCTTACCTCCGTTCCTCCCCGCTCTCCCCTGCAGCTCCCCGCTCCGTGCCGGCACCCGAATCTTTAGCCCCGAGCACAGCGGTACTCGGATAAAGCCAATTACTCGAGCGAGTACCGCTTATCCGAGTACGCTCGCTCATCTCTATTAATGACCTATCTTGAGGATACATCATCTATAGTATTCTCCCTGGAAAACCCCTTTAAATGCACTGGTGCCCGCCACTTTTTACCCATAATGATAACAGCTAAAGTAACTCTACAGCATGAGGACCCTGCAAACAGCTCCTCACAGCTCAGCTTCTTGGACCCTCCAGTATTTTGGGGTTAATACTATTTTTTTTTTCCCACTGCGGATCTGTTATTTACTTCACTTGCTTGTTACGGGATTAGCTCAGCCTCCGCTTCAGCCGTCTCATATCCGAGAACAGATTTTATTGAACCATCGTGGCGCGTGTTACTGAATTGAGCATCTGCGGAGAAAGTCTGTTCACACGCCTGAGACGGTACCAGCTAGGAGTTAACCCTTCACAATCCTCTTCCCTAAAAATGAAAGTATAGCATTGGCTTCTTAGTTATGTGTTTCTGGGAAAGCTGGGTGACAACCAATATAAGGAGCATTGCGGCTCTCTGGGGTTGTCACTCAGCTTTCCCGGGGTCATGGGGGCACAATATGCCTGGTTATGTGGCAGTATGGGGGTGAATTGGGTCATAGCTAGCGAGAATTCAGACATCTGGGAGACCATTCCAGTGGGGGTTATTATGGTCATATTAGTTAGTGTTCTCATCCATAAGTGTTTCTTCTTCCCTCCCCCTCAGGCTGCGCGTCCCCCAAGATTCTTCTACTGAACTCAACCATTTTGGATATCAGTTTCTGCAGAAGATCTTTGACAAGCACGACGTGGTGAGGACAGACCACCCATAGACTGGTATTCCTATAGCTTCTGGGCATGATTGACACTAACACCAGATTTCAGTGGGTTGGGGTCCAAAGTGTGGATTACCTTTTCCTAGTAAGGGCTCACCTGACGATGAGCTGGCTGCAGGGGATTTACTGGGATCAGATGATATTCCTCACCAGTATGGCATCACAGGGGACGCCTAGAAATCAGTTGATCATCATTAAATGCCTTAAAGGGGTTTCCCAGGAGAATACTATCGATGTCCTCAAGATAGGTCATTGATAGTTGATTGGCTGGGGTCCGCCTCTCAGGACCCTGGATGATAAGCTGATCGGGTGCCTGCTGTCAGCACTGTAAGGCCTCATGTCCACGGGGGAAAATCAGGCCTGCTACGGATTCTGCATGTAGAATCTGGAGTGGGTCCCTCCTGCCCCGCGGACATGAGGGCTGAAAATAAGAATAAACTCACCTGCTGCAGGCCGTGCAGGTCTTCCCTTCTTCGTAGCCGGATCTTCTTTCTTCGGCCCGGCGGATGTACTCGGCACGCCAGCTGCGTGCCGCGCACACACATCCGCCGGGCTGAAGAAAGAAGTTTCCGGCAGTGAAGGAAGGATGACCTGCATCGCCCGGAGCAGGTGAGTTTAATTCAGGCGCGGGTCTCCTGCGGATCCGGACGGCTTCCATAGGCTTCAATAGAAGCCTGCGGGAGACCCGCACCTAAATGGAGCATGTCCGTATTTTTTCCTGCAGATCCGCGTGCGGGAGAAACGCTGCGGATTTAAAATCTTAATTTGCTCGTGGACATTAGGCCAAATACACGGGTTAGAGTGGAAGCCCCTGCTCCGACCCCTGTGTAGTGGCTGGTCCTTGTAACTGCAGGTGCAACTGTCATTGAGAGCTACGCTTGTAGTTACAAGCACCGGCCACTACGCAGTTTGCAGCAGTGGCTTCCACTCTGATCCCTCTGTATTACAGCATTAACAGCTTACACCCAGGCAGCTGATTGGCTGGGGTTTCGAGTGGCAGTCTCAAGCTGATCAGTATAAGACACCAGTAGTATTTTGCCTGTAAAACTCATTTAAAGGGGTTGGACCACCATAGCTACTTATCTCCTATCTACAAGATGTCAGAACAGTGGGGATCCTACTACTGGTGGAACGGAGGTCCCAAGAGTCCCTAAGTGAAGGGAGCAATAGTCACGCATGTGCATTACTGCTGCAGTCATCTCTATGGGTTGATCAGAGATATCCAAGCTGAAGCACTCGACTATCTCCAGAAGCCCCTTTGAAATGAATGGTGGTGGTGCGCATGCTTGACTGCTGCTCCATTCCAGCAGGGGGACACTTCAGATCCCTACTCCATAGATTGTGGGGGTTTTAGCGGTAGAATATTAGCCATCCTGTGGATAGGGTGTAACCTTTGGTGAGACAATCCCTTTAATGCAGCATGTCAGAGCGAGGACTGTTCTTTGCAGCTGCTCCTACTTTGTATGATAAGCGGTGTCCTTAAAAGAAGCCCCCCACCCCCCACCTCTATTGCCTCCATATGAAAAGTGGATATCAGTCAGCCATGGATAAAGTTTAAAACTTCTCTAGTGATTCTTAAACTTCTTTCTATCTCTCGTCAGGATGCAGATGGCGCATTAAGTCCCTCGGAGCTTCAGAGCTTTTTCAGTGTTTTCCCGTATATCCCCTGGGGCCCGGAGCTGAGCAGTACAGTCTGCACGGCAGCTAACGGCCTGCTCCCACTCCATGGGTTCATGTGCCAGTGGACGTAAGTTCTCCGACTACGCGCTCATTTACGTTTTTCTGGTCTTTGTGAATGTCCTGCATTGTCCTCTGCTTCCTCCTGGCAGGTTGGTGGCCTATCTGGATGTCCATCGCTGCCTGGAACATCTGGGGTATTTGGGGTATCCTATCCTGTGTGAGCAGGACAGCCAGACGCAGGCCATCACAGGTACATCAGGAGAGTAGCATGGCTTTAGATGCAGGGTGTCATCCCTTTATGATCATTGGCACCCCACCAATCCTGAGTTCCCTGCACTACTTCTGCTGTGAACGAGGTTGGCTGCAGTTTCCTGTGCAGTCAGGTGCCCCGGAACGCCACTGTGCGGGGAAAACTTTAAAGTGGCGCAATTCTTAAATTTAAGGGTTTTTCCCATTGCTGCTTTTCATAGCCGAGATGGGGAATCGCTGTCATGGCTACCGGACAATAGGCTGGAGCCTACAGAAATAGCTGAGCGCTTTCCTTCTGTAGCTCATGTTAAGGCCGACTGTACACGGCCAGATTTGGATTGCGGAATCGGTGATCGTCACCTGCGCAGATGATCCGTGGCATTCTGCATCTATTTGCAAGAATAGAACATTTGCATGTTCGCTCGCACGAGCAGACAGCGATTGTGATTTCCGCTAGCAGCAAAAAAAGTGGATTGCAACATGTTCTTCCGCAGTACAGAGAAATACAGGCGCGCATGGACGCCGGCTGGGAACAAGGTCGGATTCCACGTGCAGCCGGCCTAAAGTGAATGAGAGCTATGGGAACAGCTTGGTGTGGTGTGCAATGCTGGTTTTGTAGGAAATGGCACTAAGTGATCAGAACAGAGCAACCAGGTTTGCCCACCTCTGCCATGAAAAGCTGAGATAGGAATACCCCTTTAATATTGTGACACCTTCTTTCTCAGAACCCCCACCGATCATAAATGACAGCATGTCCTGTCGCTTTACAAGGTGGGAGCCCCCCTTTAATCTGCAGCTTTGTTATAAGGGTTTGCTAAATAATGGATTTGTGCAGTGACCACTGCTTGTTGTTGAGCCATTAATTGCCAGACATTTCTTCTTTTGTCTCGTAGTGACCCGGGAGAAGCGGATAGATCTGGAAAAGGGACAGACACAAAGAAATGTTTTCCTATGTAAAGTTATTGGCCCCCGCGGGACGGGTAAATCTGCCTTCCTGCGGGCGTTCCTGGGACAGAGCCTAGAGGTAAGTGGAGGGTATTGCGTGTCTGCTTTCTCTGTCCCCTGCCTTTCCTGTCGTCCTATATATGATCTATATGATATGTATTGGGGAACACGCACCTGCTGTACGTATCAGGTAGCTCTCGGGGAACCTTAGTGGACCGCAGTGATCAGTCCTGAAGCTCCTATATTACAGGGGAGAGATGAGACTGATCGTGACCTTATCTGCTGCACTTGGCATCTGTGACACCGCTTGTGCACACCATTATTCCATAAGTGACATTGTGGCCTTCCTCCTCAGGAGCAGAAGCAGACCCGCAGGACGCCCTCCTTCTACTCCATCAACACGGTGCTTGTCGCGGGACAAGAGAAGTACCTCATTGTAAGTCATGCTGCCAATAGACTGTATTGACCGCTGTTACTTTGTTGCAATGTGGAAATCCAATACTTAAAGGGAAACTCGAGGGAAAAAAATGCTCCAATGGGATGTTATCCAGCTCTTTAAGTCTCTTTAACCCCGGCCAACTTAGTACTTAAGGATGTGATGAATTTTTTGAGATTTTCAGCTCCACTTTTGAAAACCCATAACCTTTCCTATATGACATGGCTGAGGACTTCTTCATTGCAATGTCAAATCTGCCTAGTTACAGAGTCATAAGTAGGTCAGTGCAGCCCGGGGCTGTCGGAGCATGCTGGGAGTTATAGTTGTGCACCATATAGGACAGCTCCAGGTTGGAGCCCTCTGTTGGGTCTCCAGATGCTGAGACAGGTGACTTTCCCCGATGCCGTCGCTATCCTGCTGTCTTCCTGGCTGCTCTTCGCAGCTCATGTGAACGCGGAGTAAATAGTCTATAAATCTTTGTGGTCGCGGCTTCAGAGAGGAAACTTCAGCTGTGTTTATGAGACACAAATCGATAGTACAATCTCCGGGGTCCCTCGGCGGCTGCGCGTTCGCCTCGTCTCATTAATTGTGTCGTGTCACAAAGGACCAGTCTGACCTAAAACTGAATGCAGTTGAGAGATTCACTGCCGATCCCAGAGCCAGACACTCCATGCTGCGTTTTATCATATGCCAATGGGAAAGGCATGCCACAGCTGCCGTCATGGCGTGACGTGTTAACTAGGCTCCTCCCCATATCAAGACTCTTCCCTTAGTCTATGAGCAGCAGTTTCCTACTCGTCAGTTTAGCTCCTTGTCGTTTATTACCTTCTATCCTTGTTATAATGTATACCGGCCGTCCTTGTACTGACCTTGGCTGAGATGGGAAAACCCCTTTAATTGGGAGGTCTGTGATTTGACTTTGAGGTTTCTTACTTTCTGCTGTTTCCTGCAGCTCCTTGAAGTGGATGTGGACACGGAGTTCCTGAAGCAGTCGGATGCTTCCTGTGACGTCGCCTGCCTAATGTACGATGTCAGTGACCCCAAATCCTTCAACTACTGTGCCAGTATTTACAAGGTGCGTACCCCTAGTTCCCAGTGGCAGCGGAAACGATGTCTGTAGCCTGACTTGGTGCAACAAGATTGCAATTGGCTGGAGTCCACGGATTTGGCGCAGTGTCAGATTTCTCAAACAGCGGCTCCATCTACAAACTCTCTTTTTGTGCCATGATTTTGCACAATTCGAGGCAAAATTGTGTCATTTCAGCACAGATTGTGGCAAAACCACATTGCTTTGCGGCAATTTAGTGCAAATTGTGCAGAATTACAGTAAGGCCTCATGTCCACGGGGAAAATCAAGCCCGCTACAGATTCTCCATGGAGAATCAGTAGCGGGTCCCTCCTGCCCCGCGGACATGAGCGCTGAAAATAAAAATTACTCACCTCTCCGCACGCTCCGGATCTTCTCTCCGTCGCGGCCGGATCTTCTTTCTTCGGCTCAGCGCATACCGCGCGCATGCGCCGGCACATCCACCGGGCCGAAGAAAGAAGATCCGGCCGCGAAGAAGGGAAGACCCGTACCGTCCGGAGCAGGTGAGTTTAATTCTGGTACGGGTCTCCAGCGGATCCGGACGGCTTCCATAGGCTTCAATAGAAGCCTGCGGGAGCCGTCCCCACGGGAGACCCGCACCTAAATGGAGCATGTCCGGATTTTTTCCTGCACGCGGGACCCGCGCCTGCAGGGAAAATAACATCCGCAGGTATTTAACTACCTGCGGGTGTCTAATGCATCCCTATGGGGCGCGGAGCTGCGTGCGGGAAAAACGCTGCGGATTGTAATTCCTAATTTGCCCGTGGACATGAGGCATCAGGGCGCGTTTACATGTCGCTGATTTGCTACAGATCTGCACCAAAATCTGCTGTGCACGCAGCGGTGTGAATACACCATAAAACAAGCTTTTGCGCTCGCTCTGCCGTTCACTTCCAGCCCTATAAACGTTGAGTGAGATGCCGGAGACGTGTAATGTGCAGCCCGTCACGTATGGGAACAGGAGAGAGCAGGTGTGCGGCACCCATGTATAATATTGGCTGCTGGATATAACGATCACTATATATCCCCTCTGTCTCCTCCCATACAGCAACACTACATGGAGAGTCAGACACCCTGTATGTTTGTGGGGTGCAAATGGGACCAAGGAGAAGTGAAGCAACAACACGGCCTCTCGCCTACCGAATTCTGCCACAAGCACCGCCTGCCGACCCCGTACCACTTCAGCTGCCAGGGCTCGGTAGACAAAACCATCTACAACAAGTTAGCCACGGCTGCTGCCTTTCCGTGAGTATCGGATGACATCACTTAGTGGGACTGATGAGGGCACTTCCCCTTTAAATGCACCCACAATACTGTACTGATCCCACTGAGTCCCAGTGCAGTTAGTTTTAGTGATCCTTGTTAAAGGGGTTGTGCCAAAATGTAAAGATATCTCCCATGTGTAGGATAGAGGATAACTTTATGAGTTTATAAGTTATCTTCCATCCTGTACATGGGGAATAACTTTCTATTTTGGCACAAACCCTTCCATTCTAATCTTAAAGGAACACTGCAGGTAAAAGGAATTACTGTGTGGTGCTTCATGCTGGGTCTGAGGGGGTGGAGCCATAACAAGGATGTGCAAACAATACCCGTGCTATGCTCCGCCTTCCCACACTGCACTCCATATAACACCCTGTATCTGTTTTACCTGCAGTGTTGCTTTAAGGTTCCATTGAAAGGGGTTGTGCCTTAATACACTCAAAAACAATCCCGCTCCTAGAAGAAGTTGTCATTTTGTTGCAAAACCCGTCCTGCCGTTCCATCTCAGGCAGATATGCAGATGATGAGAGTTGTGGTGGGATTAGATGAACAGTTTTATCCCCCCTTGGCTTATAAAAGGCTAAAAGGCTCTCGGAGGCTCCTTGTGTGTAGTGACCTCTTCTTCTGCTTGTGTAGAGCTCATTGGCCACTAGACGCCTCTACGACACAGAGAAGAGATTTCACCCAGTTAACACATCCGCCTCTATGACATTTTGTATCCAAGCTAGAGGCTGTACAACAGGGTACTAGAACCTCCATGTCCGCCGTATCACATCTAGTATCCAAGCTAGAGGCGGTACAACAGGGTACTAGAGCCTCCATGCCCGCCCGTATCACATCTTGTATCCAACCTAGAGGTAGTACAACAGAATAATAGAGCCTCCATCACCCCGTATCACGTCTTGTATCTAAGCTAGAAGCAGCCCAACAGGGTACTAGAGCCTCCCAGGCCTGCCAGTGTGACAACATGTATCAAGGCTAGAGGTGGTACAACAGGGTACTAGAACCTCCATGCTATCCGTATCACATCTTGTATCCAAGCTAGAGGCGGTACAACAGGGTACTAGAGCCTCCATGTCCAACCATATCACATCTTGTATCCAAGCTAGAGGCGGTACAACAGGGTACTAAAGCCTCCATGCCCACCTATATCACATCTTGTATCCAAGCTAGAGGCAGTACAATAGAATAATAGAGCCTCCATGCCCCATATCACGTCTTGTATCTAAGCTAGAAGCAGCCCAACAGGGTACTAGAGCCTCCCATGCCCATCCGTATCACATCTTGTATCCAAGCTAGAGACAGTACAACAGGGTACTAGAGCCTCCATGCCCACCCGTATCACATCTTGTATCCAAGCTAGAGACAGTACAACAGGGTACTAGAACCTCCATGCCTGCCTGTATCACATCTTGTATCCAAGCTAGAGGCGGTACAACAGGGTACTAGAGCCTCCATGCCTGCCTGTATCACATCTTGTATCCAAGCTAGAGGCGGTACAACAGGGTACTAGAGCCTCCATGCCTGCCTGTATCACATCTTGTATCCAAGCTAGAGGCGGTACAACAGGGTACTAGAGCCTCCATGCCTGCCTGTATCACATCTTGTATCCATGCTAGAGGCAGTAGAATAGGGTACTAGAGCCTCCATGCCTGGTGTTTCCAGTGCTTGGCCCCCACTGACCATACAGTCATCTTCCTTACTGTCCATAGGGGATAATTATATATCCGCGCACAACCCCTTTTAAAGGATCACTAAATCTAATGCCACGGGGCTTCAGGAAGCTGAGATATGAGAAGCTGTTTGCAGGAGCCTCAATAATGTGGTTACAAAAATAGCGCCTCTGTAGGCTGCACGAGATTCTGTCACCAGGTTCGTGAAGTTTGCACATCAGGGGAGAAAACTGTCAATCTGCATGATGTGAGTGGGGAGCAGCCAGCTCTGTGCAAACTTTATGAACCTGGTGACAGAACCCATTTAAAATAAAATTCCCCTTATTTCAGCTTTTGTGGCCTCGTGTCCTGACTCCTTCTTGTCCCTCCGCAGGCACCTGCACGACACGGATCTCAGCACGGCGTCGTTCTGGCTGCGAGTGGCGCTGGGAGCCACCGTCGCCGCCGTCATGGGGTTTACGCTGTATAAAGCTCTACTCCGCAGCAAATAACCGGCGATACATCTGCAGATCCGGACCAGCCTCTACCACACAAGCACTGTGACCACCAGCGAAGCGGCTGCCGGTCACTTTTAACCCCTTCTGCTCAGACGACAGGGACACTCTGACAAGTGAACTTCTCGTGTCCAGTTGTTAATTTTATTATTTTTAAAGCCTTTCTTCCCTGACACGTCGTCGGGTCACTCCTCTAACAGTCAGAGCTCTGCTCTACCTCTACTGACCCTGATTTACATGGTGCTTTGTACTCCACTTACAGCCAGAGCTGCATTCAGAATTCTGCCGAGGGTGCAGGATCTCACATCTTACTGCAATTGTATGTTTCCAGATTCCATCCAGGAGCCCATCGGCTTGTGGATGCAGCTTTGGATGTGTCTGGAGTACAAGTCAGTATTTGAGATCAGTACAAGGTAAGTGAAGTGTCTGCAGCTGTGGAGGAGTGAAGCTAGAAATGAATTCCCATTTTTGAGCAAGTGATCTCAAGACCAAAGTGACTGAAGCTTCAGGTTTATATATTTTCATATTTCCTAATGGACTAATCAGAAGTCGTCTGCAGTACTGGCGGGGTCTGATGCCCCCCAGCTCTAACATACATTGCAGCCCCTCGATGTCCCGGAGGGTCTTCCGTGGCGTTTGGCCATGTGTACAGTCTCACATGAACGGACAGTTCCACCTTTAAAGAATCTACTTATATAAAGTGATTTTAAAGAAATCTACGACTTATAATGTTCTGTCGTCTGTAATCACTTGTGATGAGCGCTGAGGGTCCCGGGTAACATCTGGCTGCTGCACACACAAATCTGCAGCCCCCCGATGTCTATGGGCACATCTAGTAGTATAAAGTGTTAAAGGGCTATGTCAATAGAAATAGGGAGCGCTATACACGAATGCACTAGGGGGGGGGGGGGGGGGGGTCTCACTGAATTCGGCTTCCCACAGGATGAATTGTTTTTTTGCACAGCACACATATCATCTGCAATACTCTGCTGCGGTGTAGCTCTGTGTGTTCCTAATCACCTCGTCACATTTGCCCCACATACAGCCCTGTCCTCACTAGTACTAGCAGATGTGTCACTGCCTTCCCTCAAGATTAGCACACGTCTGCTAATCCCCCAGTAACTTTCTAAGAGATCAGCATTCTCTGTGCTACTAGGGGCTCCTTCCACTTTACAATGCCATGATCTCCCGCACGATCCGGAATACTCGATGCTGCTGGGATCCTCCTGTTTTCCAGTATGTAACTGTGACCTCCTAAAATACTCTGTGCTGCGAGGACTCCATGAATTTTTTTCCCTGCAGTGGGACATGATATGCTTTACACTTACACATTTTATTTAGCACTTTGCTGATAGCACTACAACTCCCATCATTGGCAAGGATGGCTGCGTACCTGTGCTTGCAGAATGTGGAGGTGATCTAGTAGATCTCTGGGTTCGGTCCCTTATCCCCAGCTCTGCAGTTCACACTGTCTCAGCACATGTTCGGGGTGGTTTTGTAGTCTCCACGGCTGTGTTGCAGAAAGGAAGCTCCGCATCTGCTTATCTTTTTGGTCCAGTCATGTCATCATCTCTGTGATGTCATCGGTCCCCCAGCAGACTACAGATGAGCCAGGGATCAGCAGCTGCACCGAAGCAACCAAGACTTCTGAATTATGTATAGACAAGTACCCCATGGACATTTTCCTAGCATTGCAGAGTCGTAGGCTGCATTCATACAACTGTATTACAGACAAGTGTCCCGCCCTGTTGGCAGGTCTATAATGCTGTGTGTTCAGGTCAGTAGCCCCACAGTTGGGCTGCGCCACTCGTCCATGGTAGGGGTGCTAAAATGCGCCTATAATATGGGCCTGTGAATGTGGCCTTAAATGGATTTGGGTGTTAAACAATAAATAAGTCCAATATTTTGTGGCGATGAGTTTCTTAATAGATATTTATAGGGGTCAGAGCTCCATTCTTCAGAGGTAGAGCTCAAAAAACACTGCGTAAAGATAAATGATAAAATTCTGCTACCTGCAGCAACCACTAGGGGGAGCTCTGGAGCTTACTGCATACTGATTGTATACTGTGTTATTCAGCTCAATATATAATCTGCAGAGCTCTCTCTAGTGGTGGCTGCAGGTAGTATTTTATCATGTATGTCTATATCTTTGCAGGACAGTTGGAGAACTGTGATAAAAACTAATAAAAAATCAATCAACTTCCGCCTGCTCTAAAGATATTAATACATTACTCGGCACATAATGTTGGACCTAAAAATGATAAGTATCTCTGCTTGCTGATAATAAATGAGAGCATTAATATTGTGCTGATACACAGGTGCAGGGCTTGTCGCGGTGTATCAGACTCCCTACGCCAACTTGCAGGTTTTGACAAGGAGCAACTTCCCTTGCAGACTCTCATCCGCAGGCCTCTTCCACTGACCAGAACCCTACCCTACTCTACACTGATGAGAAGCAATAACCCTGCAGCCTATCTGTAGAGGAGTGCCTTTTCCATAAGGCTAGAGGTACACGATGACTTGGGCCATAGCACTGGTCACATGGGTGGAGACTACAGTCTAGCCCTGCCACATCAGAACTAACGGTTATGTATGAGGTCGGATTACGGCTCTCAAGTTATCTCAACCACAACCTGATGGTTGCAAGAAATTGGTTTTCTTAGGCCCCCTAAGGCCCTTACACATGGCGGAAATTCCACAGCATTTTCAGTACAAGCCACGTGGGGGAGATTTAAAAAAAAATCTTCACATGGATCAAAAAACTTCCACGACGAATCTGCAATGCTTTTGAAAAATGTTGAGGGTTCTAAATCCGCAGCACGCCAATTTATGGCGCGGGACTCAACGCTTGAAACGTAAGCGTTTAAAGCCACGGCAGATCTGAACCCCTTACTTGTGGATCTGGCCTTTGTGAACTTTCTGTGATGATTCCACTGCTGAGCGCCCGCAACGATTACACGCAGTGTGACAGGACCCTTAAGGTCCTTTTACACGCAACGATTATCGTTCAGATTCTCCTTGGATTGCAGGAATCTAAATGATAACCTTTCAGTGTAACTGCTGGCTGAGACTGCACAAGCCATAATTTGTTCGCTTATCTTCAGATCGTGCAGGCAAAAACGTCAAACAATGATCTATGATCTGCCTGTTTACTGTGGGTGGAGGTAAATGGCAGGAGCGATCGCTGGGAGGGCTGCCAGGTGTTTCTGCGCCCCTATAAAAGAGCTCTTAGTCATGTTGCAAAATCTCTAAAAATTAGAAGGTGGTACTGTTTCTCCTTGTGGAGACATCAAGTAGGAGTGAGGAGACTTATAGGCCATGCAATGCTCTCTGGGAAACTTGAATGCAAATAGGAAATCATACAATGCCTCTGCAGCGCCACCTGCCTTCCATTAAATGGCACTGCAAAGTCATTAAGCCATAAGCAATTTGCACAACAAAGCCTCATTGATTCAGGGGGTTGCTATCCAACAGGTGGCACTAGAGAGCCGGCGGTTCTCCTGGATGAGAGCTTATGTGTAAGCTAGCTCTCTTGTAATGTGTGCTATTCAGGACATGGACAGGTTTTTAGCTTCTAGATGTAAAGAATGTTCCTATTCACTGACCGGAAGCGGAGATCTTAAAAACAATGACAAAAGAAGTACAATGTATATGAGGGGGAGGAGGGGCAGTGAGCAGTGAGCAATCTACCTTGGTAATCTCAAGAGCTGTGGGATTTTTACTCATTTCCCTTAAGGCGCCCCTTGCAGGAAAAAGGAAGCATTACAGCATATCTGAGCCAAGACAATGGTGCATTGCAGAGCGCCATTCTTTACGAGAATAGCCCCATCGGCCCTTGAACCGCAGCTTTTGGACCTATTTTGTTTCTTTGTCACTAAGAGAACGTTTCCTTTTAGGCTTAATGGGGGTGATCATTAATTTATACCAAATCCGCAACCTGTCGGTGGCGGCATCAATCATTTAACTATTGAAGTGGCTGCATAATCCACAATTATGTAACCGGATCCCAGTGACCGCAGGGTGACATCACGGAATTACCTCTCCGGTGAGCAGGGACAGAACTGTGAACTTTGATAGAAGCAATAACTATAAGGAAGAAAGCAAAGTTCATGTGGCTGAAGATCTTCCTGGTGCAGGGTCTAGGAGGTGCCACCTCACATACCCGCTTGTCAGTGCCAGGTGAGCTGAGACTCAACGGCACCTGGCGACATGGACCTGGGGGGCTACGGTGAGATTTCTGGGATTCTGGAGAAGAGGCGGCAAAATCTGGTGAGGAACAACGGCTGGGATGAGAAGAGCGGACACTGCACTAATCTACATAGATTATGTACAGGAGGTGCCCTGCCGCTGCCCGCGCTATATAGACCTGCGCTGGGCCAGTCTGTAATTATTATTGGGGATCGTAATCTTTACTTGCTCAGCGTTTAGTTCCATGTAGGTTATAATCATTTTATCCTTGGAAATCAGCTCTGCATATGCTGACATGTTGCGGAGCTTGTTTATATGCAAAGCAGCCAATCTGGGCAAGTCAAGCTGCAGTGGAAAGCATGGGGGAAGGGACCATTTGAAGCAGCTTAAACCTCAAAAGAGCCAGAAGGTAGATTTCAGACTCCTTAACAGACAATGGGGCTAAATTGGAGTAATTGCTCATACATAATGCATTGTTCCTCCCTCTGATCATCAGTTGCCCCCAACAGGTCACGGTTTCAGGATTTCAAGGGTGATATGGTGAGGGTCAGTTTATTAGGCATCACAGGTGTTGTCTATGGAAGGTACTCAGATCTTTACCTTTTAGGTGACTGTTTCCTCAAAAATAAGACAAACCCTGAAAATAAGCCCTAGCCTAATTTTTGGGGGGAGGCTTCAAATATAAGCCCTAGTTAAACTACATAAAAAAAAAACATTATCTAGCAGGCTCGGTCCAGGTCCCTCCTGCTGCTCTCCAGAGCCCCGAAACAGTTCCTGCAGGCCACAGCCGCTCATACAACATCAGTTCCTAGTTACAGGATTCATAAATCCCACCTCCAAGAAGCTATGGCTACGATTGGTTCTTTGTCCGCTACTTAGCCAATCAATGCAGCCCTGGATGAACCAATGCGATGGCAGTGATTTGCCACGGTTCAGCCAATTCATAAATTCCGCCTCTACAACACGATGGCTGTTGATTGGCTGAACAGCAGTGGAAGAACCAATCAATGCAGTGCTGAATAAACTAATCACAGCCATCACATTGGTTCATCCAGCGCTGCATTGATCAGCTGAGCATCGGTCAAAAAACCAATCACAACCATCACTTCGTGGAGGTGGAATTTTTGAATAGCGGCCGTGGACTGCAGAAAGCGCGTCAGAGCTGTGGAGAGCAGCAGGAGGAACCTGGACCGAGTCTGCTAGGTAAAAATAATAAGCCATCCCCTGAAGGTAAGACCTAGTGCCTCTTTTGGGGCAAAATTTTTTATAAGACAGGGTCTGATTTTTGGGGAAATACGCTAGAAGTCTTAATCTCTCTTGAGTTGTAACATAGAATTTAAACTACCTCCGACTCCAATATGACAAGTAGAAAAATCCCGGTAGTGGCGCTGCTTCTCTAAATGCTCCCAACACCAGAAAATTATGTCCACCAAAATGTATTGAACGATCAGGGAAGATACTACAGTAGGTACATGTTTCAACTCTTCAGGGGTCTTCATCAGGTACCGAATAAAGACTGCAGAGTCAAAATGCGTCGTATGTATTGTATCATCAGCCCTAACTTTTCAATAAATTTTGTTTGACCTGATGAAGACCCCTGGACGTTTGAAACACATTGTATGTATTGTATCATCTGCCCTGATGGTTCAATAAATGTTGCTGGACCTGATGAAGACCCTTAGGCGTCGAAACACGTTGCATGTACTATATTATCTGCCCTGATGGTTCAATAAATTTTGTTGGACGTTTCAATGGGTTAATTTTCTTAACCCAGAACGAAAACTCACTGCATGTCCTATTTTCAGGTTATTCTGTTGCCACCCATTATTCCCTATAGGATTAAAAAAAATCACATTGCATTTGCATGTTCATGCAAGTTTCATGTGAGTGCGAATCAATTTTCTATTTTTTAAAACCCGCACATAAATTGAGATGTGGTGCAGAATTCAATGCCACAGCATGCCAATTTTATCGCCCTTTCCGCTGCGGAGTTCACCTCTTCTCAACGAGTGGGTAAATTCTGCACAGAAATAGAAAATAAGACCCGCTTCAAAATCCGCACCAAATGGCGGCATCCATTGCAGACATTCCGCTTCAAAACAGCCCCGTGTGGACCAAGCGGTAGTCTACCACACTTACCAACAAACAATATAACTGAGCTGGAGTAACTGAATATAGTTGCGCCCTAACTGAGAAGAACTGCAGTGTAAAGTATAGTTGAACATAGCTGTACCCTATCGTGTTTCCCCAATAATAAGCCCTACCCTGATTTTGGGGGGGATGGTTGGGCTTTAAAAATAATCCTTTCCTCGAAATGAAGCCTTCGCTACATTACATGAAAAAAAAAAAAAACTCACTGACTCCATCCCGGTCCCTCTCGCTGCTCTCCAGGCACTCCGGCAGTCTTCCGTGTCGTCCTCAGCAGTGGCAGAGCATTCTCTTCCTGGTAACGTGGGTTGAATACTCTGCCTCCAGAAAGAGATTGCTGTGATTGGCTCAGGACCGCGTCCTCAGCCAATCACAGTCGGGGTTGATGAGCTGATCACAGCTTTTCAATGATGTCAATCATTGAATGTCTGTGATTGGCTGATGCTGCAGTCCTGAGCCAATCACAGCAATCTTATGCTGGAGGCGGGGTATTCAACCCACGTTACCAGGAAGAGAATGCTCTTTCAGCGCTGAGGACGACACGGAAGACTGCCGGAGCGCCTAGAGAGCAGCAAGAGGGATAGCGCCTGCGAGGTAAATAATAAGGCACCCCCTGAAAATAAGACACTGCCTCTTTTGGGGCAAAAATTAATATAAAACAGTGTCTTATTTTCAAGGAAACGCAGTAGTAGAGAAGTGCTGTAGTGTAAAGTATGTGGACAGAGCAGTTGCCACATATAATTAGATTGCCAGCTCCTTTGTGGCAGGAGTGAGGACCTCCCGTGTACTAGACAGCTTGCTGCATTGTTATATTATGATTTTTTTTGGTGCCCAAGCAGAAATTCCACTGGAGGACTTACCAGTTTACACTTAAAGGGATGAAGCTGTCATATTTCAAGATGCGAGGAAGTGATGACAAAGAGGTAAGAAATCCAAAACATAAAGGGGTTGTCCCAAATTAGGAAACCATGTCAACTTTCTTCTAAATACTGCGCCACCCCTGTCTATGGACTACATGTGGTATTGCAACTCAACCGCATTCACTTCAACGGTGCTGAACTGTAGTACCAGACACAACCTGTGGACAGGGGGGCGCTGTTTCTGGAACAGTTCTAGAGTTTCCCTCTAAGGCCAGCTTCACACGGGTGTAAATGTATTTACATGCGCATCTGTGTGATAAGCATTGTGTTTTTCCGCACGCGTCCATATATTATTTTTTGCACAACCAATATAGGCATACAAAAAACGCACAATTGTGTTCATGTGAATGAGTAATGAGCCATACAATCTTTATCTGAATCTATTTCCTGCTTCTCCTGCAGGGGGAGCTCTGGGGCACCATTGATATTCGGAATGTGAGTAATGAAGGGGTTAAGTACAGATAATAAGATTATGATAGGTTCTTTCCTCATTATTTATCCTGTGCCTGACCAGGTGCAGTCATTAGTCAGTGTGCCTATGGTGGGCTCCCGCTACCCCATGGAGATGACCCTGCGAAGCGGAAAAGTCATATTACTGGTAAGTATAGCACTGAGACCGTAGTGTAAACATAATGACCTGCATGTGACATGGCTGATAACAGGGAGCGGTAGACTGTATCCACCTGTCCTACAGATTCTAAAGGGAATCTGTCAGCTAGTTTTAGGCCTGTAAGCTAAGCTCATGGGCTAAAAGTAGGTGACCTGCTAAGTCCGGGGATGTAGGTCCTATACTTACCTCCATGATGATTCCCAGCGCTAGAAGCCACCACTCAGTACATTGACAGGTGCTGCGAAGTAGTCTGCCGTTTCTAATTGTATAACGGGAGGACTACCTATCACTAAACGGCAGCTTGCAGTGCTGACACCGGGGGAACGATAGGGAAGGTGAGTATAACATATCCCCGGACTTAGCTGGTTGCCTACTTACAGTCCGTGAGCTCAGCTGACAGAGTCTCTTTAAGGCACCTTTACAAGCGGCTGCTGACAGGACACTGAAAAATCGCTTGTTTGTCGGAGTTGCCTGATTCGTAGCTCACCTGTCGGGACATGTGAACAGGTAGGTAATCGTCTATGAACGACTGCCTGCTTACTGTGAATGCAGGCTGGCAGAGATCTCCGGCGCCCTCCGCCTCCATTCATTTGAACGACTATGGCTCCCATGTAAAGCACCGTGTAAGCGTGCCTGTCCACGGGCATGATTTCGCCTACGGTAAACCGCCGGCGAATCACGCCGGCTGAAGCTTTCCATAGCTATGGAAAGCGCGGGCCCCGTGTCCATGAGCGGAGAATCATTGCGATTCTCTGCTCGCGGTGGGCAACTTGCAGCATGCTACGAATTGCCACGATTCCCGGCGGTCAGCCTATCTATCAGATAAGGCTGACCAGCGGAGATTCGTGTGCAGCTCCTGCTCCCGGACGGCAGCTCCCGTGGCGGAGATCTGCCGAGGGACTTCGCAATGCCCGTGGGCAGGGGCCCTAAAGGTGCCTTTACATCAGTCTGAAGAGGCTGATAGCAGGGAACAGTAGAATGTATTTAGCTGCAAAATAAACAGGGCAAAGATAATGAAAAACACAGAGTGAAGCTGGAGGAGTATATAATAATGTCTCTTCAGGGTGCGGGCAGCAGCGAGGAGAGGATACGGTGGCTGCAGGCAATACAGGAGACCATGGCATCAGTCAGGAGAAGGTCGTTATGTCAGCTACTTTATACCACCCTCTACTATATACTCCATATCTCTTATACACTCCTCTATTATATCCCCCTGATCTCTTATACACCCCTCTATTATATACCCGTGATCTCTTATACACTCCTCTATTATATACCCCTGATCTCCTATACACTCCTCTATTATATACCCCTGATCTCTCATACACTCCTCTATTATATACCCCTGATCTCTTATACACTCCTCTATTATATCCCCCTGATCTCTCATACACTCCTCTATTATATACCCCTGATCTCTTATACACTCCTCTATTATATACCCCTGATCTCTTATACACTCCTCTATTATATACCCCTGATCTCTTATACACTCCTCTATTATATACCCCTGATCTCTTATACACTCCTCTATTATATACCCCTGATCTCTTATACACTCCTCTATTGTATACCCCTGATCTCTTATACACTCCTCTATTATATACCCCTGATCTCTTATACACTCCTCTATTGTATATCCCTGATCACACATACACTCCTCTATTATATACTCCTGATCTCTTATACACCCCTCTATTATATACCCCTGATCTCTTATACACTCCTCTATTATATACCCCTGATCTCTTATACACTCCTCTATTATATACCCCAGATCTCTTATACCCCCCCTGTATTGTATACCCCTAATCTCTTATACCACCCTCTATTGTATACCCCTGATCTCCTATACACTCCTCTATTATACACCCCTGATCACACATACACTCCTCTATTATATACCCCTGATCTCTTATACACTCCTCTATTATATACCCCTGATCACACATACACTCCTCTATTATATACCCCTAATCTCTTATACACCCCTCTATTATAGACCCCTGATTTTTTATACACTCCTCTATTATATACCCCTGATCACACATATACTCCTCTATTATATACCACTGATCTCTTATACACTCCTCTATTATATACCCCTGATCTCTTATGCACTCCTCTATTATATACCCCTGATCTCTTATACACTCCTCTATTATATACTCCTGATCTCTTATACACTCCTCTATTACATACCCCTGATCTCTTATACACTCCTCTATTATATACTCCTGATCTCTTATACACTCCTCTATTGTATACCCCTGATCTCTAATACACTCCTCTATTGTATACCCCTGATCTCTTATACACTCCTCTATTATATACCCCTGATCTCTTATACCCCCCTCTATTATATACCCCTGATCTCTTATACCCCCCTCTATTATATACCCATGATCTCTCATACACCCCTCTACTATATACCCCATATCTCTTATACACTCCTCTATTCCTCTATTATATACCCCTGATCTCTTATACACCACTCTATCATAAACTCCTGATCTCTTATTACCCCCCTCTATTATATATGAATGATCTCTTATACCCCCCTCTATTGTATACCCCTGATCTTATACACTCCTCTATTATATATGAATGATCTTTTATACACTCCTCTATTATATAGCCCTGATCACTCATACAATCCTCTATTATATACCCCTAATCTCTTATACAATCCTCTATTATAAACCCCTGATCACACATACAGTCATCTTTTACATACCCCTGATCTTTTCTACACTCCTCTTTTATATACCCCTGATCACTCATACAACCCTCTATTATATACCCTGATCTCTTATACACTCCTCTATTATATACCCCTGATCACTCTTACACCCCTCTATTATATACCCCTGATCTCTTATACACTCCTCTATTATATACCCTGATCACTCATATACTCCTCTATTATATACCCCTGATCTCTTATACCCCCCTCTATTGCATACCCCTAATCTTATACCCCCCTTTTGTATACCCCTGATCTCTTATACACTCCTCTATTATATACGAATGATCTCTTATACACTCCTCTATTATATACCCCTGATCTCTTATACACTCCTCTATTATATACCCCTGATCACTCATACACTCCTCTATTATATACCCCTAATCTCTTATACACTCCTCTATTATATCCCCCTGATCACACATACACTGCTCTATTATATACCCCTGATCACACATACACTCCTCTATTATATACCCCTGATCTCTTATACACTCATCTTTTGCATACCCCTGATCTTTTTTACACTCCTCTATTATATACCCCTGATCACTCACATACTCCTCTATTATATAACCCTGATCTCTTATACACTCCTCTTTTATATACCCCTAATCTCTTATATATTCCTCTTTTATATACACCTGATCCCTAATACACTCCTGTATTATATACCCCTGATCTCTTATACACTCCTTTTTTATATACCCCTGATCTCTTATACACTCCTCTATTGTATACCCCTGATCTCTTATACACTCCTCTATTATATATCCTGATCTCTAATACACTCCTGTATTATATACCCCTGATCTCTTATACACTTCTCTTTTATATACCCCTGATCTCTAATACACTCCTGTATTATATACCCCTGATCTCTTATACACTCCTTTTTTATATACCCCTGATCTCTTATACACTCCTCTATTGTATACCCCTGATCTCTTATACACTCCTCTATTATATACCCCTGATCTCTTATACACTCCTCTATTGTATACCCCTGATTTCTTATACACTCCTCTATTATATACCCCTGATCTCTTATACACTCCTCTATTATATACCCCTGATCTCTTATACACTCCTCTATTGTATACCCCTGATTTCTTATACACTCCTCTATTACATACCCCTGATTTTTATACAATCCTCTTTTATATACCACTGATCACTTATACACCCAGCCATTATATACCCCTGATCTCCTATTTGATTCTGACAACTTCTAGGGGAGGGATGTTACTGAATATGAGTGTATACACTCTATTATATACCCCTGATCTGTTAAACACCCCGCTGTATTATATACCCCATTTGCTGTATTATATAGTGGATCTTTTACACCCCTCTACAATCTAATGTACTTTTTTGCTCTCCTACATGACTCCTTATCATCTGATGTAGCCCCCAGCACTCTTATAGTCTCTCTTACATTTTATACAGTCCTCTGCCCTCTTATATATATTTCTCTTCTCTTGTAAACTTCTCTACACTTTTAAACACTGCTCTGCTCTCCTCTACACCTTTATACTCACTTACGTACCCTTCAATCTCTTATTCAACCCTCTGCTCTTACATACTACTCTGCTCTCCTTTATACCCTTATATACCTCTATGAACTCCTATAAACTCCTTTTCTCACTTATACACCGCTCTGCTCTCTTATATACCCCTCTACTCTCTTATACACCCCTCTGCTCTCTTATACACTGCTCTGCTCTCTTATACACCGCTCTGCTCTCTTATATACCCCTCTACTCTCTTATACACCCCTCTGCTCTCTTATACACTGCTCTGCTCTCTTATACACTGCTCTGCTCTCTTATATACCCCTCTACTCTCTTATACACCCCCCTCTGCTCTCTTATATACCACTTTGCTCCTTGTATATCCATCTACTGTCTTATCTACTTTTCTGCTCTCTTATAAACCCATCTGCTCTTTTATATACACCCTTCTACACTTTTATCCCCCCCCCAACTTTCTTATCCACCCCTCTGCACTTTTATCCACCCCTCTACTTTCTTATCCACTCCTCTGCTCTCTTATCCACTCCTCTGCTCTCTTATCCACTCCTCTGCTCTCTTATCCACCCCTCTGCTCACTTATCCACTCCTCTACTTTCTTATCCACCTCTCTACCTTTTCTTTTTTTAAAGGAAACTTTATTTAGCCAGAATAAAATGGACAAATGAACAGGAACAGTGGGCACAGAAAGTGCACATCATAATGGGGCCACATAGTACATGAAAACAGAAAGAGCGTAATTATTTGCATATGTGCGTACATTCCTTATAAATCATAACATTTAGCTATATATTTTTATTTTAACTTAATTAATTATTGATCATGAGAAGAACCACAGAAAATGGCTCCCAAACCTTAAGTCTGAAAAGAACAACAAAAATGAGAACTATAGCAACCGCCGCCCCCCCCACGCAAACAACACAGCGCGACATTTAATAAAAAAGGATAGAAAACAGAGTTTAGGTCAAGCAGGTACTCTTCACTCCATCCCCTCACAACTCTCCGGCAGATCCCTCTCCCACCGTTGCAGACCAGCTCACCCACGCACCGCAGATCTTATCAAACTTCTCCTGCCTTCCCCTGGCCATATACGTTAACATATACATAGGAATCACAGAATTTACCACCTGGATCCATGCCCTCCTGGTCGGCCTCTCAGGGTGTCTCCAGTTCAACAATATCACCTTTCTAGCGTAACAAAACAGCAATTTATATAAGGTTGCCACAGCCACAGGGAGGTTTCCAAGAAGCCCAAAGGGGCACACCCCAGGGTGCAGGATCCTCGGGGCCTCCAGGTGAGACTCCATGAATATGAGAATGTCCCTCCAATAAACCCCTCTGCTCTCTTATACACCACTATACACTCTTATACACCACTCTGCTCCTTGTATATCTGTCTACTCTCTTACCTACTTATCTGCTCTCTTATAAACCCATCTGCTCTTTTATATACACCACTCTACTCTTTTCTTTTATATACACCATTCTATTTTCTTATCCACCCCTCTATTCTCTTGTACACGGCTATACACTCTTATAAACCGCTCTGCTCTCTTGTACATGGCTATACACTCTTATACACCCCTCTGCTCTCTTATACATGGCTATACACTCTTATACACCCCTCTGCTCTCTTATACATGGCTATACACTCTTATACACCCCTCTGCTCTCTTATACACGGCTATACACTCTTATAAACCGCTCTGCTCTCTTATACACGGCTATACACTCTTATACACCCCTCTATTCTCTTATACACGGCTATACACTCTTATACACCCCTCTATTCTCTTATACACGGCTATACACTCTTATACACCCCTCTATTCTCTTGTACACGGCTATACACTCTTATAAACCGCTCTGCTCTCTTATACACGGCTATACACTCTTATACACCCCTCTATTCTCTTATACATGGCTATACACTCTTATACACCCCTCTATTCTCTTATACACCCCTCTGCTCTCTTATACATGGCTATACACTCTTATACACCCCTCTATTCTCTTATACATGGCTATACACACTTATACACCCCTCTGCTCTCTTATACATGGCTATACACGGCTATACACTCTTATACACCCCTCTATTCTCTTATACACGGCTATACACTCTTATACACCCCTCTGCTCTCTTATACATGGCTATACACTCTTATACACCCCTCTATTCTCTTATACACGGCTATACACTCTTATACACCCCTCTGCTCTCTTATACATGGCTATACACTCTTATACACCCCTCTATTCTCTTATACACGGCTATACACTCTTATACACCCCTCTATTCTCTTATACACGGCTATACACTCTTATACACCCCTCTGCTCTCTTATACATGGCTATACACTCTTATACACCCCTCTATTCTCTTATACACGGCTATACACTCTTATACACCCCTCTATTCTCTTATACACAGCTATACACTCTTATACACCCCTCTATTCTCTTATACATGGCTATACACTCTTATACACCCCTCTATTCTCTTATACACGGCTATACACTCTTATACACCCCTCTGCTCTCTTATACATGGCTATACACTCTTATACACCCCTCTATTCTCTTATACACGGCTATACACTCTTATACACCCCTCTATTCTCTTATACACAGCTATACACTCTTATACACCCCTCTATTCTCTTATACATGGCTATACACTCTTATACACCCCTCTATTCTCTTATACACGGCTATACACTCTTATACACGGCTATACACTCTTATACACCCCTCTGCTCTCTTATACACGGCTATACACTCTTATACACCCCTCTGCTCTCTTATAAATGGCTATACACTCTTATACACCCCTCTGCTCTCTTATACATGGCTATACACTCTTATACACCCCTCTATTCTCTTATACACGGCTATACACTCTTATACACCCCTCTATTCTCTTATACATGGCTATACACTCTTATACACCCCTCTATTCTCTTATACATGGCTATACACTCTTATACACCCCTCTATTCTCTTATACACGGCTATACACTCTTATACACGGCTATACACTCTTATACACCCCTCTATTCTCTTATACACGGCTATACACTCTTATACACCCCTCTGCTCTCTTATACATGGCTATACACTCTTATACACCCCTCTGCTCTCTTATACATGGCTATACACTCTTATACACCCCTCTGCTCTCTTATACATGGCTATACACTCTTATACACCCCTCTGCTCTCTTATACATGGCTATACACTCTTATACACCCCTCTATTCTCTTATACACGGCTATACACTCTTATACACCCCTCTGCTCTCTTATACACGGCTATACACTCTTATACACCCCTCTGCTCTCTTATACACGGCTATACACTCTTATACACCCCTCTATTCTCTTATACACGGCTATACACTCTTATACACGGCTATACACTCCTATACACCCCTCTATTCTCTTATACACGGCTATACACTCTTATACACTCCTCTATTCTCTTATACACGGCTATACACTCTTATACACCCCTCTGCTCTCTTATACATGGCTATACACTCTTATACACCCCTCTGCTCTCTTATACACGGCTATACACTCTTATACACCCCTCTGCTCTCTTATACACGGCTATACACTCTTATACACCCCTCTGCTCTCTTATACACGGCTATACACTCTTATACACCCCTCTATTCTCTTATACACGGCTATACACTCTTATACACCCCTCTGCTCTCTTATACACGGCTATACACTCTTATACACCCCTCTGCTCTCTTATACATGGCTATACACTCTTATACACCCCTCTGCTCTCTTATACACGGCTATACACTCTTATACACCCCTCTATTCTCTTATACACGGCTATACACTCTTATAAACCCCTCTGCTCTCTTATACATGGCTATACACTCTTATACACCCCTCTGCTCTCTTATACACGGCTATACACTCTTATACACCCCTCTGCTCTCTTATACACGGCTACACACTCTTATACACCCCTCTGCTCTCTTATACACGGCTATACACTCTTATACACCTCTCTATTCTCTTACACACGGCTATACACTCTTATACATGGCTATACACTCTTATACACCCCTCTATTCTCTTATACACGGCTATACACTCTTATACACCCCTCTGCTCTCTTATACACGTTTATACACTCTTATACACCCCTCTGCTCTCTTATACATGGCTATACACTCTTATACACCCCTCTGCTCTCTTATACACGGCTATACACTCTTATACACCCCTCTGCTCTCTTATACATGGCTATACACTCTTATACACCCCTCTGCTCTCTTATACACGGCTATACACTCTTATACACCCCTCTGCTCTCTTATACACGGCTATACACTCTTATACACCCCTCTATTCTCTTATACATGGCTATACACTCTTATACACCCCTCTATTCTCTTATACATGGCTATATATACCCCTCTGCTCTCTTATACACGGCTATACACTCTTATACACCCCTCTGCTCTCTTATACACCCCTCTGCTCTCTTATACATGGCTATACACTCTTATACACCCCTCTATTCTCTTATACACGGCTATACACTCTTATACACCCCTCTATTCTCTTATACATGGCTATACACTCTTATACACCCCTCTATTCTCTTATACATGGCTATACACCCCTCTGCTCTCTTATACACGGCTATACACTCTTATACACCCCTCTATTCTCT